>NC_090439.1:1017846918-1018471918 GCF_031143425.1 Pleurodeles waltl
CAACAAGTTTTAAACTAGTATAAACATAACATATGTACCTAAAGACTTGGAGCCAGATGTATCAAGCAATTTTGCATTCGCAAACGTGAGAATCGCAAAATACGGACGTTTGCGAATGCAAAAATGCCTTTCAAGATGTATGAAAGGCACTTGCTGGGCAGGAAATAGCGATTCCTTAAAATTGCAACCCCATTTAGAGAATCGCAAAATGCGATTCTCTAAATAGGAAATTGCAAATAGAGAATTCCTATTTGCGATTTTCAAAGCACATGTATCAAGCATTTCCTAAATGCGAATTTGGTATTTAGGAAATGCAATTACCACCAAATCCAATTGGGCGGTAAGCATGTGCAATATTTAACATAAAATATAAATGCATTTTTTTAAATTACATGTAGCGCACACATGCCCCTAAAGCATGTGTATGCTTCACTTTTCCGCAAATATGAATTTTGGGGTGCATTAAAGGAGGCCTAGGTCCCCAGCACTCTGGGGTCTGCATTACCTAATTTGCGAATTCCTAACTGGAATTCGCAAATTGGGAAATGCATAACCATTCGCACCTATGGGCCTAGGGATGAATGGAGTTGCATACTCTAAATGCGATTTGGTAATAGCGATTGCGATTTTTAAGAAATCGCTATTACCGAATCGCAAATTTCATGCATCCAATTTTGCATTTCTTGAATAGCAATTTCTTAAAATGAGCTATTTAAGAAATGCAAAATGGATCTTTGATACATCTGGCCCTTAGGTGCCATATGTATCAAAGGGTTTTACCCATTCTGTATCTATGGGAAATTGTGTTCATACATATGGCCCTTAGAGTCTTGGACTGATACTAGGGAAACTTTTTTCGTTCCTCACTTCAGATAAAATTAAACAGACCTAAAATATACCTTTATATTCTTTAGGATCTTTTGTATAAAGACGTAGACACACGGAAAAAGATGTATTATACAACAAACAGTATACGGAAATAAATATACCTATTGAAATAGGGGTTTACTGCTAGTAACAACATTTAATAAATGAACTCTTCCATGGAATATACATTAGGAAAGTTGTGGTTAGACATGCAGGACTGCACGTCTACACCTGGAAGGTTTTTTAAATTAAAAATGGGAAGCCTTGATCTTTTGTTTGTTTGTTTTTGTTTTAATGTATACGGGAGGTTATGTATATATTTCTATTTTATCTTTAAAAAAAAAGTGTATGTATTGGTTTTAATTAACTACGCATTTAAAAATAAACTTGAAAGAAAACACAGTTACTCAGGCCCTTTTTTTTTTAAACAAATCACCACAAGATACTAGACAGGTAACCCACCCATAGGAGGTAAGTAATACACTAAATATACCATAGGGGTGACTTATAAGTGACCTGTGCAGTGAAAAGTGGCAGTGAAAGGGTGCTTACACCTTTTCGTGCAGGCTGCAATAGCAGTCCTGCAGAACCCTTTGCGTGGGCTACCTGTGGGTGGCGAAATATATGCTGTAGCCCAAAGGGATCCCCTGGAACCCCAATGCCCTAGTTACCATATACTAGGGACCTATAGTGGGGCAGCAGTGTGCCAATTGTGGGAGGAAATACAGAGTTTTGGGAGGCACCATAATCACTGTGCTCCTGGTTAGCAGGATCCCAGTGAACATAGTCAAACACATTGACATCAGACAGAAAAAGGAGGTAACCATACCAAGAAAGAGGGTCCTTTCCTACACTCATGTCTCAATTCCCCAGGTCTCCCTGCCCCTCTGCTCCTGATGAGTTCAACAACTGTACTTGGTACAATGTTCCAGTCTCGTTTGTGTGATTTGGCCCAATAAGGAAAGGTACCGATATCTGATCTGTGTATAGTATTACTAATGTATTCACTACTATTCCTCATGCAGGGGTACAATTTGCTGTCAGCACACATAGCCACTTTATTTCTCTTTCCTTCATTCCTGGCATTGTTCTCGAAGTTGGATGCTCTGGCAAAAACAGGGAAACCCTCAATGTGGTAGTGGTAGTCGGTATCGCTGGCTAACAGATGCAACTTTCCTGGACTTGCAACATTGGCTCAAAGTACAATGGAGCACACGTTAGTGGTGTCAGAATAAGTGGTACCCCTCAAATGTGGCATTAGAGGTTAACCAGCACTTAATGCCCACTTGGGTACTTCACAGTGTGGAAATCCAAAGTAGGGCCCGCTTGCACCCTGTCTCCTGAAGGTGTGAGGCAAAACAGCCCTAACAGAGCCCGCTTGTACATTGTGCTGCTGGAAGAGGTGGAGCACGAGCAGCCCTTGCTGAACAGAGATTGTACCGTGGCACTGGTGGTGAGACTCCCAGTGTCATCCTCAGTTGCTCCTGCTTTTGGTGCTCTGTGTCTGCTCCCTTCTTGGCGTGGGAACTGTGGCTCTAGTATGGTAATTCCTCACACTTGATGGCTGTGGCAGTTGTCAGGAGGACCTGGTATGGTCACCACCACCATGGCTGAAGGCAGTGTCATCAGGTGTATGCCTTCACCTAGCAACAGGTGATCTGTTAATGATAGTGGAGCGATGAAGAAATGGCCAGGTATGTTTACAGGACGGCCAAACAAAATGTAACGGGGACTCAGTTTTGTTACTCTGTCAGGGGTGCATCTCATTGCCAACAGGACTAGTGGCAGTGCATCGATCCAAGACAGTTCAGTGGATGCACAAACCTTTCCTATTTTGTTTTTTAACACCCCATTTTTCCTCTCAACAGCTCTCGTCGCTGGTGGATGATATGCCCAATGCACGTTTTCAGTGAACCGCAGCCCTTTGCATCTTCTTTCCATTACGTGGGACATAAATCCCAGTCTATTGTCAGAGCTCAGAAGGGCTGGTACCCCAAAACGTGGGATGATTTTCTTCAAAAGACATTTAGCAACCATAGTTTTTAGTTGGATAAGCAGCAGTCCATTTGCTAAACATGCACACTATAACCAAAACATACTTGGGTGTGGGAGGCATGTCAATGACATCCACTTGCAAAATCTTAAAGGGTTCACGAGGTGGTGGAAAGTGGCCTGAGGCAGCTGGTGTGCCCTTTCCCATGTTGTATTGTGCACAAACATTACATTGTCTACACACATGTTCAGCATGCTGGCAGAATCATGTGCTATACCAACAATGGGAAAACAAACAAATCATTCCACCATATCCCACATGTGAAGGACCATGGAAAAGATGGGCCATAGAAGAGAGCATTGCTATTGGCAAACATATCTTACCATTAGGACCTGTCCACACCCCTTCTGTTTTCCCACAACCCCCTTTTCCCATTCCTCCTGCTCTTGTACCCCAGTCTGTTGTTGAATATACGTGGGATCAAAGTACAGATAAACATATTTTACCAGTGGGGCTGATGCTACCGGGACCATTGCATACTCACACCCTGTTAGTGCTATTCTCTTTGCCTCACTGTCAATAAAGGCATTTCCTGGTGCGACATAATTCTTTTTCAGAGGTGTGTGCTTTGCACTTCACAATGGCAACTTTTCTGGGTAACAGTAGTGCTTGTAAGAGATCAGAAATCAGTGAAGCATATTGTATTTGTTGGCCAGCTGAGGTGGGAAATTCTCTCATGGCCCACAGCTGGACAATGTCAGGCCTGCAATCCCCAATATGCTCCAGAACCCACATCTGGCATTTAGTAAAGTGTGCCTCTAAGAAAATCACCTGCCCTTGCATGGGTTAATGATTTTTGCTATTTTTGAGAATTGTTTACTTGAGCCAATGCTTGCTTTAGAACTCATATAGGAATCTGGGAATTGTGTCAACTTGCTGCCTGAGTCTATCATATCCTCACGAGACAGACTGAGTGTGGCCAAGTAGAGCAGACTCATCACTCAGACTGGGCGTGGTCATGTGACTCAGACTGGGTGTGGCAAGATACAGCAGGTATTTAAAGCCACACCAATCTTGAGGTGATTGCTTGCTGTCAGAGGTCTTCAGATGCAGAGTGGGATTCTCTGCTCCTCTGTGCTTGTTCCTGGATCATCTATTCCACAGCCCAGCATTTTGGATGCCGATCATAGAAAAGAAGAAATCAAGAAGATTAGTGTCATAAGAGGCTGTAACGAACTGCACGCGCTTGAAAGGCTTCTTACCGGTTACCTTTGATAGTTGATTGCCGGATGTTCAGACGGGCAGTGAGCACTAAAAAGGCATGTTATCAGTGCCCTTGGTTACTTGAATACTTGCTGTCAGCTGAATAATGACGCTCATTGTTGTTAGCTTGCAATGACAGTACAGATTTGAGAGCATGTTGGACATTAGTTATTTTAACAATGCACTATGAACATGTTTGTTATAGTTGAGTTTTATGTAGCATTTTTGTGTTACCAATCTTTGCCTATGACAAAAAAACACTCAGTGCTTGCACACACTAGTTTCAAAATGTGAATCAAAGGTCTGTAATTTCCATGTTCACTTGTCACTGTGATGTTACAGTGATGACACCCATTACATACGAAAGTGAGCTTTAGTATATTAACCCTATGCTCTTAGTGTAGTTAAAACACTGAACTGTGTTCTTTCCAATACTAACACACTGCGCTGATTAATCCCTGAATATTTGAGAAATCTATATACTTAAGAATTGATTTTCATTCTTTATTGCCTGTTATATGTATATGACTGTGAGAATGACTTTGTTTTAGAAAGTCTCATCAAGACCCAACAAGCAAGACGTACACTGAATTTCTGGAATAATTTAGGTAGGTCTTCCAGTGGGGCCACATTGACTTGGTGGGAATACATGTAGATAGTATACAAGGCTAAACATGATATTTGGTTGGCGGTTCCATAATGTTTCTTGAAGATCCAAAGCGAGAGGAGAGAGCCATCAAAAGCAGGAAAGGGGACCCTGATAGGCACACTTAGTTTGTGGGAATTGGCCTAGAGTAGTTTTAGCATATCTGTTATATGAAAAATGTTACTTGACTAAGGCCCTCATTACAAGCCTGGCGATCAAAGACCGCCAGGGCTGTTTTGGAGGTTGTACCGCCAACAGGCTGGCGGTACAAACTCGCATATTATGACCGCCGGGACCGGCGGTTTTCCGCCATGGTGGTCACAGTGGTTTTAATCCTCCAGGTCAGCGCTGCTTGCAGCGCTGCCTAGGGGATTACGAGTCCCCTTCCCGCCAGCCTTTCCATGGCAGTAGGAACCGCCATGGAAAGGCTGGCAGAAATGGGAATCACAGGTCCCCGGTGGGCCCCTGCACTGCCCATGCCTTTGGCATGGGCAGTGCAGGGGCCCCCTGGCACAGAAGACAGTGAAAAGCGCGACGGGTGCAACTGCACCCGTCGCACGGCTGCAACACCGCCGGCTCCATTTGGAGCCAGCTCCCATGTTGTGACCCACATCCCCGCTGGCCGGCAGGTGGTAATTCTGTTTCCGCCCACCTGCCCAGCGGGGATATCATAATGGGCACCGCGGGAGTGCGGCCACATTGGCGGCCCCACGGTGGTTACAACTTGGCGGGCGGTAGTTGCCGCCGCCAATGTTGTAATGAGGCCCTAAATATTTAATTCATCATAGGAGATATCTGCTCTTCATAGACCACTGCTAGCCTTCCTGATCCTGCCAGGTGACGTCTGTGTTTCTCTCTCTCTCTTATCCATCCCCTTTCCCCGGGAACGTTCCTGTGCCAATCACATGCAAGTAAGTGGGTGGCACGCAACGTCTAGGTATAGTTGGGAACAAGTAACTTGGGTCGGCATTGTGTCTCCGAGGGACAAATAGGTTAGTGCTTGCCAGTCGAAGTTGTGTGCCACTCAAATGCATGCTGGCTATCCGTATAGATGTTCACTGTTTTTTCTTGAGCCCATTTGCATGCTCTTGGTAATGCCACTAGTTTGGCTGCCTGGGCACTTTTAATCACTAGCCTTCCTCCCTCTAACAGCCTTCTGCTTATACTCACTGCATTGAAACCCTGAGGTGTTCCTGTGTCATCTCTGATGCAAGAGCCATCAACAAACAAATCCCCTTCGGCATTTGGAAATGATATGTCCCTGACATGTAGGTCAACTTCTAATACACAATCATGAACAGTATTGTCTGTTGAGGGGTCATCCTGACCGCCCCCAGTTGGTAATAGACAAGCGGGATTGATGGTATTACATCTTTGAAGGACAATGTATGGTGACAACAGTGTCAACTCCTATCGTGTGAGCTGTGCATTTGTTAAATGTTGTGTTTTTGTTGTTGTCAATATACTGTACACTGCATGAGGAACATGCAGGACTAAAGTATGTACCAGTGTCTGATTGTTCCAGTGCAAAAGCCATTGAAGCAACTGCCCTAAGACAAGGTGGAAGGGCAGCAGTGACAGGGTCTAATGTGGCAGAGTAGTAAATCACTGGTCGATAGAAGAACCCAAGTTCCTGTGTCAGCACCCCCAGTGAGCAACCTCTTTTCTCATGGCAAAATAGGTGATATTCCTTTAAGTAATCTGGGAGGCCCAATGCTGCTGCTGCACACAGTTCATGCTTCAATGTATGGAACGCTCTTTCACAATCTGGGGGCACTTGCTTGCGAGTGAGGTTTTGCAATGGTTGTGCAATCAGGGAGTAATATAATTTAGTGCAGTATGTTCAGCCCCTGATATGGTGCTGTCAGATGATCAATCACTAGTGAGAATTGTCCCTGTGCAGTGTTTCCCATCCTACCCATCAAGATGTCCTCTAGCAAAGAATACCCCCTCCATTTGTTCCTGTGGTTGTGCACTCACCGCAGGAAGAGATGGAAATCCTCCTTTGACTTCTAACTGTGTTCTGCCCTAGTTGTTCCTGGCCCTGTGTTCCCCCACGCTCTAAAAGAAGCCTTTCTTTAATTCAAGAAACTCCCTATGCACCTTTTCCTTTACTTCACTAGTTGCTTTCAAATCCTGCAACGTGCATCCCACATCCAAAATGCTTCCTACTCAAGTGGTCTGATCTTAATCTTTTCCTTTAAAATCAGTATCTGTCACAAGTAAGACAGCTTAGCTATGTCATAGGTGACAGTCAATGAAATTGTAAATCTGGTCTCTTGGCTGTTAGTGCATAGCATTTCTCAAGGTACATGAATGCCCCGAATCCATGTTGTGTGGCTACCTGGAAAGCTGGGGAATCTTCTGGTGGGGCTGGTTGGCTAGTGTTAATGTTGCTTTTTCCTGAATGGGTTTCCCATGTCAACTGACCCTCATAAAGACAATTCAATTATCCTTTGCACGTGGAAACACAAGGAGTCAGTAAACTTGTTCCACTGCTCATGCCTGTGGGTCACTCAATAGGTAGGCATACACCACACTGCAGGTGTCGCAATCAGTCAGCTAGCAACCTGTTTTGTTAGCGCAGGCAGAGGTCAGCGCTTCACTCACAAGACATTTCTTTTATTGCCCGTTCGCCATAAAGCATTCACCAGTGGGAAGGAGAGCGAAGGGGTTAAAGGTGCTGAGTTTTTCCCTCAGCGTCCTTATGCAGCCAGAGAACAAGATGACAGAGAAGCATGAATAAGAACAGTATTTACATCTACTCATGATCCTCCCCTCTGCGGAGTTTGCTGCTGCATGCAAATGAATCTGACTGAATCCACAGCCACTGACGCACAGATTATGCAGATAGTTGTAAATTCTGCAGGTGCGTAGTCATACACATAACATATTAAGCAGGGGACTGTCCCTAAGCTATTTTGGTGCTCCCTACCCATGCACCAATGTTCCAGGGATGTATTCCCAAAAAATGGGAATCTGAAATATGAGCAGTTTGGGGAAGGAATCAACCCAGAGAAGGACCTTGATGAAGCCTAATGGTGATATATTATTCAGGAAGATGACAAAAAAATCAGGGAGCATTCTACAATCCGTACATGGCACATAAAATCATAACAAATAACACAATGTATTGGTAATTGTAGCGGCATAGTATCGTCAGTTTGTCAAAATGTCAGAATACCCCAATACGAAAGGCCCATACAAGATCAAGCAAGACACTAAAATATCCAACATTGGTAACAACATGGCGCTAAAAATGCAATGTAAAACATGTATATGCATAACACACTGAAAACCCCAGACTGCCACACTCCTCTTGTACCCACGATTCCACTGAGTCTGGCGACAACCGGAGGCCCCCCAGGCACCAGGCATCTGGCACCAAAACATTCAGTGGAGGACGGGACAGAAAACCAGAAGAGCACCCCCTTCCAGCCAGACCGGCGGACCCCCATTGCCCCAAAACTGGCCAGGAACAGCAAACCACATGCACAGCCTGCATCCACAGCTCCGCCAGCTGTGAAACCCAAGGAGAGAAACACCAGGACACACCAGGACACCCACAGGTTTCTCCATATTGGAGTTTATTCTGCGGAAGACTACCAATTCGGACTCACTGGAAATCGTCCCACATGGACACCTGTCACAGCAAAGTATACAATAGACGGAGAGGGCCAGAAAGGTCAACCACCCAAAGGGAAGCCAGATACAGAAGACAATCTCAACAGGCAAAACCCACTCCATGGGAGGAAGGGAGGAGAGGAGAAAGAAAGATAGCACAGGAGCAGGGCCTGCACCAAGGAGGTGACGTGTATTCACAGCCGCACCAAAACTTTCCACAGTGAGGGCTGTACAGGGGGATAGTGGAGGTCTGCGTACTGGCCCCAGGCCAGACCGGGGGAGCAAGGTAGACGGCAATAGGTCACACCTTGGGTGCATTCTCCACCACCTGTAGAAGTGCCTCAGAAATCCAAGCACAATCAAAGACAGAGACCATCCAGCTATAGTGAGATAAAGAGGAATTTATTAACGTGACACAGGGACAGCTGACTCCAAACCCAAATGTCAAAATTGCAGAACTAAAACACAATCTTTTGTTACTACAAACCACAAAGGGTGGTATCATAAATTGTCCAATAAGAATTGGGTACATGGTCATTTATTTGCAATCAGAGACTGGTTCATCATGTGTCCAGCAATCTCCAGTCAAGACTTCAATAAACCCACTCCCAGACTCACTTAGATTTCTAAGCACCCACTCACAGACCACTGAGACACTCATGTACCCACTCTAAGACCCACTCAGACACTCATACACCTATTCACAAACCCACTCACACACTCCTTTACCCACTCACAGACCCACTCAGGTACTAAAACATCCACTCACAGACCCACTCAACACTCATACACTCACTCGCAAACCCACTCAGACACTCATGCATCCATTCACAGACCCACTCAGAAACTCACAAATCTACTTACAGACCCACTCAGACACTCATGTGTCCACAGAAAGACCCACTAATATACCCATGCACCCACTCACAGACCCACTCAGACATTCTCAAACCCACTCATAGACCCACCTAGACTCCCATGTACCGACTGACAGACACACTCAGCTACTAATGCAACCAGTGAAAGGCCAATTCAGACACTCACACACCCACTCACAGCCTACTGAGACACGTATGCATCCACTCAAAGACCCACTCAGACACTCATATACCCACTCACAGACCCTCTCAGACACTCATGGTCCCACTCACAGACCCACTCAGACAATTATGCACCCACTCACAGACTCACTCAGACACTAATGAATCAACTCACTGACCCACTCAGGCACTCATGCACCCACTCACAGTCCCACTCAGGCATTCTCGAACCCACTCACAGACTTACTCAGACATTCACAAATCCACTCACAGATCTACTGAGAAACTTGTGCCCCCCCTCACAGACCCACTCAGACACTTATGCACCCACTCACATACCCACTTAGACATTCATGCATTCATTCAAAGACCCCCTCAGATACCCAGATATCCACTCAGATACTGACGTATCCACTCACAGACCCGCTCAGACACTCTCACATGCACTCAAAGACCCACTCACACACTATTACACCCAATCAAAGACCCACTCAGATACTCATGCACCCACTCAGACATTCCCGAAGCCACGCACAGACCTAATCAGACACCCATGCACTCACTTACAGACCTCTCAGGTTCTCATGCACCCAAACTCCTTTTGTGTGTGAATGTCTAAATGAAATGCACAAAGTTCACCTGTCACCCAGCCTAGGAGTTTATTCAGGGGCAGTCAGAAGCATAGAATGGTAAAGTAAGAAAATGGCAACTTTTTAAAGTGTCATTTTCAGAATTATAAGTTAAATCCGACTTCATCATAAATTCTGATTTAAAATTGTGATTCCAGAGTCCCAATCCTTCCCAAATGGAAATTACGTTAATAAATAGTAATGAGGTAATAACAATGTTAACCTATGAGGGGGATAGGCCTTGTAGTAGTGAAAAAAGGAATTTAAATGTTTTTCACTACTAGGACATGTAAGACTAAAAAGTACAAGTCTTCCTTTTTTAATACACTGCACCCTGCATAGCTTAGGGGTGACTTATACATATTTAAAATGAAGGCTTCGCCCTTTCAAGTGGGTTAACTTGACAGGTTTACATGCAGTTTAAAACAGTACACACAGGCTCTGCTTTGGCAGGCTTGGGCCATGTTTAAATGGCTACTAAAGTGGATGGCACAGTTAGTGCTGCAGGCCAACTGGTAGAATTTAATTTGTAGACCCTGGACACATATAGTACACTTTAATAGGGACTTAAAAGTAAATTAAATATGCCAATGTGGATAAGCCTATGTTACCATACTTTAAGTAGAGAGCATATGCACTTTAGCACTGGTTAGCAGTCGTAAAGTGCCCCCAGTCCTAAAGCCAACAAAAATTAGGTCAGAAAAAGAGGAGGAGGAAGGCAAAAAGTTTGGGGATAACCCTGGAAAAATGGCCAGGTCCAACGGTAAAGTTTTTTAGTTTACAATGTTTTCTCTACAGAGTGGGTACATCATTCATGGCCAAAGTCATGGTTTTGTTGAAGTGGGTAATGAGGCAGTTGACATTATGATTAGGTGTCACAAAAGGTAACAGAGCTGACCCACACATCCCTCAATTGCTCTGATGGATGCACTTGATGGCTTGAACCCCAAATGCAATGTTTTGACCAATAAACTTCAGTTAAAAAAAATAACAACATTTTAAAAAAATGATTAGTAATTTAGATTAAATATATATTTATACATATATATTCATTTTCTATTCCAAAGCAATATAAGAAAATGTTTAAACAACGTTTGGAAAACATAAAAACAGTAAAAATATTAAAATAACTTAAATGTAAAAGTTAAAAAACATATATAGGGGAAAAATATATGAAGCCTAGTTCAAAAATTGAAATTACTATAAAAATGGTTTTAATTAATAATGTTAACTAACTACATAGAATACATATATATGTATGTATATATTAAACACTTTACAACTATATTTTAATAATTTCAAAAACATTACATGAACAATATTAGCAAGAACTTAAAAACTAAAACTAACAAACATGTAATAACAAAAACATACATCACACTTAATTACAAAAATAACATTAAGAACAACATATAATAAAAATCCAACCTAATATAAATATAACAATGGAAAGTAAACAATACTGACAAAAGTGTTGGACTGCAAAGGTGTCTAACGTACTATTATAACTCTAATGTAAGTATAAAGTAGGGAAAGTGTTGGACTTTGGAAGGGTTAAGGTAACAATTCCCACTGCAATGTAAAAAACATTGTGGAAGGTGTTGGGCTTTTGAAGAGTTGCATCTGCTATTTGCAGGAAAGTCCTCCTTTTTACCCTGGTCACCCCCAAATATTTTGGACAGACACTGGTGGTTACTGACTCTTTGATGTGTCCTGGGTACTGCTTACCAGTCTCAAGGCCACTGCTCTGTGTAAAGTAGATATGCATATTAGGCTAATTATAATTGGCAATATTAACCTACCTATATCTCCCTAGTAAATGGTAGGCCATGTAGGTTTAGGGACCCCAGCATAGGTAGTGCACCCATAAGTGCACTGCTGAGGTGCCCAGTGTCATTTTAAAGGCAGGCCTGCCTTGCTGGCTGCTTTAAAATTAAAGTTACATGCAAATTCTTCTTTGGAATTAAAAGCACTTCCAAAGTCTTAAACTACCTTATTTTTACACATGTCACCCCTAATGTGTGGCTTATGTGCCCCTAGGATGGGGTGCCATGTAACTATAAGCAGGGACCTTATAAACATTGGCCCATATTTATACTTTTTTTAGCGCCGTATTTGCGCCGCTTTTTGACACAAAAACAGTGCAAACTTGCAAATACTATTGTATTTTGTAAGTTTGCGCCTTTTTTGCGTCGAAAAGCAGAGCAAATACGGCGCTAAAAAAGTATAAATATGGGCCATAGTTTTATAAGCCCTGGTGAGGTAAAACAGCCAAATATGTTTTCCCTCTTTGTAGTGAATGGCCTCCATAGGATAGAATGGAGAGATTTTATATTAATTTATAAAGTCCCCTTAAGTGACAGATGACTCATGTTTGGTATCAAGTGAATTGTTATAATAAACCCCACAACTTGCAATTGTTGGATTTAATCTAACTTGTTCAGGTAAAGAGTTTTAAATTTTACCTAAAAAGTTGCCAACTTTAGCCGCGTAGTGCTTTGCTCTGATTGGCCATCCTCTGGCAGCCTGTCAGGCTGCCTTGATGAGGTGTGAAGTAGCCTGGGCTGATCACAAAGAGATGTGCCTGGGGAAGAAGAACTTCCCTCAGGTGATGGAAAAGCACAAAGGGGGGAGGGGTTCTAAACTGGTCTTCAAAGGTAGGGAAGGACATTTGGAACAACCCAGCACCTCCCTCACATCCTGCAAACCCAGACAATTAGGTGCCCCCATGATTATATTAGGAGAGGGCAGGAGAGGGGTGTGGTTAGGATTTTTAGCAACACCAGTGGGTGGGCTCAGCCAGATGTAACCTCCAAAAATCTTTTTCAGCCATGATGGATTTTTGAGTAATGTTGCTCTCTGGGATTGATTTTTGCCACACTTCCCAGGAAGTGGTCATCACAGGGGGAAGGACCCTGCACCTGATTGGAGAACCAGGACCCCCTCTGTTTTTCACCCAGGAGCAGGCATAAAACTAGCAGACATGCACCCGTACCTCACATCCCTACAAGGAAGAACTACGGGAAAAGAAGGACTGCCCTGCTGGACCCCTGACCTGCACCTGGACACCGCACTCTGGAGGAATGCACCAGCTGCACACCTGGGCTTCACCGCAATAAGGACTTTGCCTGGCTTCAGCTGGTTCAAGGAGATACTCCTCGTTGGCTACAGGTGAAAATCTGCTAACCAGAGCCCCCTGCACCAACTTCTCAAGAAACTGACCAGCTAACCACTGTCCAGTGGCCAATTTTAAGTTTGTGCCAGGTGCATTCTGGAAGTTGTAGTCCGCACCCTCAAGGAGCATCTCAGAGCTTTTGGAACCTTGGGGTGAGCTGTGTACCTCAAAAGAACCATAAAAGAATGTCTGGGAGGAGATCCAGACGTTTTGAGAAGTTTGAAGAACTTTTTGAAAAAAGCTTCATAAAGGGACCAACCCCAACGGCTTGCCTCAACCGTGAGCAGGCCTGGCTTGCAGGTTCGTCCCAGTGAAGAAATCACCGAAAAAGTGACTGAGTCTGAGTGTAGAAAGTTGACGGGGACCTCCCAGGCAGTTTATCCGAAGAGGGCTCCAAGGATGTTGGTTCAAGATTCAAGTTTGCTCCGGTCGGAGGAAAAATGACTACGTCTGAAGATAAAAATCTCCACTGAGGTCTCCCGCGACGCGACTCGAGGAAGAGTTCCAGGAGGTTGTTTCGACTGGCAACTTGGTCCCGCTAAAGAAAATCTTCAAGACAATGACTAACTCCGAAGGTAAACTTTTGACCGAGGCCTCCCGCTGGCTGTAGTTGAGCAGTCAGCCTTAAACTTTGACTTTGCCCTGATCGAGGTGCGACCAGATGACCAGATTGGCACTATCCGTTTTTAAGTGCTAAAAGGCATTGATTCTTTAAAAATTCATATCTCCGGTTCCCTTTATCAGAATGTATTAATTTCGGTGTCATTTTAAAGCTAGAAATATTTCCTATGTTTATAAATTGGTTTTGGATTTTCAAACTGTATCCTGTCTTTTATTTGTATCCTGATTGTATTCAATTTGTCCTGAAAGGGGTCTCGGATATGATTTGGACCTTACCCCCGAGACCATGGTCTTAGGGGTCGCCAGAGAAGCAGGGGGATCTCACAGAGAATTCATCTTTGTGGCCATGGCGGTTTATCTAATATGTATATCTTCTGCATGGTTGAATGTACGACCTCCGTCATGGCAGCAATGGCTGGGTAAATTGTTGTCTGTATATCATTTGGAAATGGCACTGTATGAACGCAAGGGGAGACGTGCTAGGAATAAAGGGAAGGCAATATGGGGGCCATTTCAGGACTGGATCCTGGCTCATTAATGATTAATGTTCAACTAAACCCAGACTCTCCCCCCCCCAACCTAGTCATCCGGAAGTCTCCCCCTTTCTAGATCAGTTGGGCTGTATAAGTTTCTCATTTATACAGGTTGTTTTTTTGTTGTTTTTTTTAATTCCTATATTTGGTGCAAAGTGATGTATGAGTACAATTGCTTTTTGATTCCTTTCAAATAAAAAAAAAAATTCCAACACCTTTCCAACACCAATCTAAGCAACAGAAAGAAGTGTTAGACTTGAGGGCTAGATATCCCATCCAAATTCCTCATCATTAAAACAAGCATTTAAATACCTTACCACATAAACATAACCAAACCTAATTAAAATATAAAATGTATGCATTTTAAATAAATAAAATTAAGTGTATTTGGAAACTATTAAATGTACTATTAAAACAATGATTTAGAAAACAAAACATAAACATTTAAAAATATATACACTTCCTTTCCTATTTAAACTAAAATAGAAATAAAAGAATGATAAAATAAAATATTAATTAAGTGAAGCAAATACAATTGAAATGAATAATAAATATTCATATATTATTAAAAGTGCATTATTATACACACATAACCATGTATTAACAATTACTTCAAATACAAGACATAACTAACATAGAATTAAACAATTAATTAATTTATATCTTTTTTTACATAAAAATATTTTAAGATTAACCAAATCATTTTTCACCCAATACTCCTACAAATCCAACCACCCTACTACAATTTGAATGATTAAATTATTGATTAAACTATAGAAAAATAAAACATTACAAATCACAAAATACACTTAAATAACTGAACTGCAAATTATTCACTTAAATATGTTATTCAGTTAAGTGCTAATTAAATAATAAATAGCACAAACAACAAACACATTTTGCTAAAAAAAACAAAATGGTACTTAATTATAAACTCATTAAATGTGCAAATTTAATTAAACATTAAGGGCCTCATTATGAGTTTGTAAGGGCGGATTGTTGGCCCACCATACCCATGGGGAGGAGACTGCTGCAGAGCTGAAGGGCTCCCCCCCTGGCCCTATCACACAGGTTCCACCGAGCTCACCGGCACAAACCTCCGTATCAGGAGCTTTATGCCAGTCAGCCGAGTGCAAACAGTGTAGTGGCACAGATTTCAGCTCCTCAGGGAACCAAGGCCAATGCCACTACAAAAACGGTGTACCCAGCACTCTTGGAATGCGCACTGCCTGCTGTGGAAGACAGTGCACATTCCGAGAGTGTTGGGTACTGGGCTGCTGCGTTGCCCATGGCATGACCTGTGGTCTACAGCACTGCCTTGGCACCAGTCTTTTCATGTCGGGGACCTTGTCATGAAAAGGCTGGCAGAAAGTGAAGTTGTGATCCGCACAGAGGAGCTGAATTCAGCACCGCCGTGGCTGACCAAGAACTTGAACCGCCGCCAACCCATCGGGATCTATCATACTGGTGGTGGTGGTGGCGGTGACTTGGTGCCCAACCACTATGGTAATAATATGGTGGTCAGACTGCCAGGAGTGAAGCGGTCCAAGCGCCATCCGCAGGTTTTGCTGTCTCATGGTCGCCAAACTCGTAATAAGGCCCAAAATCTTACAAACTATTTTCAAAACATAAAACAATCATTATAACAATACCCATAAAAAAGATATAATAACTAATATATATTAAAGTATTTTAAAATGATATTTAATATAACTAAATTAGAGTAAATGTTATTATATACAGTGATATTTTTAAAAAAACAATATTATATGCATAAAAATATCCTCAACTTACATATTCTGTTCCTCAACAATTTTCACTTGACATTTTTCACGTAATAAACATGCAACTCCATATTATTTCAATGATATGTGTGTCATTCTCCATATTCACAGGTCTCTGCCATTGAGCCTGAGAACTTCCTATGGTAAACTGTAGGAAATAATAATGAAAAATTAAAAAATAATATAATTTTATTGTAAAATAACAATGCTTACCACCTCAAAATAATTATTATCAACCTGGAACTAAAAAGATAAAATGCCCCTCCCTAGTCTCATCCCATCTTGTCATAAGCATTCCCCATTTTCTAGCCTCCCCCTGTGTTCCACCCAAGTTTACTACTAAAACATATACCTATGGGTACAGTGATCTGTGCAACCAGGTTGGAGCTCTCCAAAGAGTAAAGATAGGAGAGATAGATGCAGAGCTCTCCCCACATTGGTTTGTAAACAACATTCTGTACTATGTGAGTAGTACTTCCATAGTACAAAGTAAAGTTTGTGAATAAGGACCTTTAGGTGGGGACTAACCCAGCTGTAACAGAAACTCATTGATAATATAACATTCATTTTGCCAAATTTCTACTTCATATCCTCGAAGCAATAGCTTTCAAAAATGGTGTTTATAGTTGGATGGGTTCACGAGGAAATTGCTGAGGGTGGTACTGTAAGAAAGAGTTTAAAAAAAATATATATAATGGTCAAATTGTATTTGATCATGCTCTGTGTTCCCCTCACAAGGCTAAAGAAGACGCTGCCACATTCCTACATACATTAAATAATGCTTCTAGCACTTTCTTTAGGACTACATATTCCCCATTATTTTAGTTACTAAAAAGACTCCTTCAAAAATGTTATTTTAAAAGGTATACAATGTTAGGTAAATATGATTGCCATTTAATTTTATAAATTTATCTCAAATGAAGAATATATAAAAAAGTTACATCACTGTTAGCTTAATTTCAAATTAAACATTTAATGAAATCAATTATATTAAATTAAACTACTATTTTTTAAAGATTGATTAACGTTTTAAATAATTAAATTATTTAAAAAATAAACTTGCATTGATTTTAACTTCAAAAATGATATTACAACATTCTGTAATAAAATGTGTTTTTATTTATAGATAGTTTTTTAAACAAGCATTTATATTATATTATTTTCTGTGGGTTTTATTTTATGGCCCTGTTGCCATTATTTTATTTAGGAAAATATTCACTACCAGTGGCTGGCCATGTGTTTTGCTGGATGTATTCCAGGCCCCAGAATACATTTAGGGGGTCATTATGAACTTGGCGGTTGGAAATATCCGATCGCCAAACTCCTGATGAGGAGACCGCCATGGTGCTGGCGGTCTCCCCACCGGCCCATTTTCAAGTTTCCCACTAGTTTCCCATTGGGCTGACTGGTGGCAACCAAGGTTCCCGCCCGTCAGCCCAGTGGGAAAGGTGCATCAGCATTGTTCCTGGCTCATAATTGAGCTGGCAGCAATGCTAATGCAAGTAGGGTGCCCTAGCACCTGTGAAATGTGAAACTGTCTCATACCAGACAGTGCCCATTTCAAGGGTGCTGGGCAGGGGGACCCCTGCACGGCCCATTCCATAGACACGCACAGTGCAAAGGACCCTCTGTGTCCCCCTGCACTTGTTCTCTGACAGCCTTTTTATGGCGCTCAGACCATCATGAAAAGGCTGGTGGAGAACAAGGTTGTCATCAGCAGGGCGGCGCTGACTTTAGAGATCCTGGTGGAGAAACTGGGCGGTCATACCGTCAGGGGCATAATGTGGGGCTCAGACTGCCACAGCCTCAGCTGTCCGATCACTACCACGAGTCTGGCAGTCTTGAGACTGCCAGACACATAATCACGCCCTTAATTTACAACTTGTTTGAGACATTTTTGGCTGTAGTAATTTTAGAAGTGTAGTTTGTGAAAATGAATGGGCTTACTCTTTTTTGAGTGGGTGCAAATACCTCCCTAAACTACATCTAAGCCATTCTTACCCCCCTTACTCCTCCCTGAAGGCCTCCATATTTGTAGTAAATATTTCTCATTTTCCACCCACTTCCATGTCGCTCCCACATTTACTACTAATTTATAAACTTAAGTGTCAGGAGATCTTTGTGCTCTGGATGGAGATTTCGACACAGAAAATATAGGAGAGGTGGAGGCAGATGTCTCCTCATATAAGTTTATGAAGTTGTAGGGCAGATGTAATACTTTTAAACAGGCTACAAAATGCAATTTGTGAATAGGTCCCAGAGTGTACTGGAGAAAGGTCAAACAGTAACTACTGCCTAGAAGGAAACTGCATGATGGAGCAATCTAGGTGGATACAATTAAAAAGTTAACAACCAAAAACATTGAGCACCAGCTGGATAGTGGGGACTGCTTTATTAGTGGTTTCATAAATGTTGCTTTCTCTATCTACATTCGGGCACAAGGGCTACTTCTGTTTACTCCCTAGCTCAGGATGTCTTCAACGAAACACAGGTTTGATGGCAGTCTAGTGAGTTCAACAGGGCCATTATTTTGACTTAACAAAATCTGGGGTGTAAGAAGTGCATGTTATGCAACATAACATCGTCTGTAAAACTGAGACCCTCCGGTCTCCTTCTGGAACACTCCTCAGTAAAAAAACAATATTAAATCCACACATAGAACTCCTCACCATGATGCTGATAGGAAAGAAGTTACAGGTAAAAGAAGGCTTGGCCACATTCTGTAGAATCCAGTTAGGCATGGTCTAGGAGTGACATTATTCATTCTGACCTCTGTCTGCAGCTGCCCCTCCTGTTGAAGTTATCCTCTAATTTTGGAGCACGTGAGGACAGTTCCCACCATTTAAGTTTGGAGACAATGAAACATTGGGGCCTATTCACAAAAAGGTTTTAATATGTAAGTAAAGCAGTACTCCCGTATTACTGCTGCACATGCTCATAAATGCTAGTCAGTAATATTTAGCTGGAGATTATCTTTTCTCCCACTCAAGTCTTGTATACAGCGATCTCTGACTCATGGCTGGAGTGCTCTGCACACTGAGGTGTCTGTTTTAGTAGCAAATGTGGAAGGCAAAGGAGAGAGGTTAAAAACTAGGAAATAATTACAAACAAACGGACAAGGGTTTAGGGAAATTTAAGGAGATGTTTAGAGAAGGGCGCACAAATACAAAGACACACCCAGTCATATTAACACAGAGAAATACAGTTTACAAAAGTTACATCAGTATCTACTATTATAGCACCTAATTGAGAAAAATAGGCTCAAATGTACTTTACCCAAGCCTTGGTGTAAGTCAAGCACCACACATGGCCAATCACAGGTCCAGAAACACACTTTAATAGATATCAGTGGAGGCAGGGAATAAAAATAACACCAACTCAACAAAATGTACAGTGGACGAGCAGGAACAGCGAGCGGCTGTTGTTCGCAGTGCTTTTCTTTAAATGCATGGTCCTGCCAAAAATTGACAGAAGGACGCATTTTGTGATAAAATATAGCATGAAAAGGCAACTTTGCACTTCTTGGAACTATGCAACATTTATAACAGAAAAATACATATTACTTAAAAAAAAGTTATTAATAGCTTGACAGATCTGCTGAACAAACACAACTCCCAGCAATGTAGTGCTAGACGAATTCACAAAGCAAACCATCTTGTAGAAGTCAAACCCTCCATGGGCACACAGAAGCTGCCTCCTACTAACATATAAATATCCTGCCCATAGGAGCACCAAACAAAACGTTCCACAGAGAGAAAGTAACTTACCTCTCTCGACACCATTTATATGATTTACTTGCGAGTTTATTACGGTGCGCTGGTACAATCTTATTAATTTATTTTATAAAAATATGTAATAAAGCCTTAAAGATGGCCTGTATACATAAGATAGACTTTCATTGCTTTTCTGCTCAAGGAATAACACTGTTTTTTGTGAAATAAAAATGACAAAGACTAAAATGGCAGTGGGGGGGCGGGTGGCAGCCATCTGAAAGTATCGCACAGCAAACACTATCTGTCCACATTTAGTTATCTTTTTTGTCAGATGAAAACGTTCAAAATTATTGTGAATTCCTGTCCTCTCCTCCGAAGAGAAACGTGAATTTTCAGCTCACTTCCTTCATCTGTCTCCTGAAAATGGAACTAATTGCACGCGCGTTCACACAGCGAATACCTGCTGAAGAAGAGTATTTGGAGAATACAGGTAACTCCGGCGCCCTATGGGGACACAACCTGTCCTTCGTGGTTTCACAGTTGTTTTTACTTTAGAGGAGAACAAATTGCAATTAGCTCACCCTCTTGCACTTTTCATGGATGTTGAAAGCCTCTCTTAGGGCAAATAGGAGGTGGATATGATTGCATTTAACCTTGCGCGTGACATTGTGCGATTGCTACAAGAGAAATATACACGGGCATTCTCTCGACCTCCATTGCAAGTGCTGCGGCTCTTCGTATTCATTGTGTATTCCAATGTCAACAGTATTTTTTACAATTCTCGTTGCCAGGAAATATGTAATGAAGAAATATGTAATGCATGTTCTGCTTTTGTTGTTAAAGGGACGATGGAGGTCCACTAGGGTTGGATGATTAACAAATTAGTATAGATAATGTAATGTTTCATAAAGTGCAGCACAATTGGCTTTTAGAACACATTACAATGTGATTCGTTTTGAAGCATATGTTGCAGTCTCAGGCATAAATTCTAATGCCTCGTTCACTTACCAGGAATCTCAATTCTATTGAGGCCTCCTTTTATTGACCCAAATCTAATACATTAGGATGGTCTACCCTGCAAAAAGATAACTTCTTGTACACCATACTTAAGGCATATGCACGTTTATTTTCATCCCTCTCCTTCCTTCAAGGTAGACATAAGAAGGAAAACTTCCACAGGTAGTTCCAGTAATAGCAAGAACTAACAACATAAAATGCAGGGAATCGGTCGGAGGGAGGTTGGATTTTAGGGTCAGAATAAGGAATAGCAGGACTCAGTGTAATGAAAATTTCCAGACCGTAATGATTACTAAAGGCCTAATTTGGAGTGTAGTAGTCAGTTACGCTATCAAGGAGAATGGAGTACCCTGGTCTTACAAACTTACAGTCAGTCGTAAACTGGGTGGACTTTCAGCTTTCAGTTGGCAGTGCACTCTGACTTCATCAATGGAAAAGTTACTCCAACAGCCTGAGATCAATACAGCAAACCAGCTGGGACAGTGGGACGGGATGAGGGAGGAGGGATGGGAGTGGAGTTTGAGGGAGTGGTTGTTGGAGGAGTAGGTCTGCTGGACTTGGGTGCAGATGAATGGGCAGTGTGCTGATGTGAGGTGGATGGCTGGTGGATATCTGAGTGCCTGCGTTTGTGTCCTTTAGGAGGGGGGACAGACAAGATGGGACAGGACATAGGGGACGATGTTGTGGAGGTGTTTGCTAGTGAGGTGTGCGTGCTGCTTGGTGTGGTGATGCTGGTGGTGGCTGTGAACGCAGTGCATGCAGGTGTGAGTGTGGACATGACTGTGAGGGAGTAAAAGGAGGAGGAGGAAGGGTAGACAGTGGATGCAGGGGATGTGGATGTGTGTGCAACTGTCTGTTGTTTGTGTGAGTGCTTGTGGACTGAAGTGTGGTGCCTGTGTTTGACTGTGCCACTCTTGTGTGATGTCTTGTGTGCATGCTCGTCTGTCTGTGTGCATGGATGGGTTGGGGTTGAGGAGACTAGGACTGGGAAGTGGTAGTTGGAGGGGGGACGGTAGGAACAGGGACAATGGCTGCCATCAGAGAATCAATCTCAGTTGGGCCGCCAGTCCACCCTGGATGCACTCCAGGAATGCATTGCATTGCTGCGTCCGGGATGCCAGCCCCTAGATGGCATTCACAATAGTTGACGGATGGATCTCAGGAGGTCAATAGCCTCCTCACTCAGGGCAGCAGTGCTCATTGGGGCAGGGCCTGAGGTGCCCACCCTCCTGGGTGAGCGGGCACGGGCAACTTGCTGAGGGTCTACTGTGAGGGCAGAGCTGGTATGGGGTGTGGCGGCTGTACCTGCAGCTGGGGTGGTTACAGAGGTGTTCGCCAACACCAGGTAGGTTCCATCAGAGGAGGAATCAGAGTCTGTGTTGTCACCTCCTGTCTCTGTGTGGTGCTCCCCTCATCCTCCGTCCCACTGGTTCCCTCGGCGTCAGTGGACTCAGCCTCCTGGGTCCTGTGGGATGCAGCTCCCTCTGTTGCCGGTGCCCCTGCTTCTCCGCCAGATGATGCTAATGCAGACATGGACAGGATGACAGAAGGAGAAGGGGGGAGAGAAAGGGAGCACTGGGTCAATTACAGCACCAACACCACAGTTGGCATACACTGCACTGTCACACACATGGATCAGGATTAAGCACCATGCATTGCACTGGCATTTAATTGGTTAGATGTCACAGCAAGATGAGGGCCACACACCGCCAACTGCTCACCTCCTAGGGACCCAGAAAGGCATGACTGACATGGAATGCAAACAAACCAGGTTACCTGCATTTGCCATACACCCATTACCCTAGAGCTGGATCACGCTGCAATGTCTGTCCTGGCATCAAGGGGCACCTACTAACTCACATGCACCACCCAGATCCCATGCCACTTACCAATTATTGTAGTAATGCCCACTGTACTCACCCCCTCGTGGCTGCTGTGATGCCCTCAAGTGCCCATCCAGCTCTGGGTAGGACTCTGCCAGTATGCGGGCCCTCAGGCGCGGTCAGGTTCCAACGGGCACCCCTTCTTCATTGGGAGTCCATCCACAGCTGGGCCTCCGCAGTCCTCTATGCCCAGCATCTCAGGTCCTCCCACCGTTTCCTGCAGTGGGTGCTCCACCTGCTTTAGCCCCCGGGGGTCCGCACGTTCTTGGCGATAGCACATCATAGTCCCTTCTTTTGATGGGTGCTGACCTGCAGAGGTAATACAGACAGGAGGACAGCATTACACATACAATCCAGCCTGTCACATATATGACCCACAGATCCGGTTTCCAAATCCATTGGCACACACATCGCCCGGAGAACACCATGTACACTACTACCAGACATCCCCCTCACATATGACACGAGGCCTGCACACACATCTTCATGCAACCCTCCCACATGCATCGTGCCCAAGGTGTACTCACCTGTTGGTCTGGAGGCCCATACAGCTGTCCGTACTGGGGCAGGACCCCATCCACCAATCGCTCCAACTCCATCGAAGTGAAGGCAGGGGCCCTTTCCCTGGTCACGCGGGCCATGGTAGGTTCCAGACACACACGCAGTGTAGGTGTTGTCCTGTAGAAAGTCAGGAATCAAGTGAGGTTATAGACAGAAAATGGCGGTCACGTCCGCAGCGGTGTATACCGTCACTGCCGCCGCAAATCCCCATTGACCACTGTACTCCATAGAGCCCCATATTAGCCAATGAAGATTTGCACAGCAGTGGAACCTGAGAAAGAAAGTTTAGGCATGGTATGGGCTTGTGAACATTTCTATGTATTCCTGTACGGAAAGTTTTCTTGCAATAGGAGTCTCCATCATTCAATGACAGGAGGCATCTTGGCTTTTGGATTGTCAAAGATGACCAGTAAAGCTTGAGGATCAGTTACCAGATTAAAAGACTTTCCATACAGGAATACATAGAAATGTTCACAAACCCATACCATGGCTAAACCTTCTTTCCCAGGTTGTGAATAAGCATGTTCTATTTGGGGCAAACATGTACTAGCATAGGCCACAATATGCCACTGAGCATTCACTGTACTGTGCAAGGATAGCCCTTGATCCGACTGGACTAACTTCAACAACAACCTCTATATGGAGTTTTGGATTGAAGTATGCCATTTCAGTAGCATTTTCAATGGCGTGTTTGATTCTCTTGAAACTTCTCTCACATTCTTGTGACCATTGAAACATAAACTTTTTCTTTGTCAGCTCTCAAAACGGAGCACTAAGGCCCATATTTATACCTATTTTGCACCTCATTTGCGTCATTTTTTGACACAAAAGCAGTGCAATCTTACAAAATATGATTGTATTTTGTAAGTTTGCACTGTTTTTGTGTAAGAAAATCACGCAAATGCGGCGCAAAAAAGTATAAATATGGGCCTAAGAGTGGCAAAGTCTTCTATGTATCTTGAAGAATCACTGATCATGCCAAGAAAGGAATGCAGTATAGACACATCTTGTGAGAGATCAGCATTTGACAGAGCTTGTACCTTTGCAGGATCAGCTGTCATACCCCCATCAGAAAAGATTTGGCCAAAGAATTGTAGTTTTGCCTTGTTGAACTCACACTTGTCCTTATTCAAAGTCAAACCTGTATCACTGAGTTTAATGGCCCACTTGTGTGAGAGTTCTATTGTGCTCCTTCAGTGTAGCTCCCAAAATTAATATGTCATTCCTATAATTGACCGCATTCATAGGCTGTATGATATGTCAAATGATGTCTTGGAAAAGTTCTGTACTCAATGACACACCAAAACCAAGGGGCTTATTTACAAGACCCTGTGCGCCACCGGAGCATCACTTTTTTGACACTCTTGTGGCCTACACTGCAGAGCCATAGCTATAAGGCCACGTAAAGCCAACCTGTTTGGCTTTTCATGGCCTTGTAGTTATGGAGTGAGGCAATGCAGTGCAAGTTGCTGCGCTGCCACACACTGCGATAGGGAGGCGTGCCATGCATGTTACGGTGGGTGTTCCCAAGTAACACCCATAGCATCTGACACATTCCCAGATTTACAACATGCTGTAAGCCTTGGAATGCGTCAAAAGCCTACGCCTCCCAGGAGAGGCATATTAGAGGAGCAACAAGGAGAAATAACATTATTTCTCCTTGTTTTTACCTCTGTCTATGCGTGCCACATTTTGAAACAGAGATAGTAAGAGGAAATCACCTCCATTGATTGTTTTTGTGCAAGAAGGTGTCCCTTCCTGCACAAAAATAATCATACCTACTGTGAGAAAACGGGGCTGATTGCAGAGGCCCCATAACTTTTTGCCCCCATTTTCCACTTTATGCTGGTGTTTTCCTGACTCTGATGGTGCCCTGGGTACTGCTAACCAGTCCCAGGGCCTGTGCTCTGTGTAAAATCAATATGCAAATTAGGCTAATTATAATTGGCTAAGTTAACCTACCTATAAGTCCCTAGTATATGGTAGGGCATGTAGGTTTAGGGACCACAGCATAGGTGGTGCACACCTAGGTGCATTGCTGAGGTGCCCAGTGTCATTTTAAAAGCAAGCCTGCCTTGCTGGCTGCTTTTAAATTAAAGTTATATGCAAATTCGACTTTGGAATTAAAGGTACTTCCAAAGTCTTAAACTACCTTATTTTTACATATAAGTCACCCCTAAGGTGTGCCCTATGTGCCCCTAGGGCTGGGTGCCATGTAACTATAAGCAGGGACTTTATAAAAATAGATTTATAAGCCCTGGTGAGGTAAAAACAGCCAAATTAGTTTTTCCCTCATTGAAGTAAATGGCCTTCATAGGCTAGAATGGGCAGACTTTATTTTAAATTTTAAAGTCTCCTTAAATGTTACATACCAAGAATTTGGTATCAAATTGATTGTTATAATAAATCCCACAACTTCCAGTTGTTGGATTTAATATAACTAGTGCAGGTAAAAAGTTTAGACTTTACCTAAAAAGTTGCTAATTTCAGCTCTGCATTGTTTTTGCTGCTGTGCTCTGATTGGCCAGCCTGCAGCAACTTCTGCCAGGCTACTTTAATGAGGTGTGAAGTGGCCTGGCTTCACACAAAGGAATGTGCTTGGGGGAGAGAATCTCCCCTCAGCAGATGGTGAGGCAGGAAGGGGGAGGGCTGCCAAACTGGTCTTCAAAGGCAGAGAAGGACATCTGGAGCACCCAGCAACACCCCCACATCCTGCAACCCCAGACAGCTAGGTGCCCCCTTGATTAGATTAGGAGAGGGCAGGAGAGGGGTGTGTTTATGATTTTTAGCCACACCAGTGGGTGGGCTCAGCCAGATCTCTCCTCCAAAAATCAGATTCATCCATTTTGGATTTTTAGAGACTGTTGCCTTCTGGGATGGATTTTTGCCACACTTCCCAGGAAGTGGTCATCACAGGGGGACGACCCTGTCCCTGATTGGAGAACCAGGGGCCCCCTGCTTTTCACTCAGGAGCAAGGATAAAACTGGCAGACCTGCACCCACGCCTCAGATCCCCTCCAGAATTCAACAAGAAAGGAACTAAAGAAGAAGAAGGACTGCCCTGCTGGACCCCTGGCCTGCACCTGGACCCTGCACTCAGAAGGACTGCACCAGCTGCACACTTGGGCTTCACCACAAGAAGGACTTTGCCTGGCTTCAACTGGTTCAAGGAGGGACTCCCTGTTTGCTACAGGTGAAAAATTGCTAAACCAGAGTCCCCTGCACCAACTCCTGAAGAAAGCGACCAGCTGACCACTGTCCAGTGGCCAAAAAGGAGTTTGCGCCAGGTGCATTCTGGGAGTTGAAGTCCGCACCCCCCAAGGACCATCACAGAACTTCTGGACCCCTGGGGTGAGCTGTGGACCCCAAAAGAACCTTAAAAGAACATCTGGGTGAAGCCCCAGAAGTTTGGAAAAGATTGGAGAATTTTTGAAAAAAAGCTCCATAAAGTGACCGACCCGACGCGGAAATTCTAGCCGGCTTGCCTCAACCGCGACCCGGCCTGACTTCGTGGTTCGTCCCGGTAAAGAAAAACATCCAAAAAAGAGACTAAGTCCGAACGTAAAAAGTTGACCGGGACCTCCCAGCCATCGTATCCGAGAAGGGCTCCATGGACGTCGGATCAAGATCCAGGTTTACCCCGGTCGAAGGATTTTCATCTCGAAAAAACGACTAAGTCCGAAGGTAAAAATCACCACCGACTTCGCGTATCCGGACAAGGGCTCCAGGAGGTCGGATTCAACTGGCAGGTTCGTCCCGGGGAAGAAAAACATCAAAAAAGAGACTAAGTCAGAAGGTAACTTTTTAACCGAGGCCTCCCGCGACTTGTAGCCGAGCAGGGCTCCATCGCGGTCGGCCTGAAAGTTTGACTTTGCCCCGGTCCTGGTGCAACCAGATGACCCGATTGGCGCTTTTTGTTTCTAAGCGCTAGAAAATAATAATACTTTAAAAATTCATATCTCCGGTTCCCCTGAACCGATTTTAATCGTTTTTGTGTCATTTTAAAGATAAAAATATAAGCTATTTTTATAAATTGGTTTTGGATTTTTAAACTGTTTCCTGTGTTTTATTTAATTACTGTTTTGTGATATTTGAATGCTTTACACTTTGTCTCCTAAATTAAGCCTTGACGCTCGATGCCAAGCTACCAAGGGTAGAGCTGGGATTAATTTACTGAGACCTAACTGTACCTATGTGGAGGTTAGTGGCTTGTTGCTAGGTGTAGGTACCTACCTGCCCTACCAATAACCCATTTTCCAACACCTACAACTCAGACACCCTTGTACCAAGATGCAAGGGTGCCTGTGGTGGCGCATGGCAACCAATAGTGTGCCAGCACTGTGGAAAAGGACAGGAATGTGCTGAATTTTATAGATAAGGCACATTCACGCCCTTTCCTTTTAACACAGGGCATCGCAGCAAGAAGGGTTGCGACACTGCCCTGCACCAAAAAATTGTAAATATGCCCCTAAGTCATCCCTATTGAAACAAACCAACATATGTAGAAAAGGTTGCAATGTACTTGAAACTTTCTTTGAGTTTCAACGGATGATAACCTTTATTTAAATCGAGGCGAGAAAAGACCTTTCCACCATTCAGTTGCATTGTCATGTCAACAAAGTGTAGACCTGGATGATGTTCTCGCTTAATTGTCTTGTTTGTCTTAAACGTATCAACACAGACATGTACAGCTCCTTCATTGTAATTTTTGGGCACTACTACTATGGGAGAAATCCCTGGTGTTGGACCAGAGGAACACTCAATAATGTCATGCTTAATTAGCAAATCATTTTCTTTTGCAACAGCTTCTTTTGAATGAAAAGCAATTCATTTATGTCTCTGAGCAACAGGGTGGGCATCCTTGTTAATGTGCAGTTTTACTTTCATAGTCTTAAGCTTTCCTAAACCCTGAAAGAATGAAGGGAATTGACCTACTATTTCATGATGAACATTTATGCTGTAATTCACAGAGATCAGTCCCATATCAGCAGCTGTTTTGAAGCTGAGGAAACAGGCACCAGATGCTGTACCTTGAAGCACATGGATGGTGCTTGTACCTTAATTTTCTTAAGTTTCACTGTCACTGCAAATGAACATTGACTCTTTATGGGCGTCGATGCAGCCCATGTACACTTTGGTTTTCGAATGCATGAGCCATGGTAATGGAGATAGTTCATTGTATATCTCTTCAGGCATTATGTTTATTGCTATATCGCTGTCGATCATGAAAGATATGGAGCAACCTTTAATTTCCAATGCACCTTTTGGACAGTGTTTGTAGGATTTTGCTGTGTTAGCAAGTCAACTTTTCTTTGACTGACAATTCTCTTCACATGCACCTGTCAAACATAATTTCTGTGAGATAAACATTGACATTGTACAATCACTTTCTTCACTTTCACTTGATATTGAAATGGAAGAACTGTTTGACGATGATTTAGATGACAATTGACTTTTTTTTGTATCAATTTGCCTCAACTGCCTTTGCCTTGTGGCGTGCGTTGAGCATTGCTACTGGAACGTTCTGGCAGCTATTTGATTTTCGCACTTTGACAAACGTACTTTTTACTTCGCTTTACATATATCACAAAATAGTTCTCTTTCCCACTGCCATTACGCATCTGTCCAATGGTGGGACATTTACCTTCATGTGGAAATGAAAATTCACATCTAAAACATAACTTCTCTTAACGTGTAAACATCACTTTGTGCCCCTCAGTCTTTTGCATTGGCTTGCGTTTCACACTTGTGATTGATTCACTCTGGGAACCTCTCAGCAGCTTATCTCTCAGCACGCACCTTGGCTCTGGCAGTTGCTCCAAACTAAGGCCCAAATTTAAGAAAAGTTAGTGCTGCATTTGCGCCATTTTATTCGCCAAAAACTGCACTAACTGAGTGCCATATTTAGGCAGTGTCGCTAGAGCAGTCTAGTGACAAATTTCCAAACCTTGCATCATTTTTTAGCAGCACCTCCTCATCTTGCATAGTTTAAGAACAATGATATGCTAGGTAGGCGTCCCCTCCTAAAAAATTACGCTAGCCCGCTAGAGCCAAATCTACAAGCCGACAGGAAAATGACACACGCCGAGGATCAGGCCGAAAAAATAATACTAAAACCAATTAGCTTCAAAATTTTAACACCTGGTCTGACCAGGCGTTAAAATGAGGCCCAGCCACAACTACATAAGGAAAACACACAAAAGGAACCCTGCAAGCAACTGGACAACATGGACCTGCTACTGCTACTGCTTGGCACCCGGGAAAGCCGACAGCGATGACGTCCAGTGCCACCAGCACTACTGCAGCAACCTCAGCCACCACCACTGCAGCCACAAAGGCAGTGCAGAAGGAGGAACGGACAAACACATGCATCCATCCTTGGCCTCAGGGATAAAGAGGTCATCAGACTGTACCATCTCAAGCAGGAGTCCATCGTACGGCTGCTCCACCACATTGCTCCTGACATCACAGCAAGAGTGGAAAGTCACACAACCATACTACCTATGACCAGTCTCCTGGGAG
Organism: Pleurodeles waltl; assembly: GCF_031143425.1. NCBI lineage: Eukaryota > Metazoa > Chordata > Amphibia > Caudata > Salamandridae > Pleurodeles > Pleurodeles waltl. The sequence goes on from NC_090439.1 coordinate 1,017,876,790, forward strand.
TCCTCCACATGCTGGCCTCTGGATCATTTCAGACCACTGCAGCACAAGTGGGTGGTATCTCACAACCATCCCTTTCTGCCTTCTTTCCTATGGTCCTGGACACTATTATCTACCTCACACCCCACCACATCCGGTTCCCCGAAACCCAACAACTGCAACAGGAGACCAAACAAAAATTCTACCAAATTGCTGGGTTCCAGCACGTGCTGGGTGCAATGGATTGCACAAATGTCCAACTTGTCCCTCCTACTGCCAATGAACACCTCTTCCGGAACAGGAAAACATGCACACTCAATTAATGTGCAGGCCATTGTGGACCATTGTGGACTATTAAACAACATCCTTGCTAAATATCCGGGCAGCGTCCATGATGCCTACATCTTCAGACGCTCTCCAATTAATTAACGCTTTTAGTATAGACAATATGGCAGTGGTCTTCTTGTAGTTAAGCCAGCATACACTTCATAACACAGACAGCATACTAAACTTGTGGGACAAACAATACATACACCACACTCAACAAACATGGACAGGGAAACATAGATGTTTGGACAACAACACATATGCCACATGCTTCACTACACCGCATTCAATGCACATCACCCTCACATACATCCATATGACCAAGTTCGTGGCACCACCTGATCGACACTGTACATGATGAACTGGTGGAACAATGTCCCCTCTGCATTCAACATGTTTTTCACAAAATACAGATCCTTCACACATAACAGCATGGAATAAACCAGCTATGTGTATTGCATTGGCAATACCACTGTCAAACAACTCACATTTTGGCACTTCCCCACATTTACTATGCTGTAGAAACCTGAGGCAGCATCGGCAATTAATGCCACACAAGTAGTGGCTTCACCATTTACATAACATCAAAATATACCTGATATACTAATTGTGTTCACCTTTCCCTTGTGTTGTGCATAGTGCACCACACATCAAAATTGAACATCACCATCATTAATATATCATGTGTAGAAGTGGACACCTCACAGCACACCAATAATCGTAAACGTAATTCCCACATCTCCCTACCATGATACAAGGGTGCCAACAGTGGACTGTGGCAGCTGAATAACTGCCAGTGCACCGGTATAGGCCAGAAACACATAATATTAAGGAGACATGGGACTTTGCAGGGCTGGGCTGGTGATGCAGGGCAGTGCAGAAAAGCACCTCATGCCCTGTTATGTCCCACAGGTGTCTGCAAACTTGATGCATACATCGCAATACATCCCATACAACTGTGCCACACTGCATATAAACTACATACACATATCCGTGCTAGCCAGGAGTTGGCAATGACAACGCTTTGTGCAAGGGAGGTAATTCAAAGCCAAAGGGGTGGGATTCATGTGCAACACACAGGGCGCAACATCTGTCTCATGGTACACAACACACAAAATGGTACAAAATTACAAACATCACTATTCTGCAGGTCTAAAGCTACGGGACTAAGTGAGAAATATAGATAACACTACACATATTGTGCACTGGAGAACTGTCAGACCAGGCTCCTGAGGCACAACCCGTGACTGGTAAGTGCACCATCACAAATCAATACAACCATGCATTCAAACAGGAACATACACAACATTTGATGCAAGTTTGAATCACCACTCTACTGAAAACAAATATGAGCCATGGCACATAGCAATTAACAAATATGCTTGTCTGACACATTTTCTCTAATTCCATTGCAGTGGAGCATGGTTATGGAATCCAGCCGTGGGATATGACCCCGTTTGGAAACCCACTAACTGATGCTCAGTGGGCTTACAACGAAGCACACAAAAGGACCAGGAATATGGTGGAGAGGGCAGGCCTGTTATATGCACCACCCCTTGTGTGCAAAATAATACTTGTCTGTGCAATTTTGCACAACATCTGTGTGCACACCAATGTCCCCTGGGACAAACAGGTAGAACAAACAGGTAGATGTAACCAGTGAGGAGGATGAGGACAATGATGCATACGTGAGGATGGGAAACAATCAAACTCTGCTGCTGGAGGATGCAGAAGAGACCAAACTGTGCACAACTTATACACTTAGACACTGTACTGCAAGCATTAATATATAAAGATTTGTTAATAAATCACTTTAACTTTGATTTCTCATGGCGTACTTCTTTTCACCATCACATACCTATTCAACTCACCCCCATCTCAGAGCATGACTACACCACAAAAGATGTAAATAACTTAGGAACATATTCATGAACTAAAAACAATTAAAACAATGCACTACCACATGAATGTGTGGATGAAATGTTGGCATAGTCTATAGCGCAAACAATTTACATTGTCACACACATATCACACGAGGGTTGACAAATGCCTGCAGCAATCCTGGAAATACACATGAAGACTGCTGTACCGATGTCTGGCCTAGGTAGGAAAAGAATAGCAGTCACCTACAACTGCAGGTTTGTGTCATCTACGTGACCAAGCAATGTCTAATTGTGACTATAAAAGGTGATAACTAAAAACATACTCCATAGTGGCACTCACATGTTTGACCAAGGGAAAGTGAGGTACAAGGAACAAAACACATAAATGTGTAAGTCTGTCACACTCAATCCAGTTTGGAGTGTGCATGTACGTCAAGCAATGTTTCAACAAGTCAAAAACCCTTGCCAAAATGTATGTGTGATGAAGGACATAGATAGGTTGAATGTCACATCTTATCTACTCATAGCTGTCATTAGTAATCACACACTCTAACTACACTCATAGTGAATATGACAAAGGTTGTAGAATACAGAAGTGAATGAGTGCCCATGTCAACTAAAAATGTAGAAGGACAGCTGGGAGACTCCCTTGCTTCACTTTGAGATCCAATATGTGGAGGTCACGCAGACACTACACAAGTGTGGGGGTCAGTCATGTGATCTTGGAAAGCCTGAAAATGTGAGGGCAAATACTGCTTAGTCTGTAGAAGAAGCTATGTCCATCTAAGTCTAAGTCTGACTTACTATGCTGTGCATGAATGAAGGGACCATGTTGATGATGAAGATTGGTACTAAGGGTAATCTGCACAAATGATGCCTGCAATGTTGACAAAATATGCCATCAATGTGTGTAAATAAACACACATAGACTAATACTCACTGTACAACACAACAATGTTTCCATTTAACATCAGACACATATTCACAGAGATTAAGTAGGTCTGTACATATTCCAGTCACATTGGAAGAAACTACAACTATGTGCTTAGCCAGCACAAACAAGTGTGACAGAAGCAAGTGACAAATTACACTACCTGCCCCCTGGGTCTGCAGATATGACCCAGTTCCACAATCTATCAATGACCTACCCAAGCATCATAGGAATAATCTCACCTATGTATGCAAAAGCATGTCCAAACATAGCAAATGATGAGACATGTCCAAAACAAACAAGCTGTTGTAATTAAAGTGCAAGCCTGACATTAACAACCTCAAAGTCAACAAAACATAGTTGGCCATGGGACCACAAATGTGCAGGTGTATGTCTGTATGTGCATTGCAGTGCTGATGATTGATCTTGAAGATGGAAAATCCCCTGCGATCCCCCTCAATCCCCAGAGGAGGCTACATCAACTATTGACACAGTCACGGGCCTGCTGCCTGTGTACAGGGAACTGCGCTGAGGTGGCCACAGTCAACTTGTGTCAATACATGCAGCAATGTGCCTGTGTGGGCATGCAAAGTGTCACTGGAACACGATAAATAGACTGCCATCACTGCTTGAGAGCAGCCCTGCCATACATAATGTATGCTATAAGGGAAATCTGGCTATAAAAACAAGGGTAAGTCATAGTACATTCCAAGTGTATGTGCTAATCAAATAATTCCTAAATTTATGTCCCACCTTGGTGGACCAGGCTTTGTGTTGTCTATCTGCACATGGACAAAAGTGAACAATTTACATATGAAAATGTGCATGTGTCAAATACTTACTTACACACTAATATGATCAGTGCATATGTTTCTATATAGGGAAACATCGTAAGCACATATCAGTACACAACTGTGATACAATAGTCTAAATATTTCCATGTTGGAATAGAGTATTGGTAGTTGTCATATCCCTAAACACACTGCTGTAGTATGCATTACTTATCATAAATGAAAAATATCTTTTCACTTACACAATTGCCACATATATAACAACCATGACATATGTCAGCACACCATCTTCAAGAATCCGCATGCATGGGTAACTATACGTTACATGCGTTGCATTGCATCATGAAGTCTGGCCCTTAGAACACATCAGACTGTGACTCACCCTTGCACTTACATTGTCATGGGTTACTGGATCATAACCCAGCCTTAGTCAGCAGCATCCTTAGCTAAACATTTCTCAAGGCTATCATATGCATGAATATGTTTTGCACATGATCCACCTATCTTATGCTGGTGATGTGAAATGAACAGTGGGAATTCTGACATAATGTTTTGGACTTACAATGTGAGTTCCATCACGTATGTACACTCACAAGTACACACATTGTACACATGTGAATTATGTATTTGGAAAAAGTCTTCATACACGTGCACATTTGCAAACAGAATTAGTCATCCCATGCATCACATACTCCTATAAGCACTTAACCAATGTTACCGGCACACAGTGAAATACTCATGCATACATATGTTGACCTAGCATACAAACAATAAAGATGCATTGCATATGTAACTGGAAATGTGAATCTGGGTGCTTTGTCAGCCTTCCCTCTAAAATCCAATCATGGCCGCCATGTGTCAAAAAAACCATTGCAAATACTGAAAATGAGGCCTCGCGCCTACACGTCTAACGTACATCATCATGTCTTGTCAGCTTTCACACAACAACACGCGCATGGCCGTCATGCGTCAAAAAACCATTGCAAATTCAGAAAATTATGCCTTGTATCTGTGCGTCTAAACTAAATTGTTATGCCTTGTCAGTCTTCCTACAAAGATTCACGCATGGCCGTCATGCGTTAAAAAAAATGTTGCATATCAGAAAATGAGACAAATACGCCCAGGAAGTGATGTAATAGGACTACCTTGCTGCACACATGGCACAGTGAATTAACTTTCATTTTTACTTCACAGTCTTGCTGTCTGTGCTTCGGAGAGGTTGTTTGGTGCTTGTGCTGGTGTGAGGAGTGGTGAATTTGGAGTCTTTTGTGCTGTGTGCTGTCTATGGCTTGTTCATCTAGTAATTTGTATCATTGTATTTGTACATTTTTGTCCTATTATTGTGTCAGTATTTCCAGGTGTTTGTCTTAGGGGTAGATACGTTTTTTGGGTTAGCTGGGGTTAGTTGGAGAATAGTATTTTAATTATTTTTTTCTGGGTATTTATGTTGCAGTGGAGGGATACTGCAACATGTCAAGGAAGGGCGCAGAGAGTGACTATGGATGAACTTGGAGTCTTCATCTGGTTGGTCTGTCACTACCTCCCTAACATGGTGGCCATGGTTGTCCGGGTGATAATTGGCTACCGGACTGAGACTTGTAAGCTGCGCTGGAGCAAGGTGCTGTACCCGTTCCCATGTATCTTCTAGGTCCAGCACACTGACCACCAGTTGAATCACCTGTGGGAAGACCTCATCTCCTGTGAAAGGGATCTCCTGGACCTCCTTGTTATTCGTGTAGGCGGAACTGTTGGTATGTACCCCTTAAAAATAGCAACATCCTTATTTTCATTTGCATGACCGTAGGACCTAAGGATTAGTTCAGCATGTCATGACAAAAGTGAGGACAGCAAGTTCTGTCTGTCAGTCAACCTGCATTCATGAGCAGCCAGCAATGCACCAGTTGCTGGCAATTTGTACATTCCTCTCTTTGTACCATTTGTTTTGCGTATACATGTTGAAGTGCAGTAAACAAAACATAAATGTGTAATGGTGCAATGGCTCATGTTTACAAGGCACAACTGTCCATGTCCATCATGGGCCCGTCAAATGTGGAAATTTGCATAGTAATGTTTAAGTAATGATGAACATGACACTGGAGTATAGGTAGACATGGATATGTGTGTTCCTTGAGTCATGTATGTGCAGAGTGACACAACAGGGACCCAAATGTAAGAAGGGCTTAGCAGCTCCTACTGCAATATAAGTGTCATATATTTTTAAGCAATTGTGGCTAATGGAGGTAAGTATTGCCACACCATATGACAAAAGTTGTGCAATGCAAGCATGGTGGCACTTTTAAATCCTGGCACCACATAATGCCTGTGCCAGGCATGATCAATGCAAGGGGTGTGCTCCAGCCTTAGGAGGCACAGGACAATTGAGCATTCAATTGGATTCCACTGCGCCAATTTTGGAGTTTACTTGAATGCATGCCTAAGGCAGGTTGGTAAGATAACACTCCCATTGTTTTCAATGTGCCTAATTTCACTAGGCAGGTTTGGCACCTTCAAATATGGTGCAAAGTGTGCAAAGTGGCAACATATTGTCATAGTTTACAACGCTAGTGTCCTAACATGTGCCGTGGTGCAGCGTGTGTCAAGTATGGCACACACATGGTGGAGTTAGGTGGTGGTAGGGGACGCTGCAAAAGTGGAGCCTCTGAGTTGATGTTTCATTTTCACATGGATTTTCAACATAGTCCTAAGCTTCTGACAATTGACAGTGTCCTGTCCCCTAGAAATTGTTACGTAAGTATTTGAGACATGTACGTATGGGTTAATCTCATATCTGTACGTGTTTGTGTGGGCTAACAATGTCCGTCTGATTGACATATTATAGATGTCAATTGGTCATTCCTAACTACATCAACTAGGTAACCAAGTGGAATGTGTAACAGTTGTTCATGCTTTTCTTTGTTCTACAGTCAGAAAGCTATATTTTTCTGTCATGTCTTGCAGGTGGACCTGCACCCTACATCATTGGTGAGGTTTCACAATTTGAAGATGCTGATGCAGCCAATAAGTATTACCTTGTATGTCAAATGTGTAGATCAAAGGTTGTGTGTGAGGTAGTATGATGTGTGCATTGTCATGTTAAAATGCCATGTGTGTCAATTAAGACACTACAATCTATCCTTGGGTATTGATAGTATGTCTGATGTTATGTTGAGGATGTGGAATACAACAAAATGATGCACAGGTACTAACATGTGCTGCAAAGGATTTGTGAGTCCTTTTTATAGGTAATTACACGCAGAAACACAGTGGTGTCAGTCAATATATGTGTCAGAGGCGCTAGGTTTCAGAAATGTATGCATGTTGGCAACATATTTGTCACAGGACGTTACCAGACTGTGTGCCACACGTAGCACAAAGCTACTTTAGACCTGGTCAATTTATGAACATGTGTAGAGGTCTCCAAGGGGCTTATCAATGAGACACTTGCACCACTAGTCCTTCACTACTCTTCAGAAATGAAGTGATGCACAGGCCACACTACGACATTTTTGGGAAGGCCGACAGTTAATTGAGTACAAATTGAAATTTCAGCTCTTTTTTGGATGATTGTGGTACATGTCTACGTATTGAAGTAAAAAAGATATGTGCAGGTGAACCTACATGATCTACCCATCATTATGAGTGCGAGCGAGCATGGTCATATCATGTCTGTATGGGATGTGCATGCTGAGTGTTTACCTGGTACTTAGGAGATGTTACAAGCTTGTGCAGATAGTGTGCAACATTGAATAGCTGTTATCCCTGTGACATTAACAATATAGACTTTGGGCTTGGCGTTGTTTTATGAGGCCTGGTAGACAACATGTGTCATTTGAAGATGCTGTTTCCATTGCATGTTTTTACTTCCTCTGCCCAACTCAGCTTTCGATGACATGTTCCCCTCATGCTCTAGCTGCATCACTGAGAGCCAGCTCTGAAGCTTGCCTTTCAGAAAAAGGAAGAGAGGTTCTAGCACATCTGTGAAGTTCAGAGAGGGTACCGCAGGACGGCAGGTGATACACACATGAGAAAACATCTGGGTTTTTCTCATGGAGGACCAGGCAAACAGCCTGCTACTAACACACACACACACCTGAAACCTCAACACAGAAGGTCAGTGGTGGGTCTGCAGGTTTTGCCCCCTCAACATTAATGGCCCCTACCACAACAGCATCCCAGCCACAGCCAAGACCGCTTCCACTGCCTTCAGATTTGAGGACGAAATGAGGAAGGACATGGCCTAGATCAAGTTGAGGTTGGCCAAATTGGAGGAAGCAAATGAAAGGAACTATAGACTATTAAAGTACATCAAAAAGAAGATGACGAGGCACTGACTTTGGACCCTTTCCTCTTCCCAGTTCCTTCCCTTCCCCTAGTTTTAAATGTAAATAGTTTTATTGGGTTTTAGATGGTTAAGCATGGGTAAGATAGCATAGAGTAGGTTAGTTTTACGATATAGTTGGTATAGTTGGGGAAGTGGGATTTAGGGATCTTGTTTTTGGTGGGTGTTTGGGGTGTTATGTATAGGGGTACATGTTAATAAAAAATATTAAAATATGAAGAAAAAAACATATAAATATATATATATATCTATATATATATACACACATACACGTTTAGGCAGTTAGTCTATGTTAAGCTTTAGTTCAAGTTGTCCTTCTCATCTATTGTCTCTTAAGGGGGCAATGTTTAATGTGTGGCATTACATGTACAAGATAAGCTTAGAGAAGTATAGATATCTGTGGGGATAAGTCAAGATTAGTTAGTATAGGTTAGGTTAGTGAAGGTTAGTGTGTAGTTTAGGTTTTTGATAGGTAGACATTTTTTGAATTAATAAATGTTAGTTTCCTACAATATGGTGTCCATGATGATTGATTGTCTGGGTGTTATCATGTCTGCACTGGTCACGTAAGACAAATGCCTTTGGGTGTGCATTTAGTATTGATGAAAATGTGTGACTATGTGTATCCTCTATGACCAAGTACCTGTCTGATTGGCAGCGGTATGACATCGGCTACTCAAAACATATCCAGCGTAGTTCCTGATACTCTGATTGTGCCTGGATACAAATTCTAAGACAGGTAATCAGACAACATCTATTTTTTTTGGCAAGTAATGTCACATTCATTGTTCAAAAGCTTAGAACTTTGCACTCTACCTCATTTGGGGAATGGATACTGGCACGCTAACGGCTGCCCCCTCACATATGCCTATTTTGTTTGTCACATTAATGTTGTACTGGTACAATCAAGAGAGATATTTCTAGACACTTGTGTTAGGAACCAAACATGCCATATGTAAACTTGCATGGTACCTGTTTAATACATGCTTGGAACACGCAGAACTTTTGTGGGAGTCCACAATGCTGTCACCTTAATCATGTTTGAATGTATGTGTGTGTGTTTGTCTCTGACAGAAAGCCACGCATGTTCTTTTGTTCAGTACTGATTGTCATAGCTTCACACAATGCATACATTTGAAACAGTTGATGGATCACTGAAAAAGCAAAACATATGTAAATATGGTAATTTATTAACATTTCAAGTTTTGTTTCAGATGATGTACAATGTACAGTTCATTGACCCTATGATAGATCCCAAGCCATTGAGGGGCATATTTATACTCTGTTTGCGCCGAATTTGCGTCGTTTTTTTCGACGCAAATTCGACGCAAAACTAACTCCATATTTATACTTTGGCGCTAGACGCGTCTAGCGCCAAAGTTCATGGAGTTAGCGTCATGTTTTGGCGTGAACACCTTCCTTGCGTTAATGAGATGCAAGGTAGGCGTTCCCGTCTTAAAAAATGACTCCCAGGCATGTGCATGGTATTTATACTCCCGGGCAAAAATCACGCCCGGGAGTGGGTGGGGCAAAAAAACCCGCATTTGCGCCTCTTTTTAACGCCTGGGTCAGGGCAGGCGTTAAGGGACCTGTGGGCTCAGAATGAGCCCAGAGGTGCCCTCCCCTGCCCCCAGGGACACCCCCTGCCACCCTTGCCCACCCCAGGAGGACACCCAAGGATGGAGGGACCCATCCCAGGGAAGAAAAGGTAAGTTGTGGTAAGTATTTTTTTTTAAAAACAATTGTGGCATAGAGGGGCCTGATTTGTGCCCCCCTACATGCCGCTATGCCCAATGACCATGCCCAGGGGACATAAGTCACCTGGGCATGGCCATTGGGTAAGGGGTCTTTGCTAAGACAGGAGTCATGTTAATGGCGTCTGGGCGCCCAAAAAAAATGGCGCAAATCAGGTTAAGACGATTTTTTTGCCTCAGCCTGACTTGCCACATTTTGGGACGCCCAAACGGCATTTTTCCCTACGCCGGCGCTGCCTGGTGTACGTTGTTTTTTTTCACGCACACCTGGCAGCACCGGTCGGCTAACGCCGGCTAACGCCATTCAATAAATACGGCGCCCGCATGGCGCTTCAGAATGGCGTTAGCCGGCGCTAATTTTTTTTGCGCAAAACTGCGTTAGCGCAGTTTTGCGTCAAAAAGTATAAATATGGCCCTGAATGTCCAGTCAGAGTCCAAAGGCAAGGACATGTCAGGAGGCATGTGAAGGATAGGTGCGCATCAGTGAAGAGGTGTCCAAATTGACAGTAGGTAGGAATTGAGACTATGACAGTCCATGCATCAGAAGTCAACAGTGGTAGAGTGGAGTGCACATTGCCAGCTGTCAGTACACTGGCATGATCTTAAGCACAGAGCTAAAGAGATACTGTCCATGTGGCACACACTGCACCAGGTTGTTTTTCTGGTGAATGTTGTTCCTTCCACATCTTCATCCTCTGATGTGTGTGGTGGCTCCTGTGTCATGGCTGGTGATGTTGTTGAAGTTGAGGGGGGCACACACATATCAAGGTATAGAGATGTGCAATCAAAGATCCCGAAAGCTGCCATTTGTGGGAAAACAAAAGGCATCACTACAGCAAGGAGGAACTGTTGGTTTCGCAACACAGCAGCTACATCACGGTGGTAGGCAGCCATGTTTTCAAGGAGAGAGACCAGATTCCGCTGCATGGACTCCAGGACATTTTGGACAGCCCTTAGCGCCTAGCCTGTTATCAATCATGCTGCTGCCACTTTATAAGGGCAATTGTTCCAACCTCTGCCTTAGGACAGCAGCTATGTCCGCCAGGGAATGCTGGAGTCCATGTAGGGGAGAGTGGGTGCCTCTTCTGGCAGAAGCATTGTCCTTATTTTAACTGAGACACCTCTGCACTCCCTGTAGGCTGCCCAGTATGATCTCCATCCCCAGTCGCACTTGCTGTGCCAGCTCCCGCTGGACTCCTACTGCTGTCTTCTGAAAGATAATGTCTAAGTCTTCAGAGTCCTGGGTTGTGGCTGCACTGGTCGGTGCTGTGTATCGGTTGTTAGGTGGTTTATGTGAAGTCTCTACAATGCTGTGTGTCCTCATTGTGACTGGAGATGGTGTCTGGAAGGAACTGAGGACATCCTGGAGAGTGTCAGCATTGATGGTCGGCAGCTGGTCATCCAGATTATCAGAGAAATCCAGGGCAGGCAGCTCCACAGGAGGTAAGGCTTCATCCTTTGCAATTGGTTAGTGAAATGTCAATCTTGGACTGTATTAGCTGTTGACATGAGACATCATTTACTTGCTACTAATGGCTTAGAGTCATGGTACAAACCCACACATCAAGGCACTCATTTGTGGCCCCTAGTGGCACACTTTGCCACCTAAGCATCATTTCTATGAATTCACTATTGGCATAATCTGCCAGTCCACATTTCCCAGTGTGTTCTACACACCTTGAATTACTTAACATGGTCTTCTGCATATATACAGTTTTCATTGATTTGACTGTGTTACATATTCATGCCATAGGTGCTGTTAGGAATTTGTGCACACACCACAAATGGAGATGTACAGAACAAATTGCCATTTGGTTTACAGATATTTGAGTAAGTAACTGATTTCTCTGCCACCCTATGTGTGTTGTCAGAGTGATGGAAGGGTAGGAACTGCCCACATGTATCCTCCTAGCCACTTTGAGTGATCTGTCCAGTATCCTGAACCATCCATTGTGAGATTCAACCACATTCTGTGTATGTGGGGAAACAGGACTTTTTCCCTTCATGCAGAACAGCACTCATCTGTGCATCATAGGTTTCCTTGTTGCATAGATGCAAGGATGCCTGCATGTCTGTACTGAGTGTTTTTACTGGAAGTTAGACCTTCCTATTTGCACACATGCACACAAGATGGTTCATCGTTATGATGTGTGGTACAGGATGCTGAAGAAATGAGTCTAAGTGGTTAGAAGGATGCATGTGGAAAGCCCACCCAATTCCATCACTCTGACAACACACGTGGGGTGGCATGAGGACCTGACACATTTTGAGACTTGTTGCTGTGTGGATGCATCATGTGAGGACATCACATTAGAGGTGGCATTATAGTCATGGTCCTAAGGACTGACATTGTTGTAGTCCTATTGTGGACTACTTTAAAAGTGTGTAGCAATCATCATCAATAATTGTAAGTGGCAGACAGCATTCCTATTAGTTGAATTTTCAGGATGTGTACCTTCCTGCACATGTGCATTTGGACCGGCAAGAAGGGCACCCCTACACCATGCAGATTGTGTGACAAAGTTGATATTGTCCGTCATTTCTTTTCCCACAACCAAGGTTAATAGAGAGATGCATTGACTATCTGTGACAACTACACATCCCTGCACATTCGAAATTATGCTGCACAGCACAGCAAGCTGAGCGGTTGCACTGCATCTTTCTTCATAAATTGGAAATTATGTGCCACAATGCCCAGACACAGACATCATAGTGCTCTACCAATGCAAATTTCTTTTAACTCACACTCCATTGGCGGATAGTAGTAGCTCATAATTACCATGCCAAGGTAAGGCAACTTGCATACCTTATCTTGGCCTAATGCTCACGTGTCCCTCTCACACCTGACACTGCATGTAGCAGGCATTCCATGTGTATAGTTGTGATCTTAACATGCAACACATGTATGACCCACCCAGCTTCTGATGCCTTTACAAATTTTCACATCTCGATTTGGTTCATTGTAGCGCAAGAACTCAAGGGTGGTGTGGGAGTGACAAGTGGGTGTGTGACAAGTTTGTATTTCCAAAGATCGTGGTTGTTCATTGTGTGTTGCAATGAGCATCACATATTGGGCAAACTTTCTATGTATTTGGTGCATTAATCCCAAACCACCATTTTCCTTGCAGCCCCCTTACCCCAGCCAATAACACCATGGAAGCACCTTATTTGTAGTACTGGTTACAATGGTGTCCATGTCCACAGTGGCCTCATGGGTTTTGGCTCATGATGCCCCCTTGCCCCATCCAACAACACCATGGAAGCACCTTATTTACATTACTGGTCACCATTGTGGACATTTCGACAGTAGCCTCAAGAGTTTTGATACTATGGGGGTCATTACAACATTGGTGGTTAAAGCCACTTACCGCCGTGCAGAAGACCGCCAACACACCGCCGCGGAATTCCACCATGGTCATTATGATCCACAGCTCGGAATCCGCCAAAATTTAGACACCCACACAAGTCCGCCACACCAAAGGTCAGTGATAAACTGGCGAAAATAAAACCTCCACCGTCACACCAACAGGAATACGCCCACACTATCACGACCCACGAATCCACGCGGCGGTCTTTCAACCACGGTATTCCATTGGCGGTACACACCGCCGTGCTCAAAATACACACACTCTTACAAAACACATCCACATTGGACAATTGTAAATACACACATCTGATACACATACACACACCACTCCCACACACCCAATACAATATAAAACACACACCCGCATCACCCACAAACCTCTACTACCAAAAATTCTGAAAGAAGGCCAGAGAGAGACACCACAATCTACAAACAAGCATCCACAGGCACTCAACACCAACCCACACATCACCCACACCACCCCATGGCACTACAAAGACACCCCAGGTTCTCTGAGGAGGAGCTCAGGGTCATGGTGGAGGAAACATCCGGGTAGATCCACAGCTATTCGGAGCACAGGTGCAGCACACCTCCATAGCTAGGAAGATGGAGCTATGGCGAAGAATAGTGGACAGGGTCAATGCAGTGGGACAGCACCCAAGAAATAGGGATGACATCAGGAACAGGTGGAACGACCTACGGGGGAAGGTGCGTTCCGTGGCCTCAAGACACCACCTTGCGGTTCAGAGGACTGGCTGCGGACCTCCACCTCCTCCCCCACAACTAACAACATGGGAAAAGCAAGTCTTGGCTATTCTGCATCCTGAGGGCCTCACAGGAGTAGCTGGAGGAATGGACTCTGGTAAGCCAAATCTTTAATACCATATCCCCCACCCTACCTGCATGCCATCACATACCCCCACCCTTGCTCTCACCCCCATCACTCCAACTCCTCACAAATGTCCCAATATCACAAACCACCCATCCCAACACCAAGCCCTGCATGCAACAACAAAGCATGGACACCCATCACCAAAGCATGGCCACTGCACATACCCATACACCCCTCTAAACCATCATCACACAGGAATGCAAGCACTGGGGTACACGGTCACCCACCCATTGCACACCATGGCACACACAGATGCAATAATCATGCTTTTACACCCCTGCAGGACCCCTACCCAAAGTCACCGGACAGGTGGGTCCAGACATGTCCACAAAACCAACAGAAGAGGCCCACAATGATGACAGCAGCTCTGTCCAACTGGATATAGACGACCAGCCCGGCCCATCTGGGACCTCAGGACAGTCGGTTCCCCTGACACAGTCACAGGCCACCACAGAGCTTCCCCCCTCTGGAAACACCAGAACAGCATACACCCAGTGGGCCCATACCTCTGTCCCCAGGACACGTCAATCAGCAGTGTGTCCACCACTACAGGAAACCCAGGCTAACCCACCACCCCAACAACAACAGGGGCCTGGGGGCAGTGGCAGTGGGCACACGGTTCAGGGGACAGAGGCCCAGGGAAACAGGGGAACTAGGGGGGCTGCTTTGCGACAGGGGGAGGACAGGCCCAGGGAACCCACTCTCCACGAGGCCCTCTCCAACATCATGGGAGCCTACCATCATTCCCATGAGACAATGGCAATGGTACTGGCCAAGTTTCAGGAGATCCAGCGGCTGCAGGAGGAACAGTATTTGGGCTTCAGGGAGGAACTCAAATCCATCAATTCCACCCTGGGCACCATCGTAGGGGTGCTGAAGGAAGTCCTCAACACCAGGAGGGACACTGTGGCACTACAAGGGGCCCCTGACACTAGCCTGGACGATGAACTGCCCACCACCTCCACCGGCTTTTGTGGACAGGAGGTGGCACCGCCACAGGACCACCACACCAGCACCCCACTCCCTGCAGATGGAGAACCACCACGCAAACGGTCCCTGAGATCCAGGACAAAGATAGAGAACGATGCCAAGATCCCTTCCGAGAAATTAGACCACCCTGATTGTCATCCTTTTGTCCCACCTTGTAACCCTGTCCATCCTCAAACTGCCCCAGCACCACTTCCTATGCCCCTTTGGACAATACACCTATGAGACTAATAGCTTGGACTCTGCCATGGACATTCCACCACAATCACCACTCACCATTTTACAACCCCCTCAAATATTGAGCACTTAAATAAACACCCTTAAAGCACAAAACAATCTTGAGTCTGTCTGTGATTTCGAATTAGTGTATTAGCAACTACAGTGACAAAAATGCTCTTTCAAATGTAATGTCAACATACCTATGTCACACAGCTCTAGTCCATGAAGAAAAAAGCAGATGTCACACATTGGGACCCACATCTGTGAAATCAAAAGGGAAAGTGAAAACTCAGTGACCATACAATGGGTGAAAAGGACAGACAGTAGAGAGGTAGTAGTGTTAAAGTACATGTAGCAGGCAGGTTTGTCTTCTTACCTGTGTCTCACTGGAAGTATTGCAGGATCACCGAGTTCCTGTTGTCGATGTCCTCTTCTTCTGCTTCCTTGTCTTCACTGTCCACAGGCTCCACAGCTGCCACAACACCTCCATCTGGACCATCCTCCTGCAGAAAAGGCACCTGTCATCGCAAAGCCAAGTTGTGAAGCATACAGCAGGCCACAATGATCTGGCACACCTTCTTTGGTGAGTAGAATAGGGAACCACTTTTCATATGTAGGCACCGGAACCTGGCCTTCAGGAGGCCGAAGGTCCGCTCTATAATCCTCCTATTTCGCCCATGGGCCTCATTGTAGCGTTCCTCTGCCCTTGTCCTGGGATTTCTCACTGGGGTCAGTAGCCATGACAGGTTGGGGTAACCAGAGTCACCTGCAAAGGGCGAGGGACAACTGTTAGACACACACTAACCCTTAGGGATATCCCCAGACCCAGGCAACCATTCCCACTGATTTGGTTCCAGGTGCTCACCTAATAGCCACACACGGTGCCTCTGGAGTTGACCCATCACATAAGGGATGCTGCTATTCCCCAGATGTAAGCGTCATGCACTGAGCCAGGGAATTTGGCATTAACATGGGAGATGAACGGGTCTGCCAATTACACCATCTGCACATTCATGGAATGATAACTCTTCTGGTTTCTGTACACCTGTTCACTCCGGCGGGGGGACCAAGGCCACATGTGTCCCATCAATGGCACCTATGATGTTGGGGATATGTCCCAGGGCATAGAAGTCACCTTTCACTGTAGGCAGATCCTCCACCTGAGGGAAAACGATGTAGCTCCGCATGTGTTTCAGCAGGGCAGACACCACTCTGGACAACACGTTGGAAAACATAGGCTGGGACATCCCTGATGCTATGGCCACTGTTGTTTGAAATGACCCACTTGCAATGAAATGGAGTACTGACAGCACCTGCACTTGAGGGGGGATTCCTGTGGGATGGTGGATAGCTGACATAAGGTCTGGCTCCAACTGGGCACACAGTTCCAGGATTGTGGCACGATCAGGCCTGTAGGTAATGATCACATGCCTTTCCTCCATTGCCGACAGGTCCACCAGCGGTCTGTACACCGGAGGATGCCGCCATCTCCTCACATGCCCCAGAGGACGGTGCCTATGGAGGAGAACAGCGAGCACAGAGTCAACCAACTCTGAGGTACGTAAACACAGCTTACTCAGAAAACTATTCATAAACCAAAATTTGCCTGTATGAGTGTTGAGCCAAGGCCTAGGTATGTGTGACGCAGTTAAAAATAAAGCCACGTGGGCCCCTGAAATGGCAGCTGCCTGACCTGTAAAGTGGGACAATGGGATATGAGGTAACTGCGCTGCCGTTGTACACCGTCGCGGTAGGCGGTCGACGACCGCGGCACAATTCTGCATTGGTTAACATTGGACCCTATGGGTCCCAGGAGCCAATGACGATGTACGCCGGCGGTGACGGTACGCACCACCGCGGACATGACCGCCATTTTCTGTCTGTTCAATCACTCGATACCTGATCTTCGTCAGGAGAGGACCTACACTGCAAGTGCTGCTGTGACCTCAGTCTGGAAGAGACAATGACTTGTGCGTCTAGGGAAAGGGACCCTGCCTTCAGCACGGAGGAGTTGGAGAAACTCATGGATGGGGTCCTCCCCCAGTACACGCTACTCTACGGTCCTCCAGACAAACAGGTAAGTACACTGGGAGCATGCTGTATGGGCAATGCCTGTGTGAACTGGTGTGGATGAAAGATGGGGGGAGAATGAGGCATGCATGAAACGACGGTGTGTGCATGTGCCACATGGCAAAGGTAGGGATGCGGGCCAAGGAATGTGACGGTGCAGTTGGTAATAGCATCTCTTTTTCCCCTGTACAATTCCTGTAGGTCAGCGCCCACCAGAAGAAGGATATTTGGCGTGCCATCGCCAAGGACATCCGGACCATGGGGGTCTACCACAGACGGAGCACCCACTGCCGGAAAAGATGGGAGGACATTCACCGCTGGAGCAGAAGACGGCGGAGGCCCAGCTGGGGATGGCCTCCCAACGTGGGAGGGGTGCCTGTCGCACCATGACTCCCCTGATGTTCAGGATCCTGGCGGTGGAATACCCGGAGTTGGATGGCCGCTTGAGGGCATCAGAGCAGCAACAAGGGGGTGAGTACACTCTCATTCAGCTGATTCAGCGTGCATTGTAGGTGTCTGAGTGGGGGAGGTGGGCCGTGGGTTCCCCTAGGCCAGGGCAAGTTTGCTAGTTAAGTCCCCTTTTTCAGGCAGACCCTGTGGCACCCCACCCCACATGGGTACAGTGCCAACTACACCTAGTCAGGCTCCTGTGACATCCATGTGTGCAGAAATCGGCCATAGCCTTGTAAGCCATGTCCCAGGGATTGAATAGTGGACCCCAAGTGCATGGCGTAGTGCAGGGGGCTTCTGTGTCTGTCTTGTCCGCCAATGGTAGCAGTATTGCATGCACTCAACATGTCTTTCTTCTGTCTCCCCCACCCCCTTTTTGTGGTCTCCCTATACTTGTGTGCATTAGCATCATCAGGCGGAGGAGCAGTGGCACCGGTGCTCGAGGGAGCTGCATCCCACATGGCCCTGGAGCGCGAGACTACGGACTCCGAATTCAACAGTGGGACGGAGCTGACACAAGCGATACGGACTCCTCCTCTGATGGGAGCTCCCTTGCAGTGGCGGGCCCATCTGTGTCCCCCTCATCTACAGGTACAGCCGCCACACCCCCCAGCACCACCCTCCCAGCAGCCCCTCAGCCTTTGCCACATGCCCGCACACCCAGGAGGGTGGGCATCACCTTTGCCCCAGGCACCTCAGCCCCTGCCCCCATCACCCCTGCTGCCCTCAGTGAGGAGGCCATTGACCTCCTCAGGTCCCTCACTGTTGGGCAGTCTACCATTTTGAATGCCATCCAGGGTGTAGAGAGGCAGTTGCAACAAACCAATGCATTCCTGGAGGGCATTCAATCTGGTCAGGCAGCCCTTCAGCAAGCTTTTCAGACTCTGGCCTCAGCACTGATGGCAGCCATTATCCCTGTCTCTAGCCTCCCCCCTCCAACTTCCTCCACCCAGACCCACACCCCTGTACCTCAGCCTATCCCAAGCACACCATCAGACCAGCATGCACACACCTCAACACACAAAGGAAGCTCAGGCAAACATAAACACCACACATCCCACAGGCACTCACGCAAGCATCAGACAAATGCAGACATACCAACATCCGCTGCCTCCACTGTGTCCCCCTCCTCCTCGTCTCCCTCATCGCTCCCTGTCTCATCTCCACTCACACCTGCATGCACTACATCTTCAGCCACTACGTCCATCACCAGCACACCCACACCACACCCCGCTCAAGTGCAGTCACCACCCCCACTACCACTCACACATCACCTGTGTCCTCTCCCAGTGTGTCTGTGAGGCTACCTCCCAAGGTACACAAACGCAGCCACACACCCACCCAACAGCCATCCAATTCACGACAGCCTCCAGCCCATGCACCTTCACCCAAAGTCAGCAAACGTATACCTCCTACGACTACTACCTCTTCCTCCACTCCCAAACCCCCTCCATCTACCCGTCCCAGTGTTCCTAAGAAACTGTTCCTGGCCACCCTTGACCTCTTTCCCTCACCTCCCCAACCCGTCAGTCTCCTAGGGCCTGACTCTCCAGGTCCCAACCTAGCACCTCAGCCACAACAGCGGCGGGACCAGTGGTGCCAGTAGTCACTGGATTATGGAGTTCACCAGGCAGCAGGGTAGGCAGTGTGGCAAGGAGCCACAGCACGGGCAGTCCCCCACCTGTCAAGCATCAAAAGTTGGCCAGTGCCAAGCGGGAGAGGGGGAAGACACCAGCCACCAAAGCCACTCCCAGGGGCAATGTTCCCTCTAAATTTTTCCACTGTGTGCGGCAGTGTGCGGTCTCTGTGCGCTGCAGCCAAGGATACGTGCGCCAAGAAATTGACCATTCACACGCTCGCAGCGCATAACTAGCCAAGATCTTTGGCATTAGCCTCTCCATACCACTAAAGCAAAAAAGGGATATCATTGCTCCATGCAATAGGGCATCAAGGCAGTTTTGTGACCTGGTTGCACACCCCAAGGACATGACCTGTTAAGTGCCACCTACACCTCAGTTAGAGAAAACAGAAATCAGGAGGTTGAACCATTATGAAACTTTAATGAATACTCTCAGAGTGCTGCAGAGGACCCCGCACATCAAATACAGCCAGTTGTACAATTGGTTAACATTTACAGTTTGATGAACACACTGCTGATGAATGCCATGATGCCCCAGCCAAGATACAGGCTGAGAAATGTTCCTACCCCACCCACACACGGACTGTCGGAGAAGCCGCATCAGAGTTTAGACAAGTCAGGTGCCAACGTTAGATGTGTGACATGTTTGTTTTTCTCACCGGTCCTTGCCATTTTTCCAGTGCTGATAAACTCGGTCTAAATCAACTTTCCCATTTGAGAGGTAAGCCTTTGTCCTCATCAGCATATCTAGGTGACTCTCCTCTAGTCTGTTTCTTAATTTGGACTTGATTGAGTTCATAAGGCTGAATCCTCGTTCGCAGTCTGCACTTGAAGCCTGGAAAGTTGCACAGATATCAACAAGCTGAGATACAACACTATACTGTGCAGCATTTCGCAGAGTGAAATTCACCATGTCTTGAAAGGTCCTAAACAATCCGTTTTTTATATGCGCTGCCACCTCATATTTATAATCTCTGTACTGCTGAACAACATCACCAGGGGTGTCACAATCACCCAGGACCAAGACCTTCTTATACTTCTCAACAAGTCTTTGTACATTCTCAGTCCCAAAATCAAACTGTGATTGTGTTGTTACTGTATGGAAATCAAAGCTTGTCCATTCCTTCAATTCATCTTCTGGGAACCTTCTTTCCATGTGGTCACAAAGAAGTTTAATGAAAGATAACATCGGCTCACTATCATACTCTCGGTCCTCTCTGCACAAAGCCATCAGATCTCTTACTGTGTCTCCAAAAGACAGTGTCGCCCAAGTACTGTTCCTTTATTTGGGTAATTTTTGCTCTTGCATACTGTACAGCTTCAATGGTGGTCAAAGAGGTTTTCTGAAACAACTCGCACAAAGATGCAAGTTCACCCAGAATGTCATTTAGTGCTGCAAAGGAAATATGGTAGTTTGAATCCGATAGTTTTTTGTAGCAATATTTAGCAATTGGGTCATTCTCCTCAACTCTTTCATGATCAAAGTATTTGAGAGCAACCTCAAAATTACGCAAGAGTGCACCAACAGCAAAATGCCTTGAAAGCCATCGCACCTCATTGAGTGGCCGAAAGGAGACCACTTCACATTCAGTGACCAAAGCAATTTCGTCCAGCTTGGACTTTCTTAAAGGTGAGCGTGAGAATACAGTGTAGACAGTCCTCAGTAATGTTTCCATTTCCCTGATCATGAGCACTTTTTTCCAGGCATCATCAACTCCCAAATCTTCTCTGTGCGCAACACAGTGCTGCTCAAGTAGATGAGGAATGGATTGTTTGAGGCGGGTAGCAACACCATTGTTCTTTCCAGCATCACTGATGCACCATCTGATGTAAACATGACCATTTTCATAAGGTCCAGCTTATTGGCAGTGTAGAACTCTTTTACAGCTGTAGTGATAGCCTCCGCATTGCATGCACTCAGAGTTACAATTCCCACAAACACTGTTTTGTGCTCTGTTGATGTTACAGATCGGAACTTGAAGTAGAGGCCTCAAGTTATCTGCTCAGCCACTCGCTATGACTAATCGGATTTATAAGGGTGAGCCATTTTTAGGCCTACTGGCTCGTTCTGGCAAGCGGCAAAAAAAGTGTTCTGTCCATTCAGACGGTAAATGAGCAATGAAGGTGCCTTTACGTCTTGTTGTTGTCTTGTCACATTTGCTGTGCATGATGCAGGGAGCGACGTTGCAAGAACGTTGCAACGTGCGCGCTTGCCAAAGGGGCCTGCACGACGGGGGAAGGAAAGGTGCGCGCGCGCCTTACAGAGTACATTGCCCGCAGCCTTTAAACGCTGTTTTCATTGACTTCAATCTAGATTAAAATATGAGCATTTTCTGCAATAGGAGAGCACGACTATCGCTCTAAAAGGCTTATTTGAGCTGAGAAAGTTATAATGCATATAAACAACTATGAAGTATGACAATGATGGAAAAGTTGATAACAGCACATTTTCTACTGTTCTGAAGCATTTCCTAGCTCATTAACCATTCATTTTCAACATAAATATCACTTGCTCGCTTGTATGCTAAAGTACGTCAAATGATGTTTAAAACACTCCCCGCGGCCTTTAAACGCTGTTTTCATTGACTTCAATCCAAATTCAAATATGAGCATTTTCTGCAATAGGAGAGCACGACTATCGCTCTAAAAGGCTTATTTGAGCTGAGAAAGTGATAATGCATATAAACAACTATGAAGTACGACAATGATGGAAAAGTTGATAACAGCACATTTTCTAATGTTCTGAAGCATTTCCTAGCCCATTAACCATTAATTTTCAACATAAATATCACTTGCTCGCTTGTATGCTAAAGTACGGCAAATGATGTTTAAAACACTCCCCGCGGCCTTTAAACGCTGTTTTCATTTACTTCAATCCAGATTCAAATATGAGCATTATCTGCCTTAGGGGAGCACGTATATCGCTCTAAAAGGCTTATTTAGGCTTAGAAAGTGATAACGCATATAAACTACCACAGAGTACAGGAATGGTGGAACAACGTGCGTGCTTGCCAAAGGGGCCTGCGCGATGGGGGAAGGAAAGGTGAGCGCGCGCTTGCGCGCGCGCATTACAGGGAACATTGCCCAGGGGTACAGTTGGGGTTGTGGAGTTAGCTGCGACACCTTCCAAGCTGGGGAAGGGGCAGAAGAAAACTGGCAAGTCTGGAAAGATCAGCACGGCGGAGAAGACCGCCATCAGCCCCGCTGCCCAGGAGGCGACCGCCAGCAGCCCCGCTGCCCAGGAGGCGACCGCCAGAAGCCACACTGCCCCAGACAGGACCGCCAGCAGCAGCCCCGTTGCCCAGGAGGCGACCGCTAGCAGCCACACTGCCCCAGACAGGACCACCACCAGCAGCCCCGCTGCCCACGAGGCGACCGCCAGCAGTCCTACTGCCACAGACAGGACCACCAGCAGCTGAACCGCTGCCAAGGACACCGTCGCCACAAGCACCGCTGCCAAGGACACCGCCGCCACAAGCACCGCTGCCAAGGACACAGCCGCCACAAGCACCGCAGGCACATGAGCGCCACAAGCTCTGACGCTACTGAGGCCGCCACGAGCAGGATGAAGCACTCTGGGCACAAAGCCCCCTCCAGAACCAGTGGAGATTGACATCCACTTGAGAGACTGTGGCTTTGCACTCCCCAAGATATAGCAGTGGGCAAACCACCCGCTGTAGAGACTTGAGAGACTGTGGCTTTGTACTGGCCAGGATTTGGCAGTGGGCAAACCACCCACTGTAGAGACTTGAGAGACTGTGGCTTTGCACTCCCCAGAATTGAACAGTGGGCATGGGACCTCCTCGTGGATTTGGCGTCGTGCAGTCAACCGGCTGAGGTTCCCACCATTTCCCTTCCCCCTGAGGTACCTGTTTTATTTCTATCTGATGCCCCTGCAGTGTTCTCTCTGTATTGTTCGGGTATCTTGTGTGGGCCTCCCCCATGCCTTTTGGGCCCAGTGATCCATGGACTATGATGGTGGACTTCCTTTGACTTGTGTTCTTGGTGTATTTAATTGTATATAGTATAAATGTATATATTTGTAAATATTTTGGATGTATGTAATTGAATATATCACAATTTTTCAACTCATTTCCTTTTGTCCTTGCATTCTTCCGGGGGGAGTTGGGGGTGTAACTGTGATGTATCATGATGTATTAGCGTGTGTGTTGTAGTGGGTGAGGGTGGGGGTGTTGCGTGTGTGTGTCATTGTTTTTTCCCTCCCCCTCCCCTGTGTCGTAGGTGCAGTACTCACCGTGGTCTTCGCCACCGGCGTTTGTGCTCCTGGTAGAGGAGCAGGAAGATAAAGGCTGGAAAAATCTGGAGCTCTGGTTCCATGGCGTCCTGGCTCCTCGTGGGGTGTGCAGAGGTGAGCATTTTCCCTTTGAAGTCCTGTTTCCGCCGTGTTTTTGTTCACAGTGAATCCGCCCTGGAAAAGTTGGCGGATTGGTGGGTTGTAATTCTGTTGGCGGGTACATTGTCCTCCACCTGTCTGTTGGCGGTGACCGCCGTTGTGTTTGTTTGTACTTCCGTGGCAGTCGGAGTGTTAAAGTGGCTGTCTATGTTGGCAGTTTCCGCCACGTTCGTAATTCAATTTTTTTACCGCTGGCCTGTTGGCGGTCTTACCGCCACTTTAACACCAACCGCCAGGGTTGTAATGACCACCTATATGGTGCTTTACTACATTGGCACCATAATTGATGGTGCTAGTGCAGAAAAGTACAGGGAGGTCCATTGCTTGCTATGCTTGCGTCACTTTCACATCTGCCTTTGGCAGGCCTCACACATAAGGCTAACAAATAGCACAGTACAATCTTTATGGATTCTCTGCCCCATTTCTTCTTCCCCCACTGCGTAAGAAATATTTCCTTGCATATAAAATTTCTGGCACAGACATGTTGTGGTGCAAGGATGCACAAAGTGGATCTATACATTCATTATGTGACTTTGTTAATGTAGCACAAGGGGAATGGGTGGCTTGAGTCAACATTGGCATCAATCGATATGATGCTAATGTTGCAGTAAGGGCTTGTAAATATGGGCCCCTAGTGAGGCAGTGAGATCACCTGTTGCTGATATTATGCATGAAGATGTCCCTTTGTGCACGACACCAACCATTCTCACTACACAGGCAACCTTGCTACATGATGACATGGAAGCTACTTGTACAGCGGCACACATGATAATCATAGACATGCCCCATATGTTACAACATATTCCCAATGGGGCACGGAGGCGTCTCACGGTTCTTGTTGGCCCGCCCCGTGCAACAAGCATAATACATGTTGCCCAGTGAGTGTTACACATGGGTCGGTGGTTCCATTGTAACAGTGAAGGGATTGTTGTGAGGGTTGAGAAATGGTCTGTGAAAATAGGGGGGAAAGTGTGAGTGCATTAGAAGTGTTTGGCCATTAATGTGTCCCCATGCAACATGTTTGCATGCATTCAGTGTGACCTATGTGCCTCACCTTTCTGCCATTTGTTAGTTTCAAGATTCCCCGCCACTGCAACCTACCCTGCATTTGTGGTAGGTCTTAGAAGTCTGCACTGCCCTGTCCTAAGACTCCAGTGACCACCTCCTCAACGATGACCTCTGCCACCATCTCCTCCAGCTCATCCAGGTCCTCCTGGGGTGTGGAACTTCCACTTCCACTCTGCAGTGCTGCCTTAAGGTTCCAGGCCAATTTCTCTTTAGTTCTGCGCTTGCAATCATGTGAGCACTTCTTACATTCAGTGAGAGCCTACTTCACCTCTGCCACACTATTGACTTTATTGACAATTGGCTACCCTATGGCCTCCTTCCTACTTATTGGCAATTTAGAGGTGACAAAGAGTTGGTGTTGATGCTCTGTCACTTCTCTGACCAAGATGATATTCTCCTCTTCAATGAATTTACCAGTGGAGGCTGGTGACATTTGAAAGTGGTGGGGCGTAAAAGTTGGGTATGACTTTTATATAGCAAGTGAAACAAGCAAGTTTAATGGACAATCATGAGGTCCACGGTGAGTCCTCCTCCCGAGAAAACATTGAAAAAAGATTTACAAATAGTGCATTTGAAAGCAAACGAATTTAGTGCGAAAGCAAGGTTTATAAAGCAGTGAGAACGTGTAGTCTTGAAATACTAAACACATTAAAAACTGCCCCATATCTTACTGCCTCACTATGTTCAACAGTTACTGCAATGTGTAAATTGTACAGCGCGACAACTTCAGGACCTTTAAAGTGTGTGCTTGTCCAGTGTCTTGCATTGCACGGAGCATCGACTTTGGAAGAAAATGCTCTAACCATGCATCAGGAAGCACCCACAGCTGCTGGCTGCAATCAGTCACGCAGACAGATCTTTAAGTGGGATTAAAAAAGTGGGGGCTCTCTAAAACGGAACATGTACAATAAATTTCTGTGATTCTCATAGTGTGCCACCGAGCCTGTATTTTGGTTTCTCTCTGAGATGTTATTGCATCCAGAAATAGAACACAACATCTGAAATACACCTAACACCTGTCAGTACCATGGGCTTTGTCAATGGTTGTTATCTGTTTAAGATAAAAACGTAACAACAATGATTAGTTATAAATAATTAATATTGGAAATGTTTCAATACTGAAGTTATGAGACAGTGAATTAAATATTATTGAGGCATATTACCAGTTAGCATGAGCATGACCGTCACATACTGTAAACTCCCGCCTCAGCCTTCCAAATCCCTGCGCTCTACCTTTGCAAATTACAATCATTTAAGGATCAAATACGAAATCGTGTGATAATGTTCAGAAGTAGCCTAGTGTCCATTTTCCGGGTCTTCATCACTTCTGCAGGCTACCCAAATTACTACTCATTCCATGTTTCAGCATCTCTCAGCTGTTGTGGAATACTGTCAACCAACAGTAATATTATTTAATGGGTGTAATACAAGGCAACTATGAAAAACGTGTAATTGAGGCCTTACTGTTTTCCTGCATGCCTGAGTGACTCATCTTGTGCTGAATATGTAATGCTTTCTAAAATTTTGAATTCCTGAAGGGCATGGCCTGATGGTGACATTGCACAGTTGTGAACTTTAAAGGCTCCATTCCCAACTAACTGCATCAGAATTATTCTGTATAAATGGCTGCCATATTGGGCTTATGCATTGGCAGCATCACACAGAGTATGCTGGCCATGGATGCACCAAAACATAAAAGGGAAGACAGGATGCTAACAGGAAATAACTTCGGAGTCGGGCAACAATTGTGGGGTAGATCACCTGGTTAGAGGTGGCATGGCAATCAATCAGGTGGCAGAATTGATTAAGCGAGGAACCACCAAGCAATGTTCGGAGAAGCAGCAGGTGGAGAGGTGAGAGCCAGAGCTGAGGAGGGTGAAGATGCTCCATCCTACATATCGCACCTCGAACAGTTGGACCCTCATCAATGGATGCATTATTAAAGCTATGATCAGAACCAAGACCTGGGTCCTAGTTGTCCAATTTGGAGCCTGCAAATAACACATGTGCCACGCCGAACAATACAGCAAGAGAAGCATCCCCACACTCACTGCCTTCAGCCAGTAGCTTGAGACCCCCCACCGGCCACCCAGGCTGGACACAAGGGTGGTCTTTGGCTCCTCTTTACCCATGAACGACCTATAGCCATGCTCAAGAAACCACATCCCAGGACTATACCCGAACTTGGCAAGAAGGAGTACATCCCCCTTTCAGGAGCTGGATGCATTTAGTCTGCCCTCACCTTGCAGGACTTAAGTCACACCCAACCAAACATGACTCTCAATTCCACCTAAATAGACATTGACCATGTTGTATCATTCAATACCAGCCCAGGTAATTTGGGTGTATGTGCCATCTCTCCTTCTTTGCTTCGACTAAACAAAATAACAAATCAGTTCACACAGACTGATGTCTCTTACTGCAGCTCCTAGCAACCAACGTTAGGGTCTTAACCTGTCCTCATCAGTACTTGGAAGTCTTACTAAGTGTTCATCCGGAAAAGTCACAGCACTTTCAAGGAACAATAAACAATGGGTATATCTTGGGATGCTTGGCCATCCCAGAAAGTGATCTGGATGAAAGAAAAGTTTTTTTTTACTTTATTTTGTTTAGGGCTTAAAATACATTCTGGTCTCCAAGATATCCAGCCTCTCACTAGATGGAAGACTGTAGGTGATAATATGTGTCAAGACTGAACAGAATTGAATAAAAACAGTAATTCTTCAAATTTTCCTTCTCGAATATGGGGTAGGGGGAGATGTCCACCAAAACTCTTGTTTCAAGACAGGGGCGTTGATGTCAGTTTGTGAACTCACACTCCAAGATTTGAATTAAATTGTTACTGTTGTCTGACATGGACATCAGTAGAGGTAGGACTGGTTTGCACAACCTGATTTCAGAAAGTGAAATGTCTGGCCTAAACAAAGGGGAGCCACATCATTCCAGCAGTACTTGCTGATCCTGTTTCAGCAGGTAATTCACACTCCAGCCGAATGAGAAATTTTAGCACATCTTGAGGGTTCAAATGCCTTTCATGACTTCATATTTTGTGCAATAACATGATACTGTCCAAAGCAATTAGAAATTCAAAAGGGCCGTCTGGGTGCCAAAGATGGTCTCCCATATGAACCTGAACTGCTGAAAGGATCAGAGGAAGCGAGATCAGCAGTGCAAATTTGACTGTCACACATCGTGTCTGCACTCTCATCTGCAACTGCATATGAGAGTGTAGATGAGAAAGCAATCCAGAGTCCAATGTTGTAAATATATTTAAATGTTCCACAATTTCCTTTTGAATTCTAGGCGTAAAATAGTAATAGTAAATTTTGGCATACTCCTACATTGTTTAAATATTTTACCTTTCTGAGTGGGGCCCTATACTTCCAAAAACATTAAAAGAAAAGTGATATCCCTTCTTTTTGAAAATGCACAAGAAAAGTTTGGGAAAATTATAAATATTTGAAGGCAGACCACTCATTTATTAGACTAGAACAAATGTTATACAGGAGGAAACTTTCATTTGTATTGTGTCCCTAGATAAATACTCCTGACGTTCAATTTCCAAAATATTTATGGTATAATGTTTTTCCCCATTACATTTCTATTTAGGATAGGACTGGGCATGCTAGATGAGTTTTTTCTGATCCAATCTATTCTGTTAAGCCACTAACCCTGGAAGAATTATTGAGGGACAGCAGATCTAACAATATGATAATGTCAATTTTTTAGATCAATGTGCTGTTTATTATATTTTTCTTGACCTTAGTGTTTGAAAACACATATCTAGAGAGTGATCAAAACAGTGGAAGACATATGGTAGACAGCAGAGATTTTGAAGCTTGAAGCTTGGTTGTTCAAGGTGTTTCATCTGATGGATATCATGTATGTAGAAATAGTAGGAAAGTCCTCCTTTTTGCCCTGGACATCCACCAAACTTTTTTGACAGATATTAGTGGTTATTGTCTCTTGACTGTTCCCTGGGTACTGCTAACCAATCATTTTAAAAGCAGGCCTGCCTTGCTGGCTGCATTCAAGTTGAAGCTAACCCCAAATTTGACTTCGGAATTTAAAGTACCTCCAAAGTCCTAAACTACCTTATTTTTACATATTGGGTTGGGTGATATGTACCTATAAGCAGGGACTTTATAAAAGATGTTTTATAAGCCCTGGTGATGTGAAAATACCCAAACTCGTTTTTCCCTCACTGTAATGAATGAACTCCATAGGATAGCATGGAAAGGCTTTATTTTTAATTAATAAAGTCTCAAAAGGAGCTAACTATTTCAAGTTTGGTATCAGACCTCTTGCTGTAATAAATCCAACAACTTGCTATTGTTGAATTTAATATAACTAACTCAGGGAAAGAGTTTGAGAACTCTACCTGAAAGTTGCCAAGGTCAGCCCTGCAGTGCCCTTCTGTGACTGATGAGCGTCTGGCAGTTTGGGCAGGCTGCCTTGATGAGGTGTGAGGTGGCCTGGGCTGAAGTCAAAGGAAGTCCCTGGGGGAGGAGAATTGCCTCAGCCCCAGCAGATGGTGAAACATGATGGGGGGAGAGCAGCCAAACTGTACTTCAAAGGAGGGAAGGGCATTTGGGCCAACAAGTGGACCTCTTCAATTTCCTGTAAAACCAAACAGCCATGTGCCACCTGATTAGATTAGGAGAGGGCTGAAAAAGTGTGTGTTAAGAGATACTTAGCCACACCAGTGGGTGGGCTCAGCCAGACGTAACTTCTGAGATTGAATTTCTGCCATTTTGGATTTCTAAGTAATGTTGCTCCCTGATTTTTGCCACACTTTCCAGGAAGTGGTCACTCAGGAGGGTGGTGGCCTGCCTGTGATTGGACAGTTCCCTCCCCCCGCTTTCCACCCCAAGGATAAGCCGCCAGGCACCAGCAGGTCTTGGACATCCTGCATCTAGAGGGACTAACAGAAATACCTGGGGGAGTCAAGTCGGGTAAGTCACAACACAATATATTATCACCTAAATGTATTGGCATGCATGCTCACTGCCACCTTAACAGCCAACCCACTTACCACCTCTGTGTTCAACTGTCTGAATACCCCTGTCTGGCATCTCAAATGTGAACTTGAATAATATGGTAGCACAGTATTTGTGTATGGCATGGGTAGTAGAGGGACTGACAGCACCACAACTCCATATAGGCACTGTTGCACCATTAAGACAACCAGGACAGTGTACCATATTGGAAAAAGCCTTGATTGTCAACTGAACAATGGATTAAACCCACCTAAATGCTCCACAATTGTACAATCTGTGGCAATGACAGCAATACTATAGACATCTACCAGTACAATACCACTAACACACAGCTACAACTGTGTCCTTTGCTAAACTGTCCCTTCTACCTCTAAATAACTATTGAACTGTACTCACCTGGGGGGATCTCACAGATATGCAGTGTGCTGTAGTTGATGTAACCTGACACATATGGCCAAGTAGGATAGTTTCTACTAATCTGGTGGCCAGGTCAGTACCCACATGACATTGTGACGCAATAATGAAGTACTGCTAACTGGGAGGTATCATTAAAGAAATAAAGCTGCACAGCCTCCAAGTTTTGAGTCAATGAACAGACATCCACCTTCCACAATACTTTGATACTCTGTAGCAAGGTGAGTTAAAAAGGAATAATCTGTACTCCAAAAATCAGATCTCCAGTATTGAAAGCTGGTGTCACTGTCATATGAGGGGACCAAGCAAAGTCAATCTGTACATGGTCCAAAACAGATCTACCTCTCAAATTTGGTACCACATGTTGCATGACAATCTGTGTCTGTCTGTTCCACATCTTCAACAGGTCTACTTGCCACTGAGACCATGGAGAGCACACCTGAGACAGCCACCTCCCACATGGATGAAGCTATCAGTGAGGAGAGAACTTCTGGCTGCGTGGACAATGATAACAGCCCTGTCCCATGTGGGCTACCTGGTCAGACCACAACTGTGAGCTGCACCCTGCCCACATTGACTCCTCCTAGCCCTGTTGCATCTATATCACAGGAAACCAGTTGCCCCAATCCTGTGTCCCAAGGACATTTACAACCATCATGTGGAGAACAGTACAGGTACCAGAGTCACAAATCGAAAGCACTGACAATGAAGGACCTTGCACCAGTGACAGTGGGAAACCTGTGCCAAGGGTGCAGGCACATTGGGGTAGGGTACATAGGAGGGATGTGTGGGCCAGCAGCATGAGGCAGCTACGGACATTTCTGGCCAGGACACCATCTCCCAAGTCTTGGGAGCCTACCAACAATCCCAAGGCGTGATGGCCCAGGTACTTGCCATTAAGGGGGAGATTAAGCAGCTGCAGAGAGACAACAACCAATAGGTTATGCAACAGTGGGAGGCCCTCAATGCCAACATGGCCTCCCTAACAGGGGTGCCCAGAGATATCAACACCACCCTGAGGACGGTTTGTCCATATCACCAGACCCCTTCCATTAGCCAAGTAACACATGCCCCTTCAACATCTTTGATAGCCAGTGGAATGGAGGCTAAGCCAGGACAAGGACATGCCTCAGACACCCCTGCCTCTGTAGCTGAGGAACCCCCAGCAAGCATGAACGTCTACCCAAACAACCAGGAGGTGCAGATTCCAAAACTACAACCACTACCAGGAAGTGATTCTCTAATGACTGATTCCTTTTGTGTGCCACAGATGCACCCTGTTGACGCTTCTACAACCACTGTTCAACTTACAGGGATAGTAGGACACAGGACTTAAGACTTCAAGTGCTATGGCAGCTACTCTAATGAGACTAAAACCTTCACTGCTTTAACAATATTGTTTTGCTCACAATCATCCAAATGTCTTGTGCACATGTAAATAAACATAGCAAAAACACAAACTATGTTTGAGAGCCATTTGTCATCTATGTTGAACAGTCATCTCTCAAATATTTTGCATGCACATGAATGGCTCATATGAAGGAAATATGAAAAGGGACATGTCACAGGTACTATCATGCCTGGGTTCCATCCCAACACAATGACATCAGTGGGGAATCATCAATCCCCATTTATTGTACTGTGCGGCACGAAGGCTGAGCAAATATCAGGGATCTCATAGTAAAGTAAGTCTTTACACCATTTTGCATCACGATTGGTGTCAGAAACTAACATCCCATAGACCACTGAAGTAAAGCACATGTCAGACTTTATTCATCCAAATGGGCAAAGAGATTAGTGGAATTTCTCATCAGCTCACCCCTTACCAAATACCAATACCATGTCTATCAAGTGAACATGTCCCCTAATACAGAGAGATCTCAGTACAACTGTCTCTAGTCCCTCCACCTACCATGATTAGGAATCTGTAGGCATGCTACTCACCCATGTCAGTCTTGATACACATACACAGTGGCCTGCAATGAGGTAACACAGTGACAGTTATATAGAAGTCAAATAGTATCATTACCAAAAAAAAGAGAAGGTTGAGTTAATGGATTGCACAGGAAGATATGTTTCAAAGAAACATGACCAGACACATGACACCATTGGACCCAGATACCATGGCAAACAGGTCTATTGTGTAGAACACAACACTTCTATCCCACTGTCCTGGCATGGGACTCATACACAACCAAATTATGTCCACATGAGAGTGGCATTTCGAAGAGAACTGGGAGGAGATAGTGGTAAACAAGGAGTTAGGCAGGTAAAGGCAAACATGACCTAGAAATACATGTTTCACATACAATGGTTTCTCAGAATGTGCATTTTGACGGCCCCTAACAAAGGAGATTATCACAATAGTCACAACTCTATGTCCTAATTTGCCAGAAGAGCTGAGCTGTATACTGCTAAGTAACTAATAACCTGTCTGATGGTCACACAAAGACCCTTCTCAAACATTCCTGACCACCACACTACCCCACGGAGTCAGTCACATTACAGACCATCACATACTTACACTCAGGTGAAGTACTGATTGATGAGATCTGCCTGCATGTCTCAACCTACATCCTCATCATTGTCATCCTCACTTTGCATTTCTGAATTCTCACTCGGGGGAAATGCTGGCTCACCCTCATCTAGGATATATGGGATCTGACGCTTCAGGGCGAGGTTATGGAGAATGCAGCAGGCCACAATGATCTGACACACTTTGGCAGTTGAATAGAGGAGGGCTCTACCAGATTTATGAATGCTATGGAATTTTGCCTTCAGGAGCCCAAAAGTCCGCTCCAGGACACGCCATGTCCTTCCATGGGCCTCTTTGAAGTGGATTTCCCCTGGCGTGGTTGGGTACCTCACTGGTGTCAACAACCAGGGTCAGTTTGGATAGCCAGAGTCCCTTGTAAGGAATCATTACATGTGTGCTACCATTAGTCTAGGGCATCATTACATTTGGCAGCAGACATAGCATACTAACACAAATGATATATGTGACGTACCAATCAACCAGGCCCTCTCTGGGTACAGTTGTGTCATCAGCTGCGGGATAGCGCTGTTCCACATGACAAAGGCATTATGGACTGAACCTGGGTACCGTGCACATACTTGAGAAATTTAGAGGTCTGCCAAACAGACTACCTGGACATTTATGGAGTGGAAGTTCTTCCTGTTTGGATAGACCTGTTCATTACCATGTAGGGGAACCATGGCTACTTGGGTACCATCAACGATTCACACTACATGTGGGATGTGTGCCAAACCATAAAAATCAGCCTTCACATGGGCCAAATCATCACATTGTGGAAATCAGATGTAGCTGTCCAGATGTTTTAAAAATGCCGACAGTACAGCCTTCAAGACCAGAATGAACATGGGCTGAGACATCCCTGCAGCTAGGGCCACTGTATTTTGGAAGGAGCCTGTGGCCAGGAAGTACAGAACTGACATGACTTGTACAGTGGTTGGTATGCCACCAGGATGACGAGTGGTAGGCATCAGATCTGGTTCCAACTGATGACAGATATCCATAATTGTCTGCCTATCCAGGTGGTAGATCTGAATCACATGTCAATCCTCCATGGTCAGCAGGTCTGCTAATGGATGGTACACTGGACGCTGTCTGACCATTCTCATTCCAGCGTAACTATGTGAGAGAAAATAAGGAGGTATGTCTATCACTCATTGTGTCCATTTTCATGGTAAATACAGATGTCTCATATAATGATGTTACATGCAATATGGTACAGTTGAAACATGGTACACAGCACACACCAATAGTAATAATTGCATATCAGATATGTTATCCCTTTGCCTGAATTATGACATGGAAATGTAAACGGATGCCTCAGAGAGTCTCTGGGATGCTGAAGTTTAACTAGGCATTTCATTAAGAAGCCAAAAAAACTATTTTGCCCATTGCCAAGAGGGTACTGACTGCCACAGAAGATTCCTGATTTTTAGATAGACAACATAACAACATGTCCCTTCATTCTGGACATTCATACGTGCTTGGTCATTGCCAGCACTGGATATAATGATGTCGATATGTTTCCCAACTTGTGACGCATCATGAAGATAACTTTTCTGACCATCAAAGGGCTTTTAAGTGGCAACTGCCTGACCTACCATACTGGTCAATAGGAAACGTCTGCGACCGTTGGCAGAAATTGACATGGCGGTAGGCAGGTACTACTGCGAAAGACATTGCCATTGGAACACATTGCTGCCTGTGGCAGTCTTTACACAATGGCAGTGTCTGCCAGTGGAGATAGTCGTGTACGTGGCGGACGTGACTGCCATCTCCTGATGGATCTTTTGCTTGACTCCTGACACTGCTGCCAGCAAGACCTCCACAACTTGAGCTGCAGTGTGCTGCCTCTGGAAGCAATCATGCCACATCCTACAGGTGATAGGGCCTCTGCCTTCTCACCAGATGAGCTTGAGAAGCTTATGGAGGAGGTCCTACCCCTGTATGGACAGCTCTATGTTGCACCAGAGGAGCAGGTAAGAGCACCATATACACATATGTTTCTGTAGCTCAACTAAGCTTTGATTTGTTTAGCCTAGGCTTATGGCCAATATGTGAGAATGTGTTGTTAAAGCCCTGTAGGTAATATCTGTGTGCTTAAACGATTGAGTTCCTGGGCATGTCCCTATGTAAAGTGACAGGTGTAGAGTTTCAAGGCATTGTGAGATGTGCAATCAGCATCCCCTGTCCCACCTTTGACTGTTGCACATGGGTAGGTGAGGTGTAATGCCAGCCATCACCAGGTAAATCCCATCACCCGATGCGCTTGATGTGTGGACATATGTGCTAAAATGACAGCAGGAGGTGTTGATGAATGTTGGTTGCCAGTTTCTAACCATACTTGTGCCCTCACTATACCTGCACATACATCTGTGGCCACATCCGGCACCGTTCTAGTGTTTTACTGAAGCCAATTGATAACACTCTATTGTCCTAAACTCTGCTCAATGACAGCCCTTGCCAATAGGCTTTGGGATACATGAAGTATTCGGATGTGTCTATTGCTATCTGGGCTGCTATTATATAGATTCAGCACTGCAAGCGTGAGCCTGTAGCCACACCCTGTATCCTTGTACAGCCTGTGATGGTTAAATATAATCCCCCACTACTGAGGTTCCTCAACTTCAGCCTATGCCCAGTGTCTGTGTTTGGCTTGTTGAACTGACTTGTCATTAACTCTGCCTGTTTTTGTGTAGTACTTGTGAACATGATTTTCTATCTTGTATATGTCATCCATGCAGGTCAACGCCCATCAATAGAAGGGGATTTGGTGTGCCATCGCCAAGAAGGTGCTCCTGAGATGCTGGCCCCGGAAGACCGCAGAGGTGCAGCTGGGGATGACCTGCATTTTGGCGGTTGTCTATCCTGAGAAGGATGGGCGTTTGAAGGCAGCACAGCAGCCACAAGGGGGTAAGTACATACTAAAGACATGTTTGCCCCTTTCACAGGTGGTTGAGAGAGGGACAAAATGTTAGCCCTAACAATGTGGTTAGTGTAATGTGTCACAGATATTCTCTGATCACATTGATGTACACAAGTCATATATTGGCAACAGGTGTGCACAATCATTTTTTTTTTTAGACATGGTATTCAAATATGGGGGCCCCTCAGTCCTGTAGCACAGAAAGGGGCACACTTGACAGTCTGTTTATAATTTCCAGTGAGCTGCTTTTACTACCCTGGTGGATGTTAGTTCCCACCAACAGATCACTACTCCCTAATGCCATGATAGAAAGGTACATTAGTTCTTGCCCTCTGTCCTCCACATTGTATCAGGGATTATGTCTATGTGTGGATTGAAGTCAGGTAGGGGCAAGGTATTTCCAGTGTCTAATGAATTCTGATGTTTCACAGCATTATGTGATGTAGTGGTGTCCATCAGACATGTCATATTACATACATAGCTAACATCTTCACACCTGTCGCAAGATACATCCCCTTGGTAAGTGAGGATTTTACTATGACAATTGTGATGTCCTATCAGAGTTGACAATATGCATGTTAGTTACCAGTGTGCATATTCTACATTTCCACAGTGACAAATATGTTGGTATCAGACGTAAGAATGTGATTGGCATACTGATGTCCTGATAGCAGACACTTGACACATAGCTTGTCCATGGTATACTTGTGTAAATATGATATATTGCCAATGGTTGTTCACTCACAACAATGGCCCAGACTGAGTCAACATCATGTGTAATTTTGAAGACAAATTTCATGCCTCACTGTTAGATATTATCATGTGTACTTGCTGTAGCTATGTACATATGACAAATGGGGCCAGGGTGTTTGAAAACTTCCTGATTGACAAGTAACATATGTGGTGCAGTTATGGTAGTTCCTAAACATTTGTGTGTAGGTTGTTAAATGTGACCTGACTGTTTGCTTGCATCATGGTTGTTGCATCACTTATGCTTTTCCACTGGGAATCCACCACAGACTGAAGATAGCTTTGCCATGTCTTATATGTGGGTAGTGATGTTGCTTCTCATTCTGTGACAAAATGGTTTACTCATTTTGGTGTCAGCAAAGTCTGTTTTCCTCCTTCCTGTACAGCACAGTAGACTATTTGATACATGCACAATATAATGAACCGCTAATTGTGTGTGTGACATTAGTGTGAGCTTACTTGGTCCTTACATGACCATTATTGTTTGCCTTCTGGAGACATTTTTCATACGTTCCTTGGACCTGAGTCCATTGTTACTCCTTGCTACATCACGATTGGTGTCTGTGTGTGTGACATGTGGACTACCTCCATGACCAACATTTGGCAGGTATGACATTTTGATATGTCGTATGATGGTATGTATCCATTGTGATTTGTTTGAATCTGTGTCACTTGATTTAGGTATGGTTTGTGTGAACCAGGCTTGCCTGCCTTTCATTGGCAACCTATGTTATTGCCTGGTACATGACATTTGGTTTATGTATTTGTGTAGTAAGGATTAGGTCTGTGTAATTGTGAAGCTACCTTACAATGGGAATCCATTGATTGTCTACTGCTTGACTATCTTGCTGTGATTAGGGTACCTGTTTTAAGTGGAATAGTCACACAGTAATGGTATGGTCAGTGTGATTTGTCCACTTCATTCATGGTATTGTAGGTGTCAGCTACCTTGCTTTGCTGGTGTGTGATAGTTGATAAATTGAGGGACATGCATAGTATTATGTTGTTACATCATGTTGGCACTTTACTGGAACTTCCTGCGGGGGGTCAGTGGACATGATAGTATGTGATTTCTGTCTGATTTGTAATGGATGTGTTATTGTGTGTATGGGATGACCCTACTTAACCATCTATTTTCATCATCAGCACCAGCAGGTGAAGGAGATGGGGCACAGCCAAGTTGGGAGCTTCTGGCCATGGGGCCTCCAGTCACAACACCACAGACACCGAGGGACCCAGTGGCCTGGAGGGAGAGAGGAGTGCAGCAGGGGAGATCACATCTGCTACATCTCCACCTGAGTCCTCCTCTAGTGGCCACTCCCTAGTGGTGGTGTACCCATCAGGAACCACTCCTGTGCCATCTTTGTCTGCCGCCACCAGTTCTATCACTGCCTGCCCTGTAGCTCCCCAACCAGTTGGCCAAGTGGATGAGTGTCTCCTTTGCCACTGGCACCTCTTTCCAGCTTCTGCCCTCAGTGAGGAGGCTATTGACCCCTGAGGTCTATCTCTGTGGGTCACACAGCCATCGTGAATGCCATCCAGGGACTGGCAAACCAGATCCAACAGAGCAATGTGTTCCTGGAGGACATTCACAGTGCAATCTCTGGCCTACAGAGATAATTTCAGGCTCTGGACTCCACACTGACGGCAGCAAGTCACTCCTTTTCTAACTTCCCATTCCACCTTCCTCTTCTCAGTTCAAAAGTTCCCTTCGCCGACCCAGCCAAAGCACACAAATGGACAGGCATGCCTCCACCTCAACATCCAAGGGTAGCACAGACAAACATAAGCACCACAAGACATACCACCGGCAGGCACACAAACAACATCCACCTGCAGACACAGCAACAGTCACAACTTGCCGTGACACCCCCACCACTCCCAGCATCACAGACACAATACCTGGCACACCTGCAGACATCAAACCAACATTTACTGATCCAGCCACCATACCTAGCCTACATGCAGACACCTCCCCAGCAGACCCTCAGACATCCATCCCAGTCACCACACCTGCAGACACAACAACTACTGACACACCTACATGCAGCACATCCACCATACCTGCAGTCACCACCCCAAAAGATACCCACTCACCCACCACGGCATCCCCCAGCACCTCCACTCCCCCTCAACCCAAGACACATAAATGCATCCACTCACCCACCCAACAGACACACACCACACACAAGCACATCTCCTAAAAACACAACCCAAAGACATCCACACCTAAATGCCAGACAATCACTCCCTCACACTCCACATCGAAACCCCTTTCTGATGACCATCCCTGTGTGTCTAAAAAAGATTTCCTTTCTCACCTTGACCTTTTTGCTACTCGTCCCCTGTGACACCCCAAAAATAGCTGTTTCTCTCCCCAAGGCCATCCCTTCTACCTCCAGGGCGTCCCCTATCTCCCCTGCCAGCACCCATGCCCCTTGCCCCGCCAAGAAGAGGTCTACCCCACAAGAATGTTATGCCCTCCCAAACCAAAGCTCAAAATCACCCCTCCCAAGCCCAAGCCTAACACCCCACTCCGCCATTACCCCCTAATCTTCTCTGAGGTACCTGCCTGCCCCCTAGATGGTACTACCTGTGAAGGTTCCTTTGCAGTCTATCTATCAAGACGAAAATAGGCAGTCAGGAGTCAAGTTGGGGCATCATATTGTGCCTTTAGTGCAAAAAGTAGACCTTTGGACTGGACAATGGCTTTGGACTTTCATATTTTTTACACTATCAGTATATTAAATCCAATCTGTTGTTGGTTTTTTGGATTCATCTTTGTCCTGCATTTTCCTCCCTAGGTTTGAGTTGTTCCTGGCTGACATTGGTTGTGCGCCAGTATTTTCGTGTGCATGCTGCTTGCTGCTTCATGTTTCATTTTAGCAGTATGTGAGGTTGTGTGCAGTGCTGTTGTCCACCAGGGGTAGGGTGTGTGTTGTATGATGGGTATGTGTATGTAGCTGAAATGTTGGTGTCATGGTATTGTGTTGTATTTGAAGTGATATGCGTTTGTTGTAGTGAGGTGTGATGTGGTACTGTATGGTGTATGCCTTGTCCCCAAATGAGGCTATTGTGTACCTGTGGTTTATTCTGGTCTTTTCTCAGTGCAGACATGGAGTTTGATGAGCTGTGCAAGTGTGCTTTGCTTTTTTGTGCATGTGACTATGTAGGTATGTGTCCCTCAAAGCTCACTGGTGTCTTGCATGGTGTTTGGATTAGTGTATGCTTTGTAGCCTTGCCCTTCATGCATATGTGTGACTGTATATTACATTTGTTGTTGGTATTGCTTATCCTTGAGATCTGAATGGGGCCTGTTCATGTGGGCATGTTTTTGTGAGCCTTGTTCAACATGAGATGTGCCCCAGTGTGGCCTTGTTCTATGTATGTTTTTGCTACTCCCATCGCTGCTGTGCCAGTCTTGTTGTGATGTGTTGCTTTGTGTGTACTGACTGTTTGTGTCTGTATATTGTGCATGTCATATTAGGTTCAATGTGCTGTGCTGTGTGTGTGTGTGTGTGTGTGTGTGTGACGTGTATGTTGATTGCTGGGTTGTATGATGGTGGTGTGTGTTCCATTACACATGGATGTACATTTGTGTTGTATGTGTGTCCAGTCCCTGGCCAGTGTTGGGAGTGAGTGTATGACATGTATTTGTGCATTTGTTGTGTTGTTGTTATGGGTTTGTATGTTGTAAGGGAATGGGTGAGCCTGGGCCATGCATATATGTGTGGTCTTGACATGGTATGTGTGTGTTCTCGCTGAAGTGTGCATGGTGTATATGTGTGGGTGTCCTTGATGCAGTACGTGAGTGTGTGTGTCACTATGCTGTTACGTGTAGGTGCAGCCCTTCTCACCCCCTCCCTATGGTATTTTATGTAACTGTACAAATTTATACATTTTACATATGTAACAGGTGGGTGTGTACTTACTGTTGTTGTCGTCCTCGGAGATGATTTTGTTGTCTTTCGGTAAGCAGGAGCCGTAGGAGGACATCTAGTTCTGCTTCCATGGGGGGCTCCGGATCTGTATGGCTTTCCGGAAGTGAATGTCTCCCTTTATTCTTTCTGTTTTCACCTCCTGATGTGTGGATTTGGACTCCGGCAGTCACATTGGCGGTGTGCAACCTCCTAATAGGTCCAGTGAAAACATTGTCTCTGCCAGACTGTGCCTCCAGACGACCGCTGCAGTCTGTGCTGCCTGGCAGTGCCAATGGACCGCTGGCAGTCTTCTGTGTGCACCACAGGCATACCCATAATATGGTGGTCCGCTCCGCCAGCCTGTTGGCGGTCGGACTGCCACCACCAAGATGGTGGTCACATGACCGCCAAACCAGTAATCAGTCCCTAAATAATTAAATGTATGTTTTGTACAGCTATATTATGATATTAAAAGTGCAATATTCTTAAAACTGATATTATATTCTTGACAACAATATTATACGCGATTATATTTTTCATTGCAATATTTATTTTATACTTATGTGTTCTGATATTTCAAACTCAATATTTTGTCCATGCACCCTTATGAGTAAGGAAAAGATAGCAGTGCACAAACTTAAGAATGATCTGCCATTGTTAGCAAAGCTCATAAAGGAGTGTTGGCTTTTACCTTATATGACTTAGAACCAAAATAAAATGAATATAATTCCTTGTTACATAACATTTGCACACCTGGTGTTAAACTTTAAAAAAAATAGTGTGACCTAGGTCTTTTTGACTTTTGATGAATATTGACATTTTGATATAAATTTACCCACTATTCTATTGTTATATTTTTTCTTTGAAAATGTATAAGGGGGAACCTCTTCTTTCCCCACTGTGGGCAAAAAATATATATTAGGAATTGGCTTGTTAACTGAAAGACCTTATGAAAACATGGACACGTATTTGACTCCAAAGGTGTTGGAATTATATTTTTATATCAAGGATACAAAAGATGTTTTGAGTAGATGGCATGATATGATATATGTTAGACTTGACATCCTTGGTATTCCACCAGACGTCTTGCCTTTACTCCCTTGTTATGCTGGACTTTTGTTTTGGAATTACAACTATATGCACTTTATCCTTGCTAACATGGCAAAGTACTTGTGCTCTCTCCCTAAAAAAAATGGTAAAAATGTCCTACACTAAATTGCCACATTTAGTTTAATTTACTTATAAGTTCCCAGTAATGCTACTTCAGCAGGAACGTGCCCAGTACCTAACTAACTTTATGAGGACTTCCTCAGATACAGCCTCCTGCTTTGCTCTGCTGAAGGATTTTGCTTTCAGAAAAAAGATAAGGGGCAGATTTACAGTTCGGCGGCCAAGGTATTCCATCGTAAACAGGACATATATCTCACCCACCGTATTCCAAGTGCCATTGGATATAATGCATTTGTAATATGGTGAACAGGATTTCTGTCACATTTGTGATGGAGTAACCCGTCTGCCGAACTCTGAATCAAACCCTAAATATCTAGGTGCAACCTCCCACCAGGCTAAACCTAGTTGGTGTGGCTGACCTGGGCTCCTTTGCGATCAGCCTCAAATAACGCCTTAATTATGTTATTACTTGTAGTAGACTACAATCTACCCCAACTAATACACCACTTTCTCAGAAGATTCATCTGACAATTGGCTGTCCAGTTCCTACATCTGCTGCAAATATTTACCTAATGGTATAAAACAAACTAATAACCCTACTTAGGCCCTCATTATGAGCTTGTTGATCGGACCACCAGACCTCTGTGTTGGAGGTCTTCCAGACCGCCCTATTACAAATGATGCAGACAGGTCCACCGACCACCAACCAAAAAAGCCAGACCACCAGCGGTGTGGCTGAATGGAAATAGTTGGTCCGGCCTCCTGCGCAGACTGCCCAGCGACCAACAACCGACTCTATTACAAGCACACAGTCACCTTGACAGTCACCCATGACGGTCAGCCAATGGGCGTCTGAACCACGTTCAAGTTCACCAAACCAATACACAACTGCACATTGGTTGAATTTGAAAACCACACAGCTGGCACATATTGCCACACTGAACACACATGCAAAGAACACTATAAAGTACACCCCTTTACAAACCACAATCCTTTGCATTTCCACTGCAACACAAAGATGCCAAAGCACCTCTTTGTTGTAGTGTACGTAGATTAGGTACCCCCTTCTTTCATCATCATGGAACACCCTGCACACACCTTTGTCCATGCACACTCTTTTGCACCCCACCTGTTTAGTAAGTGACTGTCACACATTTATTTTTGTTCCACAATATCACATTCCAAAAATCTCAATTCTTTAGAAGATGAGTTAAGAGTTTGTACCAGGTCTCTGCTTACTGTAACACTAAACTGTTGGAGGTAGATGTCACAATACAACCAGTAACATTGCACGTTTCACATCAACAGGTTGAGCTGCCACTGGGCACACAGAGTCCACAGAAGAGACTGTCACGACCTCCCAGGATGAAGCCCTCAGTGAAGAAGGCCCTCCTGGACCGCTGAACCTGGAGGACAGTTCTGGCACATTTGGGCAACTTGGTCAGACAACAACGAGTCTCACTGTGCGCACATCAGCACCTCCCAGCCCGGTTGCCTCTACATCACAGGCAACCAATCGCCACCCAACCTGTGTACTCAGCACAGTATCTACCATCTTGTGCCTCTCAATCCTGGATTATGAGTTGCAGCGCAACACCTCTTACAATGAGGGTGCAGGACCCAGTTGAAGAGGGCACCCTGTGGCAAGGTAACGGACCTGTGGGGAAAGAGTGCATAGGAGGGATGCTGCGGGCCAGAGGGGTGAAGCCACTGGGGTTGCTACTGACCAGGACACCATCAGCCACATCTTGGGGATCTAGCAGGAGTCCCAAGGCATGATAAG
This sequence comes from Pleurodeles waltl, assembly GCF_031143425.1. Taxonomy (NCBI): domain Eukaryota; kingdom Metazoa; phylum Chordata; class Amphibia; order Caudata; family Salamandridae; genus Pleurodeles; species Pleurodeles waltl. The sequence goes on from NC_090439.1 coordinate 1,017,920,393, forward strand.
CCAGGTCTTGACCAAACGCTAGGAAAACAAGCAGCTGTAGAGGGACATCCATATGGCAAGCAGGAACAGATGTAGGCCCACAATAACAAAATGGCCTTCCTAACAGGGTTGCTGAGGGACATTCGCACAGCCATGATCAGGGCTCCTCAAAACAAATCTTCCCCTTCCTTTGGCAAATAAACCTCAGGCCCATCAACATCGGTGCCAGCCACTGGAAGGGAGGCCATGTCAGAGGAAGAACCCGCCCCAGACAACCCTGTCTTGGTAGCAGCAGATCCCCTCCTCCACAAAAGCAGGGACATCCAGCAAAACCTCCAGGAGGTGTAGATGGCAAGAAACCCACCACTGCCAGAAAGTGACCTCTTCCTAAAGGATCTCTTTTGTGTACTGAAAAGTTTGCACTTGTATAGCACACTACTCACCCATTAGGGTATCAAGACACTGTACGCATACTGCTGTGGAACCCCTCCTGGCTTTTCCCTGTGAGGCGCCCACTCATGGACAGCCCCAGGGTGAAGCCAGGCAACCAAGCGCTGTGAGGGCCGTTGTGGAGATTAAGTAAGCTATTGCCCAGAGTTACAGAGTGGGACCCATTAATTAGATTAGGCACTGAGGTGAGAATTATCCGGTCCAAGGGAATTGAGCCCAAGACCCACCAAGGCAGGAATTGAACCCTGGTTCCAGGCCAGATCTCTGCATCAGAGGTCTGCCACTCTAACCATTGTGCCACACTTCTCCACACATTGGCCCTCATTACAACCCTGGCAGTAAATCCTGCTTTCCGCTGTACAGAAGACCGCCAACATACCTTTGAGGCAGCGGAATTCCGCTACAGGTATTACGAGTCACAGCTCAGAATCCGCCACAATACAGACACCCACACAAGTCCGCCACAGCAAAGGTCAGTGATAAACTGGGGATACCAAAACCTAAACCGTCACGCCAACAGGAATACGCCCACAGTATCACGACCCACGAATCAACGCGGCGGTCTCTCAACCGTGGTATTTCATTGGCGGTAAACACCGCCGCGCTCAAAATACACACACATTTAAAAAACACAACCACATTGGACAATTCAAAATACACACACCTGACACACATACACACACCACACCCACACACCCAATCCAATATAAAGCACACACCCACATCACCCACAATCCCTTACAACCAAAATTCTAACACAACACCAGCATCCACAGACACACAACACCATCACTCATACAACATCCACGCACCTCAAACAACACACACCAACACACCCCCTCACACTTCACAACTGACACCACCTCACACATCACCCACACCACATCATGGCACCTCAACGACACCCCAGGTTCTCTGAGGAGGAGCTCAGGGTCATGGTGGAGTAAATCGTCCGGTTAGAGCCACAGCTATTCGGATCACAGGTGCAGCAGACCTCCATTGCAAGGAAGATGGAGCTATGGCGGAGAATTGTCGACAGGGTCAACGCAGTGGGACAGCATCCAAGAACACGGGATGACATCAGAAAAGGGTGGAATGACCTACAGGGGAAGGTACGTTCTGTAGGATCCAGACACCAGATTGCTGTACAGATGACTGGCCCACAACTAACAACATGGGAGGAGCAAGTCTTGGCGATCATGCATCCTGAGGACCTCGCAGGAGTAGCAGGAGGACTAGACTCTGGTAAGGCAAATCTTGACTACTTCATCCCCCCCACCCCACCCCACCTGCATGCCATCACATACTCCCACCCTCACCCTCACCCTCACACCCATCACCCCAACAACCCACATATTCCCCACTAACACAACCCACACATCCCTAAATCAAGCCCTGTAAGTTACACCAATTCATGGACACCCATCACCAAAGCATGTCCAGTAGAGAGACACACTCATGCCCCAAAATCACAAATCACACAAGGGCCACAGCAATAATGCAAGCACAGGAGCAGAGAGTAACTCACCCATTGCACAAGATGGCACACACAGATACATTAACTATGCATTTATAGCCCAACAGGACCCATACCCAACATCACCGGACAGGAGGTGCCAGACATATCCAGTCCCCCCACAGAAGAGGCCCACAGTGACGACAGCATCTTTGCACGCCTGGATCAAGATGACCAGCCCGGCCCATCAGGGACCTCTGGACAGTCGGTTCCCCTTCCACAGTCCCAACCCACCACCGAGCATCCCCCCTCAGGAACCACCAGCACAGCACCCACCTAGCGGGCCCATGCCACTGTCCCCAGGACACGTCAATCAGCAGTGTGTCCACCACTACAGGGAACCCAGGCAACCCCATTAACACAGGACGATCAGGGACCTGGGGGCAGTGGCAGTGGGTACACGGTTCAGGGGACAGAGGCACAGTAAAACAGGGAAGCTGGGAGGACTGCTGTGCGACAGGGGGAGGACAGGCCCAGGGAACCCACTCTCTACAAGGCACTCTCCAATATCATGGGAGCTTACCACCATTCCCAGGAGACCATGGGCACAGTACTGGCCAAGTTTCAGGAGACCCAGCGGCTGGAGGAGGAACACTACCTGGGGATCAGGGAGGACTTGAAGTCCATCAACACCACCCTGGTCACCATTGCAGGGGTGCTGGCAGACCTTCTCAACACCAGGAGGGACACAGTGGAATACCAACGGGCCCCTGACACTAGCCTGGACGATGAACAACCCTCCACCTCTGCCGGCGCTAGTGGACAGGAGGCACTGCCACAGGAACAACAGGCCACCAGCACCCCACCACCTGCAGATAGAGAACCACCCCACAAACGGCACCTGAGATCCAGGAACAAGACAGAGAACATTGCCAAGACCCCCGCCAGGAAATAAGACCCCCCAGAATGTCACCCTTCTGTCCCACTTTGTCACCCTGTCCACCTTAAACTGCCATTGCTCCACTTCCTATGCCCCATTGGAAAATGCACCTGTGAAACAAATAGACTGGACTCTGCCATGGACATTCCTCCACCATCACCCCAGCCCATTTCACACACCCCTCCACTTATATGCACAGAAATAAACAAACTTGCATCACAAAACAATCTGGAGTCTGTCTGTGCTTTCACTAATTTGTAATTGCAAAACCTCTGGAATATAGCAATGTCAATGTACTTGTTCACATACCAATATAACACAGCTGTAGGCTCGCAGTAAACATAGCCGAGGGCACAACGTGGGACCCAGATCTGAAAATTAAGAGGCAAAGTAACAAATCAGAGTCCATACACTGAGTGAAAATGACAGACTTATGCTAGCTCCAACAAAAGTATGAGATGTGGGAAGCAGTAACATCTTCTTGCCTGTGTCTCACTGGCATGATCATGTTGTTTCAGTTGTCGACATCTTCTTCTTCTGCCTCCTCTTCTTCACTGTCCACAGGCTCCACAGCTGCCACAAGACCACAATCTGGCACATCCTCCTGCGGAAAAGGCACCTGGCGTCGCAAAGCCAGGTTGTGCAGCATACAACAGGTCACGATTATCTGGCACACCTTCGGTGAGTAGTATAGTATAGGGAGCCACCTGTCAGATGGAGGCACCAGAATCTGGCCTTCAGGAGGCCGAAGGTGTGTTCTACAATCCTCCTAGTTCGCCCATGTTCCTCATTGTAGCGTTCCTCTGCCCTTGTCCTGGGATTCCTCACTGGAGTCAGTAGCCATGACAGGTTGGGGTAACCAGAGTCATCTGCAAATGTCGAGGGACAACTGTTAGACACACACTAACCCTTAGGGACAACCCCATACCCAGACACCAATGTCAACTGTGTTGGGACCTTGGCCTCACCTATTAGCCACACACAGTGCCTCTGGAGTTGCCCCATCACATAAGGGGTGCTGCTATTCCTCAAAATGTAAGCATCATGCACAGAGCTAGGATACTTGGCATTCACATGGGAGATGTACTGGTCTGCCAAACACACAATCTGCATTCATCGAATGGTAGCTTTTCAGGTTTCTGTACACCTGTTCATTCCTGCGGGGGGGACAAATGCCACATGTGTACCATCAATGGCACCAATGATGTTGGGGATATGTCCCAGGGCATAGAAGTCACCTTTTACTGTGGGCAAGTCTTTCACTTGAGGGAAAACGATGAAGCTGTGCGTGTATTTCAGTAGGGCAGATAACACTCTGGACAACACATTAGAGAACATTGGCTGGAACATCCCTGATGCCATGGCCACTGTTGTTTGAAAAGACCCACTGGCCAGGAAATGGAGTACAGACAGAACCTCCACTAGAGGGGGGATTCCTGTGGGATGGCGGATAGCTGAAATCAGATCTGCCTCCAACTGGGCACACAGTTCCATAATTGTTGCACGATCAAGTCTGTATGCGATAATGATGTGTCTCTCTTCCATTGTCGACAGGTCCACCAGGGGTCTGTACACCGGAGGATGCAGCCATCTCATCACCTGCCCCAGCAGACGTGCCCTATGGAGGAGAACAGCGAGCAGAGGGTCATCCAACACTTAGGTATCACAATGTGTTATTTGCTAAAACATAGGAAAATTGCAATGTGCCGGCATCTGTATGTATTCCAGGCCTAGATAGGTGTGAAGTAGTTTTTTTCCAGCCCATGTGGTCCCCTGAAATGGCGGCTGCCTGACCTATAAGGTGGGACAAGGGGAAATGAGGTAACTGCGCAGGTGTTGTACACCGTCGCGGTGGGCGGTCGAAGACCGCATCGCATTTCATCATTGGTTAACATTGGGCCCTATGGGTCCCGGGAGCCACTGACGATGTACGCCAGCGGTGACGGTACGCACCGCCGCGGACGTGACCGCCATTTTCCTACTGTTCACTCACTTGATACCTGACCTTCAACAGGAGAGGACCTACACTGCAAGCTGCTGCTGTGACCTGTGTCTGGAAGCGACAATGGCTACAGTGTCTGGGGAAAGGGCCCCAGCCTTCACTTCGGAGGAGTTGGAGAAACTGGTGGATGGGGTCCTCCCCCAGGACACGCAACTGTACAGTCCTCCAGACAAACAGGTGAGTACACTGTGAGCATGGTGGATGGCACATGAGTATATGGAGTGTTGTGGATGGAAGAGGGTGGGGAGGGGGACAGGCCAGCATGTCAGGATTGTGTGTGCATATATGGCAGGGCCAGGGTGAGAGGTGTTTGGCAATGCGTGAGATGAAATGCATGGGCTGGAAACATCCATTTTTACTTCACTTTTCCTCTAGATCAGCGCCCACCAGAAGAAGGGTATTTGGCCTGCCATCGCCAAGGACGTCTGGACCCTGGGGGTCTACCATAGAGGGAGCACCCACTGCTGTAAAAGATGGGAGGACCTACGCCGCTGGAGCAAGAAGACGGCGGAGGACCAGCTGGGAATGCCTCCCAACGTGGAAGGGGTGCCCGTCGTACCATGACCCCCCGATGTACCGTATCCTGGCGGCTGTGTATCCGGAGTTGGATGGGCGCTTGAGGGCATCACAGCAGCCACAAGGGGGTGAGTACACTCTAATTCAGCTGACTCAGCGTGCATTACGGGGTTTCTGGGTGGGGGATGTGGGCTGTGGGTTTCCCTAGGCCAGGGCTAACTTGGTAGGCAAGGTCCCTTATTAGGCAGGCTCTGTGGCACCCCAACCCCACTACTGGTAATAGCCATTTATCCCTAGTCAGGCTCCTGTAAATTCCAGGTGTGCAGCAATTGGGCTCAGGCCTCGTTCCCCATGGCCATGTGAATTTGCTAGGAACTGTTAGTGCATGGCTTAGTGTAGAGGGCTGCTCCTGTGTGTTGCCAACGGTAGTGGTGTTGCATGCACTGAACATGTGTTTCTTCTGTCTCCCCCCCCTTTTTGTTTTGTCTCCCTGTTCTTGCGTGCAATAGCATCATCTGGCAGAGGAGCAGTGGCACCAGAGCAGGAGGGAGCTGCAACCCACTTGGCCCTGGAGGGTGAAGCAACGGAGTCTAAAGCCACCAGTGGGACGGAGGGCGAGGGGAGCTCCATGACGGGGACAGGAGCATACACCAGCGACAGCAACTCCTCCTCTGATGGGAGCTCCCTTGTGGTGGCAGACACCTCTGTACCCACTGCATCAACAGGTATAGACGCCACCCCCCTACCAGCACTGCCCTCCCAGCAGGCCCTCAGCGTGTGTCCCGTGCCCGCTCACACAGGAGGGTGGGCATCTCCATCGCCCCAGGTACCTCAGGCCCTGCCCCAGTCAGCCCTGCTGCCCTCAGTGACGAGGCTATTGACCTCCTGAGATCCCTCACTGTTGGGCAATCTACCATTTTGAATGCCATCCAGGGTGTTGAGAGGCGTTTGCAACAAACAAATGTATATCTGGAGGACATTCATTCTGGGCAGGCAGCCCAACAGAGAGCATTTTAGGCTCTGTCCTCAGCACTGATGGCAGCCATTGTACCTGTGTCCAGCCTCCCCCTCCAACTTCCTCCACCCAGACCCAATCCCCTGTACCTCAGCCTAACCCAAGCACACCATCAGACCAGCATGCACACTCATCAACACATAAGAGTGGACATGGCAAACATAAGCACCACACATCCCACAAGCAGTCACACAAGCACCATCCCCATGCAGACACAGCAACATCCACTGCCTCCACTGTGTCCCCCTCCTCCACGTCTTCCTCCTCCCTCCCTGTCTCATCTCCACTCACACCTGCATGCACTACATCCTCAGCCACTACATCCATCACCAGCACGCCCATCACCACACACCGCTTACGTGCAATCACCAGCCCCACTGCCATTCATACATCCCCACTGTCCTCTCCCAGTGTGTCTGTGAGCCCTCCTCCCAAAGTACACAAACGCAGGCACACACCCACCCAACAGCCATCCACCTCACAAAAGCCTCCGGCCCATGCACCTTCACCCAAATTCAGCAAACGTACACCTCCTACAACCACTACCTCTACCTCCACTCCCAAAACCCCCTCCATCTTCCCATCCCAGTGTGTCTAAAAAACGTTTCCTGGCAAACTTTGACCTCTTCCCTTCACCTCCCCCCCGTCCTCCCCTGATGGCCAGGCTTTCCAGGTCCCAGCCCAGCACCTCAGCCACCCATCAGGGCTGCCAGTGTGCCACGTTGCGAGGCCAAGGGTATTCCACCACCTGCCAAGGTGAAGAAGGTGCACACTTCCCACAGGGAGAAGCCGCACCTACCAGCCACCAAGGGCTCCGCCAAAACAAAAGGGGACAGTGGCAAGACACCTGCACCACCATCAAAGGTGGGGAAGGGACAAAAGCAGAAGAGCAGGTCAGGACAGGGCACAATGGCACCGACTGAGGGACTAATGTCACCCCTTCTGTCAACGACTACACCAACCTGTACGGCAGTGAACACCAAAACCTGCCCCGCCACCAGCACCGCCACCTATACTGCCACCAGCACCGCCACCTGCACCGCCACCAGCACCACCACTGCACAGCCATCTGCACCTCCACCTGCACGTCTGCAGCCTCATCAACAGTCCCCAGCATCTTCCCCAGTGGGCAGCCGTCCAAGGCTGCAGGAGACGTCCTGCTGTGTCCCTCAACAGGTGCTGACGCATGCACCACCGCCAGCATCGCCACCACAGACACCGCCACAAGCACCGCCACCAGCCCCGCAACGTGCTCAGACAGTGGCACCACCGCTGACATGGCTACGATCCCCAGTGGTCAGCCGTCCGAGGCTGGTGGAGACTTCCTGGACCCTGCCTAGCTTCCATGAGGCATGTCTTTGATCACTGTTTGCACCTGCAGGTAGAAGGCGAAGCCGCAGCAGGGTGGAGTATGTCTCAGCCTCCATGGCGTATCATGCTACCTGTTCCCAGGCAATCTCGTGGCACACACACCCAGGTGAGGGAATGGGACCGGCCACACTGCATGTGGAGCACTCTGGGCACAATGTCCCCTTCAGAACCAGTGGAGAATGACATCCACTACCTCAGTCCTTGGCAGGATGAAGCACTCTGGGCACTATGCCCCCTCCAGAACCAGTGGAGAAAAGCATCCACTACCTCAGTCCTTGGCAGGATGAAGCACTCTGGGCACAATGCCCCCTCCAGAACCAGTGGAGAATCACATCCACTACCTCAGTCCTTGACAAGATAAAGCACTCTGGGCACAATGACCCCCTCCAGAACCAGTGGAGAAAGGCATCTACTACCTCAGTCCTTGGCAGGATGAAGCACTCTGGGCACAATGCCCCCTCCAGAACCAGTGGAGAATCACATCCACTACCTCAGTCCTTGACAGGATGAAGCACTCTGGGCATAATGCCCCCTCCAGAACCAGTGGAGAAAGGCATCCACTACCTTAGTCCTTGGCAGGATGAAGCACTCTGTGCACAATGCCCCCTCCAGAACCAGTGGAGAAAGGCATCCAGTACCTCAGTCCTTGTCAGGATGAAGCACTCTGGGCACAATGCCCCCTCCAGAACCAGTGGAGACTGTTATCCACTTGAGAGACTGTGGCTTTGAACTCCCCAGGATAGAGCAGTGGGCAAACCACCCACTGGAAAGACTTGAGAGACTGTGGCTTTGCACTCCCCAGGATAAAGCAGTGGGCAAACTACCCACTGGGAATGGGCATGGAGCCCCCTCGTGCAGCAGTGGTGTCGTGTGTTCATCTGGCTGAGGTGCCCCCCTCCTCTTACCCCTGAGGTGCCTGTTTAATTTCAATCTGATGCCCCTGCAGTGTTCTCTCCGTTTCAAGTCAGGTATCTTGTGTGGGCTTCGCCCATGCGTTTTGGGACCACTGGTCCACAGACAATGATTGGTACACTATCCGGACTTGTGTAGTTGGTGTACATATTTGTATATACTGATTTTTGAACTTTCACTATGTGATTTTTCATGATTACAATCATTACAATCATTTAATTTTGTCCTTGCGTTCTTCCAGGGGGTCGGGGTGTATATGTAATGTTGCTGCATGTATTTGTGTGTATGGTGTTGTGGGTGAGGGTGGGGGTATTGCATGTTGCATGTATGTGTCACTCTCTTTTCCCTCCCCCCCCTCCCCTGTGTTGTAGGTGCAGTACTCACCGTGGTCATCCACAGCATCTGTCCTGCTCCTGATACAGCAGGAGGAAGACCAGCATGGGCAGTTCGTGTAACTCGGACTCCATGTCGTCTTGGATCTTCGTTGGGTGTCGAGAGGTGAGTGGTTTCCCTTCTGTGTACTGTTTCCGCCATTCTTTTGATAGCGTTGGTTCTGCCCCAGAAAAGGTGGCAGATAGGCCTGTTGTTATACAGTTGGTGGAACTTTGTCTGCCGCCTGTCTGTTGGCAGTTACCACTTCGATGTTTGTTTTTACCGATGTGGTGGTCAGGGTGTTAAAGTGGCTGTCTATGTTGGCAGTTTCTGCCATGGTCTTGATTCCATTTTTTTTCCGCCGGCCTGTTGACGGTATGACCGCTGCTTTACCAATGTCCGCCAGGGTTGCAATGAGGGTCATTGACTCTGTTGACAGATCCTCAAACTCCTACAAGTTCCAATGGGAGGAGTACACTGGACTTTGGACTGCCAATGGTATGGCATCTACTCCAATCATTCCATTCACGATGACTGACACCTTCACTTTACTTTTTGTTTTTTTCGGTCTGATATTTATTTTCTGCATTAGCAATGTAATAAGTTCACCCATCACAAACTCATTGTCTGCTTGCCTAATTCCAACATTTTTCTATGTAGAATTGTAAGACCATGTGAACCATATGATGAGAACACAAGCTACTTATGCAAGGAGGTATATGCCACAGGCACACAGTGTCCTGCTCAGGATTACAACCATTATACACTAACAAATCAGTACAAGTGTCTGGTCACACAAAATATTGTATTCCAGTGTACAACACATAGGTTGTCTACCTATCTGGACTTTTGGAAACAAGTGAGTCAAAGTACATATCCAAAGGTACATCCCCCCAGACCACGGAAGCAAGGGTTTTGTCAGACATCGTCCTGTGGAATAAGCAAACTCTGAAGTGTATGATGCCACCAGCTTGAGCCTTATCACATACCACAACAAAGAAATCCAACCTCATATAATCCAAGATGCAGAAAGATGGTAGTACAACAGTCCCTGGTCACAGAGCCATCATAATCCAGTTACCATGCATCTGGTGGTATAACGCAAACATATGTTAGTGTTGTGACACAGGTACTGTGGCCTGCAATGATGAATCAAATCAAATCAAAATCAAATCAAAAACATTTATAAAGTGCGCTACTCACCCGTGAGGGTCTCAAGGCGCTAGGGGGAGGGGGTTACTGCTGCTCGAAGAGCCAGGTCTTGAGTTGCCTCCGGAATGTGAAGTGGTCCTGGGTGGTCCTGAGGTTGGTGGGGAGGGAATTCCATGTCTTGGCCGCCAGGTAGGAGAAGGATTTCCCACCTGCCGTGGTGCGGCGGATGCGAGGGAGTGTGAGGTTGGCGGAGCAAAGTTGACGGGTGGGCGTGTAGAAACTGAGGCGACGGTTGAGGTATTCAGGTCCCTTGTTGTGGAGGGCTTTGTGTGCATGGGTGAGGAGCAGGAAGGTGATCCTTTTGTTGACGGGAAGCCAGTGCAGGTGTCTCTGGTGGGCGGAGATGTGGCTGTTGCAGGGTATGTCGAGGATGAGGCGGGCGGAGGCGTTTTGTATTCGCTGGAGACGTTTCTGGAGTTTAGCGGTGGTTCCTGCATATAGGGTGTTACCGTAGTCCAGGCAGCTCGTGACGAGGGCGTGGGTCACAGTCTTTCTGGTGTTGGCAGGGATCCAACGGAAGATCTTTCGGAGCATGCGGAGGGTGAGGAAGCAGGAGGATGATACAGCGTTGACTTGTTTGGTCATGGTGAGAAGTGGGTCCAGGATGAATCCAAGGTTGCGTGCGTGCATGCCAAGGGCCATGGGCCACCAGGAGTCGTCCCAGGCGGACGGGGTGTTTCCGAGGATGAGGACTTCCGTTTTGTCTGAGTTCAGTTTCAGACGGCTGAGTTTCATCCATTCTGCGACGTCTTTCATTCCATCTTGCAGGTTGGTCTTGGCGCTGGTGGGGTCCTTGGTGAGGGAAAGTATCAGCTGAGTGTCGTCGGCGTAGAAGGTGATGTTGATGTTGTGTTTGCGTACGATGTCGGCGAGGGGGCTCATGTAGACATTGAAGAGAGACGGGCTGAGCGAGGAGCCTTGTGGGACCCCGTAGATGATCTCGGTGGGGTCTGAGCGGAACGGTGGGAGGTAGACTCTTTGGGAGCGGTTGGAGAGGAAGGAGGTGATCCAGTCCAGGGCCTGCCCTTGGATACCGGTAGAGCGGAGGCGGGATATTAGGGTTCGGTGGCAGACGGTGTCGAAGGCAGCCGAGAGGTCGAGGAGGATGAGGGCGACTGTTTCTCCGTTGTCCATCAGAGTTCTGATGTCGTCTGTGACTGAGATGAGGGCGGTTTCTGTGCTGTGATTGGCTCGGAATCCGGACTGAGAGGGGTCGAGTAGCTTGTTGTCTTCAAGGAAGTTGGTAAGTTGCTTGTTGACGGTCTTCTCTATGACTTTGGCAGGCAAGGGGAGGAGCGAGATGGGGCGGAAGTTCTTCAGGTCGCTGGGGTCCATTGTAGGGTTCTTCAGTAGGGCGTTCACTTCTGCGTGTTTCCAGCTCTCGGGGAAGGTGGCAGAAGCAAACAAGCTGTTGATGATGGTCTGGAGATGCGGGCGATTATGTCGTCGGCTTTGTTGAAGATGAAGTGTGGGCAGGGGTCCGAGGGGGCACCGGAGTGGATTGAGTTCATGGTAGCTTTGGTCTCTTCCGTGCTGATGTGAGTCCAGGCGTTGAGGGTGATGGCTGGGGTTGTAGGTTCTGTGGTGGTTGGCTGGGTTTGGTGTCCAAAGCTGTCATGTAGGTCGGTGATCTTACGATGGAAGAAGGTGGCGAGGGAGTTGCAGAGGTCTTGTGAGGGCGTGATGGCGTTGGCGTTGGGATTAGGATTGGAGAGCTCTTTGACAATGTTGAAGAATTCTTTGCTGTTGTGAGTGTTCTTGTCCAGTCTGTCTGTGAAGGAAGTTCTTTTGGTGGCGCGGATCAGTTGGTGGTGTTCGCAGGCTTTCTCGAGGGTGCAGCAGTTTTTTTTAGATTCCTTGAGGGTGTCTGTGAACCAAAGAGGTTTCCTGGTGTTGGTCTGTCTTGGGAGGCGTCTCTAGGGGTGCGAGGTTGTCTGCGCAGTTGGTGATCCAATGCGTGAGGCGGAGGGCTGCGTCGTTGGGGTCGGTGGAGAAGGTGGGTTGGTTGTCGCTGAGGGTGGAGAGAAGCTGTTCCGCTGGGATTTTGTTCCAATGTCTGCGTGGGATGGATTGTGAGCGGAGGTGGCGATTTTCACGTCGGAAGGTGAAGTGGACACATCTGTGGTTGGTCCAGTGTATTACGGAGGAGTGGCTAAAGGATACGTGGTTGCTGGCGGAGAAGATGGGGTCGAGCGTGTGTCCGGCGATGTGGGTGGGGGTGTTCACCAGTTGCTTGAGACCGAGGTTGGCGAGGTTGTTGAGCAGGGCAGTGGTGTTGGGGTCGTTGTTCTGTTCCAGGTGGAAGTTGAGGTCACTGAGGAGGATGTAGTCCGGCGAGGCAAGGGCGTGCGGGGAGATGAAGTCAGTGATAGAGTCGCTGAAGAGGGCGCGTGGTCCAGGGGGTCTGTAGATGAGAGTTCCTCTGAGGGTGGTCCTGGGGTCAGTGTGGATCTGGAAGTGGAGGTGTTCGGCGGCAAGGGGGGTGTCTTCGGTGGAGGTGGTGACGTTGATGGAGTCCTTGAAGACAATGGCGATTCCTCCACCGACATGGTTGGTGCGGTCTCTCCTGGAGATCTTGTAGCCGTCGGGGATGGCTATGGCGATGTCGGGGGCCGAGGAGGCGTTCATCCAGGTCTCAGTGATGAAGGCGACGTCCGGTGCGGTGGAGTCCAGGAGGTCCCATAGTTCAATGGCGTGCTTGTGGATGGACCGTGCGTTGATCAGGATGCATTTGAGGTGGTTGTTGGCGCGTGGGCTGGCGGGCGGGGTGGTTTTGCGATGGAAGGTGAGTTTGCAGGTGAGGCATGCAAAGGGTCCATGGGTGCGTTTAGGGTTGGCTTGGAAGCAGGCACTGGAGCACCCCGGGTTGAGGGCGTGGAGGGTGAAACACATCTGCAGCTGCACACTGGTCATACAAAAGTTGTTTAGCCAATGTGAAGGTCAAATGACTTGGTCCCAATCTCGGACTACAAATTTCATGCCCACATGATGACATACATGATGTAATCAGCCCACAACAGCACTTAAACAACAAGACCAATGGACACTTCTGAACTTCCACCCAAATACTGTGCAAGCTGTCTTGGCACAGGTCTTATAGATACAAACTCTGATAACCACATTAGCTGGGAAAATCCATGTCCACTGTCTATGTCAGAACAGCATCACATACCTGCCAATGTCACAACTCTGAAATGTCCACATAAGGATGCCATGGTGAAGGTACCTGTGAATAGACAATACAAGGAGTATGGGATGGAAAACATGCCCATTACACAAATACCATAGCAAGCATCTTGAAAGCAACTTACATTGCAAGGAAACTGACACAAACAAAGCAACATCACCAAGGTGGGGATGTGTCGAAAGCAGTCTTATTAATCAGTCTTTGTCTGATTATTGTAGAGTGTCAGCTCCCTATCTGTTTCTAGTACAGTAAACTTGACACATTCTCATAACTAAAGTTCAATGTACAGTCATGGTCATATCATCACAGGACATACATATACTCATGAAAAGTAGCTGTTAATAAGATCTTCCTGCAGCTCAGCTCTTTCATCTTCACCATTGTCATCCTCACTAGGCATTTCAGAATTCTCACCTGGTGGCACTATAGGCTTCCCCTCCTCTGGGATGTATGGGATGTTCTTCCGGAAGGTGAGGTTTTGGAGCATGCACCATGCCACAGTGCGCAGTGATGTGACACACTTTCTCGGGTGAGTAAAGGAGGGCTCCCCCAATCTGATCACACCACCTAAATCTGGCCTCAGGAGCTCAAAAGCCATCTCCACTACCCGCCTTGCTCTTACATGGGCCTCATTGAAGCAGACTTCCCTGGTATAGTTAGATTCCTTAGTGGTGTTACAACCAAGGACGGTTTGGATATGCAGAGTCTCCTGTTAAGGAATGGGGCATAAGGGCAACAATGAGTCCCACACTTCATGACTGTAGCACCTGGCATTGCACACACACAATCAGAACAGACATGACTTACCAACCAGCCAGGCCCTCTCTGGTCGCAGTTGTGACATCAGCTGGGGTAAAGTACTGTTCTACATATTGACGGAGTCATGGACTGAACCTGGATAACAGACATGTGAAATGTAGAGATCTGCCAAACAAACAACTTGCACTTTGATGGAATGACAGTTCTTTCTGTTCCAATAGAATTGTTCATTGGCCTTTTGTGGCACCAAGTCAGCAAGTGTGTCATCAATGGCCTCTGCCACATGTGGGAGGCGGGCAAAACCATGAAGATCAGCATTCACCTTGGCTAAATCCCCATGTCAGGGAAACAGGATAGAGGTGCAAAGGTGTTTCAACATTCCTGAGAGGACATCTGTTAGAAATGGGGTCTTTGGTTGGCAGTCAGGTTACCCCCTGTCCAAGCAAGGACCCTCACTCCAGTCAGGGTAAGTCACACAAAATCCAAATTATCTTGTGCCTACCCTCTGGTAGCTTGGCACTGTGCAGTCAGACTTAGCTTAGAAGGCAATGTGTAAAGTATTTGTGCAATAAATCATGCAATAACACAATATAACACCATAAATATACACCACACAGTGTTTTAAAAAATATAGAATATTGATCTGATTAAATGCAGGTCAAAATGATCAAGATTTATTAAGTACACATTAAAATATCTCTTCAGAGAATGTTAAAAAGAGTCTTTAGCCATTAAAAAGCTCCTAGTGCCTCTTGCAAGCACAAAGTACCTGGTTTGCATTGAAATTATCCGCAAGGGGCCACAGAGTAGGAGATGCGTGGAAAAGGGCGAGGTGTGCGTCAGTTTCTCCAGCGCACACCAATAATGTGTCGATATTTTTCACGCAGTCAGGGCCTTGCATCGATTTCTGGCTCAAAGACGTGGATCCTCTTCAGGTTGTGGGGTAATTGCACGCCCCGGGGACGATGCTGGGAAATCCTGGGCTAGCAGGATGAAGTCAACAGGAGCTGCATCGATCCGGTGGGCGATGCAGGGACATTTTTGATGCACCGCAGGCGCAGCATCAATTCTTCTCGCAGGAAGTTGGGCTGCGTCGTTCTGGCTCAGCTATGCGTCGATCTAGTGGACCATGCATCAAAGTTCCGATCACAACGCCGGTGCTGTGTGGATCTCCTCTCGGGGAGCCGGGCTGCGTAGTTCTGGTTCGGCGTGTTGTGATTTTCTCACCGCGATGCAGGCTGTGCTTTGTTTCTAGCAGGCTGTGCTTCAAATTGTCGCCACACAAGGAGTTCTTTGCAGGATGAAGTCTTTTTGGCCCTGAGACTTAAAGGAACAGGAGGCAAGCTCTATCCAAGCCCTTGGAGAGCACTTCTCAGCAGAGCCAGAGGGCAGCAAGGCACCAGGGCAACAGCAGGGCAGCAGTCCTTTGCAGAAAAGCAGTCAGGTGAGTCCTTTGGGCAGCTAGGCAGTTCCTCTTGGCAGATTGCAGGTTCTGGTTCAGAGTTTCTTCACCAGTGGTATGTTGTCCAGAAGTGTCTGAGTTGGTAGGGTTAGAGGCCCTGTTTAAATACCCAAATGTGCCTTTGAACTTGGGGAGACTTTAAAGAGTGGCTTAGAAGTGCACCAGGTCCCCTTTCAGTTCCATCCTGTCTGCCAGGGTCCCAGTAGGGGGTTTGGCAGTCCATTGTGTTAGGGCAGGCCACTGTCTTTTCAAATGTAAGTGTCAGTCCCTCCACCCTCCCAGCCCAGGATGACCCATTCACTATGCAGATGTGTGCAGGTGTGACAGTGCATCCTGTGTTTGGGGTTGTCTGAGTGGAATGCACAAGGGAGCTGTCAAGTAACTTAGCCAGATGTGGATTGTAAGGCACAGAAGGATGTAAGTGCAGAGAAATGCTCACTTTCTAAAAGTAAGAATAAGGGAACCACATATATTTATTCTGGTATCCTTAAAGGTTGTTCTATATCACATTTTATTTATTAAGTCATTCATTTTAATTACTTCATCAATTTCTTATCATTATAAGTGAGTCATAGGTGCTTCTAAGTGTAGAGGACACAGTGAAAGTGAGTATTGTGATAAGCAAACAAAGTGGCGGTGTAATGTACAATATATACAAAAGTGTGGTTAAAAATTGAAAGTGAACTTCCATTAGTCCAGGAGTCCTGAAGTCACTGAGTTATGAAACATCATGCCATACATAATAAATGGCATTTAAATTACCCACATTTAAATGTCATTTATTATGTGTGGCTTGATGTTTCATAACTCAGTGACTTCAGGACTCCTGGATTGAAGGAGCCTATTGGAAGTTCACTTTAAAGTGCCTGCCACTGCCAGACATTCTCTTTCTATTACAGGATAACTTTGTTCTCGAGGTAGCAGTTTTCCACTGATAAAAACGATGGGTAGTTGGAATCTTGTTCATTCTTCTGGAACAAGTCGGCACCTATACCGACGTCGGATGCGTCCGTCTGTAGATAGAACATTTTTGTGAAGTCAGGGCACTGTAAAACTGTCTTATCTGCCTCTTCCCTATGTGATATCCTAAGTATACAATATCATTGTGGGCCAGATTACATTTTTCAGGATTAGCAGTTAAGTTGTAAGTGTTTGTCCCAGGTGTCACTAAATATTACGATGTCATCAAGATATGCTGCCACATATCCTGCATGAGCACGTAAGAGCCTGTCCATTAATCTTTGAAATGTCTCAGGGTCCCCATGTAAACCAAAAGGTAGGACTGTAAATTGCTATAATCCAGATGGGGTGAGAAGGCCCTTTTTCCTTATCTGTGGGGTGCAAAGGAATCTGCCAGTAACCCTTTGTGAGATCTAATGTAGGCATGTGTTGTGCTTTACCTTGTTCGAGTAATTCTTCTACCTGGATATGGCATAGGTATCAAACTGGGAAATGCTATTTAATTGTCGAAAGTCAATACAAAATCTGATAGAGCCATTGGGTTTTGGAACTAGAACTACTGGCGAACACCAAAGGCTAATAGAAGGTTCTATGATACCTAACTGCAACATATCTTGGACTTCTTGTTGTAGTACCTTTCTACGTGCTTCTGGAATTTTGTAGGAGCAGAGACAAATGATTTTTCCGTCTTGGGTTTTAATAGCGTGTCGTACTAACGGGGTTTTCCCGGGAATTAGGGAAAATACTTTTCTGTGTATGTTTAATACCTCCCTCAACTGATGTTGTTGTTGTGGAGAGAGAGTGGAGTTAATTGAAGGAAGATGATCAGATGTTTCTTTGGGTTGTGGACATAAATTAATTTCCAGGGGGTTCACATTGTTTATTAAGAACCCGTTTTTTGTTGATCCAGAGGGGTCATCAGCTTCTTCCCATTTATTTAAGAGGTTAGTGTGATATACCTGTGTTCTTTTTGGATTTTCAGATAATTTTAGTTTCTATGTGACAGGGCTCACGGGTTCTAGTATCTTTTAAGGGGCTTGCCACTTGGCTCTATAATTTGTTCACTGAACTGGGTAGTAATACGTATACCTTGTCTCCGGTCTTGAATTGTCTAAGAACAATGTTTCTATTATAGTATTTTTTTTCTCCTGGGCCCCCTCTAGATGTATTCTGACATCTTCCCAAACACTATGAACCTGATCCTTTAATTGTTGTGTGTATTCCAGAATGTCTTTATGTTCACTTTCATCTTCCTCCCACCTCTCTGCAGGCATATCTAGTAGGGTCTGGGGTTTGTCGTTTAAACACTAACTCAAACGGACTATGGCCAGTGGATGATTGAACATGGGTTTGTATGGCGTAAAGCACTAGGGGTAACTTTTTGTTCCAGTCTCTACCAGAGTCTGCTATGTTTTTTTAAAATAACATTTTAAGGGTGTGGTTGTATCTTCCTACTAACCCATCTGTTTTGGGGTGGTAGACTGAAGTGAAAATTTGTTTAACCCCTAGTATTTGAAAAATTTGTGTAATCAATCAGGACATGAATGGAGTGCCCTGGTCTGTGAGTAGTTCCCTGGGGAACCCCGCCCAGGAGAAGAATCATGTGCCACACTTTTGGTGGTCATGCTACTTAGTGGTATCTCGTTGCTTAGTCCACCAAAACTAGAATATACATGTATCCCCTTGAAGAGGGTGTTAGGGGTCCCACCAAATCCATACCCACCCTTGAGAAAGGAATATCAATAACTGGTAAATGGAAAAGGGGAGATTTTTGGTGGGGTCCGGGATTGATACGTTGACATTTAGGGCATTGTTGACAAAACTGACAAATCTCTGAAAAAAAACCCTGGCCAATAAAACTGTTGGAATAGGTATTCCTCCATCTTTTCTTTACCAAAATGTCCACCTCCCATGTGGTTGTGTGCCAAATGTAAGGTATGGGTACAATATGGATGAGGCACTACTAACTGTGTTTTTTCCTGTGTAGGAAAGTCCTTTTTTTTGCCTGATCACCCCCACTCTTTCTGGATAGGTACTGGTGGTTACTGACTCTTGGCTGTGCCCTGGGTACTGCTTACCAGTCCCAGGGCCAGTGCTCTGTGTAAAATGGATATGCAAATTAGGCTAATTATAATTGGCTAAGTTAACCTACCTATAAGTCCCTAGTATATGGTAGGGCATGTAGGTTTAGGGACCACAGCATAGGTGGTGCACACCTAGGTGCACTGCTGAGGTGCCCAGTGTCATTTTAAAAGCAAGCCTGCCTTGCTGGCTGCTTTTAAATTAAAGTTATATGCAAATTCGACTTTGGAATTAAAGGTACTTCCAAAGTCTTAAACTACCTTATTTTTACATATAAGTCACCCCTAAGGTGTGCCCTATGTGCCCCTAGGGCTGGGTGCCATGTAACTATAAGCAGGGACTTTATAAAAATAGATTTAGAAGCCCTGGTGAGGTAAAAACAGCCAAATTCGTTTTTCCCTCATTGAAGTAAATGGCCTTCATAGGCTAGAATGGGCAGACTTTATTTTAAATTTTAAAGTCTCCTTAAATGTTGCATACCAAGAATTTGGTATCAAATTAATTGTTGTAATAAATCCTACAACTTCCAGTTGTTGGATTTAATATAACTAGTTCAGGTAAAAAGTTTAGACTTTACCTAAAAAGTTGCCAATTTCAGCTCTGCATTGTTTTTGCTGCTGTGCTCTGATTGGCCAGCCTGCAGCAGCTTCTGCCAGGCTGCCTTGATTAGGTGTGAAGTGGCCAGGCTTCACACAAAGGAATGTGCTTGGGGGAGAGAATCTCCCCTCAGCAGATGGTGAGGCAGGAAGGGGGAGGGCTGCCAAACTGGTCTTCAAAGGCAGAGAAGGACATTTGCAGCACCCAGCAACACCCCCACATCCTGCAACCCCAGACAATTAGGTGCCCCCTTGATTAGATAAGGAGAGGGCAGGAGAGGGGTGTGTTTATGATTTTTAGCTACACCAGTGGGTGGGCTCAGCCAGATGTAACCTCCAAAAATCAGATTCATCCATGTTGGATTTTTAGAGACTGTTGCCTTCTGGGATGGATTTTTGCCACACTTCCCAGGAAGTGGTCATCACAGGGGACGACCCTGTCCCTGATTGGAGAACCAGGGCCCCCCTGCTTTTCACCCAGGAGCAAGGATAAAACTGGCAGACCTGCCCCCACACCTCAGATCCCCACCAAATTTCAAGAAGAAGGAACTACAAGGAGAAGAAGGACTGCCCTGCTGGACCCCTGGCCTGCACCTGGACCCTGCACTCAGAAAGACTGCACCAGCTGCACACTTGGGCTTCACCACAAGAAGGACTTTGCCTGGCTTCAACTGGTTCAAGGAGGGACTCCCTGTTTGCTACAGGTGAAAAATTGCTATCCAGAGTCCCCTGCACCAACTCCTGAAAAAGTGACCAGCTGACCACTGTCCAGTGGCCAAAAAGGTGTTTGCGGCAGGTGCATTCTGGGAGTTGAAGTCCGCACTTCCCAAGGACCATCACAGAACTTCTGGACCCTTGGGGTGAGCTGTGGACCCCAAAAGAACCTTGAAAGAACATCTGGGTGAAGCCCCAGAAGTTTGGAAAAGATTGGAGAATTTTTGAAAAAAAGCTCCATAAAGTGACCGACCCGACGCGGAAATTCTAGCCGGCTTGCCTCAACCGCGACCCGGCCTGACTTCGTGGTTCGTCCCAGTAAAGAAAAACATCCAAAAAAGAGACTAAGTCCGAAGGTAAAAAGTTGACCGGGACCTCCCAGCCATCGAATCCGAGAAGGGCTCCACGGACGTCGGATCAAGATCCAGGTTTACCCCGGTCGAAGGATTTTCATCTCGAAAAAACGACTAAGTCCGAAGGTAAAAATCACCACCGAGGAAACCGACTTCGCGTATCCGGACAAGGGCTCCAGGAGGTCGGATTCAACTGGCAGGTTCGTCCCGGGGAAGAAAAACATCAAAAAAGAGACTAAGTCAGAAGGTAACTTTTTAACCTAGGCCTCCCGCGACTTGTAGCCGAGCAGGGCTCCATCGCGGTCGGCCTGAAAGTTTGACTTTGCCCGGTCCTGGTGCAACCAGATGACCCTGTTGGCGCTTTTTGTTTCTAAGCGCTAGAAAATAATAATACTTTAAAAATTCATATCTCCGGTTCCCCTGAACCGATTTTAATCGTTTTTGTGTCATTTTAAAGATAGAAATATAAGCTATTTTTATAAATTGGTTTTGGATTTTTAAACTGTTTCCTGTGTTTTATTTAATTACTGTTTTGTGATATTTGAATGCTTTACACTTTGTCTCCTAAGTTAAGCCTTGACGCTCGTTGCCAAGCTACCAAGGGTTGACCTGGGATTAATTTACTGAGACCTAACTGTACCTAGGTGGAGGTTAGTGGCTTGTTGCTAGGTGTAGGTACCTACCTGCCCTACCAATAACCCATTTTCCAACATAATTGGAAGCAGCGACGGGATCCTGTACTTGTGTTCAATATCACGTTACAGTTTTAGGTAAAACAAATTAAAAATCCTTTAAATTGACGTAGTGCAAAAATTGTTTTTAATTTTTAATTTGGATTAATTTCAATTATTTAATTTTTGTAATTTTTCTAAATTCTTGTTTCCAATTTTTGCAAAAAGTTTTTGTTGACACAAAACTAGGGAACCATGGAGCTTGATCTGGCTAGCCTACCCACACTGACAGTAGTCCAGCTTAGGGGGTTGTGTATTGAAAGAGGGTTGCCTGCAACCACTAATCTCAGGAAGGAAATCCTGATTAAATCCCTGACAGCATGGGCTGAGGCCCAAGAGGTAGAGACAGAGGAAGCTCCAGAGGAGGAAGAAAAAGGGGAAGATGCTAGCTCTAACCTTTCAGGGGAGGGAAGGCATCAGACCCCAAGTGAGGAAGAGGAGGAACGGTCCTCAGTGGATACAGTCACTAGGGGCAGACCCAAAGCTAGTGGTAGGAAGGGGGTCCTTTCAGGAGGAGAGAACCCATCCATCAGAGAAAGAGAGCTGGAAGCCCAGCTAGCCTACATAGCTTTGGAGGCAGATAAGCTTGCCCTAGAAAAGAAAAAGTGGGCAAGCAAAGAAAAAAAAGATGGAGGCAGCAAGAAAGAAACTGAGGTGTCCCTGGGTGGGGGTTTTGCCCCCAGATTACCCAAAGGGGTGGTTCCTGCCTATGTAGAGGGGGATGACATAGATAAGTGGCTGGGGGCCTTTGAGAGGGCCCTCCAGATGAGGAAAGTCAAGCCTCAGTACTGGGGTTCACTCCTTTGGGAGTTAGTTCCCAACTCTGGGAGGGATAGGCTCCTAACCATGAGTGGGGAGGATGCAGACTCATACCCCAGTATGAAGAGTTGCTTGACTAAAAAGTTTGGTCTAACCCCAGAGCAGTATAGGCTTAAGTTTAGGGACACCCAAAAGACAAGCACCCAGTCCTGGGTGGACTTTGTGGACATTTCAGTAAAAGCACTGGAGGGCTGGATACAGGGCAACAGGGTAAGTACCTTTGAGGGGCTGTACAATTTGATTATGAGGGAGCACCTTCTAACTAATTGTGTCCAAGAGAGGCTCCGCCAGTATCTAGTAGACTCTAGGTTGACCAACCCCAGAGAGCTGGGGGAGGCAGCAGATGACTGGTTAAGAACTAGGGTTAACCAGAAACCCCCAGGGGGTGATCAGAAAAAGGGAGGACATGGTTCTTCTCAGGGGAAGAACCAGGGGAAAGATGACAAAAAACCCAAAGAGTCCTCACAAGAGTCCCCAAAAACTTCTCAGGGAGGGGGAGCCCCGAGCCAATTCACTTTTAAAGGGAAAGGGTATCAGGGAAAGAATTATGATCCTGCTAAAGCAGGAAAGTTTCAGGAGCTTGCTAAGGCCGGCAAGTGTTTTGACTGTCATCAGCCAGGACATAAAAGAGGAGATGCTATCTGCTCCAAGAAGCCCCCCACTGGTGGGCAATCCCAGGGGATTGCTAGTGTAGGGTTGGGGGTGGAAGTTGGCCCAGGGGTGGAATCAGGGTACACTGAGGTCACCTTAGTATCCGTGGGTGGGGTGGACATTGCAACTATGGCCACCTTACCTCCCATCATGGAGAGGTATAGGCAGAGGCCTAAAGTCAATGGGACTGAAGTGGAAGCTCTGAGAGATACAGGAGCCAGTGTGACAATGGTCGCAGAAAAGCTGGTTTCTCCAGAGCAGGTCTTCCCTGGTGTCTTCCACCAGGTGACTTATGCAGATACCAGAACCAAACTCCATCCCATGGCTATGGTGAGTCTGGAATGAGGAGGTGTGACTGGCCCTAAAAAAGTAGCTGTAGCTCCTGCCCTCCCAGTAGAGTGTCTACTGGGGAATGATCTTGAAGCATCTGAGTGGTCAGAAGTGGAAAGAAGGGTCCATGCACAGATGCTGGACCTCCCTGAATGGGTGTGTGCTGTGACCAGGTCACAGGCGGCACAACAGGGGAATGCTGGACACTTGGACCCTGGAACAATGGGCCAAGCCTCCAAGAAAAAGAGAAAAGGCACTGGGTCTGGCTTGCCAGCCCCAACAAGTACAGAGGGTCAGGAAGAATCCAACCCTGAGGGGGAGGATCTGAACTCTGAGGGAGGGATACCTTCCCTGCAAACTCTGCCTGACTTTGCAGAACTGCAAGGGGCAGGTGGGCCCACCAGAGAAGATTTGTGCCAGGGACAAAGAGAGTGTCCCACTCTTGAGGGCCTGAGGCAGACTGCTGCCAGGCAAGAACAAGGGGATACCAGTGGTACCCACAAGGTTTACTGGGAGGATGGAGTTCTCTACACTGAGGCAAGGGCCCTTAAAGAAGGGGCTACTAGGAGAGTAGTGGTCCCCCAAAAGTATAGAGAATTCCTCCTTACCTTAAGCCATGATATCCCCTTAGCTGGTCATTTGGGACAGACCAAGACCTGGAGCAGGCTGATCAACCATTTTTATTGGCCCGAAATGTCAGAAAAAGTCAGGGAGTTTTGCAGCTCCTGTGTCACCTGTCAAGCCAGTGGCAAGACAGGGGGCAAGCCAAAGGCTCCCTTGATTCCACTGCCAGTGGTTGGGACTCCCTTTGAGAGGGTGGGGATTGACATTGTTGGTCCCCTAGACCCACCAACTGCTTCAGGTAACAGGTACATTGTGGTGGTAGTGGACCATGCCACCAGGTACCCTGAGGCAATACCCCTCCGGACAGTCACTGCTCCCACAGTGGCTAGGGCCCTACTTGGTGTGTTCACCAGAGTGGGATTCCCAAAGGAGGTGGTCTCAGATAGGGGCACAAACTTTATGTCAGCCTATCTGAAAGCCATGTGGGAGGAGTGTGGTGTTACTTATAAGTTCAGCACACCCTACCATCCACAGACCAATGGTCTGGTGGAAAGATTCAATAAGACCCTGAAGGGCATGATCATGGGTTTGTCTGACAAACTCAGGAGGAGATGGGATGTCCTCCTCCCATGCCTGCTGTTTGCCTACAGGGAGGTGCCACAGAAGGGGGTTGGATTCAGCCCCTTTGAGTTACTGTTTGGGCACCCTGTAAGAGGCCCATTGTGCTTGGTAAGAGAGTCTTGGGAAAAGCCTCTCAAGGAATCCAAGGAGAATGTGCTGGATTATGTACTAGGCCTGCGGTCTCGCATGGCTGAGTATATGAAGAAGGCAAGCAGAAACCTGGAGGCCAGTCAGGAGCTCATGAAGCTCTGGCATGATCAAAAGGCTACCATGCCTGAGTATCACCCAGGACAGCTGGTGTGGGTTTTGGAGCCCATGGCTCCTAGGGCACTACAGGCCAAATGGACTGGGCCCTATCCAATCCTAGAGAAAAAAGGTGAGGTCACCTACTTGGTGGACCTTGGCACCCCCAGGAATCCTCAAAGGATCCTACATGTAAACAGGATGAAACCTCACCAGGACAGGGCAGACATGACCATGCTGATGGTCACTGATGAAGGGAAGGAGGAGGAGGGTGAACCTCTGCCAGAGCTCCTGTCCTCAAAGGCAAAAGATGGGTCAGTGGAGGGAGTGGTACTCTCTCCCAAATTGACAGATCAGCAACAACAAGACTGTAAGCAAGTCTTGGGACAGTTTGCTAGTCTATTCTCCCTGACCCCTGGACTCACCAATTGGTGTGTCCATGATGTTGACACTGGTGACAGCTTGCCTGTCAAGAACAAGCTGTACAGGCTGTCTGACCAGGTCAAGGCCAACATCAAAGCTGAAGTGGCTAAGATGTTGGACCTGAAGGTCATTGAGCCCTCTGATAGTCCTTGTCCAGTCCAGTGGTACTGGTGCCCAAAGCTAATCCCCAAGGTGGGAAGAAAGAATTAAGATTCTGTGTGGACTACAGAGGTCTAAATGCAGTCACTAGGACTGATGCTCACCCCATACCTAGAGCTGATGAGCTCATTGACAGGTTGGGGGCTGCCAAATTCCTGAGCACATTTGATCTGACCTCAGGATATTGGCAGATTGCCTTAAATCCAAGAGCTAAGGAGAGGTCAGCATTTTCCACACCAGAGGGCCACTTTCAGTTCAAGGTGATGCCCTTCGGGATGAAAAATGCTCCTGCCACCTTCCAACGGTTGGTGAATAGAGTCCTATCTGGGTTGGAATCTTTTAGTGCAGCTTATCTGGATGACCACCTGGTCCACCTGAAGGAAGTGCTTCAGGCCCTGCTTCAAGCAGGCCTGACTATCAAGGCAAGCAAGTGCCAGATAGGGCAAAGTTCTGTTGTGTACCTGGGCCACCTTGTTGGTGGAGGCCATGTACAACCTCTCCAGCCCAAGATCCAGACTATCCTGGATTGGGAGGCTCCAAAAACCCAGACTCAGGTCAGGGCCTTTCTTGGCCTGACTGGGTATTACAGGAGGTTTGTTCAAAATTTTGGGACCATAGTGGCCCCTCTAACTGAGCTTACCTCCAAGAAACAGCCCAAGAAGGTCATTTGGACCCCAGAGTGTCAAAAAGCTTTTGACACCCTAAAACAGGCTATGTGTTCAGCACCAGTGTTACTGGCCCCTGACTATAGCAAGGAATTTGTAGTGCAAACAGATGCTTCAGAGGAAGGGATTGGGGCAGTGTTAGCACAAGTTAATGAAGAGGGCCATGATCACCCAGTTGCCTTCATCAGCAGGCGACTACTCCCCAGAGAGAAAAAATGGAGTGCCATTGAGAGGGAGGCCTTTGCTGTGGTTTGGTCCCTGAAGAAGTTGAGGCCTTACTTGTTTGGCACTCACTTCCGTGTACAAACTGACCACAGACCTCTCAGATGGTTGATGCAGATGAGGGGGGAGAACCCAAAACTGTTAAGGTGGTCCATTTCCCTACAGGGGATGGACTTCACAGTGGAGCACAGACCTGGGACTGCTCATGCCAATGCAGATGGCCTTTCCAGGTTTTTCCACTTAGCTGATGAGGACTACCAGGGTGTAGGTTAGTACCCATCACCTTTCATCTGGGGGGGGGGGCAGTGTAGGAAAGTCTTTTTTTTTTGCCTGATCACCCCCACTCTTTCTGGATAGGTACTGGTGGTTACTGACTCTTGGCTGTGCCCTGGGTACTGCTTACCAGTCCCAGGGCCAGTGCTCTGTGTAAAATGGATATGCAAATTAGGCTAATTATAATTGGCTAAGTTAACCTACCTATAAGTCCCTAGTATATGGTAGGGCATGTAGGTTTAGGGACCACAGCATAGGTGGTGCACACCTAGGTGCACTGCTGAGGTGCCCAGTGTCATTTTAAAAGCAAGCCTGCCTTGCTGGCTGCTTTTAAATTAAAGTTATATGCAAATTCGACTTTGGAATTAAAGGTACTTCCAAAGTCTTAAACTACCTTATTTTTACATATAAGTCACCCCTAAGGTGTGCCCTATGTGCCCCTAGGGCTGGGTGTCATGTAACTATAAGCAGGGACTTTATAAAAATAGATTTATAAGCCCTGGTGAGGTAAAAACTGCCAAATTCGTTTTTCCCTCATTGAAGTAAATGGCCTTCATAGGCTAGAATGGGCAGACTTTATTTTAAATTTTAAAGTCTCCTTAAATGTTGCATACCAAGAATGTGGTATCAAATTAATTGTTGTAATAAATCCTACAACTTCCAGTTGTTGGATTTAATATAACTAGTTCAGGTAAAAAGTTTAGACTTTACCTAAAAAGTTGCCAATTTCAGCTCTGCATTGTTTTTGCTGCTGTGCTCTGATTGGCCAGCCTGCAGCAGCTTCTGCCAGGCTGCCTTGATTAGGTGTGAAGTGGCCAGGCTTCATACAAAGGAATGTGCTTGGGGGAGAGAATCTCCCCTCAGCAGATGGTGAGGCAGGAAGGGGGAGGGCTGCCAAACTGGTCTTCAAAGGCAGAGAAGGACATTTGCAGCACCCAGCAACACCCCCACATCCTGCAACCCCAGACAATTAGGTGCCCCCTTGATTAGATTAGGAGAGGGCAGGAGAGGGGTGTGTTTATGATTTTTAGCCACACCAGTGGGTGGGCTCAGCCAGATGTAACCTCCAAAAATCAGATTCATCCATGTTGGATTTTTAGAGACTGTTGCCTTCTGGGATGGATTTTTGCCACACTTCCCAGGAAGTGGTCATCACAGGGGACGACCCTGTCCCTGATTGGAGAACCAGGGCCCCCCTGCTTTTCACCCAGGAGCAAGGATAAAACTGGCAGACCTGCCCCCACACCTCAGATCCCCACCAAATTTCAAGAAGAAGGAACTACAAGGAGAATAAGGACTGCCCTGCTGGACCCCTGGCCTGCACCTGGACCCTGCACTCAGAAAGACTGCACCAGCTGCACACTTGGGCTTCACCACAAGAAGGACTTTGCCTGGCTTCAACTGGTTCAAGGAGGGACTCCCTGTTTGCTACAGGTGAAAAATTGCTATCCAGAGTCCCCTGCACCAACTCCTGAAAAAGTGACCAGCTGACCACTGTCCAGTGGCCAAAAAGGAGTTTGCGCCAGGTGCATTCTGGGAGTTGAAGTCCGCACTTCCCAAGGACCATCACATAACTTCTGGACCCTTGGGGTCCCCAAAAGAACCTTGAAAGAACATCTGGGTGAAGCCCCAGAAGTTTGGAAAAGATTGGAGAATTTTTGAAAAAAAGCTCCATAAAGTGACCGACCCGACGCGGAAATTCTAGCCGGCTTGCCTCAACCGCGACCCGGCCTGACTTCGTGGTTCGTCCCAGTAAAGAAAAACATCCAAAAAAGAGACTAAGTCCGAAGGTAAAAAGTTGACCGGGACCTCCCAGCCATCGAATCCGAGAAGGGCTCCACGGACGTCGGATCAAGATCCAGGTTTACCCCGGTCGAAGGATTTTCATCTCGAAAAAACGACTAAGTCCGAAGGTAAAAATCACCACCGAGGAAACCGACTTCGCGTATCCGGACAAGGGCTCCAGGAGGTCGGATTCAACTGGCAGGTTCGTCCCGGGGAAGAAAAACATCAAAAAAGAGACTAAGTCAGAAGGTAACTTTTTAACCTAGGCCTCCCGCGACTTGTAGCCGAGCAGGGCTCCATCGCGGTCGGCCTGAAAGTTTGACTTTGCCCGGTCCTGGTGCAACCAGATGACCCTGTTGGCGCTTTTTGTTTCTAAGCGCTAGAAAATAATAATACTTTAAAAATTCATATCTCCGGTTCCCCTGAACCGATTTTAATCGTTTTTGTGTCATTTTAAAGATAGAAATATAAGCTATTTTTATAAATTGGTTTTGGATTTTTAAACTGTTTCCTGTGTTTTATTTAATTACTGTTTTGTGATATTTGAATGCTTTACACTTTGTCTCCTAAGTTAAGCCTTGACGCTCGTTGCCAAGCTACCAAGGGTTGACCTGGGATTAATTTACTGAGACCTAACTGTACCTAGGTGG
Organism: Pleurodeles waltl; assembly: GCF_031143425.1. Lineage (NCBI taxonomy): Eukaryota > Metazoa > Chordata > Amphibia > Caudata > Salamandridae > Pleurodeles > Pleurodeles waltl. Next base: position 1,017,948,867 of record NC_090439.1, read on the forward strand.
AGGTTAGTGGCTTGTTGCTAGGTGTAGGTACCTACCTGCCCTACCAATAACCCATTTTCCAACATAATTGGAAGCAGCGACGGGATCCTGTACTTGTGTTCAATATCACGTTACAGTTTTAGGTAAAACAAATTAAAAATCCTTTAAATTGACGTAGTGCAAAAATTGTTTTTAATTTTTAATTTGGATTAATTTCAATTATTTAATTTTTGTAATTTTTCTAAATTCTTGTTTCCAATTTTTGCAAAAAGTTTTTGTTGACACAAAACTAGGGAACCATGGAGCTTGATCTGGCTAGCCTACCCACACTGACAGTAGTCCAGCTTAGGGGGTTGTGTATTGAAAGAGGGTTGCCTGCAACCACTAATCTCAGGAAGGAAATCCTGATTAAATCCCTGACAGCATGGGCTGAGGCCCAAGAGGTAGAGACAGAGGAAGCTCCAGAGGAGGAAGAAAAAGGGGAAGATGCTAGCTCTAACCTTTCAGGGGAGGGAAGGCATCAGACCCCAAGTGAGGAAGAGGAGGAACGGTCCTCAGTGGATACAGTCACTAGGGGCAGACCCAAAGCTAGTGGTAGGAAGGGGGTCCTTTCAGGAGGAGAGAACCCATCCATCAGAGAAAGAGAGCTGGAAGCCCAGCTAGCCTACATAGCTTTGGAGGCAGATAAGCTTGCCCTAGAAAAGAAAAAGTGGGCAAGCAAAGAAAAAAAAGATGGAGGCAGCAAGAAAGAAACTGAGGTGTCCCTGGGTGGGGGTTTTGCCCCCAGATTACTCAAAGGGGTGGTTCCTGCCTATGTAGAGGGGGATGACATAGATAAGTGGCTGGGGGCCTTTGAGAGGGCCCTCCAGATGAGGAAAGTCAAGCCTCAGTACTGGGGTTCACTCCTTTGGGAGTTAGTTCCCAACTCTGGGAGGGATAGGCTCCTAACCATGAGTGGGGAGGATGCAGACTCATACCCCAGTATGAAGAGTTGCTTGACTAAAAAGTTTGGTCTAACCCCAGAGCAGTATAGGCTTAAGTTTAGGGACACCCAAAAGACAAGCACCCAGTCCTGGGTGGACTTTGTGGACATTTCAGTAAAAGCACTGGAGGGCTGGATACAGGGCAACAGGGTAAGTACCTTTGAGGGGCTGTACAATTTGATTATGAGGGAGCACCTTCTAACTAATTGTGTCCAAGAGAGGCTCCGCCAGTATCTAGTAGACTCTAGGTTGACCAACCCCAGAGAGCTGGGGGAGGCAGCAGATGACTGGTTAAGAACTAGGGTTAACCAGAAACCCCCAGGGGGTGATCAGAAAAAGGGAGGACATGGTTCTTCTCAGGGGAAGAACCAGGGGAAAGATGACAAAAAACCCAAAGAGTCCTCACAAGAGTCCCCAAAAACTTCTCAGGGAGGGGGAGCCCCGAGCCAATTCACTTTTAAAGGGAAAGGGTATCAGGGAAAGAATTATGATCCTGCTAAAGCAGGAAAGTTTCAGGAGCTTGCTAAGGCCGGCAAGTGTTTTGACTGTCATCAGCCAGGACATAAAAGAGGAGATGCTATCTGCTCCAAGAAGCCCCCCACTGGTGGGCAATCCCAGGGGATTGCTAGTGTAGGGTTGGGGGTGGAAGTTGGCCCAGGGGTGGAATCAGGGTACACTGAGGTCACCTTAGTATCCGTGGGTGGGGTGGACATTGCAACTATGGCCACCTTACCTCCCATCATGGAGAGGTATAGGCAGAGGCCTAAAGTCAATGGGACTGAAGTGGAAGCTCTGAGAGATACAGGAGCCAGTGTGACAATGGTCGCAGAAAAGCTGGTTTCTCCAGAGCAGGTCTTCCCTGGTGTCTTCCACCAGGTGACTTATGCAGATACCAGAACCAAACTCCATCCCATGGCTATGGTGAGTCTGGAATGAGGAGGTGTGACTGGCCCTAAAAAAGTAGCTGTAGCTCCTGCCCTCCCAGTAGAGTGTCTACTGGGGAATGATCTTGAAGCATCTGAGTGGTCAGAAGTGGAAAGAAGGGTCCATGCACAGATGCTGGACCTCCCTGAATGGGTGTGTGCTGTGACCAGGTCACAGGCGGCACAACAGGGGAATGCTGGACACTTGGACCCTGGAACAATGGGCCAAGCCTCCAAGAAAAAGAGAAAAGGCACTGGGTCTGGCTTGCCAGCCCCAACAAGTACAGAGGGTCAGGAAGAATCCAACCCTGAGGGGGAGGATCTGAACTCTGAGGGAGGGATACCTTCCCTGCAAACTCTGCCTGACTTTGCAGAACTGCAAGGGGCAGGTGGGCCCACCAGAGAAGATTTGTGCCAGGGACAAAGAGAGTGTCCCACTCTTGAGGGCCTGAGGCAGACTGCTGCCAGGCAAGAACAAGGGGATACCAGTGGTACCCACAAGGTTTACTGGGAGGATGGAGTTCTCTACACTGAGGCAAGGGCCCTTAAAGAAGGGGCTACTAGGAGAGTAGTGGTCCCCCAAAAGTATAGAGAATTCCTCCTTACCTTAAGCCATGATATCCCCTTAGCTGGTCATTTGGGACAGACCAAGACCTGGATCAGGCTGATCAACCATTTTTATTGGCCCGAAATGTCAGAAAAAGTCAGGGAGTTTTGCAGCTCCTGTGTCACCTGTCAAGCCAGTGGCAAGACAGGGGGCAAGCCAAAGGCTCCCTTGATTCCACTGCCAGTGGTTGGGACTCCCTTTGAGAGGGTGGGGATTGACATTGTTGGTCCCCTAGACCCACCAACTGCTTCAGGTAACAGGTACATTGTGGTGGTAGTGGACCATGCCACCAGGTACCCTGAGGCAATACCCCTCCGGACAGTCACTGCTCCCACAGTGGCTAGGGCCCTACTTGGTGTGTTCACCAGAGTGGGATTCCCAAAGGAGGTGGTCTCAGATAGGGGCACAAACTTTATGTCAGCCTATCTGAAAGCCATGTGGGAGGAGTGTGGTGTTACTTATAAGTTCAGCACACCCTACCATCCACAGACCAATGGTCTGGTGGAAAGATTCAATAAGACCCTGAAGGGCATGATCATGGGTTTGTCTGACAAACTCAGGAGGAGATGGGATGTCCTCCTCCCATGCCTGCTGTTTGCCTACAGGGAGGTGCCACAGAAGGGGGTTGGATTCAGCCCCTTTGAGTTACTGTTTGGGCACCCTGTAAGAGGCCCATTGTGCTTGGTAAGAGAGTCTTGGGAAAAGCCTCTCAAGGAATCCAAGGAGAATGTGCTGGATTATGTACTAGGCCTGCGGTCTCGCATGGCTGAGTATATGAAGAAGGCAAGCAGAAACCTGGAGGCCAGTCAGGAGCTCATGAAGCTCTGGCATGATCAAAAGGCTACCATGCCTGAGTATCACCCAGGACAGCTGGTGTGGGTTTTGGAGCCCATGGCTCCTAGGGCACTACAGGCCAAATGGACTGGGCCCTATCCAATCCTAGAGAAAAAAGGTGAGGTCACCTACTTGGTGGACCTTGGCACCCCCAGGAATCCTCAAAGGATCCTACATGTAAACAGGATGAAACCTCACCAGGACAGGGCAGACATGACCATGCTGATGGTCACTGATGAAGGGAAGGAGGAGGAGGGTGAACCTCTGCCAGACCTCCTGTCCTCAAAGGCAAAAGATGGGTCAGTGGAGGGAGTGGTACTCTCTCCCAAATTGACAGATCAGCAACAACAAGACTGTAAGCAAGTCTTGGGACAGTTTGCTAGTCTATTCTCCCTGACCCCTGGACTCACCAATTGGTGTGTCCATGATGTTGACACTGGTGACAGCTTGCCTGTCAAGAACAAGCTGTACAGGCTGTCTGACCAGGTCAAGGCCAACATCAAAGCTGAAGTGGCTAAGATGTTGGACCTGAAGGTAATTGAGCCCTCTGATAGTCCTTGGTCCAGTCCAGTGGTACTGGTGCCCAAAGCTAATCCCCAAGGTGGGAAGAAAGAATTAAGATTCTGTGTGGACTACAGAGGTCTAAATGCAGTCACTAGGACTGATGCTCACCCCATACCTAGAGCTGATGAGCTCATTGACAGGTTGGGGGCTGCCAAATTCCTGAGCACATTTGATCTGACCTCAGGATATTGGCAGATTGCCTTAAATCCAAGAGCTAAGGAGAGGTCAGCATTTTCCACACCAGAGGGCCACTTTCAGTTCAAGGTGATGCCCTTCGGGATGAAAAATGCTCCTGCCACCTTCCAACGGTTGGTGAATAGAGTCCTATCTGGGTTGGAATCTTTTAGTGCAGCTTATCTGGATGACCACCTGGTCCACCTGAAGGAAGTGCTTCAGGCCCTGCTTCAAGCAGGCCTGACTATCAAGGCAAGCAAGTGCCAGATAGGGCAAAGTTCTGTTGTGTACCTGGGCCACCTTGTTGGTGGAGGCCATGTACAACCTCTCCAGCCCAAGATCCAGACTATCCTGGATTGGGAGGCTCCAAAAACCCAGACTCAGATCAGGGCCTTTCTTGGCCTGACTGGGTATTACAGGAGGTTTGTTCAAAATTTTGGGACCATAGTGGCCCCTCTAACTGAGCTTACCTCCAAGAAACAGCCCAAGAAGGTCATTTGGACCCCAGAGTGTCAAAAAGCTTTTGACACCCTAAAACAGGCTATGTTTTCAGCACCAGTGTTACTGGCCCCTGACTATAGCAAGGAATTTGTAGTGCAAACAGATGCTTCAGAGGAAGGGATTGGGGCAGTGTTAGCACAAGTTAATGAAGAGGGCCATGATCACCCAGTTGCCTTCATCAGCAGGCGACTACTCCCCAGAGAGAAAAAATGGAGTGCCATTGAGAGGGAGGCCTTTGCTGTGGTTTGGTCCCTGAAGAAGTTGAGGCCTTACTTGTTTGGCACTCACTTCCGTGTACAAACTGACCACAGACCTCTCAGATGGTTGATGCAGATGAGGGGGGAGAACCCAAAACTGTTAAGGTGGTCCATTTCCCTACAGGGGATGGACTTCACAGTGGAGCACAGACCTGGGACTGCTCATGCCAATGCAGATGGCCTTTCCAGGTTTTTCCACTTAGCTGATGAGGACTACCAGGGTGTAGGTTAGTACCCATCACCTTTCATCTGGGGGGGGGGGGCAGTGTAGGAAAGTCTTTTTTTTTTGCCTGATCACCCCCACTCTTTCTGGATAGGTACTGGTGGTTACTGACTCTTGGCTGTGCCCTGGGTACTGCTTACCAGTCCCAGGGCCAGTGCTCTGTGTAAAATGGATATGCAAATTAGGCTAATTATAATTGGCTAAGTTAACCTACCTATAAGTCCCTAGTATATGGTAGGGCATGTAGGTTTAGGGACCACAGCATAGGTGGTGCACACCTAGGTGCACTGCTGAGGTGCCCAGTGTCATTTTAAAAGCAAGCCTGCCTTGCTGGCTGCTTTTAAATTAAAGTTATATGCAAATTCGACTTTGGAATTAAAGGTACTTCCAAAGTCTTAAACTACCTTATTTTTACATATAAGTCACCCCTAAGGTGTGCCCTATGTGCCCCTAGGGCTGGGTGTCATGTAACTATAAGCAGGGACTTTATAAAAATAGATTTATAAGCCCTGGTGAGGTAAAAACTGCCAAATTCGTTTTTCCCTCATTGAAGTAAATGGCCTTCATAGGCTAGAATGGGCAGACTTTATTTTAAATTTTAAAGTCTCCTTAAATGTTGCATACCAAGAATGTGGTATCAAATTAATTGTTGTAATAAATCCTACAACTTCCAGTTGTTGGATTTAATATAACTAGTTCAGGTAAAAAGTTTAGACTTTACCTAAAAAGTTGCCAATTTCAGCTCTGCATTGTTTTTGCTGCTGTGCTCTGATTGGCCAGCCTGCAGCAGCTTCTGCCAGGCTGCCTTGATTAGGTGTGAAGTGGCCAGGCTTCATACAAAGGAATGTGCTTGGGGGAGAGAATCTCCCCTCAGCAGATGGTGAGGCAGGAAGGGGGAGGGCTGCCAAACTGGTCTTCAAAGGCAGAGAAGGACATTTGCAGCACCCAGCAACACCCCCACATCCTGCAACCCCAGACAATTAGGTGCCCCCTTGATTAGATTAGGAGAGGGCAGGAGAGGGGTGTGTTTATGATTTTTAGCCACACCAGTGGGTGGGCTCAGCCAGATGTAACCTCCAAAAATCAGATTCATCCATGTTGGATTTTTAGAGACTGTTGCCTTCTGGGATGGATTTTTGCCACACTTCCCAGGAAGTGGTCATCACAGGGGACGACCCTGTCCCTGATTGGAGAACCAGGGCCCCCCTGCTTTTCACCCAGGAGCAAGGATAAAACTGGCAGACCTGCCCCCACACCTCAGATCCCCACCAAATTTCAAGAAGAAGGAACTACAAGGAGAATAAGGACTGCCCTGCTGGACCCCTGGCCTGCACCTGGACCCTGCACTCAGAAAGACTGCACCAGCTGCACACTTGGGCTTCACCACAAGAAGGACTTTGCCTGGCTTCAACTGGTTCAAGGAGGGACTCCCTGTTTGCTACAGGTGAAAAATTGCTATCCAGAGTCCCCTGCACCAACTCCTGAAAAAGTGACCAGCTGACCACTGTCCAGTGGCCAAAAAGGAGTTTGCGCCAGGTGCATTCTGGGAGTTGAAGTCCGCACTTCCCAAGGACCATCACATAACTTCTGGACCCTTGGGGTCCCCAAAAGAACCTTGAAAGAACATCTGGGTGAAGCCCCAGAAGTTTGGAAAAGATTGGAGAATTTTTGAAAAAAAGCTCCATAAAGTGACCGACCCGACGCGGAAATTCTAGCCGGCTTGCCTCAACCGCGACCCGGCCTGACTTCGTGGTTCGTCCCAGTAAAGAAAAACATCCAAAAAAGAGACTAAGTCCGAAGGTAAAAAGTTGACCGGGACCTCCCAGCCATCGAATCCGAGAAGGGCTCCACGGACGTCGGATCAAGATCCAGGTTTACCCCGGTCGAAGGATTTTCATCTCGAAAAAACGACTAAGTCCGAAGGTAAAAATCACCACCGAGGAAACCGACTTCGCGTATCCGGACAAGGGCTCCAGGAGGTCGGATTCAACTGGCAGGTTCGTCCCGGGGAAGAAAAACATCAAAAAAGAGACTAAGTCAGAAGGTAACTTTTTAACCGAGGCCTCCCGCGACTTGTAGCCGAGCAGGGCTCCATCGCGGTCGGCCTGAAAGTTTGACTTTGCCCGGTCCTGGTGCAACCAGATGACCCGATTGGTGCTTTTTGTTTCTAAGCGCTAGAAAATAATAATACTTTAAAAATTCATATCTCCGGTTCCCCTGAACCGATTTTAATCGTTTTTGTGTCATTTTAAAGATGAAAATATAAGCTATTTTTATAAATTGGTTTTGGATTTTTAAACTGTTTCCTGTGTTTTATTTAATTACTGTTTTGTGATATTTGAATGCTTTAAACTTTGTCTCCTAAGTTAAGCCTTGACGCTCGTTGCCAAGCTACCAAGGGTTGAGCTGGGATTAATTTACTGAGACCTAACTGTACCTAGGTGGAGGTTAGTGGCTTGTTGCTAGGTGTAGGTACCTACCTGCCCTACCAATAACCCATTTTCCAACATAATTGGAAGCAGCGACGGGATCCTGTACTTGTGTTCAACATCACGTTACAGTTTTAGGTAAAACAAATTAAAAATCCTTTAAATTGACCTAGTGCAAAAATTGTTTTTAATTTTTAATTTGGATTAATTTCAATTATTTAATTTTTGTAATTTTTCTAAATTCTTGTTTCCAATTTTTGCAAAAAGTTTTTGTTGACACAAAACTAGGGAACCATGGAGCTTGATCTGGCTAGCCTACCCACACTGACAGTAGTCCAGCTTAGGGGGTTGTGTATTGAAAGAGGGTTGCCTGCAACCACTAATCTCAGGAAGGAAATCCTGATTAAATCCCTGACAGCATGGGCTGAGGCCCAAGAGGTAGAGACAGAGGAAGCTCCAGAGGAGGAAGAAAAAGGGGAAGATGCTAGCTCTAACCTTTCAGGGGAGGGAAGGCATCAGACCCCAAGTGAGGAAGAGGAGGAACGGTCCTCAGTGGATACAGTCACTAGGGGCAGACCCAAAGCTAGTGGTAGGAAGGGGGTCCTTTCAGGAGGAGAGAACCCATCCATCAGAGAAAGAGAGCTGGAAGCCCAGCTAGCCTACATAGCTTTGGAGGCAGATAAGCTTGCCCTAGAAAAGAAAAAGTGGGCAAGCAAAGAAAAAAAAGATGGAGGCAGCGAGAAAGAAACTGAGGTGTCCCTGGGTGGGGGTTTTGCCCCCAGATTACCCAAAGGGGTGGTTCCTGCCTATGTAGAGGGGGATGACATAGATAAGTGGCTGGGGGCCTTTGAGAGGGCCCTCCAGATGAGGAAAGTCAAGCCTCAGTACTGGGGTTCACTCCTTTGGGAGTTAGTTCCCAACTCTGGGAGGGATAGGCTCCTAACCATGAGTGGGGAGGATGCAGACTCATACCCCAGTATGAAGAGTTGCTTGACTAAAAAGTTTGGTCTAACCCCAGAGCAGTATAGGCTTAAGTTTAGGGACACCCAAAAGACAAGCACCCAGTCCTGGGTGGACTTTGTGGACATTTCAGTAAAAGCACTGGAGGGCTGGATACAGGGCAACAGGGTAAGTACCTTTGAGGGGCTGTACAATTTGATTATGAGGGAGCACCTTCTAACTAATTGTGTCCAAGAGAGGCTCCGCCAGTATCTAGTAGACTCTAGGTTGACCAACCCCAGAGAGCTGGGGGAGGCAGCAGATGACTGGTTAAGAACTAGGGTTAACCAGAAACCCCCAGGGGGTGATCAGAAAAAGGGAGGACATGGTTCTTCTCAGGGGAAGAACCAGGGGAAAGATGACAAAAAACCTAAAGAGTCCTCACAAGAGTCCCCAAAAACTTCTCAGGGAGGGGGAGCCCCGAGCCAATTCACTTTTAAAGGGAAAGGGTATCAGGGAAAGAATTATGATCCTGCTAAAGCAGGAAAGTTTCAGGAGCTTGCTAAGGCCGGCAAGTGTTTTGACTGTCATCAGCCAGGACATAAAAGAGGAGATGCTATCTGCTCCAAGAAGCCCCCCACTGGTGGGCAATCCCAGGGGATTGCTAGTGTAGGGTTGGGGGTGGAAGTTGGCCCAGGGGTGGAATCAGGGTACACTGAGGTCACCTTAGTATCCGTGGGTGGGGTGGACATTGCAACTATGGCCACCTTACCTCCCATCATGGAGAGGTATAGGCAGAGGCCTAAAGTCAATGGGACTGAAGTGGAAGCTCTGAGAGATACAGGAGCCAGTGTGACAATGGTCGCAGAAAAGCTGGTTTCTCCAGAGCAGGTCTTACCTGGTGTCTTCCACCAGGTGACTTATGCAGATACCAGAACCAAACTCCGTCCCATGGCTATGGTGAGTCTGGAATGGGGAGGTGTGACTGGCCCTAAAAAAGTAGCTGTAGCTCCTGCCCTCCCAGTAGAGTGTCTACTGGGGAATGATCTTGAAGCATCTGAGTGGTCAGAAGTGGAAAGAAGGGTCCATGCACAGATGCTGGACCTCCCTGAATGGGTGTGTGCTGTGACCAGGTCACAGGCGGCACAACAGGGGAATGCTGGACACTTGGACCCTAGAACAATGGGCCAAGCCTCCAAGAAAAAGAGAAAAGGCACTGGGTCTGGCTTGCCAGCCACAACAAGTACAGAGGGTCAGGAAGAATCCAACCCTGAGGGGGAGGATCTGAACTCTGAGGGAGGGATACCTTCCCTGCAAACTCAAGGGGCAGGTGGGCCCACCAGAGGAGATTTGTGCCAGGGACAAAGAGAGTGTCCCACTCTTGAGGGCCTGAGGCAGACTGCTGCCAGGCAAGAACAAGGGGATACCAGTGGTACCCACAAGGTTTACTGGGAGGATGGAGTTCTCTACACTGAGGCAAGGGCCCTTAAAGAAGGGGCTACTAGGAGAGTAGTGGTCCCCCAAAAGTATAGAGAATTCCTCCTTACCTTAAGCCATGATATCCCCTTAGCTGGTCATTTGGGACAGACCAAGACCTGGAGCAGGCTGATCAACCATTTTTATTGGCCCGAAATGTCAGAAAAAGTCAGGGAGTTTTGCAGCTCCTGTGTCACCTGTCAAGCCAGTGGCAAGACAGGGGGCAAGCCAAAGGCTCCCTTGATTCCACTGCCAGTGGTTGGGACTCCCTTTGAGAGGGTGGGGATTGACATTGTTGGTCCCCTAGACCCACCAACTGCTTCAGGTAACAGGTACATTGTGGTGGTAGTGGACCATGCCACCAGGTACCCTGAGGCAATACCCCTCCGGACAGTCACTGCTCCCACAGTGGCTAGGGCCCTACTTGGTGTGTTCACCAGAGTGTGGATTCCCAAAGGAGGTGGTCTCAGATAGGGGCACAAACTTTATGTCAGCCTATCTGAAAGCCATGTGGGAGGAGTGTGGTGTTACTTATAAGTTCAGCACACCCTACCATCCACAGACCAATGGTCTGGTGGAAAGATTCAATAAGACCCTGAAGGGCATGATCATGGGTTTGTCTGACAAACTCAGGAGGAGATGGGATGTCCTCCTCCCATGCCTGCTGTTTGCCTACAGGGAGGTGCCACAGAAGGGGGTTGGATTCAGCCCCTTTGAGTTACTGTTTGGGCACCCTGTAAGAGGCCCATTGTGCTTGGTAAGAGAGTCTTGGGAAAAGCCTCTCAAGGAATCCAAGGAGAATGTGCTGGATTATGTACTAGGCCTGCGGTCTCGCATGGCTGAGTATATGAAGAAGGCAAGCAGAAACCTGGAGGCCAGTCAGGAGCTCATGAAGCTCTGGCATGATCAAAAGGCTACCATGCCTGAGTATCACCCAGGACAGCTGGTGTGGGTTTTGGAGCCCATGGCTCCTAGGGCACTACAGGCCAAATGGACTGGGCCCTATCCAATCCTAGAGAAAAAAGGTGAGGTCACCTACATGGTGGACCTTGGCACCCCCAGGAATCCTCAAAGGATCCTACATGTAAACAGGATGAAACCCCACCAGGACAGGGCAGACATGACCATGCTGATGGTCACTGATGAAGGGAAGGAGGAGGAGGGTGAACCTCTGCCAGAGCTCCTGTCCTCAAAGGCAAAAGATGGGTCAGTGGAGGGAGTGGTACTCTCTCCCAAATTGACAGATCAGCAACAACAAGACTGTAAGCAAGTCTTGGGACAGTTTGCTAGTCTGTTCTCCCTGACCCCTAGACTCACCAATTGGTGTGTCCATGATGTTGACACTGGTGACAGCTTGCCTGTCAAGAACAAGCTGTACAGGCTGTCTGACCAGGTCAAGGCCAACATCAAAGCCGAAGTGGCTAAGATGTTGGACCTGAAGGTAATTGAGCCCTCTGATAGTCCTTGGTCCAGTCCAGTGGTACTGGTGCCCAAAGCTAATCCCCAAGGTGGGAAGAAAGAATTAAGATTCTGTGTGGACTACAGAGGTCTAAATGCAGTCACTAGGACTGATGCTCACCCCATACCTAGAGCTGATGAGCTCATTGACAGGTTGGGGGCTGCCAAATTCCTGAGCACATTTGATCTGACCTCAGGATATTGGCAGATTGCCTTAAGTCCAAGAGCTAAGGAGAGGTCAGCATTTTCCACACCAGAGGGCCACTTTCAGTTCAAGGTGATGCCCTTCGGGATGAAAAATGCTCCTGCCACCTTCCAACGGTTGGTGAATAGAGTCCTATCTGGGTTGGAATCTTTTAGTGCAGCTTATCTGGATGATATAGCTGTATTTAGTTCCACCTGGAGGGACCACCTGGTCCACCTGAAGGAAGTGCTTCAGGCCCTGCTTCAAGCAGGCCTGACTATCAAGGCAAGCAAGTTCCAGATAGGGCAAAGTTCTGTTGTGTACCTGGGCCACCTTGTTGGTGGAGGCCATGTACAACCTCTCCAGCCCAAGATCCAGACTATCCTGGATTGGGAGGCTCCAAAAACCCAGACTCAGGTCAGGGCCTTTCTTGGCCTGACTGGGTATTACAGGAGGTTTGTTCAAAAATTTGGGACCATAGTGGCCCCTCTAACTGAGCTTACCTCCAAGAAACAGCCCAAGAAGGTCATTTGGACCCCAGAGTGTCAAAAAGCTTTTGACACCCTAAAACAGGCTATGTGTTCAGCACCAGTGTTACTGGTCCCTGACTATAGCAAGGAATTTGTAGTGCAAACAGATGCTTCAGAGGAAGGGATTGGGGCAGTGTTAGCACAAGTTAATGAAGAGGGCCATGATCACCCAGTTGCCTTCATCAGCAGGCGACTACTCCCCAGAGAGAAAAAATGGAGTGCCATTGAGAGGGAGGCCTTTGCTGTGGTTTGGTCCCTGAAGAAGTTGAGGCCTTACTTGTTTGGCACTCACTTCCGTGTACAAACTGACCACAGACCTCTCAGATGGTTGATGCAGATGAGGGGGGAGAACCCAAAACTGTTAAGGTGGTCCATTTCCCTACAGGGGATGGACTTCACAGTGGAGCACAGACCTGGGACTGCTCATGCCAATGCAGATGGCCTTTCCAGTTTTTCCACTTAGCTGATGAGGACTACCAGGGTGTAGGTTAGTACCCATCACCTTTCATCTGGGGGGGGCAGTGTAGGAAAGTCCTTTTTTTTTGCCTGATCACCCCCACTCTTTCTGGATAGGTACTGGTGGTTACTGACTCTTGGCTGTGCCCTGGGTACTGCTTACCAGTCCCAGGGCCAGTGCTCTGTGTAAAATGGATATGCAAATTAGGCTAATTATAATTGGCTAAGTTAACCTACCTATAAGTCCCTAGTATATGGTAGGGCATGTAGGTTTAGGGACCACAGCATAGGTGGTGCACACCTAGGTGCACTGCTGAGGTGCCCAGTGTCATTTTAAAAGCAAGCCTGCCTTGCTGGCTGCTTTTAAATTAAAGTTATATGCAAATTCGACTTTGGAATTAAAGGTACTTCCAAAGTCTTAAACTACCTTATTTTTACATATAAGTCACCCCTAAGGTGTGCCCTATGTGCCCCTAGGGCTGGGTGCCATGTAACTATAATCAGGGACTTTATAAAAATAGATTTATAAGCCCTGGTGAGGTAAAAACAGCCAAATTCGTTTTTCCCTCATTGAAGTAAATGGCCTTCATAGGCTAGAATGGGCAGACTTTATTTTAAATTTTAAAGTCTCCTTAAATGTTGCATACCAAGAATTTGGTATCAAATTAATTGTTGTAATAAATCCTACAACTTCCAGTTGTTGGATTTAATATAACTAGTTCAGGTAAAAAGTTTAGACTTTACCTAAAAAGTTGCCAATTTCAGCTCTGCATTGTTTTTGCTGCTGTGCTCTGATTGGCCAGCCTGCAGCAGCTTCTGCCAGGCTGCCTTGATTAGGTGTGAAGTGGCCAGGCTTCATACAAAGGAATGTGCTTGGGGGAGAGAATCTCCCCTCAGCAGATGGTGAAGCAGGAAGGGGGAGGGCTGCCAAACTGGTCTTCAAAGGCAGAGAAGGACATTTGCAGCACCCAGCAACACCCCCACATCCTGCAACCCCAGACAATTAGGTGCCCCCTTGATTAGATTAGGAGAGGGCAGGAGAGGGGTGTGTTTATGATTTTTAGCCACACCAGTGGGTGGGCTCAGCCAGATGTAACCTCCAAAAATCAGATTCATCCATGTTGGATTTTTAGAGACTGTTGCCTTCTGGGATGGATTTTTGCCACACTTCCCAGGAAGTGGTCATCACAGGGGGACGACCCTGTCCCTGATTGGAGAACCAGGGCCCCCCTGCTTTTCACCCAGGAGCAAGGATAAAACTGGCAGACCTGCCCCCACACCTCAGATCCCCACCAAATTTCAAGAAGAAGGAACTACAAGGAGAAGAAGGACTGCCCTGCTGGACCCCTGGCCTGCACCTGGACCCTGCACTCGGAAAGACTGCACCAGCTGCACACTTGGGCTTCACCACAAGAAGGACTTTGCCTGGCTTCAACTGGTTCAAGGAGGGACTCCCTGTTTGCTACAGGTGAAAAATTGCTATCCAGAGTCCCCTGCACCAACTCCTGAAAAAGTGACCAGCTGACCACTGTCCAGTGGCCAAAAAGGAGTTTGCGCCAGGTGCATTCTGGGAGTTGAAGTCCGCACTTCCCAAGGACCATCACAGAACTTCTGGACCCTTGGGGTGAGCTGTGGACCCCAAAAGAACCTTGAAAGAACATCTGGGTGAAGCCCCAGAAGTTTGGAAAAGATTGGAGAATTTTTGAAAAAAAGCTCCATAAAGTGACCGACCCGACGCGGAAATTCTAGCCGGCTTGCCTCAACCGCGACCCGGCCTGACTTCGTGGTTCGTCCCGGTAAAGAAAAACATCCAAAAAAGAGACTAAGTCCGAAGGTAAAAAGTTGACCGGGACCTCCCAGCCATCGAATCCGAGAAGGGCTCCACGGACGTCGGATCAAGATCCAGGTTTACCCCGGTCGAAGGATTTTCATCTCGAAAAAACGACTAAGTCCGAAGGTAAAAATCACCACTGAGGAAACCGACTTCGCGTATCCGGACAAGGGCTCCAGGAGGTCGGATTCAACTGGCAGGTTCGTCCCGGGGAAGAAAAACATCAAAAAAGAGACTAAGGTGGTCATTCTGACCCTGGCGGTCTTTGACCGCCAGGGCGGAGGACCGCGGGAGCACCGCCGACAGGCCGGCGGTGCTCCAATGGGGATTCCGACCGCGGCGGTAAAGCCGCGGTCGGACTGGCACCACTGGCGGGGTCCCGCCAGTGTACCGCGGCCCCATTGAATCCTCTGCGGCGGCGCAGCTTGCTGCACCGCCGCGGGGATTCCGACCCCCCCTACCGCCATCCAGATCCCGGCGGTCGGACCGCCGAGATCCGGATGGCGGTAGGGGGGGGTCGCGGGGCCCCTGGGGGCCCCTGCAGTGCCCATGCCACTGGCATGGGCATTGCAGGGGCCCCCGTAAGAGGGCCCCTACATGTATTTCACTGTCTGCTGCGCAGACAGTGAAATACGCGACGGGTGCAACTGCACCCGTCGCACAGCTTCCACTCCGCCGGCTCGATTCCGAGCCGGCTTCATCGTGGAAGCCTCTTTCCCGCTGGGCTGGCTGGCGGTCTGAAGGCGACCGCCCGCCAGCCCAGCGGGAAAGTCAGAATTACCGCCGCGGTCTTTCGACCGCGGAACGGTAACCTGACGGCGGGACTTTGGCGGGCGGCCTCCGCCGCCCGCCAAGGTCAGAATGAGGGCCTAAGTCAGAAGGTAACTTTTTAACCGAGGCCTCCCGCGACTTGTAGCCGAGCAGGGCTCCATCGCGGTCGGCCTGAAAGTTTGACTTTGCCCCGGTCCTGGTGCAACCAGATGACCCGATTGGCGCTTTTTGTTTCTAAGCGCTAGAAAATAATAATACTTTAAAAATTCATATCTCCGGTTCCCCTGAACCGATTTTAATCGTTTTTGTGTCATTTTAAAGATAAAAATATAAGCTATTTTTATAAATTGGTTTTGGATTTTTAAACTGTTTCCTGTGTTTTATTTAATTACTGTTTTGTGATATTTGAATGCTTTACACTTTGTCTCCTAAGTTAAGCCTTGACGCTCGTTGCCAAGTTACCAAGGGTTGAGCTGGGATTAATTTACTGAGACCTAACTGTACCTAGGTGGAGGTTAGTGGCTTGTTGCTAGGTGTAGGTACCTACCTGCCCTACCAGTAACCCATTTTCCAACATCCTGGGTGTTATATAGGGTCACTCTGTATAACAGACCTTTCTGGACAAGAAAATAGGGACCTGCTTTTCCTATTTTTTTCAGTTACAGCAGTATTCCAGGCATGTTGTAGGGTAGGGTTGTCTCTCTGGCTAATCCGAAAATGGGGTGTTGTCGCCAACACCGGTTGAACTGCTGGATTTGAATTACTGGATGAATTACCCATTTGGTAAACATTTTTTACTTCTCTTTTCTGTTTTTTCTTTACTTAATCTTAGTTTTTCCTTCTCAGGAGTGATAGAGACTTGGGAAAAAGGAGCTTCATCCCACCATGGTTCTAGTTTCTGGTTGTCATGGACACTGTCCAATAGCTTAGGGAAATTGTTGCAGTCTGTGCCTATAATCACTTCTTCAACTAGGTGTTGTATCACCCCCATCATAAGAATATCTTTCTGTCCTCTCCATGTGATAGATACTTTTACTAAAGGGCATTGCTTCATATCTCCATGAATGCAACAAATGGAAACATATTCATCATTTGATGATACTGTTTTAGGGATGAGGCTCACAAATTACCGACTGACTACATCCTGAAACGATTAGTACTCTAGAGGGTTGTCTGTTTATTAACATTTCCTTGACATAGTGAGAAACTTATTTGCCCTTATAGAGAACGCTGCCTCTGGTGACTCCAATGTCCATTGGTTCAGTTTTGTCTAATTTGTGGGGACAATTCCGTGCTATGTGCCCCCATTCAGCACAGTTATAACACTGGGGTAACGGATTAGTATTCTTATCTGGTATTCTCAGTATGAGAGTTTCTTCAAGTCCCTTCACTGGTCATGCACGATATCGGGAACTGGATAGGCGGTTTCCTATGGGCTGGCCCTTTTGGGTTCCCATCTTGAATTCAGTGGCCCGATGGAAAGCACAAGCTAATTCTATTGCCATTGTTGTGTCTACGTTTGGATGCCGCTTAATCCAATTACGGGTTTGTGGGGGTAGGGCTTCTAGAAATTGTTTGAGTGGAATAATTTGGATCACCTCATCTCAATCTGTGCCTATGGGACTTAACTACTTCAGCCCCAGGTCCTGGTTTCTGTAGAAGAGGGCACGAGGATTCTCCATAGGACTCCATCCAGAAACTGCACACACAGGCCTTGCAATGGCAGGCCTGAGGCATGGTTAAGGGGCTACTTATGTGGGTGGCACAATCAGTGCGGCAGGCCCACTAGTATAATTTAATCTACAGGCCCTGGGCCCATGTAGTGCACTTTACTGGGGACTTACAAGTAGATATATAAGCCAATCGGGTATTAATTAATGTCACCATGTTTTAAGGGAGAGAGCATATGCACTTTACCACTGGTTAGCAGTGGTAAAGTGTGCAGAGTCCTTGAACCAGCAAAAACAGTAGCCAAAACGTGAAGGGAGGCAGGCAAAAAGTTAGGGGTGACCACCATAAGACTGTCAGGTCTAGCAACATCCCTCAGCACCAGACTGAACATTTGCTGGGAAATTCCAACAGATAGGGCCACTGTATTTTGGAAGGACACTGTGGCTAGGAAGTGCAACACTGACAATGACTTGTACAATGGGTGGTATTCTGTTTGGATAACCAATAGCTGGCATCAGATCTGATGACATAAGTCCATAATTGCTTGCCTATTGAGGTGGTAGTACACAATGATGTTGCGTTGCTCCATGGTCTGAAGGTCTTGCAGTGGATGGTAGACAGGAGGTTGTTGCCTCCTCCCTCTCCCTCAGTACCTATGTGTGACAAGACATGATTTGCAACATTAGTCAGTGTGTTCACAGCAACATCTATAATGCATGGCAAGATTATCATGTGACATAGCATTTCTGACTGTATATACATGGCACCCAGTGCACATCCTAGCTGGCAAGTACACAAAGGTCACAGGTGACCAACATGGTTTCCAACACACGTGCCCACAACATGGATTTAGACCAAAGTCAAATATATGCAACACAATTGCCCCTTGAAATGTGATTGCATATACCAATTGCCAAAATGACCATCTGCTGTGGACTATGCACCTCGGGTAAATGCCATCTGTGCCCTGAAACATACTACAATGTTGCTTGAGTAGAAGGACCTACTTGACAATACAGGCTAAGGATGTTTGTGAGGTAACATAATATGTTTTTTATTTGTGACACAGTTCATAAAGTCGAATCAGGGTGCGAAAATGGCGGATGCCTGACCTACTCCACTGGACACTAGGAACCGCCTGCGACTGCTGGTGGAGGTTGTCATGTCAGTAGGCAGTTGTAACTTTGGGGGACAGAGCCACAGGCTTACTCTGTTGCCAGTGGGGGTCACAGTGTGGGGTATTCTGGGGTCTTACATCATAGTTTTGTTGGATGCACATAACAAACTAAGGAGACTTTACTGCCATCCACTTACATCTTTTTCTTCTCAATGTTTGTGAATATTAGACAATATGTATGTGCATGACAGCATGAGCTGTGTATGCATCTGGTAAGAGTCATCTGAAAATCATGTGAGAAATGTGTATGTTGCCACAAATCTTTCAAACCACATCTGGCCTTGCAAACCTGTTTTGCGGAAAGCATATCATGAATCACTCTGCTCTTCAGCTACACACACAAACTACATGCCAAATTGCTGATGGGCACATGATGTACAGTCATGCATGGAAGGGATGGAAATGGAATGTCATGTATTTTATGTTGGCTCAGCCTGCAGAGACCAGGGCATTTCAATTGTATCTCCCAGTATGGGACCTATTGTCACTTTGGCTATGCAACTGTTGCACTGTGCCTCTTCCATGTACACCAGCAGACCCTGGCATGTGGACTGACTGTCCTGATGCCTCAGTCCTTTGACTAGATTGTGAATGGTTGCAGAGGTAAATCACTGAACTAGTCCATATGTACATCATGCATCATTGTCAATGTGAGTCTTTGACTCATGACAGGCTCCTTACTCCCACAACTGTGATGTCACCTTCACATAGGTCTTATTTGTTGTGTGCATGCTTATTGGACAAATTGCAGTTCCACAGTGCAGACAGTGTGTTGATTCCTGGGAGGCTATGTTATGTGAGTCAATAGCTTGGTCATCTAGCAGAAATTGTACAAAGCATGCCTTTGGATGTTGGGTGCCATCTATGTTGGATAGGCACATATGTCCAAAGTACTGTGTTGTGGTACATGTGCATACCACAGGACCCATCCCCTAAAGTGACATGAGTCATCATTTGGTAGGCCACATGTCCACACATGCACAAGGAAGTCACATTATGTGCCCACCATGCCAGTCCCTTCACTGTCACTCAAGTGTAATGGTGAAGTTTGTACTATTGCAGTACCCTGTAGAGACTGTGTGCAGAGAGCCACTCTCACAGAGTGTGAATGTGTTTGTCCATTCAGGCCTAAGGAGTTTAGCCTTTAGAAGCCACATAGGTATGTAGTGTTTCATTGCGGCTCGCATCACAGTACATATTGCTGGAGCATGGACTACCTGATGTCAGTAAGCTTGCTTAGTCATTATAGGCCCTGGGCAGGGTAGTGGGTTAGTCTGCAAATGCAAATACATGTGTCTGTAGTGATATCCCTGTACTTATTGTCTTGTGTGTTTCACACTCGGAGTGTTAAAAAAATTGAAACGTTCTAGGTTGGTGTTTCTGATATGTATGTGACTCAACCATTTGTGACAAAAATTGCGATTGTAATCTCTTGATTTGTCTTTTGCATCCATGCAGGTTAACACCTATCAGAAGAAGGAGCTATGGAAAGCCATCGCCTGGAGGAGGCAAACCCTGGAGGTCCACAGCCAACAGAGCACCCACTGTTGGAAGAGGTGGGAGGACCTGAGATGCTGGGCCAGGAAGATCGCTGAGGTCCAGCTGGGGATGTCCTCTCAATGTGGACAGGGCACACGTTGGACCATGACCCCTCGACAGGCCCACATTCTGGCAGTGACCTACCCAGACCTTGATGGGCGTTTGAGGACAGCACAGCAGCCACAAGGAGGGTACAGGGCATAGTCCTGCCTGTCACATTGCCAAGTTAATGTGTTCTGACAGCTCCCCCTGACGATTAGGGATGAGCCATGTGTAACACAGGAGATAAGAGATTGTTTGTGTAAAAATGTCATGTGTGCATACTGATGTGCCTTGCCTATTGGCCTAAGGACCTAGGACACAACTGTGTACAATCCACAACCATTTTCCTCTCCAGGGACAACATATGGCTGTGTATATTTATCAATCAAGTAATGTTTCTTATTGTAGTGGCCGTAAATTCAGTGCATCAGACCACTACTCCTCAGTGTTACAGGTCAAAAGAAAGGAAGCAATGGATCACTGTCCTCAGCCATGTGTCTGGTCAAATGAGTATATTGGCATCTACCACCCAGCGTGTGGCGGGTGCTGGTGCCTCACTTCATCTGTAATGTGAAGATGCTCATCACACATGTGATAGAACATATATTTTTGGGCGTTGTACCTACAGATCAATACTTGGCCTTAACATGATTCATGTGCCATGACTGTTGCCAACATTCCTTCCTACATGTCAGCATGTGTCCCTTTGTCTTTTGACAAAATGAATACACTGCTATTTCATGCATGTTCTACCTGTGTTGATGGGATCATTTCTGTATTCCCTTACATATATGTGCATGCCAACCTGTGTGTGGAAAGGAGACTTTCAATTAGGCTAAATTTCATGTGGTGCAATATACAGGAGTATGTCACTATTGATTACTGGCTAAACCATACCCTCACCCATCATAGAATGTCATTTGGCAGTAGCAATGATGGACGAGACATGTATGACTAGATATTGTAGCCACAGTGTGCATTTCCATGCCATTCATGTGGAATCATGTGGGAAAGTGCATTGCCCATGTGTAATGGGAAAGGTTGGTAACCTGACTGTTGGCATGCATCATAGAGTGACTTGCAGTTATGTTGGAATCACATGTGTTTGGGTACACGTACAACCATTCATCCACAAACATCTGGGTTTGCACGACCAACATGGAGACAGTGATGTATCTTCCCATTGGGAAACATGTTGAGGGCCTTCTATCAGTGCTTGCAAATCTCTGTGTCTCTCCAACATCCAACTCACTAATCGCACCAGCAAATGCAATCAGAGTATATCATTGTAAGGGGTGACAGACTTAGTGTGATTTCCCTGGAACTTGCTGATTCATTGTGTTGTGGATTTTAGGGGCATATCTCCCTGACATGCACATTTTCATTTCATTTCATTTTCATGTCAAATGTGTAGGGTATCTGAGCAACATTAGTACTACCGTTGTGAATCCATTGGGACAGATTTCACTTGGTGAAGTGTGCATTTGTTGCATAGGTTCTCATTATACTAATGAGGCTACTGGATTTGGGCAGAAGAATTGCATAGATTGTTGGGTACTAAGTACAATTCCACACCATGTGATGCCTGTTGGCCTAATTCGGGTTTTCCGGTTCACTAGCAGTGGCTCATCTCTGCCCAAGAACAGGGGTGATTGTGACAACCTGGTGCATGACAAGAAAGTCTCCTAAGGGGAATCGTGGTCGATCAGATCCCATCCGCTTCTCAAGTTATATTAGTCTAACACAGGCAAAGACAAACAGAGGAAGAATATAGTTCAGTAAGGGTTTATTGAAGTAATTGAATCTGAGATAAAATGGCATATTGATAAAACTGAATAGAAGCAAGATTGTGACAAAGAGAGTGAAAAACAAAAACAGTTACACCTATAATGTCACTAAGAGTGATACATATATCTTTCCTTCCTAAGCTATGTTAGAGCACGGCACAATAAGCCTTATCCGCACTTCAGATTTTTCCCCCTGGGAAGACATCATCCCTCATACCTGAGCAAGGAAGTCTGTGGTCTTGAGAGACACGATCCCCATATGGGCCAGGGACTCAGTAGTCCAAGCAAGCAGCTGTAGCACAGGCAATCAGCAATCAGCATGAAGTCGTGGTCATCTGGCTGGAACCTCCTTCTAACGTGTATGGGACAAAGGAGTGTTTTTATAATAAAACAGTTGACATCGTAAGAAAGGATCCCCTTGTAGGTGTCTAGACGGGGCCACTCACCTGAAAAGCAGGATGTCTGCAGGGGCGATGGTATGCCCCAGACCTCCTGGAACACCTCTCAGCACTTCCTAGTAGACACAGAAACCCCGGCAAGTGTCCCAAAAGGAAAGGGGAAGTGGAAAAGAGAAAAAACACCGTCACGTCTTGCCAGTCCAGCCAGGCACCCTGTATGTTCGGGGTGGGGGGCAGGTCGTTGTTGACAGAGTGATAGTAGAGTTAGTGCACTCAACTTCCTTGAAACTGAATATCTCTTTCTGATATGGGCACAGGAGGGGTAGAAAAACACAGCACTTTTCTTGGATAATAATAACTGTTTGCACAATTACTATCACTGCATTACCAAAATGCCAAACTGAGTACCATAACAATAAGTACTGTGACACTAGGGCTGGCTTCACAGAGATTCACTGTTGCACACTACAATTAGAACTGTGGTTGCACTTATCATGCACAAGAAAGACAAACAAGGGCATTAATTATATCACGTATAACTTTCCTGAATGCATAGGGTTAAACTAAAAGGAACAAAAACAATCCAAGAAATACAAATGTCCACTCTGGGATTAAACAGTTAGGGTGGCACAGTTTGGTTTGGTTTCACTGTGTGTGTGAAAAACCCTTCAAAAGCAAATTCCTCAAACCTGAAACACAGGCATGAATGATACAATTTAAATCCAAGAGTTATGCTATTAGAGAAAGAAAAGTCACGTCCATGCTCTTTTAAAATTGCACTGTCACTTTTTGTAGTACTTGAGCTCAAGCAGATTTCCTGAAGCACATTTAGGCAAATAACTACAATAATAATGTGGAACGTTAAAAAATGCATCTGTCTCTTCAAGATAAGCACTCTGCCAAAATACGAGGTCTGAAATACACAAGCTTTTCAAGGAAAGCGCAGCACACAAAGAACAAGCTCCCTGGAGAATACTAGTCACTTAGCTGCAGTCTTTTCCAGAGTGCTGGAGGAATGCCTGGTGTCAGCTGGTACAGGAATGAAGAAAACAATTGTCTCAAAAGTCCTGAATACGAGGATGACAGCAGGGGCTGGACTGCCAAATCAGATGCTGAGATAAGGAAGCAAAACAAAGCCAAGCAGGGAGGCATGCTTCACTCTGCTATTTATAGCCAATCAGGAAAGCAGTTGTTTCCACATGTGGGTGAGTCACCACAGCCAATTAGAAGCACATGTCTACACCACACCCAATTAGAAGCACATGTCTACACCTGCTCACATTAGCAAACAAGCATTGCTAAAACAAGCATTGATTAAGCCAGTTGTGTGACACAGCACATTATGTTTACTTAGCAACATGAAGGTTTAACCAAGAACAGAGATATGATTTAACCCTAATCCCTGGGGATGCTGACAGATAACGCAGGAGGCACCTTGGGGATTCCTGACAGTAGGAGTGTGTATGTTTCTGTGAATGTTTGAGACACATCGTACCACTTTTGCCGGCAACCCTATCTGACGGCAGCCTAGAGGAAAGCACAAAGTGAAATGAATGTCCTGCTAAGAACGTAATGCTTTCCTAGTTGAAAGAACAACTACATAGAGAAAAATAAAATAATACCGCAAATGTGGCTAAGGCTAGAAAAATAAAGCAATGCTAAATAAAATGTAACTGGGTTAAAATACACAATGGCAAGCCTAGTTTTGCTACAATAACGTGCCTAAAATATGGATAAAATAGCTATACAGAACCGTCCCCTTGCCGGTTTAAAGGTGGTTTAAAGCCTAAAATGAAATAAAAGCCTAATAAAGTCTATTTATAAAAGCACATGGACATAAATGTCAATAATGATAAGTTTAAAGACACTTGGGCATGAAGAAAGGAAGGACAATGTAAAACTTCAGTAGTGGCGCCAAAAACAAATATGGAAAACTCAAAAGTCAGTGTAGTTTTTAAAATCTTCAATTATGTCTGGGACAATTGATGCCAGGAAATGTTCCACTTCGACAGGTGGTAAAAAATCCAAATTGTTGCCAAGGAAAACCATAGAGCACCCGTGTTCCAAAGCCTGAGCTCCAACATTCCGTGTTGTGCCCATCGTTAAGAGTCACATTGTTCACAAAGGGCAACTCATAGATGGCGTCCCGCAGCAAACGCACCCTGCAATGCGAATGTCTGGTAATGAGCCCTCATCGAGAACATCAACAGATCAGCGTCCAGTGGAAGTAAGTGACGTGCAGAAAGACAGACCTTCAGTGCACATTCAAAAAGGCACCAAAGGCATCCAAACACGGGCTGCACACAATCCAAGACCAGTCACACTGACAAAGACCAGTCGCACTCCAATTCTTTGCGGAGTGTTGCTCCAAAATACTGCATCATGCGTTAACGACACAGTTGCACTGGTGGAAGTTCTCCTTATTGTGAAGGGACAGCCATTGCGCAGAAAAAATAGCAACAGCAAGATGCCACCTATTATAGCCAAAGTAATTGGAAATCCCCCCAAAATACTCAAAAATATTGAGTGTATGGCGGAAGGTATTAAGCCAAATATAGAGAAGAAGGTGTGAGCAAAACCAGAACCAACAGCCTTAAAGAAATGCGCAATTCCAATGGTACTGGACACGCTAAATATTTGTCCCACGAGTTCACCAAATTTTCTGGGAAAGTTTGTTCTTAAAAGGGACTAAGGGGCATATTTATACTCAGTTTGCACCAAATTTGCATCATTTTTTTATGCAAAATCGGCACAAAATTAACTCCATATTTATATTTTGATGCTAGACAGAGTTTGCACAATTTTTTGGATGTGTAAACCTACCTTGCATCAATGAGATGCAAGCCAGGCATTCCCATCCAAAAATGGTGCTATCCCCATAGCCCCATATTTATCTCCCATGCTAAAATGATGCATGGGTGGGAGTAGGGGCTAAATAATGGTGCAAAGCTTGCTTTGCACCATTATTTAACGCCTGTGTCAGACCCGGCATTATGGGACCTGTGGACCCATTTCCATGGCTAAACACCATGGAATGGGCCCACAGGTGCCAACTCCAAGCCCCAAGAACACCGCCACCAGTGGGTCACCAGAGGATGGGGGACCCCATCGCAGGTAAGTAGGGTAAGTATTTTTTAATTTTTTGTATTTGCCATCAGGGGCTCTAATTTGGGGCCCCCTGCATTGCATAGGGTGCAATAGCCAAGCTGGCCATTGGGGTGTTAGGCATGACTGTTGTCTTTCCTAAGACAGGAGTTATGTTTTTGGTGGTTGTGCGCCAGGAAATGGCACTGGTCTGGTTAGAGGCATTTCTTTTGCTAGCGTCATTTTCTGTTGCACAACCCCCTCCTTCCCTACCACCACCACTACCTGGCTAGCATCTTTCTTTAAGACGTTAGCCCAAGTTTAGCGCCGGCTTGCGCCATTCCTTTAATATGGCAGTGGCTGGTGCTGTGGAATGGTGCAAGCCGGCGCTATACTTTTGGCTGTAAAACTGCGTTTGTTAGTTTTGCGGCAAAAATAATAAATATGTCCCTGAATCTCCTGAAAAACCTGAAGCGCATAGGTTTTGCGCGCAGATGTAAGTGCCACATGTTTTTGAAACAATAAAGCCTTGAGTCTGCTGAACTTGTTGAAATTCACATTTGAAGTAGCAATATGAAGCCAAATGTCTGCTACTCCTCGTTGTTGTGTAGGGGGAAGAGGATATTCATGCAACATGTGTCAATTTGAGAGACCAAAATGACATAAGCTATTCCGGCTCGCACTCCACAAAAGCTCTCACTGTTAAGGAGCACATAGCTGCCATTTGACGGCACCTGGAACACAGGTCTAATCAAGCAGACTGGAACTCCCTTCAGTTGCAATCTAAGTTCGCTGCCATGCGTTACATGCCGTGCAAGGACAGCTGCTTACAAACCATCGAATGGCTCACAGAAGTCTTGCATTCACTACCACCAAGAAATACCTGTTTCATGCCACCGAAGCATTTGTACGAAAAGGGACGCTCCTACACCTTGTGTATATAACTATCTCTCAGCCTTTCATATCTTCCTACTGGAATGTGTTTCAAGCAGGATGTGAATTGAAATGTTGAAATAAGCAGATTTATAATCCCATGTATTAGCCATTCAGCTGATGGTATTTCAACCACAGTAAAAGGCAACTTTCCTAATTTCTCGATGTTTAGCATGACATAAGTCACTTCCTTCTTAGCCATTATTATGTTATCACGTTAAACTAAATGTTGAAAATATGTCCCTTGCGCTACGTGTTGCCAGGGAATGTGACCTGTTTCTAGTGTTTTTAGTGTCTAACCTAATTGCATAATGGACCTTAGCTGACTTTGTCCATGGTGTAAAGGTGACATGTCTCTCTGTACTATGTCTAATGCAGAGGATACAATGTTATTTAAAGTGTACATTTGGTCAGACAAGGTGTTAATACCATTATCTACAACGGCTAATGCTTTCTGTGAATTTTCCTGATCAATTTGCCTTAACCGGGCAGCTGCTTCTTGTTGGGAAAGTTTCCAAATGTCATTATATACTGCATATAAGAAGCGTTTTCTGGGTTGTCTTCTGGGACCTAACAGGAAGTCCTGTAAATCTGTTTTGTTAGAGAGTAGACTGAGATGTCCTTTAACATTATCTATTGAGGACCTTTAATCCATTGCTGGCATAGTTTCCCTACGCTTCATTTTGTTACTATACCCAAGTGTTCCGATGACACATAGCAAGGGTCCAGCCTATTTGTTCTTAAACCCCCTGGAGATTGAAAACATTTATGGCACCCATTGGTGTCTATAGGCCACAATGACCACCCACCAGGACGTGACAGTGATGTGGTACATGTTCCATTGTGGAGCCATTCATCGAGCTGATCTTCAGATGCATATATACTTTTACCATTTGTACAATTTTGCAGGGTGCATTTAATTCCTAAATTTTAGTCAAAACTAAACAACTGGTTTGTTGTACAGTTTCATTTAAAAATATCATCTGAACAGGTATCAGGCATTCTCTAAATAAAGCTTCCTTTCCGCTTATTTGCCAATTTTTAGGTCCTTATACACTTTTCGAGCCTATAGACTTCAAACAGTAATAATAGCCTTCAATAGCTAACCGGGAAACAAAGGAATCAGAATAAATTAATTTTGTATTGGTCAATAAAACTTGTTGACTTTCTATCACTGGCAATTTAAAAAAATACGACTCAGCATTTTTAACATTGTGCCCAGAGAACTATGCAAATTGTTCAGTATACGCTTTGAAAGTCCTCACTGGTCGAGTCGGACAGTGCTCCCACTGTGTGTAATTAAAAATAGTCTTTGGGGTACTTGCTCGGTGAATACAATTATGTCCATAATAATTATAAAAGAACATATCTCCATAATTTTCTTTGGATTGATACACATCCTCATTTTCAAATATGGTATAATATCGCAAATCAGACATCATAGAATCAACTGTTTTCACATTCCAGTCATCAGAAACTACTCCGAATGTAATTACAATGTTCATGGAAAGTTTGAATACATTTGGAATTTGAATGACCTCCGTTGGGCCATACATATCAAGCAATACTTTATCCCAAACAATCCCATGGTATAGCTGAAATGTTCAGTAGGGACAAGACTCTGCGGACTCTGTGAGAAGAAAATGGTGGTTTGAAGTCCTCATCCACCAGTTCAACTGTAGAGCATTCAGGAAGGTAATGATCATTTATAAGTAAGAAGAAAACAATGACAAACCCAATCCAAAGGACGAAGGCATGTACAGTTAATAAGAACCATAGATAGTTCCATGGAAGAATGAAATAGTTAATTTTGAACCAAATTATCAGCTTATGTGCTCTTGAGAGTTCTGTTGCAGTAGAGGCAGATGAGTCAGTGAAAGTGCCATTGATGTTGGCAACATATCCAGAAGCATTCTGCGCAAAAACTGGGGCTGTGTTTGGAAGAGGAGAACTAGCAGAAGTCTTCCTCTGTGGTTCATAGTAGACTATGCCATCTGTTTGTATAGAGTTTGAATAAAATTGATCCTTATTATTGGTGTTATTTGCAGCAGTAGAAGTTAGTGGAACCAATGAAAGCTCATTTTCCACCCTCCCCAAGCCCGGAGAGGTGTCCGCATGACTGCTTAAAACCTGTAGAGGAACTTCCTGGTCTGTAGTGAGAAGGATTCGAGCACTACCCAGGAGGCCCCTAGGTCTGCTGTGCAGGATCGGCCATATGGTGTAGTTTGACATTGTTGATGGAGATGAAGCGATTTTCTTTATAACCAGGCAGCAGCGGTAAAATGACAATTCTAGTACTGCGTATTCCCTGGACTGGAACATGTGCATGATAAGAAAGACCAAACTCCTTTTTCAGAGCAATC
This sequence comes from Pleurodeles waltl, assembly GCF_031143425.1. Lineage (NCBI taxonomy): Eukaryota > Metazoa > Chordata > Amphibia > Caudata > Salamandridae > Pleurodeles > Pleurodeles waltl. Next base: position 1,017,976,980 of record NC_090439.1, read on the forward strand.
TTTTCATGCACTAGATCCTCAACTTTTGGAATTCAGCCGGTAGATGTTATTGGTGCATCCCTTATTCCCAAGGAGGTGGCACTGGCAAATGCGTTGTCATCACGGAACTGTTGTAAGTCCGGCAAGACAGTGACACGTTCATTTATGTCAAAAGGTGTATCTGCCACCATCACACCAGGACAATCAAGGTCTGGAACATACTTTCGTGTTCCAAACAGACATTCGTATGAAGTATGTCCCATCCAGGGACCTTCTAGGCAGATTGGTAAGTGCTGTCTGGACTCCATACAGGTGTGTAACCCAACTACGACCCATGCCTAATACTCTTGCAGTTAAGGATTGCTTTAAATCTTGGTTTCCTTGCTCCACAACACTATTTTCCTTGGGATGAAATGGAGAGGAGTAATGCAGTTGGACCCCTAACAAAGCCATGCCATCCCTGAAAGCCCTTGAGGCAAAAGCAGGGCCCTGGTTTGAGTGGAAGGACGCAACAGCATATAAGCTGATAAAGACTTGCAAATCTTTAATAACAGTTGGAGCGTAAGCCAAGCATTGTGGCCAAACCCATAGAAACCTGGAGCATGAGTCAACAGCGACTAAGATGTATTTGTATGCACTATCAGGTGTCAGGGGACCTCAATGGTCCAAGAACACACATTGTAATGGTTTGTTGGATATTAGGAGGGATGTCTGCGGTGGGCATTTAATGGCGGATCCTTTTATTTGCTGGCAGATGTCACAACAAAGGACCTACTGCTTGGTCTGTTTGTAGAGACCTGGCCACCAGTAACATGCTTGTAACAATGATATTGTAGCCGCCACACCAGCATGGGCAGAAGCAACACTCTCATGTGCTGCTTTGATCAATTCTGGTCTTTGGTCTTTATTGGGAATCACATAATTACCCATCCCTGGTATTACTGCTATGGCTGTATTGAGGCATGATATGCAGTAGGAATATTTAGCAGGATATACTTTTGGCAAGAGCGTGCCATCAGCCAAAGTTTTCACAGCTGCCAGTGTTTCAACATCCAATTTCGTTCTAGAATGAGTTACTGCAGCAACAGAAGCCGTAGCTACTGCTGATTTGGCTGCTTCATCAGCCTAGGTGTTACCTGCAACATGTATTCCAACACACTGATGTCCTAATGTATGTTCAACCTTCAGATCTGCTACTTTCCCCCACAGAAGTTTGTGTTTAATGATGTTTCCTTTTGAATCTCTGAACCCATTCTGGTGCCAGTAATGCAGATATTCAATGAAGGACTGGGGACAATAGTACGAATCACAGACAATCAGCATCAGCTGTTCAGGATCCATGTGTTCCAGTGCCATCATCAGAGCCTTGAGCTCTGATAGTTGTGCGGTGCAAACCCCTAGGGTCTGTGTGCAAGTATGTTGTGAATGGAACTTTCCATCTTTAATGTATCCTCTGACGACTGCGCAAGCGGCGGAATATTGATGTTTAGTACCTAATGCTGGTTGGGCTGAACCATCAGTATACAAAATGTTTTGATATTGCTCAATAGGCAATGTATTTGCTGGAACTGGGTATTCAAGTTCATATTGCAAAAAGTCTTGGGTCTGTAATTTTGAGTCAACAATATAGTCAACATCAGTGGCCGTCGAAAACATTGCCCATTGGCTCCAACGTGAGTTTAATGCTTTAGCATAAGTAACACTAGCTTTGGTAACAGCCTCAAGGGCTGGGATGGTGTATATGACAATGATGCTTTCCCCTTGGGCCAATGGTCATTCTGTGATGACAGCCATCTGAACAGCAGTAAGAATGTTCTTAGTGGGAGCAAAGTGTTGTTCTGCTGTAGAGTACAAATGTGATTTGTATGCAATCGGGACGGTCTCACCATCATTGAAAGTTACTTAGTTGAAATCGACTGCACCAGCAATTACTCTGATGACCAAGACCCTCATTATGACATAGGCGGTAAATCCCACTTACCACCATACAGACTGCCGCATACATACCACCGCCGCTGCGGATATCCACGTACCATATTATGACACACACATAACAATCTGTCACTATATAGCCACAGACAAAAGTCCGCCACATAAAATGTCAGAGATATTGACGGTATCAAAACCCACACTGTTACGCCAACAGAACAACGCCCACAACATTATAACACACAAATCACCACAGCAGACATTCAATGGTGGTAAACCATTGGTGGTAGGTACCACAGCGCTCAAAATACACACACTCAAACAAAGCAGCACCACATTGGACAACTCACCCTACACACACCTGACACACACACCACATGCACACCACTATAAAACACATGCCCACATTACCCACAACCCTTCATGACTACAAACAATTACCAACTGAGAGAGACAGCAACAGCACCCACACCACCTGAGCCACATACCTCCAACACCTATACACCACCCACGCACCTCACAACACACACCCCAACAAATCACCATACACAACCTCGCCCACACAACTCACACTACACCCATGGCACCACAACCACACCCCAGATTCTCTGAGGAGGAGCTAAGGGTCATGGTGGAGGAAATCATCCTGGTAGAGCCACAACTATTTGGAGCACAGGTGCAGCAGATATCTTTTGCTAGGAAGATGGAGCTATGGTGGAAGATTGTGGACAGGTCAACACAGTGGGACAGCACCCCAGAACAAGGTACGACATCAGGAAGAGGTGGAATGACCTAAGGGGAAAGGTTTGTTCCATAGCAGCAAGACACCAACTCGCTGTACAGAGGACTGGCGGTGGGCCCCCACCTCCTCCCCCACAAGTAACAACATGAGAGGAGCAAGTCTTGGCAATCATGCATCCTGAGGGCCTGGCAGGAGTAGGATGAGGACTTGCCTCTGGTAAGTCAACTCTATTCTACTACAACCCTACTACCTGCATGCCATCACATACCCCCACCCTCACTCCCATCACTCCACCACCTCCCACACACCCCACCATCACATCTCAGCCATCCCAATGCCAAGCCCTGCATGCACCATCAATGCATGGACACCACTCACAGACATGCATGGACACCTATCACTAAAGCATGCTCACTAGAGGGAAACAGCTAGGCCACCAAATAACAACTTACACAAGGTAAAGCTGCCAGGGCAATATCAACCATAGAAGGCAAACCCACCCTTGCACAATATTTCACACACAGAAAGAATAACACTGAATTTACATCCCCACAGGTATCCCAGCCAATGTCACAGGAGAAGAGGTGCCAGCAACATCAATTCCCCCCACAGAAGAGGTCCACAGTGATGACAGCAGCTCTGCTCGCCTGCATCTGGATGACCAACCTGGCTCATCAGGGACCTCCGGACAGTCAGTTACCCAGGCACAGTTTCACACCACCACAGAGACTCCCCCCTCAGGAAACACCACCACATTACCCACCCAGTGGGCCCACAACTCTGTCCCCTGGATCCGTCAATCAGCAGTGTGTTCACCACTACAGGGACCCCAGGGCATACCACAAACCCAGAACAATGACTGGGGTCAGTGGCAGTGGGCACACGGTTCAGGAAACAGAGAATCACGACAACAGGGAAGCTGGGAGGACTGCTGTGCGCCAGGGGGAGGACAGGCCCAGGGAACCGACTCTCCAGGAGGCACTCACTGCGATCCTGGGAGCATACCAACATTCCCAGCATATGCTGGGCCAGATTTGCAGGAGAACATGAGGCTGCTGGAGGGATAGTACCTGGGGATCAGGGAGGACTTGAAGTCCATTCACACCACACTGGTCCCCATTGCAGGGGTGCTGGCAGACATGGCCAACAGTATGAGGGAGGCAGTGTCACACCAGCGGGCCCCTGCCACTTGCCAGACTACTGAACAGCCCTCCACCTCCTCTGCCACAACCAGCACCACCGGCAGCAGCAGCACCACCAGTGGGCAGCCGTCCGAGGCTGCAAGGGTTGTGCTGGAGCCTCCCCTCACCACCACCACCAACACTATCAGCAGCACTGCTACCAGCACCAGCACCATCACCAGCACCATCACCAGCAGCACAAGTGGGCAGCTGACCGAGGCTGCAAGGGATGGGCTGGAGCCTCTCCCTACCCCTACCAGTAGCAGCAGCGGCGGCAGCACCACTGCCACCACTGAGCAGCCGTCACCGCCGGCGGACAGTGTGTAGTCCTGTACCCATGGGCTGTTGTGCGGGCTGCCCCTGCAAATCCTGTGGGTATGACACCCAGCTGAGAGACTGTGATCTTGCACTCCCAAAGATCAGCATCACAGGGCACGATGCCTCCTCCAGAACCAGTGGAGAAGCCATCCACTCACCCCATCCCCCTCCAGGACCAATGGATTTGTTCCATCTTCCGGCTTCTTCCGGCTTAGGTGCCCTCCGTTCCCCATCCCCCAGAGGTGCCTGCCTATTTTCAAACTGATGCCCCTGCAGTGTTCTCTCTGTGTTGTTGCAGGAGACTAGTGAGGCCTTGGACTTTGTAACGTGGCCCATGAACATTGAGGACTGGGCAGTGTCCCTTCATTTGTAAATATGAATATAGTTTCAGATTTAGATGCACGTATTACTACTATATTTATCTTATTACACTCACGTTGATCTATTGGTGTTGTCCTTGCATTATTCCTGAGGGGCACGGGGTCAATATGTTATGTTATTGCATCTGCTTGTGTGCATGTTGTTGGGGGTAGGGGTGTTGCGTGTGTGTGTTGCTCGCTTTTTCCTCCCTCCCTCCCCTGTGTGCTAGGCGGCAGTACTCACTGTGGTCGTCTTGGCCGGCGTTGGTGTTCGTGGTGGAGCAGGACGTAGAAGAGTTTTGGGAATATATGCAGTTCCGGCTCCATGGGGGTGTGATTCTTCCCTGAGTCTCCACAGGTGAGTCGTTTCCCTTCTGTGCAGTGTTTCTGCCAAGCTTTTGATGTCGTTGGTACCGCCCCGGAAAAGGTGACGGTTTCCTGTCTCATAATACGGTGGGCAGAACATTGACTTCCGCCTGGCTGTAGGCGGTTACCGCCATGGCGGCTGTTGTTTCCGCCCTGGCGGTTGGTGTGTTAAAGTGGCTGTCTGTCTGGGCTGTTTCCACCATGGTCATAATTTGGCAGTATTTACGTCAGGCTGTTGGCGGTATTACCGCCGCTTTATCACTGACTGGCAGGGTTGTAATGAGGGCCCAAGTATTTTTTGCTGTTCCTTGTATGTAGGTGTTTTGCTTCAAGCATGTCTTTTTGTAATCCTCTGAGAATGTGTGTGTGTTCGACTGTCCAGTATTTGCTGGTAAAATCAGGACGTATTAAGTAATATAATGGTTTAATGCATTGTGCATATTCTAGAGTGTATGTTCTGCAAAAATTTAAAAAGCCCAAGAAAGACTGGAGCTTTTTCATTGTGTTTGGAGATTGTAGTTGTGCACATTTTTCCAAAAATTGTGGCGCAAGGCTCTTTCCTTCATCTGATAATTCGTATCCTAGGAACAGGACACTAAGAAAGTCTATTTTTGTTTAATTAAATTTGTAGCTGAATTCTGTAAATCCTACAATAATGTGGGCTACCCGTCTCATATGTTGCATGAGGTCGTTGTCCGTAAGGTAGATGTCATCCACTTATGACAGCTTCTTAGGGTCAATGTTGTCTAAAATAGATGTAACATGGGCTTATAACAGTCCTGGGCAGTTCTTGTACCCTTGTGGGAATTGGCAGAAATTTGTCTGAGACCTTAAAGTGCTGAAACTTGTTAAGTCCCTACTTTCAGGTGCTATATTTTGGCAGAAGAACCCATTGGAAATATCCAGGGTAGTTTTTTATTTTTTGCGCACTATACCGTTCATAAGTGCTGTGTTGTGTGCATTTTGTATAGCAAAGGTGTGAATGTGGATATTGAAATGTCTATAGTCTAAAGCTACTATGTAGGAATGGTCAGGTTTAGCCACAGGGAACAATGGATTGTTCATTGGTGAGACTCAGAGTTCAATTACGCCCTGGTACTCTAATTGTTTGAGGATTTCTCTCACGGGTGCTTTAGCTTCATGTTTTATTGGATATTGGGGTTGAGGTTGAGGTTGGGATTTAATTGGTATTACATGAAAGGGGGAATCTTTATCCCACCCTACGTGGTTGCCCAATCAATGGCGTGTATTTCTACGACCTTTCTGGGAACAAAGGGCGAGAAAGATTTTTCAAAAATCTCTTCTCCGTATGGGAGATCACCGGGAAATTCTGGAAACCAAACTTTTTCAGCCAGTAAAATATCATAAATGGCAACGACAGGGTCCCAGAAGATAGAGTCTATTGTGCATTCAATGTCTCCTTCCAACTGTATAGTTACTTTATACACCCTGTTGGGCGTGGAGACACACATGTCCACAGTCTCAACTTGTAAGAAGTCATCAGTTGCATTCACCTGCAGATGCTCTTGAAGATCCTGGCAAACTATTGTGACCTCTGCTGCACAGTCTAGCAATGCCAGTGCCCACTTCCTGATCTTCAGTAAAGCCCTCCTCTTGAGTAGCATGTCGTATTGCAACTGCTGCCACCTTTTTCTTTTCTTACCTGGTGTTTTTGTTGGGGAAGTTTCTCTTCTTTCTTAACAGAAACTTCAAACGAGCGTTGTGAGTCTTTTCTCGGTTTCACATACTCTGTTCACTTCTCTCTCACTCACAGCATTTTTCCGGTGAGTACTGAAAGTTAAGAGATTGGCGTGTATCAGTATATTGATATCTGTCAGGTGTTTTTATATTATCTCTATTTCTAAGATTATATCTGTTTTGAGGGATCTCCGAATGCAGAGATTCTCCCCTATCATTTTTAGATATTTGTTGCTTTTTGTCCTAGTGCTTTTAGAATCCTTCAGGTCCTTGTTTTGTAGCATTGTGTAATTTTGGTTTAATGGGTCTGGCCCCCAGACAATCTCAATCAATACTAAAGTAGGTTCCAGTGATAATCTTTGGCAATTCATATTCTTGATCCTGTACAGGATTGTCCTGTGGCCGCATGCGCACTGCTAGTGCAACTGCTTCCCCTTTAGGTTTACTTAATATGATTGAAGATACAGTGGCAAAAGTGCCCATTAATTGCATCCCCTAATCCAGGGCCGAGGCGGCCCCGTATTCATCTTGAATTTGTTTTAACACTTGCTGAAGATTAGCAAGTGGTGTACCGTGTGCTGTAGTATTGAATATGGTAAATACCGTGCCCCATGTGTTGCAGTTATCTACTGTGGGAACCATCCCAAATGGCAAGCAAATAGTGAGGATTCTATGTTTGTCCTGAGGACCCGAATGGGGGAAATACTGCTTCCAGCGCATTTCTTTTTTGAGCCAACTAAAACTGAATTTCCTCCTGCTTGGCAGGTGCCTTACCCTTGATCGAATGTACGGTTGCAGGGTTAATTCCTGGCGTAACTGTATGTGTCTTGCGCTGGAGCTGCACTTGGTGGGTTAGTATTTAATGTTTGCATTGCAAACTGTACAACCAGTCTGTATATTCCAGTGTGCTCTGTATATAAGTGGTGAACCTCAGCTACCGCTAAGGTTGCTGCATCGGAGTGCAGTATATATGTGACCAATAAAGGCCAGGTTGGGCTCTCATTACTCAGGGGACCTAACCTAACGTGTAATACTGTATGTGGTGGGGCGCCATCAAGCCAATATGGATACGCTCTATATTGTGCAGGTATGTTTGCAGGTGTATAGTGATGAAAGTTGTTTGTGTTCCCATCAACTGCTGGAAAAGCGACCCAAGAATAAAATGTTTCTGTTCTGTAGGCTGGATGAGCCTCTACAAAAAATGTGATTTGACCTCCCTTTGGCTGTTAGGCCATTTGCCAATAAGTGTGGAGTAAGGGGTGGGGTCGCCTATTTACTGCAATTGCTACCCGTTGCAGGTTCGCCATGTTAATGGTAAAGGTGTTTTTTCAGAAATAAGGACACCAACAGGGGATAGATCCTTTTAAGGTTCAAGTTTGAACAACCTACAGCGTTGGATAGGTACTACCTACTTAGCATAGGAGAAAATCCTCAAATCCACGGACGTCTCTGTGTATATATTATCGAGGTGTCTTTAACCTTTAGTGAGACTGAGATACTTAGGAGGATATGAAAATTATTGCCTGACCAAACGTTGGAGGTGACATGTCGAGTAAGTTCTTGTTATCCTTATGAGGCTACTGGATTTGAACCGCAGAATCGCATAGATTGTGTGGTACTATGTAAAATTCCACACTATGTGATGCCTACCGGCCTAATCCGGGTTCTCCGGCTAACTAGCAGCGTCTCATCTCAGCCCAAGAACACGGATGATTATGGCAACTGGGCACATGACAAGAAAGACTCCTCAGGGGAATTGTGGTTGAGCAGATCTCGTCCTTTTCTCTTAGTTACATTAGTCTCACATAGGCAAAGACAAACAGAGGCAGAATATAGATCAATAAGGGTTTATTGAAGTAACTGCATCTTAGATAAAATGGCATGTATTGCAACAACTAGGATGATTTAACACAATAGAAGCAAGATTGTGACAAGGAGAATAAAACACAAAAACAGTCCCACCTATACGGTCACTAGGAGTGATATATATATCTTTCCTACCTAAGCTATGTTAGAGCACAGCATAATAAACATAATCTGCCCTTCAGGTTTCCCCCCTGGAAAGACATCATCCCTCATACATGAGCAAGGAAGCCTGTAGTCTAGAGAGACATTGTCCCCATATAGGCCAGGGACGCAGTAGTCTAAGCAAGCAGCTATAGCAAAGCAATCAGCAATCAGCATGCAGTCATGGTCATCTAGCTGGAATCTCCCTCTAAAGTGCATGGGACAAAAGAGTGTTTTTATAATAAAACAGTTGACAGTCTAAGAAACGGTCTCCACGTAGGAGTTCTGTATGTTTCTGTGAATGTTGGAGACACAGCGTACCACTTTTGCTGTCAACCCTATCTGACTGCAGCCTCGAGGAAAGCACAAAGTGAGATGAATGTCCTGCTAAGAACGTAATGCTTTCCTAAGTGAAAGAACAACTAGATGGAGAAAAATAAAACGATACCGCAAATGTGGCTAAGGCTAGAAAAAGAATCCAATGCTGAATAAAATGTGACAGGGCTAAAGTGCACAACAGCAGGCCTGGTTTTGCTAAAATAATGTGTCTAAAATATGACTAAAATAGCTATTCAACACATTGTTGATATGTTTCCAGTGTGACATGAGTATTTCCATACCCTTCTCCAGGCACTACTCCCACATCACTCAGCACCTCCACCTCTCAGCCCCCCAAGACACACAAATGCCCACACTCACACTTGCAACAGACACCACCCAAACATAAGCATACCTCACACATGCACATACCAAAGACATCCACAATGAAACACCAACCACTCCCTCAACATCCCAATTCCCACCCCCTTCTGATGACCATCCCTGTGTTCTTAATGAAAGTTTTTTTTTTTACCTTGTCCTTTCCCCTGTTCCCTCCACCCCACATCCCAAACCCAAGATGCGGCTACCCAAATGCCAAACCATCCCTTCCACCTCCAAGTCCTCCCCTGTCACAGTTGCCCCCGCAAGCACCCATAAACCCCCAAGAAGAAGCCCACCCCTCTTAAGAAACAGTCCATCCCTTCCATGCCCACCCATTCCAAATCCAACCTATCCCCCACCCCCAAGGATGATCCCTGAACAGCCTGCCTACTTGATGCACCTTTCTGTGGAGGTTCCGTGGCAGTAACAGAGTCAAGTGTTGGCACAGTACCGTGCTATGAGAGACTCTAAAATGGACTGGCCAATGGCCTTGGACAATTTACATTTGGCTAAGAATAATCCCAAACTGTTGTTTTTTTGGGTACACATTTGTCCTGCAATTCCTTTTCTATGTTTATGTTGTTCCTGATTATTTTGTGTTGTCTGTCTACAGTTGTGTGTGTTTCAGCCAGATTGCTGATCCATTTGTTGTTGTTTTCAATATCTGACTTTGTGGCAGTGCTGTGTGACCTAAGACAAACGTATATCTTGACTGTATGGATATGCAATTGTAAATGCAATTGTAGTGTCATTGCACTGTGTTATGTTTGGCACAGTAAGTATTTCATCTTGTGTTGTCCAATGTCAGCATGTTTGGTGTTAGACCTGCCCCCTGATATGGATTGAACATTTGTCTCACATGTGGGAGCTTGGGTTTTGTTTACCCAGACATTAATAGAGTTCACTTGTCCTAGTTTGCTTTTATTTGCCCATGTATATGTCCATTTTGGTGCGTGTACCTTGCAGTTATTTCGTCTAGATATATGGCCCATGCTGTTGCTACTGTATTTGCTTTCTTGACTTGCACTTCCACATTTTACAGTAAGGCATGTCACTTGTCTCTACTATTGTTTGTCCCTGAGACACCTGAAGGGCCAGTTCCAGTGCAAACATTGTTTTAGAGGCATGTGCAATCTGCATGTGTCACAGTGCTGCATCCTTCTGAGTGTTCCTGATGCTGACATCCCTATTGTGCAGATATTGTTTACATTGTGAGATTTGGATATTTGTCTCTCAGACTATTGTGAATCCCATTGTCCTTCCATTGTATTACAATGTGGGTGATGTGTGGGTCCATTGCAGGGGTGTTAAATGGGGTGGTGTTTGTGTTCCATGACACATCCATACATATATGTGTTGAATGTGAATGTAAAATATATATTTTTAAATGGTGTTATGTATATATTATATTTATATATGTATACATATATACGTTTATACATACATGTGTGTGTGTGTTCATAGAAATATATATTTTTATAAAGTAGTAAATATTATTGAGATTTCGTTACTAACCTTATGTTAATGGTACATATTGGCGAAGATGGCAGTCTTTTGGTGGCACCGACTATCAATCTTGTAATATAGCGGTCGGATCGCCACAGCTGCGCGGTTTGACCTCTGTTGCGAGTCTGGCATTCTTTGGACTGTCAGACTCGTATCGGACCCAAAATGTTTCCTAAAAAATGGCATTAAATAAAATATTTTTTAGTTGAAATCATATACATCCATTATGAGTCATTACATTCAAGTATAGGAGATACCCTTTGGTGCCATTTTATTTCAGCACACACATTAGAAGAGTTAAAGGAATCAAAAATAGTAGTTTTCTAAAATGTTAAGAATGACAGTTTGATACTGGGGGCACATACTTTTATAGCTTTGTAATATGGGAAGCATGTACAAGAGGGGTGTACTGATCCCATGGTACACTTTAACAATCATTGCTTTAGTATCACTGGAGGAGAGAGCTGGACCTAGAACTTGTTTGGAGTGGTTGAGTGAGTGAGAACCTCGTTACCTCATTACCTTAGATATACCCTTTGGCGTCCCACAAGCTCCCTCCAGGGGCAGAAATGTTCTGCCATGTTGGAATTTCTGAAGAATTGTGCACTGTGGGATAGTTAGCAGTGTGGTAAGGCTTGATTGTGAAAGCCTTTTGCCAATTCGTCAGAGATTGTGGAAGAGTCATACGCACTGGCTAGTGATTTGAACAAAAATAACAAGTCACCCCTGCTCTTCAGAACAATTCCAGGATCTGTTGCAGAACAGAGGAAGACAGACCTGCTGTCTGTGACCTGCATGGAGATCTGAAGGCTTGGATCTGCTCTGACATCGATCCGGGTGTACGTATTGGGCCCCAAGAATCAGTTGACTAGCCTCCTGTATGGGTACAAGGACATCAAAAGCTGCCAGTGTAATTTTTCCTGGTGTGGCCAGTTGACCAGTTTTAACTGGACCTCGAATGACCCTTACTGGTGGCCTCTACTGAAGTGTGTCCTGGCCTCTACGTGTTGTACCTGAGGTCTTGGAACTAAGCGGAACTCTTCCAGTAAGCCTGAAGAGTTGTGTTTCCAAGGCCTCTGGTGCTTCAGCAAGACCTTGTGGACAAGTTATTTGATTTTGAGAAGACTTTGGCACTCATCACAACTTTGTTGGTCTGAGAACCACTAAAGCCGTGGTGGCAGCCAGACCACCACACTCCTGGCAGTCCGACTGACAAATTACAGCACCAAGAGGAAGGTGTGGCAGTGGTTAGAGTTGTGGTCAGCCACTGTGGTCCTAAGTTCAGCGCCGCCGTGCTGATCACAAGTCCAGTTTCTGCTAGACTTTTCATGGCAGAGACCCTGCCATGAAAAGGCTGGCGTAAAGCAAGCAATGGGGGCTATGGGGGGCGGCCCAGACTGCCTATGCCAATGGCTTGAGAAGTGCAGGGGCCTCCCTGCCCAGTACCTTCGGAATGCACACTGTCTGCCACGGTGCTGGCGCTGCGTCGATCTCCTTTTGGGGAACCTGCTGCATCATTCCAGTTCGGCGTGCAGAAATTTTCTCACCACGATGCAGGCTGTGCGTCGATTTTTCGCTGCTCAAGGAGTTCTTTGCAGAGATGAAGTCTTTTTGGCCCTGAGACTTCAGAAAACAGGAGGAAAGCTCAATCCAAGCCCTTAGAGACCACTTCTCAGCAGAGCCAGAGGGCAGCAAGGCAGCAGGGCAACAGCAAGGCAGCAGTCCTTCTCAGAAAAGCAGTCAGGTGAGTCATTTGGGCAGCTGGGCAGTTTCTCTTGGCCGGTTGGAGATTCTGAATCCGAGTTTCTTCCCCAGTAGGTATCCTGTCCAGAAGTGTCTACAGAAGTGTCTGCAGAAGTTTCTTCAGAAGTGTCTGAGTTGGTAGGGACAGAGGCCCTGTTTAAATACCCAAATGTGCCTTTGAAGTGGGGGAGACTTCAAAGAGTGGCTTAGAAATGCACAAGGCCCCCTTTCAGTTCCATCCTGTCTGCCAGGGTCCCAGAAGAGAGTTTGGCAGTCCATTGTGTGTGGGCAGGCTACTGTCCTTTGACATGTAAGTGTGAGGCCCTCCACCCTCCCAGCCCAGGAAGACCCATTCAGTATGCAGATGTGTGCAGGTGTGACTGAGCATCCTGTGTTTGGGGTTGTCTGAGTGAAATGCACAAGGGAGCTGTCAACTAACCCAGGCAGATGTGGATTGTAAAGCACAGAAGGATTTAAGTGCAGAGAAATGCTCACTTTCAAAAATTGGCATTTCTAAAATAGTACTATTAAATCCAACTTCACCAGTCAGCAGGATTTTGTATTATCATCCTGGACGTACTAAATATGGCCTTGTTACTCCTTTCAGATCAGAATCTACCAACCAAACAGTATATGAGGGTAGCCCTAATGTTAGCCTATGAAAGGAGCAGGCCTCACAGCAGTGTAAAACTAATTTAGGAGTTTTACAGTAGTAGAACATGTAAGCTACACAGGTACATGCCTTGCCTTTTCCCTACATATCACCCTGCCCTATGGGTTACCTAGGGCCTACCTTATGGATGACCTATATGGAGAAAAAGGGGTGTTAAGGCTTGGCAAGGACTTTTAAATGCCAAGTCAAATTGGTAGTGAAACTGCACACACAGGCCTTGCAATGGCAGGCCTGATACATGGTTAGGGGGCTACTTGTGTGGGTGGCACACTCAGTGCTGCAGGCCCACTAGTAGCATTTAATATACAGGCTCAGGGCACATGTAGTGCACTTTTACTAGGGACTTCTAAGTAAATTAAATAAGTCAATTGGGTATGAGCCCATGTTTTAAGGGAGAGAGCACATGCACTTTAGCACTGGTTAACAGTGGTAAAGTGTGCAGAGTCCTAAAACCAGCAGAAACAGTGTCAAAAAGTGGAGGGAGGCAGGCAAAATGTTGAAGGTGACCACAGTAAGGCTGTCAGGTCTAGCAATAGTCTACATTTTTCTGTGGTCCTGGACACCTGGAAAGGGTCAATATTGTACCCAATTCACAAAAAAGGGAATATTACCTGACCCGAAAATTACAGGTTGATAGCACTATTGGATGTGGACGGCAAGACCTTTGCAAAGGTGCTTTTACAAGAGCTCGAAAATTGGATCACGGAAAACAATACTTTACCCATATACCCATATACCAGACTGGGTTTAGATCCTGCTCTTCTACACTAGACAATGTACTTGCCCTCTCATACTTCGGTCAGAAGGCACAGAAGTCCCCATCCCAGCCGCTTTTTGCTTGCTTCATTGATTATAGTATGGCTTTTGATGGTGTTGAGCGCCAAATTCTCTGGAAGAAATTAGCTGCTCGGGGGATACCCAAAAAGCTGCTGGCATCTATACCTGCACTTTACCCTGACACATGGGTGTGAATTAAGATATCTCAAACACACGCAACTGTAGGAAAGTACCATCGTTCTTGGCATGTTACCCCCAGTTTCTACCTGTTTGTCAGTATGTTTTGTGTGTCTCACAGGGATCCTGCTAGCTACGACCCCAGTGCTCATAGTTTGAGGCCTACATGTGTTGTCAGTTTGCTTGACTTTGTCAGTGAAGTAAATTAAATAAGTCAATTGGGTATGAGCCCATGTTTTAAGGGAGAGAGCACATGTACTTTAGCACTGGTTAACAGTGGTAAAGTGTGCAGAGTCCTAAAACCAGCAGAAACAGTGTCAAAAAGTGGAGGGAGGCAGGCAAAATGTTGAAGGTGACCACAGTAAGGCTGTCAGGTCTAGCAATAGTCTACATTTTTCTGTGGTCCTGGACACCTGGAAAGGGTCAATATTGTACCCAATTCACAAAAAAGGGAATATTACCTGACCCGAAAATTACAGGTTGATAGCACTATTGGATGTGGACGGCAAGACCTTTGCAAAGGTGCTTTTACAAGAGCTCGAAAATTGGATCACGGAAAACAATACTTTACCCATATACCCATATACCAGACTGGGTTTAGATCCTGCTCTTCTACACTAGACAATGTACTTGCCCTCTCATACTTCGGTCAGAAGGCACAGAAGTCCCCATCCCAGCCGCTTTTTGCTTGCTTCATTGATTATAGTATGGCTTTTGATGGTGTTGAGCGCCAAATTCTCTGGAAGAAATTAGCTGCTCGGGGGATACCCAAAAAGCTGCTGGCATCTATACCTGCACTTTACCCTGACACATGGGTGTGAATTAAGATATCTCAAACACACGCAACTGTAGGAAAGTACCATCGTTCTTGGCATGTTACCCCCAGTTTCTACCTGTTTGTCAGTATGTTTTGTGTGTCTCACAGGGATCCTGCTAGATACGACCCCAGTGCTCATAGTTTGAGGCCTACATGTGTTGTCAGTTTGCTTGACTGTGTCACTGAAGTTCTGCTAACCAAAACTCCAGTGCTTATGCTCTCTCTACTTACCAAATTTGTCACTATAGTTTAGTGACTCCAGATTCCAATTCTGATTGGCACACTGGACCTCCCTTATAAGTCCCTAGTCTATGGTACCTAGGTACCCATGGCATTGGAGTTCCAGGAGATCCTAATGGGCTGCAGCATTTCTTTTGCCACCCATAAGGAGCTCATTCAACCCTTTCTTCAGGACTACAGCCTGAGTGAAATAGTGCCCACACTATTTCACAGCCATTTTACACTGCTCTAAGTAACTTATAAGTCACCTATATGTCTAACCTTCATTTACTGAAGGCCAGGTGCAAAGTTACTCTGTGTGAGGGCACCCTTCTACTAACAAAGGTGCCCCCATGTTGTCCAGTGTCAATTCCTCAGAATTAGTGGGTGCGGGGACACCATTATAAGCGTGCACTACGAATGTCAATACATATATGTAGCTTCACAATGGTAACTCTGAATATGGCCATGTGAGGTGTCTAAAATCATTTAATTGTCCCCCCAATCCAAATCTGGTCTTGGGCCAATCCCATGCAGGCTGGGGGCTCCACCATGGACCCTCAGTACTGCCAAACCAGCTCTCTGAGGTTTCCACTGCAGCCCCAGCAGCTGCCACCTCACAGACAGGTTTCTGCCCTCCTGGGCATTGAGCAGCTCAGTCCCAGGAAGGCAGAACAATGCATTTCCTTTAGGATAGGGGTGTTACACCCTCTCCCATTGGAAATAGGTTTTACAGGCATTGGAGGGGTATCCTCCCAGAGCCTCTGGAAATGCTTTGAAGGGCACAAACGGTGCCCTCCTTGCATAATCCAGTCTACACCGATTCAGGGACCCCCAGTCCCTGCTCTAGCGCAAAACTGGACAAAGGAAAGGGGAATGAGCAGTCCCCTGTCCATCACCACCCCAGGGGTAGTGCCCAGAGCTCCTCCAGAGTGCCCCTAGCGTTAGCCATCTTGGATTCCAAGGTGTGGGGACCATCTGGAGACCTCTGAGTGCTAGCAGGTGACATCAGGGACCCTGCCAGCAGGTGACCCTCCTGATAGGTGCATACCTCGGTAGGTAGCCAATCCCCCTCTCAGGGCTATTTAGGATCTCTTCTCTGGGTGTTTCCTCAGATTCAGTTTGCAAGACTCTTCCAGGATTCCTCTGCATCCTCTGCTTCAGCTTCTGACTGCTCCAGGAAGCGCTGTGACTGCAACAAAATATCCAGGAAAGCAACTGTGACCTGCAACTTCAGCTCCAGCGAGCAATTGCAACAGTTTCCAAGGTGTACACACTCTGAGGACTGCTTGTCGTCATCCTGCACCAGAAGAACCAATGGAATATCCCGTGGAGTGACGGAGTCACTTCCCTGCTTAAGCAGGCAGCTTTCTGCAATGACAACTGGTACTCTGGGACTCCTCTCCTGGCAACGAGCATGAACCCTGGAACACAGGTGGTCGACTGAAGTGACCCAGATTGTCAAAAGGTCCAGCTGTCCAAATTTGGTGGAGGTAAGAGCTTGCCTCCCCGTGCTGCAACAGTACCCCTGTGCACCACCTGATCTGCAGCTCCTTGGGCTTCTGTGCACTTCTTCCAACAGTCCTTTGTGCACAGCATAGCCCATGTCCCCAGAACTCTATCCTGCGACACTCAGCTCCCTGAGTTGTCCTCCGGTGGCGTGGAACCCTCCACTGTAGTGTTGCCACGACCACACTTTGCATCTTCTTTGTCCCCATGTCCTGGGACTCCCGTGGGTGCTGTCTGGTCGTCTGAGGGCTCTCTAAAGTGCTGAAAGCCCCCTCTGTCGACTCAATCTGAGTTGAGACCCCCAGGTCCCTCTTGAGCCCGGGCAGCATCATTTTTGATGCAAACCACAAACTTGCTTGAACCAAGGCTTGTTGGAGGAATCCAGTGCCGAAAACTGCCTGCATCCAATGACTCAACATGGGACATCTCTTGCACCAAGCAGGATCCAACAGCTATCTTCTTTGATGCCGTTCTGTACTTTTCTTCCAACCAGAGAATCCACTTTTGCACCTTCTTCCAGGTCGGCAGGGGCTCCTGTTCTCATGGACTCTTCTTCAACTTCAAACTTGGTCTCCTCTCTTCATAGGTCTTCAGGTCCAGGAATCCATCATTGGTTTCATGCAGTCTTGTTTGGTCCTTGCAAACTCCTTTATAATGACTTGTAGTGTGTTCTGAGGAAACTTGCTGTACTTTACTCCTGTTTTTCTGGGCTCTGAGGTGGGGTATTTTACTTACCTTTGGTGTTTTCTTACACTCCCAGCACCTCTACACGAATACACTTGCCTAGGGGCGTATTCGTTATTCGCATTCCACTATTTTAGTACATGGTTTGTGTTGGCCCTAGGCCTATTGCAATCTATTGTGTTTTTCACTGTTTGCACTATTTTCTTACTGTGTGCTTACCTGATTTTGGTTACTAGTGTATATATTGTGTATAATACTTACCCCCTGAAGGAGTATGGCCTCTAAGATATTTTTGGCCTTGTGTCACAAAATTAGTTTTGGTAACTCTGAGTATTGTCTTTCATTGTGTATAAGTACTGTGTAACTATAGTGGTATTGCAGGAGCTTTGCATGTCTCCTAGTTCAGCCTTGACTGCCCTGCTACAGCTACCGCTAGACAGCCTAAGCCACTAGAACACTGCCTACATTTCACTAATAAGGGATAACTGGACCTGGTATAAGGTTCAAGTACCTTAGGTACCCACACAAACCAGGCCAGCCTCTGACAGCAACAAAGAAAATCTATACTAATAGAGGGTTAAAGCAAGGCTGTGTCATCACTCCCACCCTTTTCAATCTTTATACAGCAGACCTGTGTGCGGAGTTGCTTAAAGGAAATACATTTCCCCTACAACTGGGTCAGACTGCGCTCCCCATTATCCAGAAGGCTGATGATTTGGTCCTGCTTGCTCCAACTCAGATAGGGTTGAAAAGGGGCCTGGATATATTACATTGTTATAATTAAAGAAATGCCCTACGGGCAAATGCTGCTAAAACTAAAGTTTTGATTTTTAGCCACCGAACTACAAAACAACAAACAGACTGGAATCTTGGCCTGTCAAAAATAGAGATGGAAACTAAGTATCACTACCTTGGAGTTTGGATATCAAACTCAGGGAAACTCTCATATCAGGCAGTGGCATTGACAGCGAAAGCCGAGAGAATTACCTACTTCCTATAGAAACTTTACCATTGGCTTAAATTCCCAACCACAGAGGCAATTAGGAGAGTCATAAAGGCAAAATTATTACCAGCAATCTCCTATAGGCATCTTGCATATCCCGGTAGGCTTACTGCATTGCTAGAGAACTGCAATGGACGTAGAATACAAAATGGATATGATTAAGTTTTATCATTGAGTTTGCAAGGCCAACACTGATAGTTTGAGGGGGTCTTTGTAAGCAATTTTTACAGATAATTCCAGGAATTGGGCTATCTATCTCAGGAGTGCCGAGGAACTTTTGAACTTGGCTTCTTCCTATTCACTAGACCCTCTTATAATGATGGCTCTGCTAAAAAGGAGTCTGAAGTAGTATGGAGTGCGAGCCTCAAGGGAAAGTGATATTGCTAGAATCAGGAATATCTGTGGTGCTGAGTGTCTAGTGGACTCATATGCGACTATAAGTGGCAAACCATATTTGAAAGCAGCATCAGGAGCTCGTGCCTTTCGGAGTATTTTGCAGATGTGGCCCTTAACTCTCCCTGCTTGGGACTAGAAACGCCATTGGAAGTTTCCACATGGTTATCAGCAACAATGCACTTTGTGTAAATATCATACTGAATCAATAATCCATCTCGTATTCTGCTGCTCGGGCTTGGCCTCAGAAAGACGCTTACCACTAAAGCCCCTATTTTTTAAACATGGCTTGAGAACATGTAAAGTGGCACTAAAGTACATATTTACAGTTGTGGCCCTTATGGACCTGCCCTGTTTCGGGAAACCTTTCGCCAGAATTGGCAGGACTCTACAGGAAGCAGGTGATCAGCAAAGACTAGCAACTGGCAGGGGCAGCTCAGCCCGAAAATGAATCTTATTTCTAAAATGGCTGCTTCTTCCATGCTAACTGTCTATTTTGTCTAGGATAGTACTGTTTAGGATATTTGAACGCTTTTGTTGAAAACACATGACATATATGCAATATACATGAATACTGGTGAAGTAGATGACTTGTAATGAGTAAATGTGCGGGGGACTGGAGTTTCCAATACCAATATCTATTACTATCTTCATTTGTAAGATTATTTTAAGTTCCTCCTATATGATATAATAATGTCTATAGAACATTTTGTAAAGATGGTATGTATTATGCATGCAGTGTATACACATATACCAGGAGGATGATCTCAATTGATGTTATGTATTACTTACACATTTTTAGTCTTACATCAATTTTACACACCGGGATAGAGGATATGTGTGGGGGCTTGAGTTTTAAAATGTATTACTCTTCTTTTTCATGTTCTGAAGAGTATATTAAGACCCCCTTGTATCACCTCCATATCTTATTTTAAGAGGATGAGTGAAAGACAATATGTAATACATATGCACTGTACCTGTTTACTCTAGGAGGATGACCCTATGATGGCATGTACTTTATTTTCAAATGTATTTTTAGACACCTGTGTCAATGTTGCAATAAGATAGTGCCCGATAGAGTTATGGTGCCTCCTTATATTAAGAAAATGATTAGAAAGACGGTATGCATTTTATTGGCCTATCCTAGGTAGATGATTTGAATGATGGAAAGTACTTTTTATGCATCTGCACTTTTATTCTTTCATTGATTTGAGGTTTTTATGGTGGTGCTTGACAACACACCTTGTTTAACATCTCGTGTTGGTGGGACTGTCAAGAGGTTTATATCTTATAGGAGGTAGTTGATTTCAGGCAGTATGCTCACTTTTGATGGTAGCACATTTTTTGTATTTTTCCATAGACTGTTGATAAGTTCGCTACATGAAGATGGGCCATTCTGAACTGTCCACCCAAAGGCAAATGGTGTTTTATGGTGATTTTATTTTGTTCTATCTGTGTTATATAGTGTGTTATATATAGGCTGATATGAGTCAATGTGGGAATGAACTTTTTTTATTTTTTAAATGTTTATCTGTGCAATCACACAATAAACGTATTACTTATTTACTTATTCAACTGTCTGCTCTGAGCCCTGGTTTATTTTTTCAACTTATGTGTTGGACTTGTGAGCAATTGGGTTGTTAGTTGAGGGGTTTGACACCTGTTGGACCTGGACTTTTTTGCAGGGTCAGCCACAAACTGTTTGCCTCCTTCCTCCTATTTATTCATACCAGTTTTGTTGTCTTTAGGACTCTGGGCACTTTACCACTGCTAAGCAGTGCTAAAGTGCATGTGTTCTCTGTGTAAATTGTATTGGTGATTGGTTTATCCATGATTGGCATATTTCATTTACTAGTAAGTCCCTAGTAAAGTTCACTAGAGGTGCACAGGGCCTGTAAACCAAATGCTACTAGTGGACCTGCAGCACTGGTTGTGCCACCCACATGAGTAGCCCTTTAAACATGTCTCAGACCTTCCATTGCAGTGTCTGTGTGTGCAGTCTTAAGCTGCCAACCCAACTTGGCAAGTCTGCCCACTTGCCCGGCTCAAACCTTCCCTTTTTGTACATGGAAGGCACCCCTAAGATGGCCCCTATGTAGCTCCAGGGGCAGGGTGCACTGTATGTTAAAGGTGGGACATGTACTGATGCGTTTTACACGTCCTAACAGTGAACTTCGGCTACATTCGGTTTTCACTGTGCAAGGCCTATCTCTCTCATAGGTTAATATGGGGCTGCCTTGACATATTATTAAAGTGTAGTTTCCCTTTGAGAGCAGTAAGAAATATGGAGTTTGGTGTCCCTAAACTCACAATTTAAAAATACATATTTAAGTGAAGGTGGTTTTTAGATCGTTAGTTTCAAAATGCCACTTTTAGAAAGTGGGCATTTTCTTCCTTAAACCATTCTGTGACTCTGCCTGCTTGTGTATTCCAGGTCTGGGTCAGACTGACAGTTGGGCTGTTGTGAATTGCTTCTAAACAGTGTCACAAAGGGAGCTGGGGTGTAGCCTGCATATCCTGATGAACCATCTGAGCTAGAGTGGAGGGAGGAGTAGACACTTATACCTGAATGGGCTGTGCCTGCCCTCATACAATCCAGTCTCCAACCCCCTGGTGTGTGTCTGGGGCCAGGCCTGGGCAAGGCAGGATCTTGTGAACAACAGAGACTTTCCTTTGAAGTTTGCCTACTTCAAAGGCAGAAAGGGGTACAAGTAGTGGACCCAAAACCCCAGACTTTAGATCACCTCAAGAGCACTCTGGAATCAAGAAGAACCTCTGTCAAGGAGAAGCGCTGAAGAACTGAGGAGAAGTGCCTCCCCTGTCTGTGACTGTGCTTTGTTGGGCTATCCTGCAGTTTCTGCTTCCGCCTGTGAAAGGGGACAAAGACTGAACTTTGTTGTGAATTCCTGCTTAAGCGGTATCGCCGAGGGATTGGAGTTGAGCATGCCTCCGGTTTTGAAGTCTCAGGGACAACAATGGCTTCACTATCAAGTTTTCAGCCTGCATCCTGGGGATTCGTGCCAGAGGGTGCCATTCCAGTTCCTGGGCCCCTGGAGATGAATTTCTGGAGAAAACCTGTCTAACAACGCCAGACGATGCTGTGCAACTTCAATAAGGATGCCACTGCACAGAAACTGCCATGTCGTTTGACCCGAAGCTGTGGCCCTAGCAGAAGCGCAACAACCCCAACGACTCCTCAGGCCTCATATCTCTGCAGCTGCTGATCTCGCACAACCTCCCTGAGATCAGAGTGCTGTAAGTCCGAAGTCCGTGACATCTGAAGCCATTGCAGTGCCTGTGGCCCTGTGATGTCATTGCTACCTCATGAGGCCGCCCCCAGCATCATTGCTTTGCTGGACTTTATCTTTGCCGGAACCAAGGGGCAGACACCTCGCAACCGATGCCACCTCACCTACACCGCTCTGCAGTAAGGACCCAATGCCTCTTTGCAATGTTTCTGCTCCTCTGTCCCTTAGCACCGGAACCGACGCAGGATCGAATCCAGCTACGCCTCACTCCCTGACTCTGTGCACCGGCCTGTTTTCTACTTGTTTACAAATGTACTGTACCTGGGGGTCCATTCAGCTCTGTAAACCTTTGCCAGTGGCGTCTCATTGTAGGAAACAATTCCTTCCAACGCCCCTTAACATAAAATTGCTGCATTTGTGCCTCTAGGCACTATTTTTGTGTTTTTAAGTGCTACGATCATACTTGTATTGGTGTATTGTGGATTTGTTCCATATTTGGTCTTATTTATTTAAATAAATTATTTACTATTTTTCTAAACCTGTGTTGTGTGATTTTGTGGTGGTTCACTCTATAACTGTATGTGTTGGAACAAATACTTAACACTTTGGCCTTCATTACAACATTGGCGGTAGAAGCCGCTTACCGCCGTGCAGAACACCGCCAACACACCGCCGTGGAATACCACCACAGCAATTATGACCCACTGCTCGGAATCCGCCAAAATCTAGACACCCACACAAGTCCGCCACACCAAAGGTCAGTGATAAACTGGCGAAAACAAAACCGACACCGTCACGCCAACAGAAATATGCCCACACTATCACGACCCACGAATCCATGCAGCGGTCTTTCAACCGCGGTATTCCATTGGCGGTACACACCGCTGCGCTCAAAATACACACACTCTTACAAAACACAGCCACATTGGACAAATCGAAATATATACACCTGATACACATAGACACACCACTCCCACACACCCAATACAATATAAAGCACACACCCACATCACCCACAAACCCTTAGGACAACAAATCACGAACGAAAGCCAGAGAGAGACAGCACCAGCAAGAACAACAGCATCCACAGGCACACAACACCATCACCCACAGAACTTCCACGCACCTCACATAACACCACACTACATATCACCACACTTATCACCCCACACTCCACCCCACACATCACCTACACCACCCCATGGCACTGCAAAGACACCTCAGGTTCTCGGAGGAGGAGCTCAGGGTCATGGTGGAGGAAATCGTCCGGGTAGAGCCACAGCTATTCAGAGCACAGGTGCAGCACACCTCCATTGCAAGGAAGATGGAGCTATGGCGAAGAATAGTGGACAGGGTCAACGCAGTGGGACAGCACCCGAGAAATCGGGAGGACATCAGGAAGAGGTGGAATGACCTACGGGGGAAGGTGCCTTCTGTGGTCCCAAGACACCACCTGGTGGTTCAGCGGACTGGCGGCGGTCCCCCACCTCCTCCCCCACAACTAACAACATGGGAGGAGCAGGTCTTGGTGATTCTGCATCCTGAGGGCCTCGCAGGAGTAGGTGGAGGAATGGACTCTGGTAAGACAAATCTTAACTATTACATCCCCCACCCTACCTGCATGCCAGCACATACCCCCACCCTCACCCCCAGCACTAAAACTCCTCACATATGTCCCAACATCACAAACCAACCATCCCAACACCAATCCCTGCATACAACAACAAAGCATGGACACCGATCACTAAAGCATGCCCACTGCACATACCCATACACCCCCCTAAACCATCATCACACAAGGGCCCACATAGGAATGCAAGCAATGGGGTACACGGTCACCCACACATTGCACACCATGACACACACAGATGTAATAAACATCCTTTTATACCCCTGCAACGTCACCGGACAGGAGGGTCCACACATGTCCACACCACCAACAGAAGAGGCCTACAGTGATGATAGCAGCTCTCTCCAACTGGATCTAGATGACCAGCCCGGCCCATCGGGGACCTCAGGACAGTCGGTCCCCCTGACACAGTCACAGGCCACTACAGAGCTTCCCCCCTCTGGAAACACCAGCTCAGCACCCACCCAGCGGGCCCATACCTCCGTGCCCAGGACACGTCAATCAGCTGTGTGTCCACCACTACAGGGAACCCAGGCTAACCCCCCACCCCAACAACAACAGAGACCTGGGGGCAGTGGCAGTGGGCACACGGTCCAGGGGACGGAGGCCCAGGAACACAGGGGAACTGGGAGGGCTGCTGTGCGACAGGGGGCGGACAGGCCAAGGGAACCCACTCTCCACGAGGCCCTCTCCTCCATCATGGGAGCATACCACCACTCCCAGGAGACGATGAAAACGGTACTGGCCAAGTTTCAGGAGACCAAGCGCCTGCGGGAGGAACAGTATATGGGCTTCAGGGAGGAACTCAGAACCATCAGCTCCACCCTGGGCACCATCGTAGGGGTGCTGAAGGAAATACTCAACACCAGGAGGGACACTGTGGCACTACAAGGGGCCCCTGACACTAACATGGACGATGAACTGCCCACAGCTCTAGTCCATGAGGAATCTAAGCAGATGTCACACAGTGGGACCCACATCTGTGATATTGTAAGGGAAAGTGACAACTCAGTGACCATACACAGGGTGAAAACGACAGACAGTAGAGAGGCAGTAGTGTTTAAGTACATGTAGTAGGCAGGTCTGTACTCTTACCTGTGTCTCACTGGAAATATTGCTGGATCACTGAGTCCCTGTTGTTCATGTCTTCTTCCTCTGCTACTCGTCTTCACTGTCCACAGGCTCCACAGCTGCCACAACACCGCCATCTGGACCATCCTCCTGCAGAAAAGGCACCTGTCGTCGCAAAGCCAAGTTGGGAAGCATACAGCAGGCGACGATGATCTGGCACGCCTTCTTTGGTGAGTAGAATAGGGATCCACCTGTCATATGGAGGCACCGGAACCTTGCCTCCAGGAGGCCAAAGGTCCACTTGATCACCCTCCTAGTTCGCCCATGGGCCTCATTGTAGCGTTCCTCTGTCCTTGTCCTGGGATTCCTACCAGCCAGTAGCCATGACAGCTTGGGGTAACCAGAGTCACCTACAAATGGCGAGGGACAACGGTTGGACACACACTAACCTGTAGGGATATCCCCAGACCCAGACAACCATTCCAACTGTCTTGCTTCCAGGTGCTCACCTAATAGCCACACACGGTGCCTCTGGAGTTGACCCATCACATAAGGGATGCTGCTATTCCGCAGGATGTAGGCGTCATGCACTGAGCCAGGGAACATGGCATTCACATGGGAGATGTACCGGTCTGCCAAACATACCATCTGTACATTCACTGAATGATAACTCTTGCGGTTTCTGTACACCTGTTCACTCCTGTGGGGGGAGGTACAAAAGCCACATGGGTCCCATCAATGGCACCTACGATGTTAGGGATATGTCCCAGGGCATAGAAATCACCTTTCACTGTAGGTAAATCCTCCACCTGAGGGAAAACGATGTACCTCCGCATGTGTTTCAGAAGGGCAGACAACACTCTGGACAACACGTTGGAAAACATAGGCTGGGACATCCCTGATGCTATGGCCACTGTTGTTTGAAATGACTCACTTGCAAGGAAATGGAGCACTGACAGCACCTGCACTTGAGGGGGGATTCCTGTGGGATGGCGGATTGCTGAAATCAGGTCTGGCTCCAACTGGGTACACAGTTCTTGGATTGTGGCACGGTCAAGCCTGTATGTGATTATCACATGTCTTTCCTCCATTGTCGACAGGTCCACCAACGGTTGGTAAACCGGAGGATGCCGCCATCTCCTCACATGTCCCAGCGGACGGTGCATATGAAGGACAACAGCGAGCACAGAGTCAAACAACTCAGAGGTTCGTACCCACAGTTTACACAGGACACCATTCATACACAAAAAGTGGCTGTTAGACCTGACATGCTTTCGGGTGGTCACCCCTAACTTTTTGCCTGTCTCCCTCCACTTTTTGGACCCTGTTTTGCTGGCTTTTAGACTCTGCGCACTTTACCACTGCTAGCCAATGCTAAAGTGCATATTCTCTCTCCCTTTTTAAACATGGTAACTTTGGATCATACCTAATTGCACTATTTAATTTACTTATAAGTACCTAGTAATGTGCACTATATGTGCCTAGGGCCTGTAGAATAAATGCTACTAGTGGGCCTGCAGCACTGGTTGTGCCACCCTCTTAAGTAGCCCCCTTAACCTTGTCTCAGGCTTGCCATTGCAAGGCCTGTGTGTGCAGTTTCACTGCCACTTCGACTTGGCATTTAAAAGTACTTGCCAAGCCTAGAACTCCCCTTTTTCTACATATAAGTCACCCCTAATGTGTGCACAAGGTAACGCCTAGAGCAGGGTGCTGTGTGGGTAAAAGGCAGGACATGTACCTGTGTAGTTATTTGTCCTGGTAGTGTAAAACTCCTAAATTCGTTTTTACACTACTGTGAGGCCTGCTCCCTTCATAGGCTAACGTTGGGGCTGCCCTCATACAGTGTTGAAGTGGCAGCTGCTGATCTGAAAGGAACAGGAAGTTCATATTTAGTATGGACAGAATGGTAATACAAAATCCTGCTGACTGGTGAAGTCGGTTTTAATATTACTATTCTAGAAATGCCACTTTTAGAAAGTGAGCATTTCTTTGCACTTCAATCTTTCTGTGCCTTACAATCCACGTCTGGCTGGGCTTGGTTGACAGCTCCTTGTGCATTCACTCAGACACACCCCAAACACAGGGTACTCAGCCTCACTTGCATACATCTGCATTTTGAATGGGTCTTCCTGGGCTGGGAGGGTGGAGGGCCTGCTCTCACACAAAGGACTGCCTAACCCCCTGTAGTGTGGTCAGTTTCACGTATATTTTGCGCATTAGCTTCAGGCCTTAGGCCTCTGTGCACTTTGCCCTAAATATATTTTATTAATTTGCTAACAGCTTAGAGCCTCTGTGCACTTTGCTCTAAATGCTTTCTATTAGGCTTCGTACTGTTATTTTACAGAATAGCCAGTTCTACGGTGTTGTTTTTTATTCATATCACACTGTTTTGCCTACTTCAGCACTGGAGTTCTTCATAACATATTCACTCTGTGCTTTAGTCAAGGATACAGTCTGGTACATTGCCGATAGACGTGGTAGGAGTCTAGACTTGCCATTCCTGAGTAGGAACATTTTGTGATCACAATGACATGTTAGTTATAAAATCACTTCCTTGTCCCAATACATGGCAGAGGGAGATTCCGACCAGGGAACCACAACTAGACGCTGACTGCCTCGTTGCAGATGCTGAACCAGATCACAGGCCTTTGCTCAGGTATGAGTGTGTCCGTCTCCCTAGTGATACAGAAAGGCAAGCTGAAAGCTTAACATGCTGTGCTCTAAATAGAACAAGCAGAGGGAGAGTAGAAACGGTTAGGAATTATGATAGCCTAATTTCTATGTTTTACTCTCCTGGTTACTATATCAATCCTACTATGTTGTATTGTTCTGGTTATTGCGGCTCACGCCTTAATATCTAAAATACAGTCGTTTTATTAAAACATTATATAAAACTTATACTGTCTTTGTCATTTGTATATGAGACCATATAGTGAATGAGAGAGTTGGTTTGGATCTGAGTGACCACGACTTCCCTGAGAAGTTCCAAAGATGTCATGCGCTCGGCTGCCCAATCATTTCTTCCCCGTGGGAGAAATGAGGCACTGCTAGTTAGCCGGAGCAACAACCGGATTTAGGGTGACAGAGTTCCTTACACGTGGGTCAGACTCAGTCCCCCACACCGTTATCGATCCTGCTGCCTAGAAATCCAGTAGTCTCATTTAGGATAATGAGAGCCCACGCGACATGGCGCCGCCAACGTTTGGTCTGGCTCTAATGTTTGGGTCCGACTGACTCTCTCGGTCTCGTATATATTTTGACTCCTCGGTTCCGTATGCGGAGACGTCCGTGGGGCTGAGGGTTTCCGCCACCACAGGTTGGGTACATCCTATTACTTAGTGGTTGGTTGTTCAAGCTTGAACTTTGAAAGGAAATACCCCGATATTGGTGTGCCTTCTCTGTCCTAGAGCTATTATTGTTATACTAATGGCGAATCCAGTTGTAGTAAATATACCGCTTAATATGCGATTTCCGCTCACGGGTCATCTGATAGCACATGGACTGACGGTCCAGGGGGGTCCGGTCACTTTTGTGGTGGACGCCCATGCAGCCTATAGAACAGAACTTTTTTATTCTTGGGTCGTATTTCCAGCAGCTGATGGGGGTACAAATACTTTTCACGAATATACTGTTGCGAATGTCCCTGGACAATACAGGGCTTATGCATACTTAGAAATACCTTTATCTTATCAAGAACACCATAATTGGCTTGATGGCGCCCTCCCACATTCAGTAACACCAGTACGGTTAGGTCCGTTGAGTAATGATGGTCGACCTGGCCTTTATTGGCTACATATACACCATATCCTGGAGTGGCAAATGTGGCAGTGGCTGAAGTGCGTCGTTTATATGTGGAATTAACTGCAACGTACAGACGATTAGTTCAGTTTGTGATGCAGACATTAAATACTAATGCAGCGCGTGCTGCTCCAGCTCATCCACATGCGGTGGTGCCGGGAATAAATCCGGCCCTGGCAGACAGGATTGAACTGAAAGGGGACCTGGTGCACTTCTTAGCCACTCTTTGAAGTCTCCCCCACTTCAAAGGCACATTTGGGTATAAAACAGGGCCTCTGTCCTACCTCATCAGACACTTGCTGGTGAAGAAACCTCAACCAGAAACTACATCCTGGCAAGAAGAACTGCCTGGCTGCTCAAAGGACTCACCTGTCTGCTTTCTACAAAGGACTGCTGCCTTGTTGTTGGCCTGCTGCCTTGCTGAACTCTTGTCTGGCTGTGAAAGTGCTCTCCAAGGACTTGGATAGAGCTTGCTTCCTGTTCCCTGAGGTCTCAGGACCAAAAAGACTTCTCTTTTTCACTTGGATGCTTCGTGCGGCAAAATGTTTGACGCACAGCTTGTTCCACGGCGAGAAAAACGCTGCACACCGATGTTGATCGACGCGACACCTTCGGGACGACCGGAACTTCGACGCACGGCCTCGCAAGGACAACGCCACCTGACTTCCAGAGGAGAAATCGCCACAACACCTGCCGTGAGAGCGAAACTTCGACGCAGAGCCCCGCAGAACGACGCGCAGCCAGAAAACAAGCAAGAGAATCCATGCACAGACCCGGGACATCTGGTAATCCCCTTGACCCATAGAAAGAGACTGTCTGCGCGCCGGAAAACGACACACGTCTTCCCCGCATGAAAAATAATGACGCAAGTCCGTGTGTGCTGGGGAGAAATCGACGCACACACTTTTTTCCACGTATCTCTTCTTCTGCGGCCTTTTGCAGAGATTTTCCACTCCAAACCAGGTACTTTGTGCTTGAAAGAGACTTTGAGGGTCATTCTGACCCTGGCGGCCGGTGGCCGCCAGGGCCACCGACCACGGGAGCACCGCCAACAGGCTGGCGGTGCTCCAACGAGCATTCTGACCGCGGCGGTTCAGCCGCGGTCAGAAGCGGAAAGTCAGCGGTCTCCCGCCGACTTTCCGCTGCTCGTGAATTCTGACCCCCCCTACCGCCATCCTGTTCATGGCGGGAAAGCCGCCATGAACAGGATGGCGGTAGGGGGGGGTCGCGGGGCCCCTGGGGGCCCCTGCCGTGCCCATGCCAATGGCATGGGCACGGCAGTGGCCCCCGTAAGAGGGCCCCGCAAAGTATTTCAGTGTCTGCCTTGCAGACACTGAAATACGCGACGGGTGCCACTGCACCCGTCGCACCTTCCCACTCCGCCTGCTCGATTACGAGCCGGCATCCTCGTGTGAAGGTCGTTTTCCCCTGGGCTGGCGGGCGGTTTTTCAGCAACCGCCCGCCAGCCCAGGGGAAAACTTGTAATACCCGCCGCGGTCTTTTGACCGCGGCGCGGTATTTCGGAGGGGGGAATTCTGGCGGGCGGCCTCCGCCTCCCGCCAACATTGGAATGACCCCCTTTGTTTACTTTTTAAAGACTTCAGACACTTTATATCACTTTTCAGTGATATCTTCACAAATTCACATTGAAACTTTATTAGTTTTGACCTACAAGTATCCTGATAAATATTATATATTTTTCTAAACACTGTGTGGTGTATTTTTGTGGTGCTATATGGTGGTATTGTATGATTTATTGCACAAATACTTTACACATTGCCTTCTAAGTTGAGCCTGACTGCTCGTGCCAAGCTACCAGAGGGTGGGCACAGGCTAATTTTGGATTGCGTGTGACTTACCCTGACTTGAGTGAGGGTTCTTGCTTGGACAGAGGGTAAACTGACTGCCAACCAAAAACCCCATTTCTAACAGTGGCCTGTATGTGTGTTGAGTCTAGGCCTAGGTATGTGTGACGCAGTTGAAAATGAAGCCATGTGGGCCCCTGAAATGGCGGCTGCCTGACCTGTAAAGAGGGACAATGGGATGTGAGGTAACTGCGCTGGTGTTGTACACTGCTGCATTGGTTAACATTTACCCCTTTGGGTCCCAGGAGCCAATGATGATGTACGCCGGCGGTGACTGTACGCACCGCCGCGGACGTGACTGTCATTTTCTATCTGTTGAATCACTCGATACCTGATCTTCGACAGGAAAGGACGTACACTGCAAGTGCTGCTGTGACATCAGTCTGGAAGAGACAATGGCTCGAGTGTCTGGAGAAAGGGCCCCTGCATTCACACTTAGGAGGAGTTGGAGAAACTCATGGATGGGGTCCTCCCCCAGTACAAGCTACTCTAAAAGTCCTCCAGACAAACAGGTAAGTACACAAGGAGCATGATGTATTGGCTATGCCTGTGTGGAGAGGGCTGGATGTAAGAAGGAAGGGGGGAGAGTGCGGTGTGCATGAAACAACGGTGAATGCATGTGCCACATGGCAAGGGTAGGGATGGGGGCCAATCACTTTGACGGTGCAGTTGGTAATAATTTACTCTTCCCCCTGTACAGTTCATGTAGGTCAGCGCCCACCAGAAAAAACATATTTGGCGTGCCATCGCCAAGGACGTCCGGACCCTGGGGGTCTACAACAGACGGAGCACCCACTGCCGGAAAAGATGGGAGGACATTCGCCGCTGGAGCAAGAAGACAGCGGAGGCTCAGCTGGGGATGGCCTCCCAATGTGGGAGGGGTGCCCCTCGCACCATGACCCCCCTGATGTTCAGGATCCTGGCGGTTGTCTACCCAGAGTTGGATGGGTGCTTGAGAGCATCACAGCAGCAACAAGGGGGTGAGTACACTATCATTCTGCTGACTTTGCGCACAGTGGAGGGGTCTGGGTGGGGGAGGTGGGCTGTGGGTTTCCCTAGGCCAGGGCGAGTTCCGTAGGCAAGGTCCCTCTGTAAGGCAGGCCATGTGGCACCCCACCCCACCTCTGTAGAGTGCCAAGTACACCTAGTCATGCCCCTGTGTCATCTATGTGTGCAGATGTTGTCCATAGCCTTGTAGGCCATTTCCCAGGAATTGAACAGTGGAGCCCAAGAGCACGGCGTAGTGCAGGGGGCTTCTGTGTCTGTCGTGTCTGCCAACTGTAGCGGTAATGCATGCACTGAACATGTCTTTCTTCTGACTTCCCCCCCTTTTTGTGGTCTCCCTGTTCTTGTGCATTAGCATAATCAGGCGGAGGAGCAGTGCACCGGAGCACCAAGGGGCTGCATCCCACATGGCCATGGAGGGCCTCACTACAGACTCGGACTTCACCAGTGGGACGGAGTGCGAGGGGAGCTCCACGGCAGGGACAGGAGCTGAGACCAGTGACACAGACTCATCCTCTGATGGGAGCTCCCTTGTGGTGGCGGCAACATCTGTGCCACCCCCATCTACAGGTACAGCCGCCACCACCCCTTCCAGCAACGCCCTCCAAGCAGCCTGTCAGCCTTCGCCCGTGCCCGCTCACCCGGGAGGGTGGGCATCACCTTCGCCCCAGACACCTCAGGCCCTGCCCCAGTCACCCCTGCTGCCCTCAGTGAGGAGGCCATTTACCTCCTCAGGTCCCTCACTGTTGGGCAGTCTACAATTTTGAATTCCATCCAGGGTGTAGAAAGGCAGTTGCAACAAACAAATGCATTCCTGGAGGGCATTCATTCTGGTCAGGCGGCCCTTCAGCAAGCTTTTCAGACTCTGGCCTCAGCACTGATGGCAGCCATTGTCCCTGTCGCTAGCCTCCCCCTCCAACTTCCTCCACCCAGACCCAATCCCCTGTACTTCAGCCTTTCACAAGCACACCTACAGACCAGCATGCACACATGTCAACACACAAGGGAAGCTCAGATAAACATAAGCACCACACATCCCACAGCCACTCACACAAGCATCACACACATGCAGACACACCAACATCTACTGCCTAAACTTTGTCCCCCTCCTCCTCATCTCCCTCCTTCCTCCCTGTCTCATCTACACTCACACCTACATGCACTACCTCTACAGCCACTACGTCCCTCTCCAGCACACCCACCAGCACACCCCACTCACGTGCAGTCACCACTCCCACTACCATTCACACGTCCCTTGTTTCCTCTCCCAGTGTGTCTGTGACACCACCTCCCAAGATACACAAATGCAGGCACACACCCACCCAACAGCCATCCACCTCACGACAGCGTCCAGCGCATGCACCTTCACCCAAAGTCAGCAAACGAACACCTCCTACAACCACCACCTCTTCCTCCACTCCCAAACCCTCTCCGGCTACCCGTCCCAGTGTGTCAAAAAAACTTTTCCTGTCCAACCTTGACCTCTTTTCCACTCCTCCCCCACCCCGTCCGTCTCCTAGGTCCCGAACTAGCACCTCAGCCACAACATCTCCTGGACCCGTGGTGCCTGTAGTCACCGGAATCTGGAGTGCACCGGCCACCAGGGCAGCCAGTGTGGCACGGAGCCATAGCACAGACAGTCCCCCACCTGTGAAGCATCAGAAGTTGGCCAGTGCCCAGCGGGAGAGGGGGAAGACTCCAGCCACCAAAGCCGCTCGCAGTGGTCCCGGTGGGAGTGTGGAGTCAGCTGTGACACCTTCCAAGGTGGGGAAGTACCACAAGAAACCCGGCAAGTCTGGGAATAGCAGCACAGCGGAGAAGATCTCCATCATCGCTGCTGCCCAGGAGGCCACCTCCAGCATCAGCCCAGCTGCCCAGTACAGGACCGCCAGCACCAGCCCAGCTGCCCAGGACAGGACCGCCAGCACCAGCCCACCTGTCCAGGACAGGCCTGCCAGCACCAGCCCACCTGCCCAGGACAGGACCGCCAGCACCAGCCCACCTGCCCAGGACAGGCCTGCCAGCACCAGCCCACCTGCCCAGGACAGGCCCGCCAGCACCAGCCCAGTTGCCCAGGACAGGACCGCCAGCACCAGCCCAGCTGCCCAGGAGGCCACCACCAGCACCAGCCCACCTGCCCAGGAGGCCACTGCCAGCACCAGCCCAGCTGCCCAGGAGGCCACCACCAGCACAGGCCCAGCTGGGCCATGAAGGACCGCCAGCAAAAGCCCCGCTGGGCCATGAAGGACCACCAGCACAAGCCCGCTGGGCCATGAAGGACTGCCAGCAAAAACCCCGCTGGGCCATGAAGGACCGCCAGCATAAGCCCCGCTGGGCCATGAAGGACCGCCAGCAGCTGAGTCCCTGCAATGGAGACTGACGCCTCAAGCACCGCTGAACAGGGCACCACCGCCTTAAGCACCGCTGAACAGGGCACCGCCACCTCAAGCACCGCTGAACAGGGCACCACCGTCTCAAGCACTGAACAGGGAACCGCCGTCTCAAGCACCGCTGAACAGGGCACCACCGTCTCAAGCACCACTGAACAGGGCACCGCCGCCTCAAGCACCGGTGAACAGAGCACCGCCGTCTCAAGCACCGCTGAACAGGGCACCGCCGTCTAAAGCACCGCTGAACAGGGTACCGCCGCCTCAAGCACCGCTGAACAGGGCACCGCTGAACAGGGCACCGCCGTCTCAAGCACCGCTGGTCCATGAGCGGCAAGGGCACTGACGCAACTGAGTCCGTCACGGGGTGAATGATGCACTCTGGGCACAAAGCCCCCTCCAGAACCAGTGGAGAAAGGCATCCACTACCTCAGTCCTTAGCAGGATGAAGCACTCTGGGCACCATGCCCCCTCCAGAACCAGTGGAGAAAGGCATCCACTACCTCTGTCCTTAGCAGGATGAAGCACTCTGGGCACAAAGCCCCTTCCAGAACCAGTGGAGAAAGGCATCCACTACTTCTGTCCTTCGCAGGATGAAGCACTCTGGCACCATGCCCCCTCCAGAACCAGTGGAGAAAGGCATCCACTACCTCAGTCCTTAGCAGGATGAAGCACTCTGGGCACCACGCCCCCTCCAGCACCAGTGGAGAAAGGCATCCACTACCTCAGTCCTTAGCAGGATGAAGCACTCTGGGCACAAAGGCCCCTCCAGAACCAGTGGAGAAAGGCATCCACTACCTCTGTCCTTAGCAGGATGAAGCACTCTGGGCACCATGCCCCCTCCAGATCCAGTGGAGAAAGGCATCCACTACCTCAGTCCTTAGCAGGATGAAGCACTCTGGGCACCATGCCCCCTCTAGAACCAGTGGAGAAAGGCATCCACTACCTCTGTCTTTAGCAGGATGAAGCACTCTGAGCACCATGCCCCCTCCAGAACCAGTGGAGACTGTCATCCACTTGAGAGACTGTGGCTTTGCAGTCTCCAGGATTGAACAGTGGGCAACCCACCCACTGTAGAGACTTGTGAGACTGTGGCTTGGCTTTGCACTCCCCTGGATGGAACAGTGGGCAACCCACCCACTGTAGAGACTTGAGAGACTGTGGCTTTGCACTCCCCAGGATTGAACAGTGGGCAAACCACCCACTGTAGAGACTTGTGAGACTGTGGCTTTGCACTCCCCAGGATTGAACAGTGGGCAACCCACCCACTGTAGAGACTTGAGAGACTGTGGCTTTGCACTCCCCAGGACTAAACAGTGGACAACCCACCCACTGTAGAGACTTGAGAGACTGTGGCTTTGCACTCCCCAGGATTGAACAGTGGGCAACCCACCCACTGTAGAGACTTGAGAGACTGTGGCTTTGCACTCCCCAGGATTGAACAGTGGGCAAACCACCCCACTGTAGAGACTTGTGAGACTGTGGCTTTGCACTCCCCAGGATTGAACAGTGGGCAAACCACCCACTGTAGAGACTTGAGAGACTGTGGCTTTGCACTCCCCAGGATTGAACAGTGGGCAACCCACCCACTGTAGAGACTTGTGAGACTGTGGCTTTGCACTCCCCAGGATGGAACAGTGGGCATGTGGCACCCTTGTGGATTTGGTGTCATGCACTCAAGTGGCTGAGGTGCTCCCCCTTTCCCTGCCCCTGAGGTGCCTGTTTAGTTTCTCTCTGATGCCCCTGCAGTGTTCTCTCCATCATGGTCGGGGATCTTGTTTGGGCCTCGCCCATACCGTGTGGTCCCAGTGTTCCTTGGACTTTATTAGAGCACTACCTGGACTACTATGCTTGGTTTATATTTTGTACATGGTGTATATATATATTTCTGCCTACTTGGTTTTAATATATTACAATGGTTACACTCATTTTCTATTGTCTTTGCATTCTTCTGGGGGGTTTGAGGGGTGTGGCTGTGATGTATTGATATGCATTAGTGTGTGTGTTGTAGTGGGTGAGGGTGGGGGTGTTGCGTATGTATGTCCCTGTTTTTTCCCTCCCCCTCCCCTGTGTCGTAGGTGCAGTACTCACTGTGGTCTTCGCCGCCGGCATTCGTGCTCCTGGTAGAGGAGCAGGAAGACTATCGCAGGTAGAATTTGGAGTTCCGGGTCCATGGTGTCCTCGTCCACCCTGGAAAAGGTGGCGGATTGGCCTGTCATAATAGTGTGGGCGGTACATTGTCTCCCGCCTGTCTGTTGTGGGTGACGGCCGCGCTGTTTGTTTGTACCGCCATGGCAGTCGGAGTGTTAAAGTGGCTGTCTTTGTTGTTGGTTTCCGCCACGGTCGTAATTGCAAAAATTTTACCGCCGGCCTGTTGGCGGTCTTACCGCCGCTTTAACACCGTCCGCCAGGGTTGTAATGACCACCTTTGTCTCCAACTTAAGCCTGCCTGTTCGTGCCAAGCTGCCAATGGGGTGAGCAGAGGTTCACCAGGTGTGTTTCTCCTTTGCCCTGACTAGAATGAGAGACCTCACTTCGACAGGGGGCGACCTGACCGCCAACCAAAGACCCCATTTCTAACAACACCCTACACAAAAAACAGCCATAATCACTAAATTAACCTGTGCTTAACCCTCTGTATTCATTTAGCACGTAAACAGTAATAAAGTGAAACACAAAAGAAGAAAAATCCCACACTAATTTAGGGGAATGGAATACATTTTATTAAATTATTTGACACCAAAACAACAAAAGTTCAATCAGTAGAACCAGAGTTATGTCTTTTTGAAGTTTAAAGTTAAAAGTGAAAAATAGCACCTAAAAGACCCAAGTGCCAACTACAGACATCTAGTGGTGCAAGACCGATGGAGTGTGGTTCAGCTACATAAAGTGGATTGGGATCACTCTCTGCTTACCTTTAGAAGAAGTTTTGATAAAAAATGGGACAGAAGGTAAAATTCAATGGGACAAAGCAGCCAGCACTGTTTGAGGAGGAGACATTGTCATTAGGGAGCCACTGGATGAATTTGTGCTGAAGATTTCTTCATTGTGACTTGGTCTCTTTCATGGAAGTTGAAAATCTCCAGAGGGATAAAGCTGTAAGCTGTAGCCAATGAGTGCACCACAAGGCTGGATACGCCTTCTGCGAGGAGCCGCTGAACTGCAGAAAAGAACGTAGCGGGAGCGGCCTCAAAGTGAGGTTGACCACAATGCCCTTGTGCAAATCTGTGAGTCGGCAGGTTCCTAGTCTCCTCTCGGTTCTCAGACTAATTCTTGATGGAAATGTTTTTAAGTCCCAAATTTCAGATTTGGGCTGTCTGGGCATCATTAACACCACTTCCAAGTGTCCAACACTCACTCAGGCTGAGTCCAGGCACAGGTTCAAGATGGTTGGAACCTTTTCTGTCACTTAGACTCAGATCAGGAACACAGTCAACTAGCTCTTCAGCCCACTCTAGAAGTCAAGTCCTAGGTTCAAGCAGAAAAGCAGGTCTCATGAAGCAGGACAGTGCTCTGATTGCACAGGACAGACTTCAGGCAGCAGGGCAGTACCCTGAAGTACACAACAGGCCACAGGCAGCAAGTCAGCCCTCTGAGAGTCCTCTGCAGGTTCAGAAGTGAAATTGAGAGTGGGTCTGAGGGTAGTTTTATACCTGGTGCCAGCTTTGAAGTAGAAGAAACTTGTGGAGCTTTCCCCCAACAGAAGGATCTTGCTTTTTCTACCTTTTTGCCCTGGTCCTCAGACGTCTGGTGTCACAAAAAGCTAGTGTGAATTTTTGTGTGTGTGGGCTGACGCAGTGTCATTGAAGTTCAAGTGGATTTGTGCACACCTCTAGCCCCCTACTGCTTGGATGGCCCATCTTGCCAATACACAGCCCTCCTCTTGTGTGGCTATCTGGGAGTAATACACAGGCCAACTACATCTAGCCATGTGACCCAGGGAACAGACTGAAGGCACCAAATGGTTAATACAAGAAAATGCCAACTTTCTAAAAGAGGTCTTTTCAGAATTGGAACAACATACAATAATGACCATTGTTAATCAGACCACTATACACTACCAAAAATATTTAATTTGTATGGTGCCTGGACAGTTGATTTCTACTGTAGAGATTCATAACAAGTGCCAGAGACACGCCTCATTACAGTAGTAACCCACATATCACTATGCCTTCTTCCAATAGCAGCTGTCTGTGAAGATTACAGAGTTCTAATAAAGAAGTAGGATGTTCACCTACCTCAATGTATGTGCCTGGGGGAGATGTGCTGCTACAGATGACAGCTTTAGAATCATTCACTTTTCTATGCAGAAGACTGAGGACTAGATTTAGACTTTGGCGGATGGGATCCTCCATCACAATCGTTATAGAGAGCCCACCCGCTGTATTATATGTAAACTATACCCTATGGCATTTGTAACACGGCAGACAAGCTATCAATCATGTTTGTGATAAAGTATCCCATCAGCCAAAGTCTACATCAGGCCCTGAGTATGTAAATGAAAAACTTTCTTTCCTTAGATACAACAAGTTCCTTGAATAAACACATCCTCAAAACTATTCCTTTCAGTTTGTTTGTAATACATTTTAAAGATCTCCAAGTCTAGTGTAGCCCATGGAAGTTGTTACTATGCGTTGAAAAAGCATCTATAATGTTACATTTGATTTGCAACATTACTTATTTTAAAATAATTAGAATCATTACCTTTGAATGTGGTTATTTACAAGGCATATGGAGGAACATTTGTTTAGACAATTATTTTATGTATTTTGCAATATCCATGTATTTAACTCACAGTAAAATTCATTTGGAACCAGTGTACACTAATGCTGGATGATGCAAGCACTGTTAAAATGAAGTGGGGAAAAGTAAAAGAGAAAAATTGCATGTCCAAACAGCAACTCATTTGCAGGGTCTCACTGCCTATAAGAACACAAATGTATTCATTTTAAATATGAGATCACTCTTCAAATAGTTTCCTCCACGTCTACTGCTGCACATTTAAATGGAAGATTAAAAAACATATATCTACTGAAATGTTACCATTTTAGAAATTAAAGCAGTTTTAACACACATGTCAATAGACCTGATCCAGGGGGGAAACCCCTGATTTTTTAAGTAAAAAATGAGTGTATTTTGACAGTTTCGTGTCTGAAATGTCCTCTGCTTCAACAGAATTCAGTAGGAGAAATACATTCTCCCGATTATTTTTTCAAATTCTTCCTCTTTCCTCATCTAAAATGTTAGCATGTATATGTTGAGAGAGAGAAGATAGGTAGTCTGATGAAAGAAATGTGTAAAGGGGAAGCCTGTTTTATGTAAAGATCTCTCCTATAAATTATTTGTACCCCTTTAAAAATATGATTGTGCCCTAAACAACTAAATGTATGTATTAACACTTCAAAGCTTATTGATTTGAGCTTGCGCCATTGGAAAGGCTTTAAGTAATCTATTCAGCACCATGTCAGCTATGAAGATAAAAAGTTATTACTTTAGATGTTCATTAGAGATCTGTAGTCAAGTTACAGTAGACCATTGGGGAATCAACTACAGACCTTAGCTGCTGTTGGCATTACAGGTTGCACTCATCCTGCCAGACCTATCTCTGACGTGGATAAGGAAGATATTTGAGAATTATAAAAAATGTTTCATCATTTTAGTATTCCAGAATACTAGCCATAATTTCCATGACAAAATCAAATTCATTATTTTCTTCATTTACTGCATTCTCCTCTATTGGAAAAGATTTCAATTCTATAGTACTCACTCCAGCAACATGACCTTTCGTTGTGCCACATTGTCATGTATATAGAATGTAGGTGCTCTAGTTGTTTATTTCAACTCTGTGAGGAAGTTACTGTAGAACGCTGAGTAATCAACTGACAGCATCTTGCTCCTCAGGGAAGTACAAGTGATCATTGTATCTGACTTTTTCCTACCATGAATAATTAATATATTTATGAATATTAAAGACAATGTGCCCTCATTTTATCTTCTTGAACTCCTATCATTATTTCCACTAGTAAATCATGTAAGAAAACCATTTTCTCTCAAACATGGTTATTCAAGGGCAGGCAGTGGGTCAGCATTCTTCTCATGATGAAATCCTGTTAGGACTCACCACAATTCCTAAATGCCATATGTCCCCATACATAAATGATTCATATTGTCACTAAAACTCTATATTCAGTATTATGTAAACCTTGAAATCAGGCATTCTTTACAGTGCTTGTCACCAAGGAAATCCAACAAGTGTGCTTCTTGAAACATTTCACCTAAAAAGTCCCACAAAAAAACTCACCTAAATATTTCCATGAAAAACGTGAAAAACACACCACCTAACGAAAAATATTAAAATTAATATTATCCAAGGAGGAGGGCACTCCCAGGTAGGTATTAACAGGAGTCAAGTGCGGCCCTCATCAACTCGGACCCTCTACCTCCACCTCATTCAATACCTATCTGCAAATGTCCTCCCCATTGGATGATACTGCCTAGTTACTAAGCAACCCTTAAGTCTCATTGGCCCTGGAGATCTGGTGTGACCTGACTGTAGCCTTACATATAACCACTGTGCCTGCACAATTATGCAATGCCTGTGATCATCACTGCTTATACCACTAGTCATAAGGAAAAGTTCAGTGATTTTCTGTCACTACCCTAATTGTTGTGTGTATTGTCTTTTTTCATCGCTTCTCTTGCATTGTCATTTACTACGCTGGTTCCACATTTTAACATGGTCGAGAAAATTGTCATGACAGCTACACCGAGCAATATGAAAACCGTCAATACAGCAGCATTCAAGCATTTTCATAGACGCCTAGGTATGTTTGTGCAGCCTTACATAATCTTTCAAAACACCATCCACAAAATGAATTGTTTGAAGTGGAGAACTAAAGAGCATTTGCTAGATTAATTATAGAGCACACAATTTATGTTTGTTATGTTTTCATTGTGCCACAGCGAAGTGTCATTATCTGATAGCTTTTCACATCTTGAAACTGCGTCAACCTAAATCTCCATCTTTCCTCTCAAAACCATCTCTTGTGTTATAACAAGAGATTTGCGGACGTTTTCAAATATGATTACGTGTATCAGTTTAAGGCAAAGAAAAGGCCAGAAGATTAGATTGCGGTAGAGATGGTGTTGCCACCTCATTGCCATAGTAACAAAGATATGTGACAGTACAAGGAATGAAGGCTTGGCTGGCGCTGCTGCTTTAACATTATAATACAAAAATAACTAAAGAACATTTGGAAACAGTCCAGTATAGCATATGTCTGAAGATTGCTTTCGTACTAAAGAAATGCTGCCGTCTAAAAAAAATAAAATAACATTGTTCTCCAGCGAGAGGCCAATGCCCGCACAGTTTTGCAGGCTTCTATCAGTGCCCTGAGAATGGGGTTGCGGGAAAGTCGAGGATGCTAATCTCTACCCTAGAGATTTCATAAGTGACACAGGCCATTGGGGGAGAGTTGGAAATAAAGCAACCTGATTGGCCATTTTAAAGGAATGGGTGGGGCTAAGTGATCTTATCTGTAGGATTGCCAGGTGGTGACCATCTCTTTCGTCACCTTTCGCTCCGCCTTGATTGAAGCAGGTTAGAGGAAGCTTTTTGGGTTCGTGTCTGCCCTCTACCGCTCTCTGAATTTTGGGAAGTGCTATTATAGGGGGCGTTAGTTTGTGGGATTGTTTAGGGTTTAATATCTTGTTAGGATTTTTGGGCACAGTACACATCTTGTTCGAATTTGTTGGCACAGTGCGCACCTAATAGAACAGATGAGTCATGTTTTGGGTTGTGTGACTAAGTTATTTGACCGTTTTAGCTGTTTGCAGCTGGTAGGACAGGTACTGCTGTAGGCGTGATGAATGCTATGGTGGGCAGATAGTTCGCTTGGGGTTATCACAGGGAAGGATGGCTCCAGATCGATTGTGTGGGATGGTGCTTGTGATGCTTTGAGCGTGAAAGGGTGACAAAGGGTGCAGTATGAACAATGCCGGATTACCAAATAGACAAAATAGGCACAGGTCTATGTGTCCAACTCCTTTTAGGGCCCCCACGACAACGGATCAAAATAATATTGATTTGTTCATGAAATAAAATTTCAATCAAGCTTTCTTAAATTGTTTCCAAAAGATAGAAAAAACGAATCAACTCAAAGAAACACAAACTTTACATTAGAGACTATGTAGGAAAAATACTGGATTCATTTAATGTACCCATTAACGACTTAAAGTGCATAAACCATAGAAATCAGATTCACATAACAGTTTGTCTCTTAGAAGCTCATCTTCTATCAGCTGTCAGTTTGTAAAAACATTCAAACTACATATATATACTGTTTAGTTTTGTGTAATAAGACTGGTTTATTAAAATTGTTGGTTGGTAAAATTAAAAACGTATTAAGAGCTAATTTGTGAGGGGAGGCAGAAATTTCAACTGCCCAGGGGCCTCCACAGGATTTAATCTGGCACTGAGTATGAAGGAGGCTGGTGTGGTCAAAGTGCATGTTTAAAGTTTTGAATGACTTTAGGGGAGGTTAAAGGGTAGAGTTTTATTCTACGTTTAGGGAGGCTAACTTATTAGGCTGTTAGGCTGAACCAGAGTATTAAGAATGGGTTCACTGCATGTAAATTGTAAACAGTTCTTTATTCCTCTATGCATATTACAACTTGTGAAAGAGCGGTGCCAGCTTGCTCCTAGTTCAACAATTGCTCACTGCAAACTATTGCACCGAGAATCCCTCCAACATTCTTGTTCTATCTCCACATTCTTCCACACACTAGAATTTCATTTCCAACATACCATACACCTTCTTGCTAATAACAATAACACAAATAACAAGTCTCTAAATGCTCATAACAATTTGATAAAATAAAAAAATAGTAATGACATAGTATTTTTTAAATAAAATCTGAACATTTCATGCCACCATATAATTTGTACGCTGACTCTGTAATTTCATCTCCCTTGCACTCTGACCCACATGTACCTCCAGATTTCCTCAAACTCCACTACTATCCTCAACACAATCAGCAATCATCTCATTCTCGTTGGAAATATTCTCAATTCTTGGACATACATCTTTTCCCATCTTGTAGCACTCACATCACTTTTCGCAAAGCGCGTATATTCATATCTGGTGCCAATGCCATTGCACAGACTCACAGGATGCAAATTCCTAACTTTCCCATCCTCAAGTTTAACATCAACACCAAAGACCCACACAATCCTCATCAGATCAGACCAACAAGATGCACCTTCTCAACAAAACCAGGTTGCCTCACTCACACGTACTGACCTACAGATTTGTCAGGCATCTTCCTATTGTTGTTAAACCTATTCTAATCTGCCTCTGAGCCAACCATGCTATCTGCACCTCTTGGGAGGATGGGGTTCTAATATGATTTATTGGCAAGGTATGGACGCCTAGAGATGGAAAATATGATAGCAATTCATAACTCTTTGCCTTTTGTGAGTTACCACCGAACTACCAAGGAACCTTGATGTAAATGAAAATGTCTACATAAATTTTACTTTTGCTAATTTTATTATTAAAAATTACAATTGCAGTTAATGTGAGTATATAAATTGATAATAATTATAACAGTAATTATGATTATATTCAGTACACCAAGTAACATTTCTAATTTTTTTAATGAATTTCTATTTTCCAGAGCTTGTAGTGAATGACTATGCAGCATCATAAATAAGACTGAAACAAGCACATCCTGTCCCTCTGATCTCCAGTGTACAATTCATCTATAAAGAAAAAGGGAGCAGACTGCCTTGCATTCAAACGGAAAATAGCCCCAAGGCATCATGATAAATGCAGTCATTTATATATAAATAGCGAGAATTTTTCCAAAAAGTATTCACCCTAAGTAGGTGCAGCAAGTGCCGTATCACTGTAGAAAGTCTTTCACCTAAGGTAGGTGCAGCGAGTGCCGTATCTCTGGACATGTGTTTCTGGCTTTCGGCCGTCATCAGCAGAGAGCGCATATAACTGAAGGAGTCACTTGAAATGCTGCCAAACGTCTTCACAGGTTTTTGTACCACTCAGTAGGCTCACAGGTGCATCGCCAGTGCTCGTCAGCAAGAGGCTCACGGGAGCCGTCATTTAGACATCAAAAAAGAAAAAGGGAGCACACTGCCTTGCATTCAAGCGGAAAATAGCCCCAAGGCATCATGGTAAATGCAGTCATTTAAATATAAATAGCGAGAATTTTTCCAAAAATTATTCACCCTAAGTAGGTGCAGCAAGTGCCGTATCGCTGTAGAAAGTCTTTCACCTAAGGTAGGTGCAGCGAGTGCCGTCTCTCTGGACACGTGTTTCTGGCTTTCGGCCGTCATCAGCAGAGAGCGCATATAACTGAAGGGGTCACTTGAAATGCCGCCAAACGTCTTCACAGGTTTTTGTACCACTCAGTAGGCGCACAGGTGCATCGCCAGTGCTCGTCAGCAAGAGGCCCACGGGAGCCGTCATTTAGATATCCAAAAAGAAAAAGGGAGCACACTGCCTTGCATTCAAGCGGAAAATAGCCCCAAGACATAATGGTAAATGCAGTCATTTAAATATAAATAGCGAGAATTTTACAATTCATCTATGGTCAAATGTCCAACATGGAGCTATGCTGAGAAGCCCAAAGGACCACTCATCAAGGACAACTTTGTCAGAGGCAGCTCAAGTAAGGAATCACGTTCTATTTTTAGACATTGCCAGAAATGTGGAAAGCAACACGGTTCCCCAAATATTTTACCACATGAAGTGTAGGAGCCTGTTTACTATGAAGAGAGAT
The DNA here is from genome assembly GCF_031143425.1 of Pleurodeles waltl. Taxonomy (NCBI): domain Eukaryota; kingdom Metazoa; phylum Chordata; class Amphibia; order Caudata; family Salamandridae; genus Pleurodeles; species Pleurodeles waltl. The sequence continues at coordinate 1,018,021,566 of NC_090439.1, forward strand.
TTACAGACTATTAAGCCAAAAGCTGAAGCAAGTGTCAGTGATGATGCTGGAATGAGTGAGTGCACAAGTAAATGCTCAAACAGCAGAACAACATTAAAGTCAAACGTGTATGCTGAATAATGTATATTTTGTGGAAAGATAAAATGCTACAAGGGAACATCAACAATTGAAAAATTTATCAAGTCCACAGAGCTTAGAGAAGACAAAAGGATTTGAGAGTGTGCAACCATTAATTGTGATTCAAAGATCATAGCAGTTTGTAGTAGGGACTTAGGGCCACATGTAGTAAAGTCCGATATTGCGACTCGGAAATTGCGAGTCGGTGCGACTCGCAATTTCCGAGTCGTAATATCGGATGCAGAACGGTGTCTCAGACACCGTCTGCGACTCGCTATGGGGTCGCAAAGAGCCACCTCATAAATATTAATGAGGTGGGTCGCTTTTTGCGACCCCATAGCGAGTCCTTGCACTCACAGGGATGGTGGCCTGCTGAAGTCAGCAGACCTCCATGTCTGTGACTGCTTTTTAAATAAAGCAGTTTTATTTTTCATTTTGCAGCCCGTTTTACTAAAAGGAAAACGAGTTGCAAAATAAAAAAATTACGAAACCATTTGGTTTCGTTTTTTCAGTGTAGGCAGTGGTTCATTGGACCACTGCCTGCTCTGAAAAAACCTTTATGCCCACATTCACAAAGGGGAAGGGGTCCCATGGGGACCCCTTGCCTTTTGCGAATGAGTTACCACCAGTGTGACACTGGTGGTAACTGCGAATTGCGATGCGAGTCGCAAATAGGAAGGGAACACCCCTTCCTATTTGCGAGTCGCATTCACAAATTGCGAGTCGGTACCGACTCGCAATTTGTGAATGAGCATCGCGTTAGGCTGTTTGCATGGCGCAAACTGCGATTTTTGAAGTTTGCACCATGCAAACGGCTTCCTACATCTGGCCCTTAGTGGCTGCAGAAGGACATTATCATGCATCTTGTTATAGGAACTATGTAAGGTTAAAGCAAAGGAGGAAGATCATGTATCTAGCATTCAAAGCGATGCTCACTACAAAAATATGAGAGATGAAGCATATGAGGAACTATTTCAATACATTAGAACTGTAATTATTCCTAACAAAGAGGTAGTACGTGTGACAACACTCACTGAAAGGCTTGAAACCATCATGACATGCAGAGGAATACAGGGAATAGACAAATCAACCAAAAAGCATATTAGAAGAAAATTGGACGAGTTACATCCTCCACATATTCCCAGACAACCAAGGAAAATTATTGGCCCAACCTGATAGTGGCATGCTAAAGGACATTGTAAGAGAAAACCACATTTTGAAAAGAGAATGATCAGTTTTAAAGGTTAAGGCAATAGACATGAACAAGATCATTAATCAAACATCATTGCACATAAGAAAAATGAATAAAACAAACTTGAAATCAACACCATGGCCATATCATCCATCAGATGTTGATAAAGATTAATTTACAGTGCGTGATTACTTTAAACAACTCCTATTAGGACTTCTGACTGGGAATCCAGAAAACACAACCACCCAAAAGGATTGCCTTACTTATGCAATCATTCAGTCAGGACATTATGGGCCTGATTACGACTTCGGCGGAGGGGATTACTCCATCCCAAATGTGAAGGGTATCCCGCCCGCCAAATTACGAGTTCCGTAGTATATAATGGACTCATAATTCAGAGGGCGGGATATCCGTCACATTTGGGACGGAGTAATCATCTCCGCCGAAGTCGCAATCAGGCCCTATATGTGCAGTCACAAATGGCCAGCAGAAACCCCTCAAACAATTGTTGCTCCCATGCGCCGCAAAAACACTGACAGGCAATGTTGAAATCATTCACACTTGAAACAGGCTTGGTCATGGGATTTCATACTCCCAACCGGAAGAAAATTATACTGCCTTGTGTTTTAAGAAACCTGCTGCTACCTTGAATGAGAAAATTATTCTTCCAGCTGACATTCTGCCTCATGTCTTCACTAATGTAGCATGGGATAACATTGATAGGCTGGAAGAAACTCTTACTGTTAAGGGGACAACTAAATGAATCACCAGTATAGCTTTGCAGCCCAGGTTGTTTGGACCTCAACCCTTTAAAGCTCCTCTCCCAAGCATTGAGAAACAAAAGAAAGAACACTGACCACCACAAATACGGAAGAATTGTTCTTGTATGTTTCTGGTGAACAAGCTGAGGCTGAACCATTGATGAGAAGTACCGAAGTCATGCCAGAATGTGTTGCTCAATTGAAGCTTGCACAAAAAGAGAACATAGGCCCTCATTATGAGCCAGGCGGTCTTCTGACTGCCAGGGCCACGGTGGCGGTCTCATCGCCGACAGGCAGGCAGTGAAGACTGCCACATTATGAGTGTGGCGGGTTGGCAGAAGCCAACCCGCCACATCCCTGCCTGTACCACCAGGGCGGTTGGACCTGCCGGGCTGGAGATAAACATCTCCAATAAAGACCACCGGCGGTATTAGGAGTCAGCTTTCCTCCAGGGTTTCCTCAGCAGTAGCACTGCCACTAAAACCCTGGCGAAAGGCTACCGGTGACAGGAAATTACTTTCCTGTCACCGGCAGATGACACCTCACCCACCGTGCAAGCACAATACCCACCACCCCCTTCCATACCAGAACCCCCCACCCCTGCCAGAACAATGCCCCCCTCCACCTACCAGTAGAGTGCCCCTCCCCTACCAGTACAGCACCCCTCCCCCACTCCTGACTCCCCTCGCATACACACACACACAGACACCCACACGCACCCCGCATACACTCATTCACGTACCCTGTAAGCACTCATTCACCAAGACTTACATACACGCATTCACCAACAGGCATCCATACACGCACTCACTTACAACCATCCATACACATATTTACTCACAAGCATCCATACGCGCACTCACTTCAACAATTATACAAACATTTACACATCCATACACACATGCATACACACATGCATTCAAACATGCACCCAACACCCACTCACACATGCATACACACACGCATACACACTTACATTCACACACGCAGACAACACCCCTCACCATCCCACCCCTGTCCCCTGTCGGCCGATCGACTTACCTTGTCTGGCGAGGAGGTCGTCCACAGGGAACGGGAATAGGAGCTTCCACTACCGCAGTGCCCTTCAATCAGGACCCGGCCAGGCCGTATTAAAGGTCTAATACGGCTGGTGGAGTCCTTTTGGAAGGGGCGGTTGTAGAACCGCCCATGCACCTCTGAATGCCAGCATGACTATTGGAGGATTTCCACCTAAAATGTGTTGGAAATCCTGAAGTACTGGTAATATGATGGTCAGAAGACCGCTAGCACTGGCCGTCTTCTGGAGCCCGCAGCTTTGGGGGTCTTATAGAAAGACCACCAATGTCATAATGAGAGCCATAATCTGGGTTGTTAAAGGACAAGAAATGAGCCTTGCACAGATAATACCAAGTTGGACAGGATTTAACATTAGTACTAGAGACCTAGTTAGTGTATCACTGGATTCCATTGGTTACTTGCCCATCATTAATGCCCCTGCAATTGAGTTGATAACTGTTTCAGAAATTTTGAAACAGTCAGAGCTGATAAGGGAATAACTGCATTTGGTGAAAATCGTAGTGGTCGTGGATCAAGCTCTCTATGCAAAAGAAACTGAGATTGTGTGGAAGCATAAAGCAACATATGACAGAATCATTCTTTGAATGGGCAACTTTCACATCATTTGCAATGTCATGTCCATTCTTGGTAAATGATTTCAAGATGCTGGCCTTCGCAAGCCTTGCAGTGAAGCAGACATGATAGCAGAAGGATCAATATCATCAGTATTAGAAGGCTGTATGTACAATTGTGCACTTTGAGTACAGAAGGGCGTGTCTGAAGCTATGTTGAAACTGATTTGGTTGGAATTTATCCCCTGGGAGGAGAAGAATTTCAAAGGGAACATTCAGGTAGTCTACTCCTTCATTGAGGATGTTAATGACTTTGCAAAAGACGTATTCCAACAGAGATTAGATGATCTCTTGCAGAATGCTTCCTTTGCTGAAATAAAACAGGTTTGGGATGTATTTCTGGAACATCTTCATTATGACAATGGAAATCTCTCTGCACTTTGGATGTTGTACATTGATATTGTTGAAAATGTCTTGCTGGCCCTGCTGTGTGCTGCTTGAGAAGGACATTGGCATTACATCTTACCACCATACGCTCAATAATCCCATGGTGTTTGCATATGACATGATGAACTACGCTAGATATCTTCCTGTATACTATGCCAAAATGACATTACTTGCAGTGAAACATCCAGAGATACATCACAACTTCATCAACAAATGCTTTTAATCCATTTGGACTCATTCCGGTCAATCAAGCAATAGAGGTAACAGGGAATTTGAGTCAAAGAATCGATGTTGTGTTTGATAAGTACAATGAGACATCTATTAATTACAGTGAAAGGACAATCAGAGGGGAAGAACTCGGGCACCAGTTACAGAGCATTTCACCTTCCCAGACTGTCAGACAGTGGAGGAAATTCCTAAGCCACATAATAAATAAAACTCATTGCATTTCTTGTTAACAAAGTTCGAAACCAGAGTATTTTGTAAAATTTGCAAAACACTGTTTGCGAACTGTGAAGCTAAATCCTATAAAATCACATCTGAAGAGCTGGAAGTGCCCAGTCTCAACAGTACACACAAAGAAGCAGATAGCCGTTTGTTGATGAATGTTGCACACACTGCTAATGAGGGTTATGAGGCAGTAATGATAACCTTAGATGACACCAATTTGTGTATTATGTGTTTGGGATTCCATGACAGAATCATGGCTAAATTGTTTCTGAAATGTGGCACTAAAATACGCATGCAAATTATTGAAATTGGGAAAATAGTTTCAATTCATGGTGAAAACCTCTGACAGTTCTCCATAGGTTTTCCGGATGTCACACAGTAAGAGCATTTGTTGGAAGAAGAATATTAAGTGCATTCAAAATCTTGTCTGCCAACAGACCTATACCCTAAACACTTTTGCAGCTTGGAGATGAATGGGATCTTTCTGAAGGACTAATGGACAAATTGGAGCAATTCCTGTACTTGCTGTATGCACCATAATCTTAGGGTCATCACATGAATGACCTGAAATATCACCTAATCTGCACAAAGAAGGATGAGATGGACAGTCATCAACTTTCACCTTGCAGGGACTGTCTGAAGAATCCTGCTGAATGTGTGAATTATCAAGCCGACATAAGCAATAGATGTCTTCTGAATGATCCACAGATAGCTAGCCCAATTGGGAGAGGGTGGAAGTTGGAAAAACATGAGGGAGCAGAGCAACTGGTAGTGGACTGGATGGAGAGGCAGCCAGCACCTCAGAATGTTTTAAACCTACTAGCTTGCAACTGCATTAGGAACTGCAGGCTGCCAATCTATGTCTGCTGTCTAATTGACCTCAAGTGCACTGACTTGCATACTTCCCGCTTGTGAAAATCAAACAGACGCAGAGAATGATGACACCTATTCAGAGAAAGAAGATGACAACGAGGAATGTGAATGATAAAATTGTGTTTATGTTCACTCGTGACATACAACGCCTATGGAAGATTTGACAACTATTATTATTTGAAATTGTAAGTGGAAATTCTGCATATAACCTATATCAATATATGAGGAATAAAATGACGTTTTATTGTTATTATATTAAGGGCTATATTGATATTATCATAATTAATAATCATAATTATTTTTAAATTATATTGTATTTAACCAATCTGGTAGAACTCGATTTATTTTTCCACATATTATGATGAATTTGTATGCTATTTGTCAAAAACATGAAAACCATTATGTCTTTTTGACTATGGTTGCTAACCCATTAATATCAAACAAGAGTCAAAGAGTGATGACTTGCTATCACATATTTTCCATCTCTAGGCACCCATACCTTGCAAGATAAATCATTTTAGAACCCATTTCCCTGAGTGGAACCAATGGCCTAAATTTGGGGTTCTGGCTCATCGCCTACATTACTCTTATTCTCCCTCCTTACCACCTGTATGGCTTTTTCTGACACCTCAATACTGCTTACAATCTCAACTGCTGTCTTTAATGACAATTCATCTGATGACCATAGTTTCTCCTAAATCTTTTTGGATTTGGTTTTCATCAACAATTGATCTCTCAGCACCTTATCATACGTCATAAGCTCAAATGCACTCATCAAGCTAACCCTCTCAAAACTGTCATGAACTGATCAATTCTTTCTCCTTTCTGTTCTCTAGAATAAAAGTTAAACCATTCCGTTGCTACTTCAATCTTTCTTCCATAAATTTCATGCATTTGCTTAGCCGCACATTGGTAGACATCCACATCCCATAGAGCTCTAAGGGAGGGAAATTCTTGAACTCCCTTATTCCTGTAACACCTAATCTGGACCTTGGCAGGGACAATTCTCTTTCTGGAGTGCATTCACCATCCTACATAACCTCTACATACCCTTCATTTAAATCAAGCCGCAGCTCCGATTGCATGGGGAGTTTAGCAAGAAACACAGTGGAGGTGGTATGCTTGCAAAGTCCCAAATACACATAACTCAACAAAGCAAACTAAATAAGATATCACAATAGTAGTAGACGAATGGTGTGCTTAACATCGGAACAGTACAATACAGTAAAAAAAACTGATCGCTCTGAATAAATATCTACTTTCCAGTAATATTCAATGAAAGGTGTGCTGATCACCCGAACAGCACAGTACTGCACAAAGAAAACTGTATAATTATAGTCTTGTTCTAACTTCACAAATGTCATCCAGCATCTGAACACTCATTCACCCCTTCAACTGAGAACTCAGAGGTAATCACAAGGATAGAGCATGAACCCTGTCAGCAATATTCATGAGGCATTCATGAGGCAATAAATGACAGGAAGCAATGCCCCCTTCCACACAGCTCACATGACCACCTCAGACTAGAATCGCCTAAAAATAACCTTTACTTTCCAGCCACCAAATAAGTGCTGCAGCGCAACACGAACAACAGTCAGTAAATACCTTGAAGCACTGTTGCCAAGCAATGGTGTGTGGAACAGATGCCTAGTGACAATAGCAAAAGAAGACTAGTCTGTTGCATCTTCTCCCCTGCTGCATCACAACCACTAGGCCACAACTTTTCTTCCACTGCCTTGCCTCTGATACACAGTACACGGCTGTAGGTTGCCTATCAACCATGGTTTTAATTAAATGCTGGACTGTGCATCAGTTCTCCGGGCGACAACTCCTCCTATGCTGCTGCATTACTGAACAACATCAACACTGGCAAATCATAGCTCTGGATCATCTTCAACAGCCAGGTTGCAAATCAACAGGTCCTTTTGATGCCACCACCATCACTCCTGACCACAAAAACCACTGCAGAATGCAAAGATTTCAGATGCACTATTGCGATCCACTCCCTCTGGCAGAGCTCTTCATCCCATCATCGTTGCATTGTTAAGAACAAGTTCACAGCAGGTAAGCAGTAAACAGTCCTTTATTTCTGTAAGTATAATATAACTGGAAAAAGAGCAGTGCCAGCTTGCTCCTAGTTCATAAACTGCTCACAGCCAACTGTCTCAACAAGAATCTCCCGAAAGTTGTTGTTCTATCTCCACATTGTTCCCCACACTAAAATTCTGTTAGAAATGGGGTCTCTGGTTGGCAGTCAGTATGCACTCTGTCCAAACAGGGACCTTCACTTTAGAGAGGGTAATGGAGATACACACCTAGGATAACCCCTACTCACCCCCTTAGTAGATTTGTACAAGCAGTCAGGCTTATCTCAGTGTCAACGTGGAAAGTATTTGTAGCAACACACACAGTAACACAGTGTAAACACACAAAAGGTACACAACACCTGTTTAGAAATATAGCCAATATTTATCTAAATCAAACAAGACCATAACGGCAAAACAACCAACCTACACATGCAAAATTATGACTTTTTAAATTAAAAAGAGTCTTAATCCATAGAAATCAATGGATGCGTTGTTTTTACACAAAGTACCTGGTTTCTGTCGGAAAAGTCAGTGATGCCTCGATTCCTTACTCGCAATTGAGGCTGTGCATCATTTCTTTTCCGGTCAGGTAGGTGATGCATCAATTTTCTCCCCTACAGAAGAGTAAAGCGTTGATTTCCAGACGGGCAACCGTGAAGGTTTACTGTGGTTTTGAAGCCCAGCAACAATGCATGCAAAATTCACACAATGGTGAAGAGCTGTGCTGAGTGGGTGATGCGAAGATTGTGGCAACCGCAAGTGGGTGTTGCATCGATTTTTCAGCCGCGATGCAGGAGGTGCGTCGACTTTTCACCCGCAAAGCAGGTGCTGTGCCAATTTTTCTCCCACTCGGCTCCTGTGCATGGATTTCAGTCTTGGTTTCACCAGCTTCTCCTTGCAAGGGCCCAGGGACTGGACTAGGCACCACATGGCAGGGTAGGAGTCTCAGCAAGAGAATCCAGGTGCTGGCAGAGGAAGTCTTTGATGGCCCTGAGACTTCAGAACAGGGGGCAAGCTCAGTCCAAGCCTTTAGAGACACTTCACAAGCAGGAAAACACAGCAAAGTCCAGTCTTTGCCCTCTCTCAGGCAAAAGCAGCAACAGCAGTCCAACCCAGTAAAGCACACTCACAGGCAAAGGGGATGTACTCCTCCTCTAGCTCTTCAACTCTTCTCCTTGACAGAGGTTCCTCTTGATCCAGAAGAAATCTAAAAAACAGGGGTTTTGAGTCCGCTACTTATAGTAATTTCTTCATTTGAAGTAGGCAAACTTCAAATGAAAATCTCTGTTGTTCACAAGATCCTGCTTTTCCCAGGCCAGGCCCCAGACACATACCAGGGGGTTGGAGACTGCACTGTATGAGGACAGGCGCAGCCCTTTCAGTTGTAAGTGCAGCTCTTCCCTTCCCACTCTAGCCCAGGAGACTCATCATGATATGTAGGCTACACCCCAGTTCCTTTTTTGTCACTGTCTAGAGGGAATTCACAAACTGTCAGTCTGACCCAGACGTGTATTCCACAGGCAGGCAGAGGCAAATAATGATTAAGCAAAAAAATGCCCTCTTTCTAAAAGAGGCATTTTCAAATTGACAGTCTAAAAACCGGCTTTACCAAAAGGTGTATTTTGTGACACTCCATATCTCTCTCTGCCCCCAATGGGAAACTGCACTTAAAAGATATTTAAAGGCAGTCCCCATGGTAACCTATTAGAGAGATAGACCTTGCAACAGTGAAAAAATAATTTGGCAGTATTTCACTGTCAGGACATGTAAAACACATCAGTACCTGTCCCACCTTTATCATATACTGCACCCTGCCCATGGAGCTACCTAGGGCCTACCTTAGGGGTGCCTTACATGCACAAAAAGGGAAGCTTAGGGTCTGGCAAGTGGGTTCACTTGCCAGGTCAAATTGGCAGTTTAAAACTGCACACACAGCCTCTGCAGTGGCAGGTCTGAGCTATGTTTAGAGGGCTACTCATGGGGGTGGCACAATCAGTGCTGCAGGCATACTAGTAGCATTTGATTTACAGGCCCTGGGCACCTCTAGTGCACTTTACCAGGGATTTACTAGTGAATTAAAATGCCAATCATGGAAAAGCCAATTACACATACAGTTTACACAGAGAACACTTGCACTTTAGTACTGGTCAGCAGTGGTAAAGTGCCGAGAGTACCAAAAACAAGTCCAGCACACAGTCAAAACATTGGAAGCTGATGCAAAAAGAAAGGGGAGACTAGCCAAAGATAACAGGTCTAGCAAATTCCATTTCCAACATACCACACAGAGGCTGTGCATACAACTGCATTCAGACCTGTTCCATAAATTGGCCTTTTCCCACTTACAGTAGTCGTCTAAGAGTTTTTGTTGTGCCATCCTGGCCAATGTTTACCTTTATTGAAATACATCAGGGAAACCTCTGATTGCTATTTCCAGCAGTTCTCTCCCACTTTACCTCACTTACAACTCACTGCTGCCGGCAGAATAGTTTATTTTTCTAAATCTCTTTTAAATGATTAGAGCAAGGAACACAACCCCTTTATAGGACACCTTGCTTTCCCTAGAAATAATAAAGTGTAGGGGTGCACATTAACCATTTGTGCTCCATAGTATGATCATTCTTGAATACAAATAGGTATCCCACAAACAATCTTTACCTGAATCCAGGCAGCATGTAGAGGAGCTCAGCTTTAGCCCATGTGTTTGTTACACAATGTACTGACTGTTAAAAGGTAATGTATATTTTATTTTTGGGTAATTCATCGCTCTAAATTCGCTGTTGCCTCCTATTTTAGATTTGGCTAGAGACAGCTCTGGAGGTGAGTATCTCATTTAAATGACACGTGAAGAAAGCACTGCATACACCCATTGTACATTACTTGCTTTGGTTCATTCTTCTCTCACCCAATGGATGTTGGATGAGCCATTCCCATTTAAGTACAATATTTTTACTCCACAGAAGCCTATGACAAAGGAGCCAATCACAGGAATCACCAGGATAACAGCTGATGACAGATCAGACAATGTACTCGTAGTCCACCAGTCAGGCACCACAGGGGAGAGGGCTGACAACAGTGGAGTGATATTCTGCCTTGACCTTGACACCAGACTGGTGTAGAATGTGTTGACCATCTTAGAATGGTACATTAAATACCATCTTGCAAATCAGTTTCACATTTCCTGTTTCAGTGTTTTGTTAAATCATATCCCACCTGCAAAAATAGTATCCCTTGTGAAGTATCTATGCTGTGCTCTTTCCACTTGTGCTATTTTATTTTCAATGGCTGTCAGTTCTATGTAGTTGTCATTAACTAAACAAAGAGTATGGTATACATGCTGATAGCTACCCATATATGAACTTCCTTATCTTTCAGCGTCACTTCCTTGCTCATTAAAATTCACGATGGCCCAGCATATGACTGATTCTGGGACGCTGTCCTTAATCTACTAGCTCCACATACCTTCAAACAGTTCAGCCTAGTCCACTGCAAAGTGATTTCCATACCTTTTCCCAACACTATTGTACAACGTCATGCAGGATATTGAATACATAGAGTCTGTAAGGGGCCTTAGTAAGCAATAGACCAAGTGTGCATTGTCAGAGCAGCATGGGTTGAACATCTGCACTTCCCCCTTCCTGGCTTTTAGTAGCAGCCCATTTTGAAGTAAAGCAACAGATTCCTTCACAGGAATGTCACCCGAAAAAGGTGTTGGATTAAATTAGCTGGGTGCCCAAAGTGCAAAGGAGGTGACAAAGGTTGCAGCCAAATTACGCTTCTTGTTAGGAGGTTGAACATATTACTTAAAAATCAAAAAACCTAAATACATATGATGAATCAAACTAAAGTTTTAAGTCTGCCAACCTGCAATTAGAATGTGTCAAGTAGCCTCATGCACTAAACTTCTCTTCCTATTCGCAGTGAAGTTACCTTTATTTAACGCCTTCCATGTTAAGGACAGCTGGGAACCATCCTCAGCCACAGTTGTTGTATGCTGAGGACGGCTCCCAGCTGTCCTAGGCACACACCCAAGAAATCCCTCTGGTGCGGGCACCAAAGGGATTCGTGGGATAATCATCATAACTCCAGCATGGTGCAAAAGGCCATTTATTAGGACGGATTGCATCTAACATTGTAACATGTAACATCACAACCTCTTAAACTCCTTAACATATCAACTGTATTCCCCCTTTGCCCCCTCATCAATATTTTCTCCCCAACAATTGCCCATGCATCCTTTTTACCCTTCACCCCAGTCACTTCCTCCCATCACCGTCGTCCTCATCTCTTCCGTTCAAAAACATCCTCCAACCACCACTTCATTCACCTATTTCTGTCAACCTACAGCCAGCTCTCCTTTCACCTGAATTCCTTATTCCTCCTCCCAAGAGGTAGATCCACCCGCATCTGACTCTCCACCCCCCAACGTATCGTTCCCACTCACCAGCAACCCGTCCTAACTTGGCAGCTCTCACCGTAAGCCTGAAAACCCTGAAGGGCAGGTGGGTGGCAAAAAGTTCCTCTCTCTTTACCCTATGAGCCGGAAAAGGATGTCATCTTCTCTCCTGACTCATTTAACCTTCCACCTCACCAATCTGACCTCCCTCCCCCTCCCACTAACCCATCCTGTTACCTGCCTCTTCTCACAAAGTTTCCCGAGGAAAGATTTGCCTGTAACTAGCTCTCCATGGGACCCTCCAATCTTTTAAAAATAAGCAGCCTCGGGAAGTGGGGAACAAGCTCCCTACCCCCTGAGGTTGTTTCTTTTGTTTCAGTGAAATTACATCAGTGTGATGTGCTTGCTGATCGGGGTAGAAAGTGCACTAGGCACCAGAGACTTTCATTTTATAATATAGAGGGATGAGGCCTGCCATGGACCGATCAATGGGAGGATGAAATCTCCTTATATGCGGATGTCCTGCTTTACATAACAGACACGATACTTGCACTAGAGAGGTTATTGCAAATAACTCACACCTTTGGCCGCTGCTCCAGGTACACAATAAATTGGCAAAAATCCCATAAGGCAACCTACAGGGACAACCACTGAGATTGCCCCATGACTGTGTGGCAAAACTAGTTATCTCAGGTTTTATGTCAAAATGAGACCAGCGTTATTTTTTTATAAGAACCTGTTGCCATCTCTGGAAGGGTTTAAATGAAATGTCCAGCACCGAAAATCCCTCCCAACATTTTATAGTATAGAGGGGTTGGGGCTGCCCAAAATGGGCTTACCAATGCCCCTCACCCACCCCAAATATGTAAACAGTCTTTCTGCCCCCCCAGGTGGCTGAAAGCCCACAAAGCACCAGTGAAGATTATTATTATTTTTTTAAAAAGGGGTGGGGGTATCAATCAATCAAAAAATGTATAGATCGTGCTACTCTCCTGTGAGGGTCTCAAGGCGCTGGGGGCGGTGGGGGCTGGGGGGGGGGTTACTGTTCGAACAGCCACGTCTTGAGGTGTTTTCTGAAGAGCATGAGGTCCTGGGTCTTGCGGAGGTTAGTGGGGAGGGAGTTCCAGGCCTTGGGGGCGAGGTAGGAGAAAGATATGCCTCCTGTGGTGGCGCGTTGGATGCGGGAGACTGTGGCGAGCGCGAGGTTGGCGGAGCGGAGGTGGTGAGTGGGAGTGTGGAAGTTCACTCTTTCGCTGAGGTAGGTTAGTCCGGTGTTGTGGAGGGATTTGTATGCGGGGATGAGGATTTTGAAGGTGATCCTCTTTTCGATAGGGAGCCAGTGAAGGGATCTGAGGTGTGGCGAGATGTGTTCATGGCAAGGGGGGTCCAGGATGATGCGGGCGGCTGCGTTATGGATTCTCTTGAGTTTGCGGTTGAGTTTGAGTGTGGTGCCGGCATAGAGGGCGTTTCCGTAGACCAGCCTGACGGCATTGATTTGCTGGGTCATGAAGAGGGAGGGGTCCAGGATGATGCCTAGGTTGCGTGCGTGGTTTGCAGGGGTAGGTGCGGGGCCTAGGGCAGTGGGCTACCAGGAGTCGTCCCACATGGTTTTGTTGGGGTGGAAAATGATGATTTCGGTTTTGTTGGAGTTGAGCTTGAGGTGGTTTGCTGTCATCCATGTGACGGTGTCAAGGAGTGCAGCGTGGAGGTTGATTTTGGCGGTGGTAGGGTTACGGGTGAGGGAGATGATGAGCTGGGTGTCGTCGGTGTAGGATATGATGGTGATTCCGTGTGGTTGGAGGATGTTGGCGAGCGGGGTCATGTAAATGTTGAAGAGGGTAGGGCTGAGGGAGGACCCTTGGGGGACTCCGCTGTTGATTTTGGTGGCTGTGGAGTGGAAGGGAGGGAGGCAGAGTTTTTGGGTTATTTTGGTGAGGAAGGAGGAGAGCCAGTCTAGGGCTTTGTGACGAATCCCTGCGTTGTGGAGGCGTGTGTGTAGTGTGTGATGGCAGACAGTGTCAAAGGCAGCGGAGAGGTCCAGGAGGATGAGTGCAACGGTCTCGCCCTTGTCGACTCTGGTTCTGATGTCGTCAGTACATGCGATGAGGGCGGTCTCAGTGCTGTGGTTCTTGCGAAACCCAGACTGGGAGGGGTTGAGTGTGTTGTTTTCCTCAAGGAAGTGTGACAGGCAGGTGTTCACTAGTTTCTCAACGACCTTGGCGGGGAAGGGGAGGAGAGCGATAGGGCGGTAGTTGGAGAGGTCGTCAGGGTTAGCTTTGGGCTTTTTCAGGAGTGCGGTGACTTCTGCGTGCTTCCAGGGGTCTGGGAAGGTGGCGGTGTCGAAAGAGCTGTTGATTATGTATGGCCATGCCCCCACCCCAAAACAATGGGGACCAAAGTCTTTCTGGCCCCCTGGGGTGCAGATGGGGTGAATACCCCCGATCTGCCCACTCAAGGGGGCAGACAGCCCACCAGATGCCAGGGAATTAAAAAAAAATAGAGCGGTGGGGGATGTCCACCACCATGGGCAAAGCTGTGCCCTCCACCCCAACAGAAAGGGGTAACAGTCTTTCTGCTCCCTGCAGTCTAAAGCATCTTTAACCCCCAAAGACAAGCAAGAGGACATTTGACTCTTTTCGGTTTTGAATTTACATATGGGCCAAGAGAGCTTGGCTAACTCCCAATATCAACCCACTTGCAATGGTGAGTGGCTGCACTTTTTGGACTTGGGTAGGCTGCCTCTTGGAAAATCCTATCATACCCTTCTGAAAACTAAACATCTGGGAGAGTCCAGGGTGGTGTGGTTTGCGTGAAAAACCCAACATTTTGTTACCCAGAATCCCATGCAAACCTCAAATTTAGCAAAAAGAAACACATTGTCCTCACATTTCAGTGTAGGATCACCACACCGGCACAAATTTCTTACTACCTAGCATTCCCCTCGGCCTCCTGATAAAAATGACACCTCACTTGTCGGGGTGCCCAAAGCAGAGTCAGGCTAAAAATGCATTAAAAAAACAGCTCTAATCAACATGCTGTGGTATCCCTTCAATCTTTACACATGTTTGGCTCTTTCCTGTCGCAGGCACTTGGGCCACCCACACAAGTGAGGTATCATTTTTATTGGAAGACCAGTGGGAATGCTGAGTGATAGTGAATTTGTGCCTGCACAGTGATCCTGCACAGAAATGTGGGGGAAATGTGTTTTTTTTGCTAAATGTAAGATTTGAAGGGAACTCTGAGTAAGAAAATGTTGAAGGAGCCACACAGGCTACACCTCCCTGGTATCCCAAGGGTGTCTATTTTTCAGAAATGTCTAAGTTGGTAGATTTCCCTAGATGGACGCCGAGCCAAGGACCAAAAATGCAGGTTACCTCATTGCAAAAACAGGTTGTTTATTTATACATAACTTTGATGTGTCCACCATACATTTTGGGGCATTTCCTGTCACTAGGAATACCCACGCAAGTGAGCTACCATTTTTATCAAGAGACTTGGAGAAATGCTGGGTGGAAGGAAGTTTTTGGATCCCCTCAGGTTCCACAACTTTCATCACAGAAATGTGAGGAAAATGTGTATTTTTAGACAGACTTTGAGGTTTGCAAGGGATTCTGTGTAACAGAACCTGGTGAGAGCCCCACAAGTCACCCTATCCTAAATTTTTCTGGTTGTCTAGTTTTCAAAAATGTACAGGTTTGCTGGGTTTTCCTAAGTGCCGGCTGAGCTAGAGCCCAAATTCTACAGCTAGGCATTTCACGCAAAAAACAGCAGACGTTTTCTGTGGAAAAATGTGATGTGTCCACATTGCGTTTTGGGGCGTTTCCTGTTATGGGCACTAGGACTACCCATACAAGTGAGGTAGCATTTTTATTGGGAGACTTGGGGAATCCTGGGTGAAGGGAGGTTTGTGGCTCCCCTCAGATTCCAGAACTTTCCATAACAGAAATGTGAGGTTTGCAAAGGATTCTGGATTACAGAACCTGGTGAGAACCCCACAAGCCACCCCACCATGGATTTCCATAGGTGTCTCATTTTAACAAATGTACAGGTTTGCTTAAGTGCCGGCTGAGCTAGAGCCTGAAATCCACAGCTAGACACTTTGCAAAAAATACATCAGCTTTCAGTGGAAAAATATATTGTGACCATGTTGTGTTTTGGGGCATTTCCTGTTAGGGGCACTAGGCCTACCCACACAAGTGAGGTATCATTTTTTATCAAGAGACATGGGGGAACATGGGGGGACACAGAATAGCAGAACAAGTTGCCAATTGTCTTTCTCTACATTTGTGTCTTCCAAATGCAAGACAGTGTGTAAGAAAGAAGTCCTTTTGAGAAATGCCCAGTAATTCACATGCTAGAATAGGTACTTTCAAATTCAGACATGTGCAAATAACCACTGCTTCTAAACTCCACATCTTGTGCCCATTTTGAAAATACACAGGTTTCCTTGATACCTATTTTTCACTCTTCGTATTTTACCAAATGAATTGCTGTATTCCCGGTACACAATGAAAACCCATTGCAAGGTATAGCTCATTTTTTGACTCAGGATACCTTGAGTTCTTGATGAACCTACAAGCCTGATATATCCTCACAACCAGAAGGGTCCAGCGGACATAATGGTATCTTGCTTTCAAAAATATGCCATAGTTGGAAAAAGTTACAGAAGAAAACATAGACAGAAATGGCTGTTTTTTTCAACTCAGCTTCAATATTTGTTTATTTCAACGGTTATGTGCTATAAAAAAAATCCTTGGAGGATCTACACAAATGACCCCTTGCTCAATTCAAAATGTTGTCTACTTTTCAGAAATGTATAGCTTACTGGGATCCACAATTGGTTTCATGCCCATTTCTGTCATTAACCGGAAGGAGGTTGAAAGCACAAAAAATAGGAAAAATGGAGTGTGTCTCGGTACAATGGGAAAACTGTGTTGAAAATGTTGGTTTTCTGATTCATTGAAGATGGTGATTTTAGCTCTGCAAGCCCTTTGTTGATGCCATTTGCAGGTGAAAAACAGATGCTTTAGTCTGCAGCACTTTTTTTTACCATTTTCCCCCAAAAAAACAATTTTAACTGTATTTTGGCTAAATTCACGGTCCCCATTAAAGAAACCTAAAAACTCTGCCTCCTTTTAAAATCCTCAGGATGTTGGAAAAAAATACACAAAATTTAGCATGAATAGCTTATGTGGACAAAGCATTATGGGGGCCTAAGCGTGAGCTACTCCAGATAGCCAAAAAAAAGGATTAGCACAGGAGGGGGAAAAGCCTTAGCAGGGAAAGGGTTAAAGATACATAGGTTTTCAGAAAAACCTTAAGGTCCTCACATCAGCAAGCAGTCTGTCCTCGCTAGTATGGCTAGGGTACAAAACAAAATTACTATTACTATTTTCATGCGTAGAAACATCATCCATTCTCATTCACATAAAAATCCTAACTCTGCTGTAAATTTGTGTTATATGCTGAAAGGGGTGAGAGTCCCTAGCACTTGTCTTGGTGAACCACAAAAGTCATTAAATAAAAATGTGCTTAATCCTTTGGTAGCTTGGAACGTAGCTTGGCACAAAGCAGTCTGGCTTATATAAAGTGCTCAAACAGTGGCCATTGAGAAACAATGTAATTTGTGATGGAGGTACACTGTTAATGTACAGTTATTGTAGACTGTTTGTCACCGCATGATGATATGTACAAACCCTTCCATATATATGCATGTTGGTGTTTGAAATTTAATGGCAGAAATATGTTTTTCCCTGAAGAAGTCCTCTTGAAGGGACGAAACGTGTTGGCTGGGCTGGATTGGATTTTTGCATGTAAAGAATAAAGATCTGTTGACGATTCAACATTATGACTCTCCCATCTCCATGGTTTGAATGAAGAATTTTCCATCTTGATGAGCTAATGAGTGTGAATTTGATTGAATCACTCAAGTGCTTTATTGATATGTGTTACTGCTTCCTGCATTGTGGAGAATTGCCTTAAGAGTAGGTTGGGGTTCATGAGCAAGTGGATCTTTTGGAGGCTGTAGTGCTGTATTTTGATACATATGTATTAAAACTTGAGCAATTAACAAAGGTGAGGTTCCCAGAGAGTTTATTGTCAAATATAGCTCCTGGCACTAGGAGGATGTAAATAGGAGGCTATCCTTTTTAGGAACTATTGCCCCAAGAAACAGGATGTGGCAATTATCATAATTTGGCTATTAGACTGAGTTACATTTAGTATGTTCTATTTGTGTATATTATTTTAATTTATTGATGGTAATTCAATAGCACACTAGTACTGATAGGTGTTTAGGGGCTTTACATTAGCAAGGAATCTTACAATGAAAATGGAAGTATAATAAAAAGAATTGAAAGAGAGTCTAATCTAGTCTAATCTACCAGATTTATAAAGTACTTGGCTACCTTTAGGGCTTCCCTGCACAGAGGAGAGATGAGATACACGAATGAATAACATAAGTTATGTAAAAAAGAAAGTTTTAAACCATTTTCGGAATTGGGGAAGAAGACAGATTAAGACTGAAGAACCAGCAAGTCAGAAAAAGGTAAAATGAAACAGTCAAAGGTGTCTTCGGAGGGTAGTAAACACATAGCAGGACAATTTTCAAGAAGAAGGAAGGGAATTAGCAGGGGCCTTTCTTAGTCAGTGAGATTCGGGGGTTGAGGGCTAAAGATGGAGGAGTGAGCTGGCCAAGGTTCAGGATGGACTGTTTCCATAAGGGACCAGCTCAGTATTGATTTTCACTGAGGTGTGCCTCTGTTTAGAGCGGTACAGTGGGTGAAAAACAATGAGTTGGCATGCCGCCGAGCTATTTCACTGATTAGACTTTTTACAAGCATTCATCCAATCACCTTTTGGGTGTTGGATTGCCATGAGTATGCCTAGAGACCTGAGCCTATTACTGGCAATGTTTGGGAATTCCAAAAAGTAGTATATTTGCACCCACTTAAGAGTATTTTACTACTTTTTGCAATACATAAGTCACTAAATATACCAACTTTTCCTCTCCAAGAAATAAACACTTTAAAAACCCTTAGAGAAATGAGTAGTATGAGAAAAACTGCCACAAACATAGCAGAGAAGAGTCAGGGCTCCAAGGCCCAGCTAGCATACCAAGAATGCATTTGGGGGTGGCACACCCCAAACACCCTCCACCTACTCAGCACCCTAAGCTAGGCCACCATCTGTCTCACATGAGCCTAGTAGTTCTCTCTCGGGGCTCATTACTACGGTCACATATACACAGCCACCTTGGATCACTTATTTTAAATGTATTTTGGCTGCTTGCACTTTTCTTCTTCTCTGAAATGAGGACCCTTGATGGCAGAGTTGTGAAATCAGTGCATGTAAGCAGGGCTACATGTTTTCAGTCCCTGCTCTTGCAAATTATTTTATGAAGTGAATGACCATACAATGACTGAGTCGCAAGCAGAGGTGGGCATGCCAGCAAATTAATATTGCAGGTCAGAGCTGAGCCAAGGGTCAGGTTTGACTTTAAGACCCAGATTCTCAAAGGTGTCACAGAATGCAGCACAGCAGCCAACAATGCAGTGCTGCATTCCGTGGCAGGGAGAGAGTAGGAGAGTGTCATGTTCTCCTCCCATCTCCCTAGCACTGGAGCAGATTTGTGCTGCCGTGCACCAGGCACACATCTTAGCTCCATAGTGTTAGGGTGCGTGTCTGGGTCTATTATAGGTTTTCTACAGGTAGGGTACCCTTTCTGTAAAAGATACTATGGCTAGACAAGTGAAACAAAAAGTGAAAAACCTTTTCCTATCTTGTATGTGTGCTGTACATGCAAAGTGCAGAAAGAAAGGAGAAATGAAAACATTTTCACACCTGCTTCTCAGCCGCTTTCATTTTTGGTGGAAACCCTGTCTACTAATGTTAGTAGATAGAGTTTAGCATCAAAAAACATGGGTGGTTACATGGGAACGCCCATGTACCAACCATTTAAGGTCCCCTCGATGAAAACTAATGATAGCAGTGTTTGGCAGTGCTTTGTGTTACTTTTGGGTACTGGTACGTGAATCAGGGAAAAAACATTTTGTGCTGGTTAGCGTCAATTTTGTGATGCTAACCCCCTAGAGTCCATGCACAAGCCAGCCCATTAAAATATTTAGTTGGTATATTGTGCAAGAAACTAAATGCAAAAATAAGATAGTCCCTTCAAATTCAAAAAAGTGTATTTCTTCAGCATGCAGAAGTGCTTTACCTTAGTAGATCAGAAGACACCACTGCACAGCCAGACATCTATTAAAAGTAATTTTTTAAAATATGAACGTAGAATTTTTTTGCCTCACACACAACTGACAATGCCATTAGTGAACGAAGGAGCACGTCACTATTCGTGGAAACCCAAAACGTGCCCTAAATTCTTATTACAGATGGCAACATTATAATCTAAAAAATCAAATTGTACAGAGCACACTCTGAATTTACGTTTTTATGCTCTCATATGTGACAATAATGAAAAAGAGGCTCTGTGAAATAAAATGTTTGCCTAGGAACATACATTTTGGATCTACAGGAAAGCCAGTAATGATCCCATGTTATCTGATTTCGTATTCTGAAATGTAGCCGTGAGATCCTAAACTTAAAATAATTCTTAAACATGAGAAGGAGAGCCAATCCTGGCATACCGGACTCAAATCAGGGACCCCAAATCCAACTATCAAGCCAAGAATGCATTTACCTGAGGTGTGTCACACCATAAACACTCTCTGAGGCCCTGGAAATTAGTATGATTTTTGCTGAAGGCATGGATTCAGCCTGTCATTTCTTATTTCAGAGGGACAGTACAGGGTGTATGTAGGATTTAATTGAGAACGGTTTTTAAAAGTTGTGTTTGCAGAAGTTTCTTATTTGTAAGGGGGTTAGGCTGCGTTCTGAAGTTTGTAAGTTTTTTAAAGTGAGTTTCTGGAAGATATTGCTGCATCAAAATGGGATCTATTCTGGGTCAATTATTCACATTTGGTGCAAATTGGGTAATGCCATTATGATTAAAGGAATTTGCTGAAAACCTGAACTCTGATAATGAGCCATTTTATTTATCATGTTTTGCTGCAACACTGGAGCAATAGGCATATTTGCATAGAATTACCCTTCATTTTGAGTGTTTTGAACTAGGACACAATTTTGTACTATTAGATTTGCATCCATTGCATCTGAGAATTAAAATCATTTTGAATTGAATTCTGTATGTATTTGTGCTTCTAGTGCCCAATTTTCCCACATAACAAGTGGTGGTCTATTTTAACATGTTGATAAATATCTTCATTCCATTATAATTATTCACAAACCAACTACCTCTGCCCTGCAGAATCACTTTCCTATCATATGCTAAATCTTTGCACACCAAATCTGTGAATTCCTAGCATCTGAGAATTTGCACCAGAATTTGCACCATCAAGAAAACCAGAAACCAGTTTTACCTCCTTTCAGAAGCTGCTTCATCTGTGCTACCATCAGCTTTTCTTTAATATTTCTCTGATCAGTGTTGTAACAGTCACTGCAATACTTTGCATACTTGGGTATCGCATTGATACTCTTGGTCTGCCAACACATCACATTCTGCTGAATAAGAGAAATATGCTCCGTAAACAAACCTAAAATAAAACCCTGTACAAACCTGATTATGCTGGTCATTACAACCCTGGCAGTCGGTGTTAAAGCGGCGGAAAGACTGCCAACAGGCCGGCGAAAAAATAAATTTAATCACGACTGTGGCGGAAACCGCCAACAAAGACAGCCACTTTAACACTCCAACCGCCACGGCAGTACAAACAAACAGCTTGGCGGTCACCGCCAACAGACAGGCGGAGGACAATGTACCATCCACAGTATCACAACAGTCCAATCCGCCACCTTTTCCAGGGCGGATTCACCGCGAACAAAAACACAGCGGAAACAGGACTTCGAAGGGAAAACTCTCACCTCTACACACCCCACGAGGAATCCAGACGCCATGGAATCCGAACTGCAGATCCTGCCAGCCCTTATCTTCTTGCTCCTCTACCAGGAGCACGAACGCCGGCGGCGAAGACCACAGTGAGTACTGCACCTACGACACAGGGGAGGGGGGAGGGAAAAAACAGGGACACACACACGCAACACGCAACACCCCTACCCCCACCCTCACCCACGACAACACACACACTAATACAGCATGATACATTACAGTTACACCCCCCCCAAACCTCCTGGAAGAATGCAAGGACAAAAGGAAATGAGTGTAACCATTGTAATATATTAAAATCCAGTACGCAAAAATATATATATACACTATAAACAAAATATATACCAAGAATATTAGTCCAGGTAGTGCTCCATTGAAGCCTGTGGAACACCGGGCCCACACGGTATGGGCGAGGCCCACACTCAATCCCCGAACATGACGGAGAGAACACTGCAGGGCCATCAGATAGAAATAAAAGAGGCACCTCAGGGGGAAGGGAAATAGGGGGCACCTCAGCCGGTTGAGTGCACAACGCCAAATCCACGAGGGGGCCACATGTTCCATCCTGGGGAGTGCAAAGCCACAGTCTCTCAAGTCTCTACAGTGGGTGGTTTACCTACTGTTCAATCCTGGGGAGTGCAAAGCCAGAGTCCCTCAAGTCTCTACAGTGGGTGGTTTGCTCACTTTTCAATCCTGGGGAGTGCAAAGCCACAGTCTCTCAAGTCTCTACTGTGGGTGGTTTGCCCACTGTTCCATCCTGGGGAGTGCAAAGCCACAGTCTCTCAAGACTCTACAGTGGGTGGTTTGCCCACTGTTCCATCCTGGGGAGTGCATGCCACAGTCTCTCAAGTCTCTACAGTGGGTGGTTTGCCCACTGTTCCATCCAGGGGAGTGCAAAGCCACAGTCTCTCAAGTCTCTACAGTGGGTGGGTTGCCCACTGTTCCATCCTGGGGAGTGCAAAGCCACAGTCTCTCAAGTGGATAACAGTCTCCACTGGTTCTGGAGGGGGCTTTGTGACCAGAGTGCTTCATCCTGCCAAGGACAGAGGAAGTGGATGTGTTACTCCACAGGTTTGGGCTTTGTGCCCAGAGTGCTTCATCCTGCTCGTGACAGACTCAGTAGCGTCAGTGCCCTTGGCGCTCATGGGCCGGCGGTGCCTTTTTCAGTGGTGCTTGTTGCGGCGGTGCCCTGTTCAGCGGTGCTTGTGGCGGCGGTGCACTGTTTAGCGGTGCTTGTGGCAGCGGTGCCCTCTTCAGCGGTGCTTGTGGCGGCGGTGCCCTGTTCAGCGGTGCTTGTGGGGGCAGTGCCCTGTTCAGCGATGCTTGTGGCGGCGGTGCCCAGTTCAGCGGTGCTTGTTGTGGCAGTGCCCTGTTCAGCGGTGCTTGTTGCGGCGGTGCCCTGTTCAGCGGTGCTTGTGGCGGCGGTGCCCTGTTCAGCGGTGCTTGTGGCGGAGGGGTCCTTTGCAGTGACTCAGCTGCTGGCGGTCCTGTCAGGCCCAGCGGGGCTGGTGCTGGCGGTCCTGTCTGGCCCTGCGGGGCTGGTGATGGCGGTCCTGTGTGGCCCAGTGGGTCTGGTGCTGGCGGTCCTGTCCTGGGCAACTGGGCTGGCGGAGGCCTCCTGGGCAGCAGGGCTGGTGGCAGTAGCCTCCTGGGCAGTGGGGATGATGGTGGTGGCCTCCTGGGCAGCAGGGCTGGTGCTGGCCTCCTGGGCAGCGGGGCTGGTGCTGGCAGTGGCCTCCTGGGCAGTGGGGATGATGGCGGTGGCCTCCTGGGCAGCAGGGCTGGTGCTGGCGGTGGCCTCCTGGGCAGCGGGGATGATGGCAGTGGCCTCCTGGGCAGCAGGGCTGGTGCTGGCGGTGGCCTCCTGGGCAGCGGGGATGATGGCGGTCTTCTCCGCCGTGCTGCTCTTCCCAGACTTGCTGACTTACTTGTGGCCCTTCCCCACCTTGGAAGGTGTCGCACCTGACTCCACACTCCCACCTGTACCTCTGGGAGAGGCTTTGGTGGCTGGAGTCTTCCCCCTCTCCCGCCGGGCACTGGCCAACTTTTGATGCTTGACGGGTGGGGGACTGTCCGTGCTGTGGCTCCGTGCCACACTGGCCGCCCTGGTGGCCGGTGCACTTCAGATTCCGGTGACTACAGGCACCACTGGTCCCGGAGATGTTGTGGCTGAGGTGCTAGGTTGGGACCTGGAGAGTCGGGCCCTAGGAGACGGACCGGGTCGCGGAGGTGAGGGAAAGAGGTCAAGGTTGGACAGGAAAAGTTTCTTGGGAACACTGGGATGGGTAGCTGGAGGGGGTATGGGAGTGGAGGAAGAGGTTGTGGTTGTAGGAGGTGTTCGTTTGGTGACTTTGGGTGAAGGTGCATGCGCTGGAGGCTGTCGTGAGGTGGATGGCTGTTGGGTGGGTGTGTGCCTGCGTTTGTGTATCTTGGGAGGTGGCGTCACAGACACACTGGGAGAGGACACAGGGGACTTGTGAATGGCAGTGGGGGTGGTGACTGCACGTGAGCGGGGTGTGGTGGTGTGTGTGCTGGTGATGGAAGTAGTGGCTGTAGATGTAGTGCATGCAGGTGTGAGTGGAGACGAGACTGGGAGGGAGGAGGGAGACGAGGAGGAGAGGGACACAGTGGAGGCAGTGGATGTTGGGGTCTCTGCATGTGTGTGATGCTTGCGTGAGTGCCTGTGGGATGTGTGGTGCTTTTGTTTGCCTGAGCTTCCCTTGTGTTTTGACGTCTGTGCATGCTGGTCTGAAGGTGTGCTTGGGATAGCCTCAGCCTATGACGAAGAATAGTGGACAGGGTCAACGCAGTGGGACAACACCCAAGAAATCAGGAGGACATCAGGAAAAGGTGGAACGACCTACGGGGGAAGGTGCGTTCCATGGTCTCAAGACACCACCTTGCGGTTCAGCGGACTGGCGGCGGACCCCCACCACCTCCCCCACAACTAACAACATGGGAGGAGCAGGTCTTGGCGATTCTGCATCCTGAGAGCCTCGCAGGAGTTGGTGGAGGAATGGACTCTGGTAAGTCAAATCTTAACTATTACATCCTCCACCCTACCTGCATGCTATCACATACCCCCACCCTCGCCCTCACCCCTATCACTCCGACTCCTCACAAATGTACCAATATCACAAACCACACATCCCAACACCAAGCCCTGCATGCAACAACAAAGCATGGACACCCATCACTAAAGCATGTGCACTGCACATACCCATATAACCCCCTAAACCATGATCACACAAGCTCCCACACAGGAATGTCAGCACTGGGGTACACAGTCACCCACCCATTGCACACCATGCCACACACAGATGCAATAATCATGCCTTTCCACCCCTGCAGGACCACTACCCAACGTCACCAGACAGGAGGGTCCAGACATGTCCACTCCACCCACAGAAGAGGCCCACAGTGATGACAGCACCTCTGTCCAACTAGATCTATGACCAGCCTGGACCATCGGGGGACTCGGGACAGTCGGTTTCCCTCACACAGGCACAGGCCACCACAGACCTTCCCCCCTCTGGAAACACCAGCACAGCACCCACCCAGCGGGCCCATACCTCCGTCCCCAGGACACGTCAATCAGCTGTGTGTCCACAAGTACAGGGAACCCAGGATAACCCACCACCCCAACAACAACAGGGACCTGGGGGCAGTGGCAGTGGGCACACGGTCCAGGGACAGAGGCCAAGGAACACAGGGAAACTGGGAGGGCTGCCGTGTGACAGGGGGCGGACAGGCCAAGGGAACCCACTCTCCACGAGGCCCTCTCCTCCATCATGGGAGCATACCACCACTTCCAGGAGACGATGGCAACGGTACTGGACAAGTTTCAGGAGACCCAGCGCATGCAGGAGGAACAGTATATGGGCTTCAGGGAGGAACTCAGAACCATCAGCTCCACCCTGGGCACCATCGTAGGGGTGGTGAAGGAACTACTTAACACCAGGAGGGACACTGTGGCACTCCAAGGGGCCCCTGACACTAGCATGGACGATGAACTGCCCACCACTTTCGCCGGCGCTAGTGGATAGGACGCCCTGCCACAGGACCACCACACCAGCACCCCACCCCCTACAGAGGGAGAACCACCCTGCAAACGGTCACTGAGATCCAGGAAGAAGACAGAGCACGATGCCAAGACCCCAGCCAAGAAATGAGACCACCCTGATTGTCATCCCACTATCCCACTTTGTCACCCTGTCCATAATTAAACTGCCCCAGCTCCACTTCCTATGCCCGTATGGGCAATGCACCTGTGAGACTAATAGACTGGACTCTGCCATGGACACTCCTCCGCCATCACCCCTCACCATTTAACTTCCCCCTCCAATATTTTGCATTTAAATAAACACACTTAAAGCACAAAATGATCTGGAGTCTGTCTGTGATTTCGAAATAGTGTATTTGCAATTACAGTGACAAAATGTTCTTGAAATAGTAATGTCAACATACCTATGTCACACAGCTCTAGTCCATGAGGAATCTAAGCAGATGATACACGTTGGGACCCACATCTGTGAAACCGTAAGGGAAAGTGACAACTCAGTGACCATACATTGGGTGAAAACGACAGACTGTAGAGAGGTAGTAGTTGAAAAGTACATGTAGTAGGCAGGAATGTATTCTCACCTGTGTTTCACTGGAAATATTGCTGGATCACTGAGTCCCTGTTATGCATGTCTTCTTCCTCTGCTTCATCCTCATCACTGTCCACAGGCTCCACAGCTGCCACAACACCGCCATCTGGACCATCCTCCTGCAGAAAAGGCACCTGTCGTCGCAAAGCCAAGTTGTGAAGCATACAGCAGGACACGATGATCTGGCACACCTTCTTTGGTGAGTAGAATAGGGATCCACCTGTCATATGCAGGCACCTGAACCTGGCCTTCAGGAGGCCGAACGTCCGCTCGATCACCCTCCTAGTTCGCCCATGGGCCTCATTGTAGCGTTCCTCTGCCCTGGTCCTGGGATTCCTCAGTGGGGTCAGTAGCCATGACAGGTTGGGGTACCCAGAGTCACCTGCAAATGGCGAGGGACAACTGTTAGACACACACTAACCTGTAGGGATAACCCCAGACACCTATTCCCACTGTCTTGCTTCCAGGGGCTCACCTAATAGCCACACACGGTGCCTCTGGAGTTGACCCATCACATAAGGGATGCCGCTGTTCCGCAGGATGTAGGCGTCATGCACTGAGCCACGGAACATGGCATTCACATGGGAGATGTACTGGTCTGCCAAACATACCATCTGTACATTCATGGAATGATAACTCTTCCGGTTTCTGTACACCTGTTCACTCCTGTGGGGGGGGCCGAAGCCACATGGGTCCCATCAATGGCACCTATGATGTTGGGGATATGTCCAAGGGCATAGAAGTCACCTTTCACTGTAGGCAAATCCTCCACCTGAGGGAAAACGATGTTGCTCCGCATGTGTTTCAGCAGGGCAGACAACACTCTGGACAATATGTTGGAAAACATAGGCTGGGACATCCCTGATGCCATGGCCACTGTTGTTTGAAAAGACCCACTTGCAAGGAAATGGAGCACTGATAGCACCTGCACTTGATGGGGGATTCCTGTGGGATGGCGGATTGCTGACATCAGGTCTGGCTCCAACTGGGTACACAGTTCCTGGATTGTGGCACGGTCAAACCTGTAGGTGATTATGAAATGTCTTTCCTCCATTGTCGATAGGTCCACTAGCAGTCGGTACACCGGAGGATTCCACCATCTCCTCACATGTCCCAGCGGACGGTGCCTATGAAGGACAACAGCGACCACAGAGTCAAACAACTCAGAGGTACGTACCCACAGTTTACCCAGAACACCAATCATACACAATAGGTGGCCAGTATGTGTGTTGAGACTAGGCCTAGGTATGTGTGATGCAGTTGGAAATTAGGCCATGTAGCCCCTGAAATGGCGGCTGCCTGACCTCTAAAGTGGGACAATGGGATGTGAGTTAACTGCGCTGGCATTGTACACCGCTGCGGTAGGCGGTCGGAGACCGCGGCGCAATGCTGCATTGGTTAACATTGGACCCTATCGGTCCCAGGAGCCAATGACAATGTACGCCGGCTGTGATGGTACGCACCGCTGCGGACGTGACCGCCATTTTCTATCTGTTCAATCACTCGATACCTGATCTTCGACAGGAGAGGACCTACACTACAAGTGCTGCTGTGACCTCGGTCTGGAAGAGACAATGGCCCTCATTCTGACCTTGGCGGGCGGCGGAGGCCGCCCGCCAAAGTCCCGCCGTCAGATTACCGTTCCGCGGTCGAAAGACCGCGGCGGTAATTCTGACTTTCCCGCTGGGCTGGCGGGCGGTCGCCTTCAGACCGCCCGCCAGCCCAGCGGGAAAGAGGCTTCCACGATGAAGCCGGCTCGGAATGGAGCCGGCGGAGTGGAAGCTGTGCGACGGGTGCAGTTGCACCCGTCGCGTATTTCACTGTCTGCGCAGCAGACAGTGAAATACTTGTAGGGGCCCTCTTACGGGGGCCCCTGCAATGCCCATGCCAGTGGCATGGGCACTGCAGGGGCCCCCAGGGGCCCCGCGACCCCCCCTACCGCCATCCGGATCCCGGCGGTCCGACCGCCGGGATCTGGATGGCGGTAGGGGGGGTCGGAATCCCCGCGGCGGTGCAGCAAGCTGCGCCGCCGCGGAGGATTCAATGGGGCGGCGGTACACTGGCGGGACCCCGCCAGTGGTGCCGGTCCGACCGCGGCTTTACCGCCGCGGTCGGAATCCCCATTGGAGCACCGCCGGCCTGTCGGCGGTGCTCCCGCGGTCCTCCGCCCTGGCGGTCAAAGACCGCCAGGGTCAGAATGACCACCAATGTCTTGTGCGTCTGGGGAAAGGGCCTCTGCCTTCACATCGGAGGAGTTGGAGAAGCTCGTTCATGGGGTCCTCCCCCAGTACACGCTACTCTATGGTCCTCCAGACAAACAGGTAAGTACACAGGGAGCATGTTGTATGGGCTATGCCTGTGTGGAGAGGGCTGGAGGTAAGAAGGAAGGGGGCAGATTTCTGCGTGCATGAAAGACGGTGGGTGCATGTGCCACATGGCAAGAGTAGGGATGGGGGCCACTCACTTTGACGGTGCAGTTGGTAATGACTTTTCTTCATCCCCTGTACATTTCATGTAGATCAGCGCCCACCAGAAGAAAGATATTTGGTGTGCCATCGCCAAGGACGTCCGGACCCTGGGGGTCTACCACAGACGCAGCACCCACTGCCGGAAAAGATCAGAGGACATTCGCCGCTGGAGCAAGAAGACAGCGGAGGCTCAGCTGGGGATGGCCTCCCAACGTGGGAGTGGTGCCCGTCGTACCATGACCCCCCTGATGTTCAGGATCCTGGCGGTGGCCTACCCGGAGTTGGATGGGCGTTTGAGGGCATCACAGCAGACACAAGGGGGTGAGTACACTCTCATTCAGCTGACTATGCGCAAAGTGGAGTTGTCTGGGTGGGGGAGGAGGGCTGTGGGTTTCCCTAGGCCAGGGCGAGTTCCGTAGGCTAGGCTACTCTGTAAGGCATGGCCCTGTGGCCCCCACCCCACCTCTGTAGAGTGCTAAGTACAGCTATTCATGCCCCTGTGTCATCTATGTGTGCAGATGTCATCCATAGCCTTGTGGGCCATTTCCCAGGAATTGCACTGTAGAGCCCAAGAAAGCGGCGTAGTGCAGGGAGCTTCTGTGTCTGTCTTGTCCGCCAACGGTAGCGGTAATCCATGCACTCAACATGTCTTTATTCTGTTTCCCCCCCTTTTTGTGGTTTCCCTGTTCTTGTGTGCATTAGCATCATCAGGCGGAGAAGCAGTTGCACCGGAGCACGAGGTAGCTGCATCCCACATGGCCATGGAGGGCCACACTACGGACTCAGAATTCACCAGTGGGACGTAGGACGAGGGGAGCTCCACGGCAGGGACAGGAGCTGACACCAGCGACACAGACTCGTCCTCTGATGGGAGCTCCCTTGTGGTGGCGGCAACATTTGTGCCCCCCACATCTACAGGTACAACCGTCACCCCCCTACCAGCACCGCCCTCCCAGCAGCCCCTCAGCCTTGGCCCCGGGCCCGCTCACCCAGGAGGGTGGGCATCACCTTCGCCCCAGACACCTCAGGCCCTGCCCCAGTCACCCCTGCTGCCCTCAGTGAGGAGGCCATTGACCTCCTCAGGTCCCTCACTGTTGGGCAGTCTACCATTTTGAATGCCATCCAGGGTGTAGAAAGGCAGTTGCAACAAACTAATGCATTCCTGGAGGGCATTCATTCTGGTCAGGCAGCCCTTCACCGAGCCTTTCAAACTCTGGCCTCAGCACTGATGGCAGCCATTGTCCCTGTGTCTAGCCTCCCACCTCCAACTTCCTCCACCCAGACCCAATCCCCTGTACCTCTGCCTATCCCAAGCACACCATCAGACCAGCCTGCACACACCTCATCGCACAAGGGAAGCTCAGGCAAACATAAGCACCACACATCTGACACAGGCACTCACGCAAGCATCAGACACATGCAGACACCCCAACATCCACTGCCTCCACTGTGTCCCCCTCCTCGTCGTCTCCCTCCTCCCTCCCAGTCTCCTTTACACACACACCTGCATGCACTACCTCTACAGCCACTACGTCTCTCACCAGCACACCCACCAGCACACCCCGCTCATGTGAATTCACCACCCCCACTACCATTCACACGTCCCCTGTGTCCTCTCCCAGTGTGTCTGTGACGCCCCCTCCCAAGATACACAAACGCAGGCACACACCCACCCATAAGCCATCCACCTCACGACAGCCTCCAGCGCATGCACCTGCACCCAAACTCACCAAACGTACAACTCCTACTACCACCACCTCTACCTCCACTCCCAAAACCCCTCCAGCTACCCGTCCCAGTGTGTCTAAAAGAATTTTCCTGTCCAGCCTTGACCTTTTTCCCACACCTCCCCCACCCCGTCCATCTCACAGGTCCCGAAGTAGCACCTGAGCCACAACATCTCCGGGACCAATGGTGCCTGTAGTCACAGGTATGTGGAGTGCACTGGCCACCAGGACAGCCAGTGTGGCACGGAGCCACAGCACAGCCAGTCCCCCCCCTGTGAAGCATCAGAAGTTGCCCGGTGCCCGGCGGGAGAGGGGGAAGACTCCAGCCACCCAAGCCGCTCCCAGGGGTCCCGGTGGGAGTGTGGACTCAGCTGTGACACCTCCCAAGGTGGGGAAGGGCCACAAGAAACCCGGCAAGTCTGGGAAGAGCAGCACGGCGGAGAAGACCGCCATCATCCCCGCTGCCCAGGAGGCCAGCCCCAGCCCAGCTGCCCAGGAGGCCACTGCTAGCCCCAGCCCAGCTGCCCAGGAGGCCACCGCAAGCCCCAGCCCTGCTGCCCAGGAGGGCCCCGCCAGCCCCAGCCCAGCTGCCCAGCTGCCCAGGAGGACCCCGCCAGCCCCATCCCAGCTGCCCAGTAGGGCCCCGCCAGCCCCAGCCCAGCTGCCCAGGAGGGCCCCGCCAGCCCCAGCCCAGCTGCCCAGGAGGGCCCCGCCAGCCCCATCCCAGCTGCCCAGGCGTGCCCCGCCAGCCCCAGCCCAGCTGGGCCATGAAGGACCACCAGCCCCAGCCCGGCTGGGCCATGAAGGACCACCAGCACAAGACCCGCTGGAACATGAAAGACCGCCAGTACAAGACCCGCTGGGCCATGAAGGACCGCCAACTCAAGCACCGCTGAACAGGGCAAGCACCGCTGAACAGGGCACCGCCAACTCAAGCACCGCTGAACAGGGCACCGCCAAATCAAGCACCGCTGAACAGGGCACCGCCAACTCAAGCACCGCTGAACAGGGCACCGCCAACTCAAGCACCGCTGAACAGGGCACTGCCAAATCAAGCACCACTGAACAGGGCATTGCCAACTCAAGCACCGCTGAACAGGGCACCACCAACTCAAGCACCGCTGAACAGGGCACCGCCAAATCAAGCACCGCTGAACAGGGCACCGCCAACTCAAGCACGGCAAGCCCAGGAGCGGCAGGGGCACTGACGCAACTGGGACCGTCACGGGGTGAGTGATGCACTCTGAGCACCAGTCCCCCTCCAGAACCAGTGGAGACATGCATCCACTACCTCTGTCCTTCACAGGATGAAGCACTCTGGGCACCAGTCCCCCTCCAGAACCAGTGGAGACTGTCATCCACTACCTCTGTCCTTCACAGGATGAAGCACTCTGGGCACCAGTCCCCCTCCAGAACCAGTGGAGACTGTTATCCACTTGAGAGACTGTTGCTTTGCACTCCCCAGGATAATGCAGTGGGCAACCCACCCACTGGAGAGACTGAGAGACTGTGGCTTTGCACTCCCCAGGATAATGCAGTGGGAAACCCACCCACTGGAGATACTTGAGAGACTGTGACTTTGCACTCCCCAGGATAATGCAGTGGGCAAACCACCCATTGGAGAGACTTGAGAGACTGTGGCTTTGCACTCCCCAGGATAATGCAGTGGGCAACCCACCCACTGTAGAGACTTGAGAGACTGTGGCTTTGCAATCCCCAGGATTGAACAGTGGGCATTGAGCCCCCACGTGGATCTGGCATTGTGCACTCATCCGGCTGAGGTGCCCCCCCTTCCCTTCCCCCTGAGGTGCCTGTTGTATTTCTATCTGATGCCCCTGCAGTGTTCTCTCTGTTTTGATCTGGTATCGAGTGT
Source organism: Pleurodeles waltl (assembly GCF_031143425.1). Taxonomy (NCBI): domain Eukaryota; kingdom Metazoa; phylum Chordata; class Amphibia; order Caudata; family Salamandridae; genus Pleurodeles; species Pleurodeles waltl. The sequence goes on from NC_090439.1 coordinate 1,018,054,195, forward strand.
GGGCCTCGGCCATGCATTTTGGGCCAAGTGGTCCATGGACTATAAATGGTGCAATACCTGGACTACTATTCTTGGTGTATATTTTGTTAATAGTGTATATATGTATATTTTTGTGTACTGAATTTTAATAGATTACAATGGTTACACTAATTTCCTTTTGTCTTTGAATTCTTCCGGGGGGGTTGAGGGGTGTAACTATAATGTATAGATATGTATTAGCGTGTGTGTGGTAGTGGGTGAGGCTGGGGGTGGGGGTGTTGCGTGTATGTGTTCCTGTTTTTTGCCTCCCCCCTCCCCTGTGTCGTAGGTGCATTACTCACCGTGGTCTTCACCGCCGGCGTTCGTGCTCCTGGTACAGGAGCAGGTAGCCTATCGCAGGTAGGATTTGGAGTTCCAGGTCCATGGTGTCCTTGTTCCTCGTGGAGTGTGTAGAGGTGAGTGTTTTCCCTTCGAAATTCCTGTTTCCACCGTGTTTTTATCCGCGGTGAATCCGCCCCGAAAAAGGTGGCGGATTGGCCTGTCAGAATAGTCTGGCCGGTACATTGTCTTCCGCCTGTCTGTTGGCGGTGACCGCCGCGCTGTTTGTTTGTACCACCGTGGCGGTCGGAGTGTTAAAGTGGCTGTCTTTGTTGGCGGTTTCCGCCACGGTCGTAATTGCAAAAAAAAATCCGCGGCCTGTTGGCGGTCTTACCGCCGCTTTAACACCGTCCGCCAGGGTTGTAATGACCACCATAGTGATCAGACCTGCTCCAAGGAACATGCAAATATGCTTCTCCATCTCCTTCTTGCAAACAAAATTAAGTCACAACCATTTCCATTTCAGGCTCACTTGTGACCATTGTTTCAGTATAAATCTTTTGGAGGAGGAAGTCTTGAAACTAATATGTCAGGAAATTATCCTCCTCATCAGAACAATTGTCTTTGTTTTTCTTCATCTTCTTATTTTTAAATTTAGCAGAATTATTTTCTTTTTGTCTTTTTTAATGATTATTGCAGGAAATACATCCTTATCCAGCATTAAGGGGGTCATTACAACATTGGCGGTAAAAGCCGCTTACCGCCGTGCAGAAGACCGCCAACACACCGCCGTGGCCGCGGAAATCCGCCACAGCTATTATGACCCACATCTCGAAATCTGACAAAAATCAGACACCCACACAAGTCCGCCACACCAAAGGTCTGTGATAAACTGGTTAAAAAAAAACCTCCACCGTTACCCCAACAGAAATACGCCCACACTATCATGACACACGAATCCACGCGGCGGTCTTTCGACTGCAGTATTCCATTGGCGGTACACACCGCCGCGCTCAAAATACACACACTTCTACAAAACACCGCCACATTGGACAATTCGAAATACACACACCTGATACACATACACACACCACTCCCACACACCCAATACAATATAAACACACACCCACATCACCCACAAACCCCTACGACCACTATTACAGAGAGAAGGCCAGAGAGAGACACCACCATCCACAAACCAGTAGCCACAGGCACACAACACCATCACCTACACAACTTCCACGCACAAAACACCACACACCACTACATATCACCACACTTATCACCACACACACAACCCCACACATCACCTACACCAACGGCAAAGACACCCCAGGTTTTCGGAGGAGGAGCTCAGGGTCATGGTGAAGGAAATCATCCGGGTAGAGCCACAGCTATTTGGAGCACAGGTGCAGCACACCTCAATTGCAAGGAAGATGGAGCTATGGCGAAGAATAGTCGACAGGGTCAACACAGTGGGACAATACCCAAGAAATCAGGACGACATCAGGAAGAGGTGGAACGACCTACGGGGGAAGGTGCGTTCCGTGGTCTCAAGACACCACCAGGCGGTTCAGCGGACTGGCGGCGGACCCCCACCTCCTCACCCACAACTAACAACATGGGAGGAGCAGGTCTTGGTGATTCTGCATCCTGAGGGCCTCGCAGGAGTCGGTGGAGGAATGGACTCTGGTAAGTCAAAGCTTTACTATTACATCCCCACCCTCGCCCCCACCCCTATCACTCGAAATCCTCACAAATGTACCAATATCACAAACCACCCATCCCAACACCAAGCCCTGCATGCAACAACAAAGCATGGACACCCATCACTAAAGCATGCCCACTGCACATACCCATACACCCCCCTAAATCATTATCACACAAGCCGGCACACAGGAATGCCAGCACTGGGGTACACGGTCACCCACCCATTGCACACCATGACACACACAGATGCAATAATCATGCTTTTCCACCCCTGCAGGACCACTACCCAATGTCACCAGACAGGACGGTCCAGACATCTCCACCCCACCCACAGAAGAGTCCCACAGTGATGACAGCAGCTCTGTCCAACTGGATCTAGATGACCAGCCCGGACCATCGTGGGCCTCGGGACAGTCGGTTCCCCCTACACAGGCACAGGCCACCACAGACCTTCCCCTCTCTGGTAACACCAGCACAGCACCCACCCAGCGGGCCCATACCTCCGTCCCCAGGACACGTCAATCAGCTGTGTGTCCACCACTACAGGGAACCCAGGATAACCCACCACCCCAACAACAACAGGAACCTGGGGGCAGTGGTGGTGGGCACACGGTCCAGGGGACGGAGGCCCAGGAACACAGGGGAACTGGGAGGGCTGCTGTGCGACAGGGGGCGGACAGGCCAAGGGAACCCACTCTCCACGAGGCCCTCTCCTCCATCATGGGAGCATACCACCACTCCCAGGAGACGATGGCAATGGTCCTGGCCAAGTTTCAGGAGACCCAGCGCATGCAGGAGGAACAGTATTTGGGGTTCAGGGAGGAACTCAGAACCATCAGCTCTGCCCTGGGCACCATCGTAGGGGTGCTGAAGGAACTACTCAACACCAGGAGGGACACTGTGGCACTACAAGGGGCCCCTGACACTAGCATGGACGATGAACTGCCCACCACCTCCGCCGGCGCTAGTGGACAGGAGGCACCGCCACAGGACCACCACACCAGCACCCCACCCCCTGCAGACGGAGAACCACCCCGCAAACGGTCCCTGAGATCCAGGAACAAGACAGAGCACGATGCCAAGACCCCCGCCAAGAAATGATACCACCCTGATTGTCAACCCACTGTCCCACTTTGTCACCCTGTCCATATTGAAACTGCCCCAGCTCCACTTCCTATGCCCATATGGGCAGTGCACCTATGAGACAAATAGACTGGACTCTGCCATGGATACTCCTCCGCCATCACCCCTCACCATTTAACTTCCCCCTCCAATATTTTTTATGTAAATAAACACACCTAAAGCACCAAGAGATCTGGAGTCTGTCTGTGATTTTGAAATAGTGTATTTGCAATTACAGTGACAAAGTTTTCAGGAAATAGCAATGTCAACATACCTATGTCACACAGCTCTAGTCCCTGAGGAATCTAAGCAGATGACACACATTGGGACCCACACTTGTGAAACCGTAAGGGAAAGTGACAACTCAGTGACCATACACTGGGTGAAATCGACAGACAGGATAGAGGTAGAAGTGTAAAAGTACTTGTAGTAGGCAGGAATGTATTCTCACCTGTGTTTCACTAGAAATATTGCTGGATGACTGAGTCCCTGCTGTCAATGTCTTCTTCCTCTGCTTCCTCCTCATCACTGTCCACAGGCTCCACAGGGTCTGTGAGTGTACCAGGAAAGACATGTTTTCAATCCAGATATTTTCAAGAATTAATGTGTCCCCCAGTAATTTCTGATACAGGTCTGAACTGGATTCTGACACATACGTAACAAGTAATTTCTCACCTCAGGATAACATCTTAGGCTGATAGTTTGACTTGGTTGTGCCGCAATTAAATTAGCGATGGATGCCAAAAGTAATGCACACGGGTTCATATCAAAATGTTTGGTGCTACTTTCCATAGCTGCGGCACATAAAATGAAGCAAATGATACAAATTGAGGGGTAACAACTGTCCATGGCCCTCTGTTCATTGTACCTGTGTATTTTACATTGGTATTGGGCACAATAGCTGGAACAGAGCTTATGCGTGTGCCATCTGTGTTACTCTATAGCCATGAACTTCTCATAAGTTATGGGATCATCATGGGATACCTGACGTTGGGGAATGCATGATCACAATGTATTATGTGCATGATGTCGTGCAAGGGACCCTTGACCAATTCCATTATACATATAAAGGTCACTAATACTTTGCAAGTTTAGTTTGGCACACCCATGCAGATCCAGTGCAGCATATGTTAAATAACTAACTTCCCAGTATGGAGGCTATCACTGACATGGGTGTATGCTAAGATCAGAAGACCAGCATTCCTGTGACTGCTGCCATTCTGGAGGTACATACAAATTGAAACCTACATCATCATGATTGACACAGTGGTACATTTGCTAAACCATGTGTTAATAATATCACAGCGTCAGTTTGCTGTATATCCGCTGATCAAACAACTTGGCAAATGTAAGATGATGAATGTGGCTCACTGTGATTTCCTAAACCCATAATGTGTACACAAGGCAATGAGTGACACATTTCAGGTGCAATGACTACACCTGTGCCCATGCAGTCTGTCATGGATGACTACAATATACACTGTCAACATATATCTCCTTGTTGTATCCAAATATTAAAACTGGTCAATCCATGGCTAGCCTCAAACTGTCACCAAATAATGCACAGGATCCCTGCCATTATGGTGTCATAGGGGGCATATGTGTCTCATGGTACACTGTTACTGTAGCATATGTAACCTAGACACAACACAGGCCCTACATGTCAGGGACCATAGAAAGCATGATAAATCATGACCTTAAATCAACCCACAGGTGTGTCACACAGTAAATGATTGTCCTTTGATGCACAAGCCACAATACCTGAGTGACCGTTATTGCAGTGCTCCAGGAAAGTAGCTTTGCATGTCTATCTTTACTACAAATGATGAGAGGAGTACACTCCATAAATGAGTCTGCAAACAATTGATGGAGCATGTTTGCCACCACATGATAGTTAGGGCCACTGAATGTGTGCAGATATGTGTGTATCACTCACTGGAGTGACCGGGTCTGTACATGTTTGCAGTGGTATGTCTGTTGCAGTTTCATCGTGCCTGAGAGGCTGGACTTTCAGATTTAATGTTACACACAGTAATTTTATTTGGAAGTGTTGAACAGTGCACAGACATTGAGCACTTTTCCCCCTTCCATGCTTTACAGGTGGACCTGCCCCCTACACAATCGGAGAGGTGACTCAATTTGCGGACCCAGACATATCCAGTAAGTGTTGATATTTCAGTTCTGTGTTGTGTTTGCGGCTGTTGTGTGATTGACTCCTGTATGTTGGACACATAACAAGGTATGATGTGCTGGTAAATGATTGGATATGTTACTTGAGTGGAGTATCACTTTTTTTCCATCTTTGAGTTGGACAATCATTAGCGTATAGTCATATGTTGGGATTGTAGTGCAGCCCTGTAGACATAGCCATGTGAATAGGGTGACATTTTTTATTAAGAAAATTTAGCAGTGGGCCATATTTATAATTTAGTCAGCAAGTCAGTCCCTGAATCTCACAGAATAGGGATGCCAAAGTCTTACCTACAGACTTGAGCCTCCCTGTTCACTAATGAACATGTTCAACTGTATGTTTGACTTCCTAGCAGCATGTAGCTCCACATGTTGTACTTCGTGGATGTGGCACTGGAGTACAGTGTCATAGGTGTGCATGCAGCTCATGGCCAGATGTGTGCTTGCATCTATCTGCTTGTTGTTAGACATGCATTAGTGGTATTAAATGATGTTGACAATTGTCTGCATTTACAAACATAAATGTGGATGGGATTGTCCAAGGTTTGGGTGTATCCTAGTTGGACATCCTCCTTACCTGTGGTGGACTACCCAAACCCATGTACAGCTGTCCAAAGCTTCCTGGGTGTCCTAGATGTTGGAAAGTATTTGTTGCTTGTCCATCCCCCCTGAGGCACAGGCTTAGGATTATGAAATGTGTAACTAGGAGTGATGATCCAAGTTTAGTACACAGACATGTAAATCTGTAAATCACTTGTCCAAAACTAGGATACCCACTCATGATTAGCAACTGCATTCCATCCTGGCAATTCCATTTACAAATCACAGATCTTGTGGCCCTTGATTGTCATCCAGAAGATAGTCATTAGTTGGCCTGTCACATGTGGAGGACTTCCAGCATTTTGTACGTCACAAATGGCTGAACAATGATGCATAGGTCATTTAAGCTGTTACACATCTTTTAGAACATTGCTGTGCTGTTAGATAGGAAATGTGTAGGCTGTGGTGGCATGTACTTCCACAGGGCGAATCTGTGATCTGTATGGTGATATGGCCTGTTTCAGCTACATTAGATGTATTGTCTGATTTACTTCAGTAGCTATATCACACAATGAAGTACTAATGTTTGGTTTTATTGTTTTTCACAGCAGCCAATATGAATGCCATCCAGATTCGGGAGTTTCAGCGTCAGGGGATGCGTTACCGTCACATTCTGGATGTGGAGTCTGGGTTCTGCCACATGGCGTGGCGTTATCGCCATGAAAGAGCCTCCAGAGTGTGGAGGGCATTTGCCCAAGGGGGCCCTTTGGTGTCCACAACAGCCGCCACCACCAGCACCACCACTACCACACAGGTGGCACCAAGTATATCAAGCACCACTGCAGGACCATCGACCTCCACTGCTCTCGGACCTATGACAGCACCACCTGCACCTCCCCCTACAGGCATGGCACCAACAACCAGACAAACATCTACAACTGGCACCCAGACCACCCCTGCTGCAGTCATTGACCCTGCAGATTTCCAAAGGATGCAACGTGACATGCAACGTATGTTGAGGAAAATGAACAGGCTGCAGCAGGAGGTGCCACAAATTAATAAGAGGGTCCGTGTCATCAAGAAGACCCTGCGGAGGGCGAACTTGTGAAAAATATACCCTCTGCCTTGAATCCCTCCCTCCTCTTTCCTAGTTATTTTAATTAGTGGGTTTAGGGAGCTAAGTGTTAGGGTAGAATAGGCTGTTAGTTTAATTAGTAGCAGTGGGTTGGGGGTGGGAGTATGATAATTTTAATATGCTTTTTATTATGTGTGTGGGTGGGTGATGATGTTGGGGTTTTGGTGTTTTATAAAAAAAAATAAAAAATAAACAAAAAACGAAAACTAAAATATAAAAATACAAAATAATATATATTTGTTTAGTAAAAGATAGTATATGTTTAGGTTAGTATATGTTGTCCTTCATGTGTCATGTCTTATAAGGGGTGTGGGGGTTGATGTTTAGAGTGTTTAGTTAAATGTGATAAGTGGGTTTAGCTGAGGTTAGTTAGGGCCTGTTGTGGGTAATGTGTTTCCCCAGGTTTTATCTTCCTTTTTTACAGTTAAATAAATATTTAGGTAATCCTTTACAGTATGTGTCACATGCTTGGGGATCAGGGCCTTACCATGGCTGAACAGTGTCTCTTTAGTATTTGCATTTGTGTCCCATCCTGCAACCAATTCCCAATTGAGCTGTTACATTGGCAGATACACCAGAGCTACTTTGCTAAGATTCTGCCATCCATTCCACCCACCTCTCAAGGTTACTATGGATCCCAAAGTGTTGTTAATGTTTGATGTACGTTTTCAATCTCACATACTTTGGGACCAGATTTGGTATTGAGGACACTGTCTTACGTCTGCCTGCAGCCTGAGGTTCAAGTGAAGCCTTATAAGGTGAGCGTGGTATGATCTCATGTAGTATGGTATACATAACTCACACCTATCATTTGTTACATTGTTCAGCCAGGTTACTTATTTGCACATACACTCATGCACATCCATTCCTGCTGTGTGGTGTGTGTTAGGAAATTTTGGGTCAAATGTCACATATGTAAAGATTGGCTTGGAGAAAAATGTGAAGACAATAATTTTTGGCTTAGACATCCCTTGAGGAAGACTTATTCTATCCAACGCACCATTATACTGTATAGTTTCTATTTCCCTCAGAATTAACCCTCAGGAAGGGCAGATGATGGTACAATCTGGACCACAGTGCATAGTTATCAGTCCACATTCTTTCAGGGCAGTTGTATTGACATTCTATAATCATTGACATGAGGCAAACATCACTGATCTCCCTCACGGTTGATGTGTCACATTACACAGAGACAAAGTGGTTGTGTAAGTGCTATTTATTATAAAGTGCTGTAGTGCTATATTTACATTGTCCATGATTGTGAGTCCATTAGTGTGACACCTTCCATTGTGATCCTACACAAGTGCAAAAGGACATGTCATTGGACATGCTTGGGTGAATTGTCAGACAGTGCAGAGGGACATGATTTGACAATGAGTTAGTGAGAAACAATCACAGGGCAGAGTGACAAGTTAAACAGTGGGCTGGAGAACAGTGCTTGAGAGCAACTGTTGCAAGACAGGCATGTTACAAGGCACAGGACCTTGGTTATAAGTGGCCAGGTGGCAGAGACTAGTGCTACCGGGTACTCTTATGGGTGAAGGTGATATGTTCCACGTCTTCATCTTCTGATGTGTGTGTTGTCTCCTCTGCTCTTGCTGGTGGTGGTTGTGAAGGGGCAACACACACCTCAGTGTTTGAACACGTGGAGTCAGACATCCCTGTAGCTGCCAACTATGGGGATATTAAGGGCAGTACTGCAACAAGGAGGAGCTGCTGGTTCTTAAAAATAGCAGCCACCTCACTGTGGTAGGCAGCCAGGTCGGCCCTGAGGGGGTCAATATTACATTTGTGCACGTATTTAAAAGTTTGTTGTTGGAGGTGTTTTGTGAACTCTCTTACAGCTGTGCTGATTTCCTTCACACTTTTTTCAAGTTCTTGCAAGATTGATGTTCGCCCTTGCAGGGCTGCTGCCTGTTCTGCAGTTGAAAGCATGCACGAACGCACCCCCTCTTGGCTGGCTGCCATATTTTCCATTCCCACCCGCACCTCCTTGGCCACCTCCCGCTGTACTCCAACTACAGTTCTCTCAAAGCTGGCGCCAGTATCATCAGAGTCCTCAGCTGGGTTGGAGCTGGCAGGTCGTACAATTGGGGTGGTGGGTGGGTCCTCTGTGATGGCTGCTGTATCTGTGCTCCTCCTTGCGACTGAAGGTGGGGTCTGGAGGGTTCCAAGGACATCTTGGAGGGTCTGCTGGCTGATGTTTGTCAGCTCGTCATCCATGTCATCAGGGAAGTCCTGGACAGGCATATTCCCTGGAGAGCCATCATCCTCTGAAATGAGCTATTGTATAATTAGTGTGTCTGTGTTGTGGGATTTGTAATGTGACGTGCCTGCCTTCCTATTTGTTGCACATTGTGATCTTGGTTCCTGTTCATTATTCCTGTCTTTAATATTAGCATTCTCCCAGGCCTATGCCCCACCTGCATGTCACATGTAGTGTGGTCAGTTTGGGGACTTCTCAGCATCACATCCTCTAGGTGTAGGTTCTGCCCAAATTGTATATTGCCACCTTCTTGTCCTACTCAACCCTCCGTCTACTTCCATTCTCATGGTAAGGCATTGCACTGGCTGTGGTTGTTCTGATGGCACTTGCACCACATTTAACAATTTGGAACTGAGCCAGTCTCAGATATTTCACATCCAGCTATATGTTGCTGAGACTTAGCATATACTATGTATGGCACTGGCATGACACACTACAGATGTCAGCATTGGTAGTGTGTAATGTTGATGTTGGGGAATGTGTGCTACATTGGATTGCACTGATCGTCTTAGCAGTGTTTAATTTCCTCTTCTGACTGTGAGGGTGAATTTCCCTAGCCGGTGACATATGTCCTCCCCCTCAATGCTATTGTCGGAGCAGTATGACATTTGGGATGTTGCATGGTGTCATTGGAGCTATTGTGACCCCGGCACAGGGTGGACCCTAACATAAGCAGCATAGGTATGACATTAGTGCTGTGTACCTCATAATGTTTAAGACAATGGCTGATCTTTGTAGCAACTATGGACATTAACATTTGACTGGATTAGAACATTTATATTGATTACAGGGGATTAATAATGTTGTTGAACCTTCTATTTTGGGTGTGTTTGATCCATGGGAACGTTACTGCCATTAGCTGCTTGACCTGCACACACAGCAGAGGTGGTAGTGGCAACTGTTGTCAATGTTAAATTCCACTTGCAGATATGGCCTGAGGCTGTTAATTGAGCCCTAGTTCATGAAGGGAGAATACCAGCTGTCGTGTGACAGCAGGCCCGTTTTACGTTGTACCCTACCCTCCTGGACTGGCTTTACCTTTCCAACATCCTTGGCATGGCAGCATACCCCCATGCAAAGGTTGTTGGTGTAGTGTAGTACTGTGCCTAAGGTTTCTCTGAACAGCCCATGCCCCGTGCTGTGCCCCTTTACCCTTGCCACTCTCTGAATGTCATGACTTACATGCATTGTGTAGTAGGTATATCCCCCCCGCTTTCAGTTAACATTTGTGCATTTTAATTCCCCATGCGACTTACCCTGCATCTGTGTTGTCTCCTGGTAGTCTGCGCTGTCCTGTCCTTGAATCCCTGTGACGATTTCCTCCGGGATGACGGCTGCCACCATCTCCTCCATGTGGTCCAGGGTCTCCTGCGGCACTGGACTCCCACCTCCAGTCTGCTGTGCTGCCTTCCTGTTCCTGGTCATCTTTTCCTTTGTCCTGCGCTTGCAGTCATGCCAGCGTTTCTTGCACTTGATGACTGTTCTCCGTACTTCTGCCACACTTGTCAACAATTTGTTGCCATATTGCCTCTCTCCTACTAATTGGCAACTTTGAGGTGACAAAAAGTTGGTGCTGGTGTTCTGTCACCTCTTTCACCAGAATGTTCTGCTCCTCTGCACTGAAGCAACACTTTCTTTTCTTCTTCTCCCTCTCCTGGGTCTTGTGTGGGTCCTCCTGGCTGGTTCCTGGTCTGTTGTCATCTTCCTGGGGTCTGTCCAAGCATCTGGGATCCATTTTGGTTCTCCTTAGCACATTTTGCTGTGTTTGCGCCGCTTTTTGATGCTATTGCATCAAAAAAAGGCATGTATCCGGTTTGCGACGTTTTAAACCAGCTCACGGTCATTTTCGCCGTGTTAACATCATTTTTCTTTACAATGTGACGCATTGGTTTGAGTAAAAAAAAAGACTCACACCTGTGGTTTGCGCTGCCATGCGTCGCAGTATAAATTTGACACCCGAGTGGCGCACATAAATGGCATTAGCCGGCGGTAAAAATGTTGACGCAAAACTACGTCAGCGCAGTTTTGCATCAAAAAGTATAAATATGGCCCTTAGTCTTTTTCTTGAAGATTTTCTGGATCGGTACGAAGTCATCTGTTGAAGCCACCCTCCCTGGAGCCCTCTGAGAATACGTGTCACAGGAGGCCGTGTCAAGGATTCTACGTTCGGACTTAGGTGATTTTTTGGGGATGGAAATCTTCATCCGAGACCAAGTTGAAATTGAAGCTGACCTCCCTGGAGCCCTCCTTGGATCCACTGCACAGGAAGCCTCAGTCAACGTTTTATGTTCGGACTTGGAAACATTTTTGAGCTTTTTCTCTCTAACATCAGACGACCCTCCACAGCAAGCCAATTTCTATGCAATGTCATCAGATTGCCTCTCCAGGAGGCCCTGGTGAAATCCTGGAAGTCTGGGGCTCCGGAGCTTTTCAGCAGGACGAACCCTCAAGTCAGGATGGGTCGCAGTCCAGTTATGGAGCTTTTTTCCAAAGTTGCTCCAAACTTCTCCAAACATCTGGATCTTCTTCCAGAAGTTCTTCTAAGGTGTCCACAACTCACCCCAAGGTTCCAGAAGCTCTGAGTAGCTCCTTGGGGGTTAGGACTCCAACCGCCAAAATGCACATGGTTCAAATCCAAATATGACTACTGGTCAGCTGGCCATTTTCTTCAGGCCTTGATGCAGGGAGCTGAGGTCAGCTTTGTCTACTTGTAGCATACAGTGAGTACCTTCTTGAAGCAGTAGAAGACAGGCAAAGTCCTTTTCTTGGTAAAGCCCAAGTGTGCAACTGGGGCAGTCCTTCTGAGTGCAGTGTCCAGGTGCAGGCCAGGGGTCCAGCAGGGCAGTCCTTCTTCTTCATGTCTTGTTCCAGTAGTGATCAGAGGTGGGGGTGCTGCTCTGTCAATTTTATCCTTGCTCCTGGGGTGGAAATCAGGGGTGGCCTCTGTCCAATCACGTGCAGGCCACCACCTTCTTGAGTGACCACTTCCTGGGAAGTGCGGCAGAAATCAATCCCAGAGAGCAACATTCCTCCAAAATCCAAGATGGCAAAAAATCAATCTTTGAGTTTAGATCTGGCTGAGCCCACCCTCGGTTGTGGCTAAGTTTCCCTTAACACACCCCTTCCTTAATTTAATCAGGGGCACCTGGTTGTCTGGGTTTGCAGGAAATGGGGGGGGGTACAGTTACAGTCCCAAATATCCAAATATCCTTCCTTTCTTTGAAGACCAGTTTCGCTGCACTCCCCCCATCCTGTTCTACCATCTGCTGACGCAGACCTCCTCCCACCAGATACTTCCTTTGTTTCAGCCCAGGCCACTTTACACCTCATCAAGGCAGCCTGGCTGAGGCTGCCAGAGGCTGACTAATCAGAGAAGGGTACTCCGCGGCTGAAATTGGTAACTTTTAGCAAGAGTTCTAAAACTCTTTCTAGGTGCAAGTTATTTTATATCCAACAGTGGCAAGTTGTTGTTCTTATTATAACTTTTAATTTAATACTAGGCTTGCCATATTTAGCTCATTCCTATGCAAATAAGACTTTATTATTTAAAAATAAAACCTCGCAACGTTAGCCTATGGAACCCATTCACTACATTAGGGATATCAAAGTTAGCTATTTTCCCTCACCAGGGCTTATAAAACACCTTTTAAAAAGTCCCTGCTTATAATTACGCTACACCCAACCCTCGGGACACTTAGAGCATATCTTAGGGGTGAAATATGTAAAAATAAGGTAGCCTACGACTTTGGAAGTACTTTTAATTTCGCAGTCGAATTTGGGGTTGCCTTTAAAATGACACTGGGTACCACAGCAGTGCACCTATGTTTGTACTACCTATGCTGCGGCCCCTAAACCTACTTGTCCTACCATAAACTAGGGACTTATAGGTAGGTTGGTACAGCCAATTATAATTAGCCTAATTTGCATATCCATTTAAATCAGAGCACAAGCGCTGGGACTGGTTAGCAGTGCCCAGGGCACCAACTCCAGTATAAGTGAAAAATGGGGGCAAAAATTCAGGGCACTTCTGCAATCAGCCCAGTTTTCCCACAATCAGAGAGTGGTTTTCAAGTCTGATTGCAAAGATTGCTAGGCACCTTTCTTCACCAGATGGGTTAACACTAAAAGGTGTATGTTTTATTTTAGAGTGCCTTGAAGGGTGGGGTCTACTTGGAACTAGGAAATGGGGGAAGAAATGCTGCTCTAAAAGAAACCAGCAAACACACTTGGAATCAGAAATTTGGCTTTAGTCCTGAATCAGAGTGACCTCAAGTGGTAAAACAACTGTAACATTATGCACAATATTTTTCAGTAAAAAAGAAGATATTAAGGCCCTCATTAGGACATTGCCGGTGTGTCCCGCTTACCGCCATGCCGACTGCCACCAACATACCGCGACCGCAGCGGTATACTGCTACCCATATTATGACCCACACATAGCAATCCGTCACTATACAGACACACACACAAGTCCATCAGCCCAAAGGTCGGTGATAAAATGGCAGTAGCAAAACCCACACCAGCACACCAACAAAACTACGCCCACAACATTATGACCCACGAATCTCCACACCGGACACTCAATGGCGGTAAACCATTGGTGGTACATACCGCTGCGCTCAAAATACACACACATACACACACAAAACAACACCACATTGGACAATTCAAACTACACACACCTGACACACATACACACACCACACCCACAACACTATAAAACACACACACATAATACCCACAACCCTTTACAACTACTAAACATTGCCAACAGAGAGAGAAAGACACACCAAGAGCACCCACAGAACCAGAGCCACAGAACACCATCACCCATACACCATCCAAGCACCTCACAGCACACACCCTAACACATCACCTCACACACCCTCACACAAACCACTTACACTACACCCATTGCACCACAAAGACACCCCAGGTTCTCAGAGGAGGAGCTAAGGGTCATGATGGAGGAAATCATCCGAGTAGAGCCACAGCTATTCGGATCACAGGTGCAGCAGACATCCATTACAAGGATGATGGAGCTATGGCGGAGAATCGTGGACAGGGTCAACGCCATGGGACAGCACCCCGGAAGGAATGACATCAGGAAGAGGTGGAACAACCTACGGGGGAAGGTGCGTTCCGTGGTTGCAAGACACCAGAGAGATGTAGAGAGGACTGGCGGTGGACCCCCACCTCCTCTCCCACAACTAACAACATGGGAGTAGCAAGTCTTGGCAATAGTGCATCCTGAGGGCCTAGCAGGAGTAGCAGGAGGACGGGACTCTGGTAAGTCAATTCTCTATTACTATCACCACCCCTACCTGCATGCCGTCACATACCCCCACCCCTACCCTCACCTCACCCCCATCACCCCACCACCTCACATGCACCCCATGTCACAACCCACCCATCCCAATACCCAGCACTGCATGCAACGAAAATGCATGGACACCACTCACAGCCCTGCATGGACACCCATCACCACAGCATGCACACCTGAGAGAGTCACCTAGCCCACAAAATAACTACTCACACAAGGCAAAGCTGACAGGGCAGTCACAACCATATAGGCCAAAACACCCATGCACAAGATGCCACACGCAGAAACAATAACACTACATTTACATCTCCACAGGTACCACACCCAACGTCACCGAAGAGGAGGTGCCAGCAACAACCAGTTCCCCCCCAGAAGAGGTCCACAGTGATGGCAGCAGCTCTGCTCACCTGGATCTGGATGAACTACCTGGCCCATCAGGGACCTTCAGACAGTCAGTTACCCAGGCACAGTCCCATACCCCCACAGGGCCTCCCCCCTCAGGAAACACCACCACAGCACCCACCCAGCGGGCCCATACCTCTGTCCCAAGGACATGTCAATCAGCAGTGTGTCCCCCACTACAGGGACCACAGGCCACCCCATATACAGGATGATCAGGGACCTGGGGTCAGTGGCAGGGGGCACACGGTTCAGGTGACAGAGGCACAGGACAACAGGGAAACTGGGAGGACTGCTGTGCGATAGGGGGCGGACAGACCCAGGGAACTGACTCTCCACGAGGCATTCACCAACATCCCAGGAGCATACCACCATTCCCAGGAGATGATGGGCCAGATACTGGGCAAGTTGCAGGAGACCCAGCAGCTGCAGGAGGGACAGTACCTGGGGATCAGGGAGGACATGAGGGACATCCACACCACCCTGGGCACCATTGCAGGGGTGCTGGCAGACATGGCCAACACCATGAGGGAGGTAGCGGCACACCAATGGGCCCCTGACACTAGCCACACCAATGAAGAGCCCTCCACCTCCGCTGACGCTAGTAGGCAGGAGGCCCCATCACAGGAACAACTGGCCACCAGCACCCCTCCTCCTGCAGAAGGAGAATCACCACGCAAATGGTCCCTGAGATCCAGGCAGAAGCCAGAGAACATTGCCAAGACCCCCACCAGGAAATAAGATTCTCCTGATTGTCACCCTTATGTCCCACTCTGTCACCCTGTCCACCTTGAACTGCCATTGCTCCCCTTTCTATGCCCCCTTGGACAATGCACCTGTGATACAAATAGACTGGACTCCTTCCTGGACTCTCCTCCACCATCACCCAAGCCCATTGCACATCCCCATTTACTTCTCAGCAATTAAATAAACACTCTTTGAAAAAATAAAAATAAAGTACGTAGTATGTCAA
Source organism: Pleurodeles waltl (assembly GCF_031143425.1). NCBI lineage: Eukaryota > Metazoa > Chordata > Amphibia > Caudata > Salamandridae > Pleurodeles > Pleurodeles waltl. Next base: position 1,018,070,150 of record NC_090439.1, read on the forward strand.
ATGATTTAAGTATGTATTCCTATAACAATATGTAGACATTACAATTAGACTGTGCAGTAATGTATACATAGGTATGACCTATATTGTGCTGCAGTCAATACACCAAGAGCCAGAGTAGGGCACAGATATCTGTGAATAGACATGTCAAAGTGGCCATAATAGTGGGAACAACAGCCTGCCAATGGAAAGTTACAACACAAAACTGCAATGGAAGGTGAAGTTACAGTGTCTTATCTGTGTGTCACTGGAAGTACTGTCAAAGGATAGATGTTCTGTTGTCCTCATCCTCATCCTCTGCCTCCTCTTCATCACTGTCCACAGGCTCCACTGCTGCCACACGCACATCTCCAGCCTCATCCTCCTGCAGAAAAGGCATCTGTCGACGTAAGGCAAGGTTGTGCAACATGCAACATGCCACGATGATCTGGCCCACCTTTTTCTGTTAGATGGAGGCACCGAAACCTGGCCAAAGGTTCGCTCTATAATTCTTCTTGTTCACCCATGTGCCTCATTGTAAAGTTCCTCTGCCCTTGTCCTGGGATTCCTCACTGGGGTCAGTAGCCATGAGAGGTTCGGGTAACCAGAGTCACCTGCAAATACCGAGGGATACCTGTTAGCCAGACACTAACCCTTAGGACCAACCCCACACTCATGTACCAACATACACTGGGTGGGGAAATTGGCTCACCTATTAGCCACACCCGGTGCCTCTGGAGATGAGCCATCACATATGGGATGCTGCTATTCCTCAGGATAAAGGCATCATGCACAGACCCAGGATACTTTGCATTCACATGGGAGATGCACTGGTCTGCCAGGCACACTATCTGCACATTCATCGAGTGAAAACTCTTTCGATTTCTGAACACCTATTAATTTCTCTGGGCGGAGACTAAGGCAATATGTGTACCAACAATAGCCCCAACAATGTTGGGGATATGTCCCATTACATAGAAGTCAGCTTTCACTGTGGCCAAATCCTCCACCTGGGGGAATACAATGTAGCTGCACATGTGTTTCATCAGGGCAGACAACACTCTGGTCAGCACTCTTGAGAACATTGGCTGTGACATTCCTGCAGCCAGGGCCACTGTCACTTGGAAGGAGCCACTTCCCAGGAAATGGAGCACAGATAGGACTTGCACAAGTGTGGGGATCCCAGTGGGCTGATGGATAGCTGAGATCAGGTCTGGCTCCAATTGGGCACACAACTCTTGGATTGTGGCTCTATCGAGTCTGTAGGTGAGGATAATGTGCCTGTCCTCCATTGTTGCCAAGTCCACCAGGGGCATGTACACGGGGGATGTCTCCATCTCCTATTCATCCTCAGCGGTTGTAATCTAGGGGGCAAAACGATGAGCAACTGGTCAGTTTCTGACATTTCCTCAATGTACAATGCATTGCATTTTGTGACATTGCATTTTGTGACAGAAACAGTATGTTGATGTTTAGGCCCAAAGTGTGCTTATGTCTGCTGTGATGCTGTTAGGTGCCATGGCCTGCCCCCCCCCCTGAAATGGCGGACGCCTGTCCTGTGTGGACGAACGGGTGAAAATGAGGTTATGCCGCTGACGTTTTGCGCCGTTGCGGGAGGAGGTCGAGTACTGCCGTGCAACTCCTCATTGGTTATCATTGGGCCCTGTGGGTTACAGTAGCCAATGGTGATGTACGCCGGCGGTGACGGTACGCACCGCTGCAGACATGACCGCCATTTTCTATCTGTTCACTCACTTGCTACCTGACCTTCAACAGGAGAGGACCTACACTGCAAGAGCTGCTGTGACCTGTGTCTGGAGCCAACCATGGTCGAGTCACTGGGGAAAGGACTCCTGCCTTCACCACGGCGGAGTTAGAGAGACTGGTGGATGGGGTCCCATCCCAATACCGAATGCTGTAAGGGCCTCCAGACCAACAGGTGAGTACACTGTGAGCACGATGCATGGGGAATGAATGCATGGAGGGCTGTGTGTGAAGGGCTTGTGTAAGGGGGTGGTGGTTGAGGGCTCCTGGTCAGCATGCTGCATGTATGGTGGGCAACGTATGTGCATAAGGGGATGGGAGGGATATGGTGGGCCATTACTGTAACAGGCCGGACGGAATGATTGATACCATATTCTATTTTTATTTTTCTGCAGGTCAGCGCTCATCAGAAAAAGGGTATATGGCGTGCCATTGCCAAGGACGTGCGGACCCTGGGGGTCAATGGCAGACAGAGCACCCACTGTCGCAAACGGTGGGAGGACATGAGACGCTGGGGAAGGAAGATGGTGGAGGCCCAGCTGGGGATGGCCTCTCAAAGAGGAAGGGGTGCCCGTCGAACCCTGACCCCCCTGATGTTCCACATACTATTGGTGGCCTATCCAGAGCTGGATGGGCGCTTGAGGGGAGCACAGCAGCCACAAAGGGGTGAGTACAGTTCGCAATATACTACTTGCGCCTGGAGGGGTGGTCTCTGGGTGGGGGATGTGCGCCTGTTGGTGTCCCTAGGCCAGGCCCGACATTGCAGGGTAGGTTCCATGTTGGGCAGGGCCTGATGCACTCCACCCCCAAACAAGCTAGTGGGCATCCACTACTGGGCAGGGCTCTGTGGGTTTCGGGTATGCTGCAACTGGTGTTAGGTATTACTGTCCATGGCCTGGTGACTAGAATTGTGACTGGTAGTGCATTGCCTAGTGCGTACGGCTGTCCCCTGTGTGTTGTGTACACCAACTGTGGTGTTGTTGCTGGCATTGACCAATTGTATCCTCTGTCTCTTCTCCCCCCTTTTTCTTTTGTTGCCCTGTCCTTCTGTGCAATAGCATCATCTGGTGGAGGAGCAGAGGCACCGGCAACGGAAGGAGCTGCATCTTACAGGGCCCAGGAGGTCGAATCCACCGACGCTGAGGGCACTAGTGGGACAGCAGGTGAGGGGAGCACCACGGCAAAGACTGGAGGGGACAGTTCTGAAAGTGATACCTCCTCTGATGAAAGTTCCCTGCTGGTGGCGGACACCTCTGTGTCCACCCCAACTACAGGTACAGCTGGCACCCCCGTACCAGCACTGTCCTCCCAGCAGCCCCTCAGCGTGTTTTCTGTGCCCGCTCACCCAGGAGGGTGGGTATCTCCTTCACCCCAGGCACCTCAGGCCCTGCCCCAGTTAGCCCTGCTGCCCTGAGTGAGGAGGCTATTGACCTCCTGCGATCCATCGCTTTTGGGCAGTCAACCATAGTGAATGCCATCCAAGGCCAGGCAGAGCATTTGCAACATACAAAGGCATTCCTGGAGGGCATTCACTCTGGCGTGGCAGCCCAACATAGATCATTCCAGGCTCTGGCCTCCTCCCTGATGGCAGCCATTGTCCCTGTCTCTAGCCTTCCCCCTCCAACTTCCTCTACCCAGTCCCATTCCCCTCAAGCCCAACCTATCCCAAGCACACATTCAGACCAGCATACACCCAAGACAACACACAGGAGTGGCTCAGGCAAACACACGCACCACACATCATCCCACAGGCACTCACACAAACACCATCCAGATGCAGACACACCAACATCCACTGCCTCCACTGTGTCCCCCTCCTCCTCCTCCTCGTCCACCTCCCTCCCAGTAGTGTCTACACTCACACCCGCATGTACTACATCCACACCCACTGCCTCTATCCTCATCACGCCTATCAGTCCACGCCCCTCACTGCCAGTCACCACCCCCACATCCATGCACACATCCCCTGTGTCCTCTCCCACTGTGTCTGTGCCCCCTCCTCCCAAAGCACACAAACGTAAGCTCTCAGACACCCTACAGCCATCCACCTCACAACAGCATCCAGCCCACGCACCTGCACCCAAACACAGCCGACAGACAACTCCTACAACCACTCCCTCTTCCTCCACTCCCAAACCTTCACCCTCTTCCTGCCCCAGTGTCCCTAAGAAGCTTTTCCTCTCCACCCTTGACCTCTTCCCTCCCCCTACCCCCATCCTTCACATCTGGCCAGGGTGGGCAGAACCCAGGCCAGCACCTCAGCCAATCAGTCCATGGCAACTGTAGTTTCGGCAGCTAATGCAGGTGTGAGAGGCTCGAAGGAGACACCCATCAGCACTGGCAGTGTGCCTGTACCAGCTGCCAAAGGGAAGGACAAGGAGGCACCACCAGCTGCCAAGGGCAAGGATGCACCACCACACAGCAAGCTCAAGGGAAAGTGCAGGGAGGCACCACCACACAGCAAGGGCAAGGGGCACCACCAGCTGCCAAGTGCAAGGGCAAAGAGCCTGCCCCTGCAGGCAGGAGGAGCAGGAGGCCTGACGCTGTGACAGGATCTGAGCCCCCACCACCAACCATGGTGCTTCAGGCATTCGTGGCTGCAGTGGAAGGGCTGGAGCCTCCCCCCACCACTGGCAGCACTGACACCAGCACCGCCATCTGCACAACCACATGCACCGCCACAAGCACCACTGGCAGCAGCAGCAGCCTGAGTGGGCAGCCGTCCGAGGCTGCAGGGGAAGGGCTGGAGCCTCCCCCCACCACTGGCAGCACTGACACCAGCACCGCCATCTGCACCGCCACATGCACCGCCACAGCACCACTGGCAGCAGCAGCAGCCCAAGTGGGCAGCCGTCCGAGGCTGAAGGGGAAGGGCTGGAGCATCCCCCACCACTGGCAGCACCAGCACCGCCATCTGCACCGCCACATGAACCACCACCAGCACCACTTGCAGCAGCCCGAGTGGGCAGCCGTCCAAGGATGCAGGGGAAATGCTGGAGCCTCCCCCCACCACTGGCAGCACCAACACCAGCACCAGCACTGCCGCCACTGTGCAGCCGTCACCGCCAGTGGATGGACTGTGGGTCCTGTATCCATGGTGTGTTATTCATCCTGCCCACTGCAAATCTTGTGGGTATGACACCCAGGTGAAAGACTGTGACCTTGCACTACCCAAGTGCTGCATCAGAGGGCACAAGGCCCCCTCCCGAACCAGTGGAAGAAGGCATCCACTCACCCCATCCTTGCCAGGATGAAGCACACTGGGCACAAGGCCCCCTCCAGAAACCAGTGGTAAAAGGCATCCACTCACCCCCTCCTTGCCTAGGATGAAGCAGACTGGGCACAATGCCCTCTCCAGAACCAGTGGAGAGGCCATCCACTAGAGAGACTGTGGCCTTGCACTCCCCAGGACCAAGCAGTGGTCAAACCACCCTCTAGAGAGACTGTGGCCTTGCACTCCCCAGGACCAAGCAGTGGACAAACCACTCACTTGAGAGACTGTGGCCTTGCACTCCCCAGGACCAAGCAGTGGGCAAACCACTCATTTGAGAGACTGTGGCCTTGCACTCCCCAGGACCAGGCAGTGGGCAAACCACCCACTAGAGAGACTGTGGCCTTGCACTCCCCAGGACATTGCAGAGGGCATGTAGCCCCCTCCAGGACCAGTGGTGTTGTACCATCTTCCGGATGAGGTGCCTCCCCATCCCTCTTCCCCACATGTATTTTCGACCTGATGCCCCAGCAGTGTTCTCTCCATGTTGATGCAGGAGTCAGGTGGGGCCTGTGGCCCATGAACATCATGGACTGGGCAGTGTCCCTCCATTTGTATATCTGTAAATACTGTTTTGATTTTTGAGGACTTATTTCTAGTTTTTTATCTTATTACTCTCACTTAAATCACTTCTTCTTGTCCTTGCATCATTCCTGAGGGGTACGGGGTGGATGTATAATGTTGTTGCATCTGTTTGTGTGTATGGTGTTGGGGGTGGGGGTGTTGCGTGTGTGTGTCACTCTCTTTTTCCTCCCCCCTCCCCTGTGTGCTTGGCGGCAGTACTCACTGTGGTTGTTGTCGCTGGCATTGGTATTCCTGGTGTAGTAGGAAGTAGACCAGCATGGGGAAGATCTGTAGTTTGGGCTACATGGCGTTGTGGTTCTTCCTTGAGTCTCCATAGGTGAGTCCTTTGCCTTCTGTGTACTGTTTCCGCCGTGCTTTTGATGTCGTTGGTACTGCCCCAGAAAGGGTGGTGGATAGGCCGGTCATAATACAGTGGGCAGTACATTGTCTTCCGCCTGGCTGTTGGCGGTTACCACCGCAGTGCTTGTTGCTACTGCCGTGGTGGTCGGTGTGTTAAAGTGGCTGTCTGTGTGGGCGGTTTCCGCCGTGGTCATAATTCAATTTTTGTTACCGCCGGCTTGTTGGCTGTATTACTGCCGCTTTATCACCAACCGCCAGGGTTGTAATGAGGGTCTAAATGTTTCTAAGTTTGGGACTTAGAATACTCTAAACTCTGGTTGAGCTGTCCAGCTTACATGAAGATGCTAGATCTTTATGATTCAATTTCTAAGTTTGCCATCCCCTGAACTTTTAAGTGCAAAGTGTGCAGCTACCGCAGAACAGCAGAAAGTATGTATCTATTTTCCGCAGTAGCTCCTAACCTTTCTCTGTGGAACCTTTGAAAATAATTGTAAATATGAAGGTAAAACTGTGTGTTCATAGTTGTGCAATGAGCAAAACTGCAGTCACTACTCAGTTACTTATCTATACTAATCAATGATTTTCCAACACATGATGTTGGATACCGCTTGAATGTGTTATTTGTGAAAGATGAATTCAACATAAAGAATAATCCTGTTAGATGGTTTGGATCATGCTTTGATTACACTCTAGCTACTGTTAGCAGCTCACTTACCTATCAATAGCTCTTTAAGTAAAGGCACTAAAAGAAGAAATATTTTCAAGGTCACACTAGATAATGTCCTACCTTTTTCACAGGGGTAACCCTGTGGCAGCAAGATGGTTTTGAGATAGCTGTAGAAAAAAACAATAGTTGAGTGTTGGAAATTACCATCTTTTGTTGGTATTTCCCGAGATTTGTGCAGTCTTTTGCTGAACCCTTTTTTGTTGGCCATGGGACTATAAACACTTTACTCTGGGGAACCAGTGGTAAAGTGCTTGTGCAATCCTCTCTAACCTTTAGAACTGGCATATCCCTAATTGGCACATTTTAAATCTATTTGTATGTTCCTAGTATTTGGTTCAACATGCAAACGGAGCCTGTAAAATAAAGTGCAGCACTCATGATACCACTCACTAAAGTAGCAACGTGGAAAATTAGTCCAGGCCTGCCTTTGTAGACTGGGTTTGCAGTTCTAAACTCCATTTCGACCTGGCAAAACAAACCTTTTGCCAGGCCTACACCCTTCATTTTAATACTTATATGTCACATCTAAGGTCGGCCCTAAATTACCATATGGCAAGGTGCATGGTATTTAAAAAGTAGGATATGTATGTTTATTGTTTTAAATGTCCTGGCTGTGAACAACCTCCAAAGTGTTTTTTTCACTGTGGTAATGCTTGCCGTCTCATAAGTAAACACTGCTTTACACTAGTGTTGGAAATAGGGTTTCTTGTTGGCTAGGGTATGCATCTAAGCCAGGCAGAACCCACCACTTTAGGCAGGGCAGGTGGGCTACACACCAAAGATAACCTGTGCTCACCCCTTTGTAGCCAGGCACAGAGCAGTGAGGCTTATCCCCTGGGCCAATATTTAAAGCATTTGGGCAACACTCTCACACCAGTGACACAATAAATACACCACAAAAGGACTTCACACAGGATTACATTAAAATATGTTTCTTATATTGTAAATACATATCATAGACCCAAATGACATAAATCATAAATAGTGCACACAAAATACACATACAGTAATAAGACTCTGTATTCTAATAATGTAAGGATCCAAATAGACATTCCTTCTCACATCAGTGGATTCTTATGACATCAAGGGGGTCGTTTTGACCCTGGTGATACGAGACCGCCAGGGCTAAAATGACGGACGCACCGCCAACAGGCTGGCGGTGCTTCCTGGCCTATTACGACCGCGGTGGAAGCGCCGCGGTCGCACCGCCGGGGCCGGCGCTATTCCGCCACATTTGCCCCGGCGGTGATAATCCGCCTGGGCACCACTGCTAGCAGTGCTGCCCAGGGGATTACGAGTCCCCTTTCGCCAGCCTTTTCCTGGCGGTTTTAACCGCCAGGAAAAGGCTGGCGGAAAGGGGAGTCGAGGGCCCCCTGACAGGGCCTCATGGAGCTTTTCACTGTCTGCATAGCAGACAGTGAAAAGCGCGACGGGTGCAACTGCACCCGTCGCACAGCCGCAACACCGCCGACTCCATTTGGAGCCGGCTCCTGTGTTGCGACCGAGATCCCCGCTGGGCCGGCAGACGGAAACCAGGTTTCCGCCCGCCGGCCCAGCAGGGATCTCCAAATGGCCGCCGCGGGAGAGAGGCTGCATTGGCGGCCGCCCGGCGGTCCGATCTTGGCGGGCGGCTGATGCTGCCCGCCAAGATCGTAATAACCCCCTAAATGCAGCAGATTGCAAAAAAACACATAAATCATCCGGCAGCCGGTAATAAACACGGCACATCAAGTGCATACATTTTTGTAAAATTATAGGGCACAGCATATATGTGTCCCTATAAAGTGCGATACTATAATGAGGCCACAAGCGTAGGTACAGAGACGCCCGTGTGTCCACTTCTTATAATATGGTAATTAGGTGAAACTCATAAGCCACAGGAACACCTGCATGTCTACTACATTTACTTTGGTAGGGTTCCAGCAATTGATTCTAGAGCAAGGTCACTGTGAAGGACCCCCATAAGGCCCATAAGAACAATCAACAAATATTGGTGCCCTCAATTACGGCCAGCGAGTGGGAGGCACATACACACACTGCAGCTGATGGTGGGGAGACCTCCCTTGGTCCCCCACATGCTAGAAATGAGGAAAGGCAGATATCTGTGAATGCCCGTTGTAGCAGCTGAAGGGGGCATGAAAAAAAGGGCTCAATGCAGGTGGGGGAGACCCGCGCATGAGTCTGGAGTGGGAAGATGAACCTTTGTCCTTCGCATAAAGGATTGGAAAGGAGCAGCTGTCCGTGACTGTGCAGCACAGCTGCAATGAGACCACAGTACCAGGCAGGATTCAAGCAGTCTTCAAGTCCCTGGGTACTCGCTCTTCCGTGATCCAAGGTAGCTGGAGGAGGGAGGGGGTGCCTATAAAGTACAGGTGGGCCTCTGGGTCAGGTATGTCTTCTTCGGTCACAACCTCGTCTGGCTCTTCCCACATTTTGGGAGTTCCTGAAAGCCAGAGCCCAATGCCTGGCTCAACAAAGCTTCTCTATGGCCTGCCTCCCTCGGTCACAACCACGTCTGGCTGTTGCCACACGCTAGCAGCTCCTGAAAGCTGGAGCACTCATACGTGCTATCTGACTAAACTGAGGTCAGCAGCCACTCATGCCAGACAAAGTACTCACCACATGCTGGGGCAAATCATGGAGCGCTTTAGCACACGCTGTCTTCTCCACATCCATCACTCATAATGCGCTGCTTAGAAAGAGTCAGGTGGCTGTAGTTGCGAGTTCCACACCCACAGTTGAGGTGCTCAGGAGGAATCCTTCTAAAACCCTCCAAATCTCTCACTAGAGCAGGGAGGGTGGCAACCCACTTGCTCATGGAGAACACTGGAGCACAGAGAAGGAAGTTTGCAGCAGGCCAGCACATAAAGGCAAGTAATGGTAGTTCCTCCTGGCAAATCAAAGTCAGGAAGCAGCTGGCAGCAGGGCAAGAAGCAAAAAAGCAATCCAGTGAGTCCTCTAGGCCACCCAGCAAGTAGCATGCAGCAGGTCACAGCAGGGCAACAGCAGAAGTTCAGTTCAGATAAGTTCTTTGAGAAGCGCAGCAGTCCTTCTGACACAGGTTCAGTCCCAGTTCCAAAAGTGCACTGAAAACATGGGATCGGAGCCCCTATATGTATACTTCAAAATGTATTTGATCTAGGGTTGACATCAAAGGAACCCTTTGAAGTGTAGAACGCACCCCTTTCCAACCCAGGCCTGGCAGACATCAGTAGGGTGTAAATCAGCCCTTTGTGTGAGAGCACGACACAACCTATTGACGTATGTGTGAATTACCTCTACCAGCCCAGGAAGACTACCACTGTGCATGTGAATGCATGTGTATCTCCTGTAGCACCCAGTCCTTCCTGTGTTGTGGCTGTCTGAAAATTATGCCCAAAGTGTAACTGTCACTCAGTCCTAGATGTGAATTAGAGTCAGGCTGCGAAGCACATAGAGTTATAAGCACAGAGAAATACTAATTTTCTAAAAGTGGCATTTCTAAAATAATAACGTCAAATCCAACTACATCAGTATGCGGAATTTCTCACTACTACTCCAAACATACCAAACATGGTAACATTACTTCTTTCAGATCAAGTATTACCATTTAAAAGTGTATAAGGGAATTCCCAATGCTAGCCTATGAGAGGAGCAGCCCTCACAGTAGTGAAAAACATAATAGGCTGCTTGTCACTACTAGGACATGCCAAACATAGGAGTATATGTCATATCTTTTACTTACACAGCACCCTGCCCATAGGGCTACCATGGGCCTGCCTTAGGAGTAACTTAGGCATAAGAAAAAGTGAGTTTAGGCCTTGGCAAGTAGTTTGAAATGCCAAGTCAAGGTGGCAGTAAATTGTGCATGCAGGCACTGCAGAGACAGGTTTGAAAGGCTATTTCTGTGGGTGGCGCATTGAATGCTGCAGTCCCACTAGTAGCATTTAATTTGCAGGCCATGGGTATATAGTATATCATGTTACAAGGGTCTTACAGGTAAATTAAATGTGCCAAACAGGTGTAATGAATCAAACCACGTTTTAAGGGAGATAGCACATGCACTTTAGCACTGATCATTAGTGGTAAAGTACCCAGAGTCCTAAAGCCAACTAAAAGACGGTCAGAAAGGAGGAAGTTTGGGGATAGCCCTGCAGAAAGGCCAAAAACTACTAAATTTAATAAGTGCTAAATTCAGTTTGGGAGTAGCTAGTAAAATAGTTCAAGGACTCATTTTAATAGTAACTTAAAATCCAACTTAATAGCCAAGTCAGATTTTAAATCAATATTCTGGAAATTAAACTTTTGGAATGTTGTCATTGTTCTGCCTAATACCAAACAAAATTCTGCCAGTGCCTACTTGTAACTTGACCCATGATTTCTTCCCAGAGGTGAGATGTATACTGCTCCCAGACAGTGGACAAAGGCTGTATTTGAAGGGCGGTAGATTCCCTTAACAGGATGCCTGGAGGGGCTGTGCCCATCTGTTTCCTGAGCTTCAAATAATACCTACCTTGTCACTGGCAGATGAAGCTGACAACTAGGCCTGCCTTCCGCTTGTCTTTCTATCAGTCTTGCACCAAACTCAGTCTGGGTAGAAAAACTGACTAGAAATTGTTTAAAGGGTGCACAAAGGCTAGTCCTCCATCCTCAGGCTGGCACTGGGCATTTCAGTGGATCCGATAGACTTCTCCTCAGAACACTCCTGGACCTGCGAGTAATCAGAAGAAGCACTGCCCTGCTGTCTGAAGAACCTGAAGGAAGAATGGACCTGCACTGTACCAAGGACCCCAAAAACTACTGCATGGGTCAGCCAGGTGACTTCCTATCTGAGCAAAGGGGATGCAACAAGCTTCCAGAGCCACTCTCCCTGCAACTACTAAGCGGTGAAGTTCCAACTGGACCTGCCCTCTCCCCTGCTGCTAGCCAGTGTTGTAGTGTGCCTTAACCCCCAAGTTGTGCTCCTCAGTCCTGGGCCCTTGGTTGGTGTTAGAGTGTACTTCTCTTGTACCTAAACTGCAAGAAATGGTACTACCAACGGAGACCAGAATCAGCATCAAAGTCAAAGCTGCAGCCATCAACAGCAAATCATCCAACCGTAGAGGGCTTTATCTGGACCGAACACGAGGAGTATCTGATCAATGTCAAGCCCTTCCTGGGAAAAAACTTCAGACTTTGCCCACTCTGAGCTTTCCTGCCTTCTACTACTACCATACTGGGACCCTGTTCTTCTGAAGCTTATCCTGCCAATGACTCTTTGGTGACTACTTTTCCTCCATCAAAGTCTCTAAGTCAAAAAGTAAACATTCCAGCAAGATGAACCTGGTCCATGTATCCGACCCGCACTCCACCTCAGTCTGCAGTAACTTTTGACTTTCACCTAGTCTAGTATGACCAGATACCTATGGTTGGCACTTTGAGTTTTTTGGCACTATTTTTAATTCAAAGTTTAGAAATATTTAACAAATTGCCTCTAAGTTGAGCTTGACTGCTTTTGTGCCAAGCTACCAGACGATTGAGCACAGATCTATTTAGTGACTTTTGTGTTTCACCCCCCTCAACTAATACTCAATTTTCTTTAACTGGTTTTCGAATGCCCTTGAATAAATTGCACCACTTAGAAAAACTAGTTCAACGTGGAAAATGCCTTCCAGTCCATGGTTCTCACAAGCACTAAAGTTAGGTAAACGTGTCTGTAAATTGTAGAGCAAACCTGACACTTTGACTACAGATTGGTCGTAGCAAGTAAGCACTGAAAACATCAAGATTAAAGTTTTATGTTGCTCGCATTTCTGCCGGTAAATTAATACTTATGATTTGTTTAAAACTGTCTGACGCTAAACTATGCATCAGTTCTCTCAGGAATTGTGCAAGGTATTTCTTTTTCTGTTCTACGATTGACGCGATGTATTCAGAGTTTAATTTGAAAAAGATTTGCAGCCCTCCAGAATGTACTTCGGATTGCCACACTGGGCATACTTGTGTGACCTTTTGAAGCTGTTTCTTTGGTTGCCAATTGATAAGCGAGTTAAATTTAAAATCCTGTGGATTAGTCATAAAGCTATTTATGATATCACACCTTCCTTCTTACGAAAGATAATTGCTCCTTATGAACCCTGTTGCAATTTACGAACCTCTCTAAGGAGATATATGTCAGTGCCCAAGATCATAGAAGTGGGGGCAAGCTTTTTCTTATTGGGCAGCCACATTATGCATCCCCCTTCCTCCATCAGTGCATCTTTGCAGGACTATCCATCCTTCACGAAGCTATTGAAAACTTGGCTTTATGCTAAGTATTTGATTTCTTTTTATGCATTTAGCCTAGCACCAGGATACCTAACGTGGTAAAGGAGCAATCTACAAATAAATAAACGCAGACACAAAGATTTTCATATACAGTCCCATGATAGTATTTACTTGCAACAACATGACTTCTTCTAAATCCATTTTGATTAGTATAACCTTTCAGAGGCAGCATGACAATTTACATTTCTCATTAGGCCCAATGAGGCTTATCTTTTCTAAACGGTGTATCCCCTAACCTTCTCTGAATAAAAAATGCTCTGAATAATGCCTCTCTCAGTGTTTTTAGAGACAACTTCACCATCCTGAAATAATTGTTGTGCAGGTGTGTGGTTAAAGCACAGACAGTGTATGACTAATGAAGGCCTAGTGTCCTTAGGTCAGGTATTTGAGTAATGTTCAGCAATGCCTGTTTCGCTAGACTTGATATGTGGTCCACATAAAGTGGTACACACTTTAGCTCAAAACTCATGCTGTTTCTAAGTTTAGCAATGCAGATTCATACATTTAAAGAAAAACACATTGTATTGAACTACACATTAAAAAGGAAGTAAAGACAAGCAATAAAAGAAAATGGCCAAGCTTAGGAGTCAAAAATGTGCAGATCGCTCACTTTAAACAGACCCTATACCCAGTTCTGCATCTGTGGTGTTTAATTTATTTGTGATAAATGCTTTCAGTATTTTTTTGATTTGTCGTTGGTAAATTGGACAGTGCTCATCACTGACATCAATGGCACTAATAGTTTGCTAAGACTATTTTTAATAAATAAAAGCTTACATAGTGTGGACCTTTGCATGGCATCTGAATTTAATACCCTGTGATTTCTTGCTTATTTGTTCTCTTTATATTTTAAAGTTGTCTTCATGGTATTGGATGAAGTCCTTTTCAATTGTGGATAACGGATGGGTGCTTCCGCATTATGGGATGGTTTTACATGTGTTTTAATTTGTTTAGGTATTTCTACTATAGAATCAGGACATTAGGATAGGAAAAAATAAATTTTCAACATAAATGATCGCTGGAAAAGCCAATAGGGCTCAGCTTGTGTTAGCGCATCTGGCCTTATTTGGTTTATCTTTAATTTATAACGGGATGCGTTAGAGGTTTGCTAGACCTTTTGACTGCGCTTAGAGGTAATCCCACCATAAAACTTAATTTCAATACAAATCAATAACAATATCAATCAATAGTATCAACAATCTTTGGCTACAGTAATTCCACACACCATGATCCCTTTGGCCATAAATAACTACACCTTTATGTAAAAGTTAGAGTGTTTATTTCTCTATATTAACAATGCTTATATCACGTAACATAGTCACAGAATCAAATGGTACACATAGAGAAACAACACCGGTTGACCAAATCTTCGAAAGAATCTCAATTTAACCAATGCATCTATTGTTACACACTATAGAATTACAGTACAAATCATTAAAAAGAATGTATGTACAATAGAAATAGCATACATTTAGATGCAGCAAAGAAGCAACATCAACTATTGTTAATAATTAGCAAACAATTTCTATGGGTCTTCTAACTAACCTTCTGATTAGAATAGCATGTTAGGGCTTCATACAAAACAATTTAGTCAACACAAATTTGGAAAAACATCTAGCTCTGGCACTAGCAAAATTAGCGGTTGGTACCTAGGAACAAAAGACAAATTACATCAAACAATAACATTGATAAAAATCTCTCCACTTTCTGAATCAGCAAGTTACAACTGTCTTCATCAATTGGACATCTGTTCGGTCAGCATCAGCATCAGACCATGAACGGGGAATGGTTCAGAATCTGGGGACTCTAACTATCCATACCATTTGCAAAGCCTAGTCTAAGGATCACCATTCAGCATCAAAAGTCTAAGCAATAAAGTTGAAGATAGAATTCTCTAAGTAAAGGAAATCAAGGTGAGTACCCCTCATCAGTGGAGAAGGAAAACGGGAATAAGCTAAGAAGATGAGCTTCTCTCTGTGAAGTCGGGCTCAGTTAAAATCATCTAAAACTCTTCCCATGTTGCCATTGGTCAAAGAATCGTACATTCACATTTAGTCCAATGAAAGTAGAACTTCAAATCTAATATGTAACTAATCTGTCTCTCGCATGTCGATGATTGGCTCCTCTTCTGTTCCCATTGTCGGACTTGTCAGGAAACAATTTTGTATCTCTCTGTCCTTTAATCAGTGCATCCATTGTTAGCTCCTTGGAACATCGCTTTCACACCCTAAACTCTACATTGTAACAATAGCTAATACAGCATATTCTAGCAAGCAGTTCTCATGGGAAAAGAAACCATCTACTAGTGTTTGGTCAACGCAGTGAAACAATGCAAGTATTCATTTCTATAAACAGCCATTTTATGTGAATTATTTAAACAGTGCAACTTAACATGAGGCTGTGCAACAAGGCCCAAGACGTCGCTATTAATAAAGCAAATACATAATACGTGATCATTAATATAACAGACTACTACATTAATCTAAACGTGAGCACATCATTTGATATTAATAAACAATTAATAAAGGGCCAGATGTAGGTAGGAAAAAAATAGTGAGTCGGAAATTGCGATTCATTGCGAATCGCAATTTCCGACTTGCAAAATGGGATCCAAGAAAAAAGTTCGACACCAATTTGCGACTCGCAAATGATGTCGCACTGCATTTTGCGAGTTCGCTTCCAGCGAGGTCGCTTTTTGCGACCTCGTTAAAAGCGAGCTCGCGATTTGCGAGCCGGGTGTCGCAAATTGCGACTGGCCCGCAAATTGCCTTCAGGTGCAGCATAACAGTTGGGAAATAAACTTCCTGGCTCTTGCTGATGACATCAGAACCAGGAAGTCATCAAATACACCTGTGAGGAGGGAGGACCACACCCTTTCCAAACTGCAGTGCAACACCCAGGAGAGAGGACCTGCTGCTACTATGGAGGACACAGGTAGTGCTGGGAGAAGAAGGAAACTTAAGTTTTCTGATAAAGAACTGGAGGTGCTCACTGAGGAATGCTGCCAGCACCATGAAAAACTGTTTGGGAAGGGAGCCCTGAGTGTCCTAGACACAGAGAAAAAGATTTGGCTGCAAATCCAGGACCGGATTAATGCCATAGGGGTGAGCCACCGCACCCTGGATGAAATAAAGAAAAGGTGGTATGACCTGCGCTCCAGGACAAAGGAGAGGGTGGCAGAGTGGCTCAGAGAAATGAGGGGCACCGAAGGAGGCCCATCCACCGTCCCACCACCCACAGCCATGGAAGCAATGGTGGGGCAGACCCTGGAGCCTGAGGCCGTTTCTGGAATGGGAGAAGTGGACAGTTCTGCGCCAGGGAGATCCAAAAGTGAGTACCATGAGCTATGCATTCACACCTACAAATGCAGTATCCACACTCTCCCAGTACACAGCAGCAGGCACAACCAGACTAGCTCCATTCCAGTCTAGCAACCACTTGAACAGTGCATTATGGGCAATGTAGTACAGTAGTCAGCATATAGGCAAATGTTTATTATGAGGCATGCAACAGATGCGAGAGGCTGACAGTGTATTCCCTATGTCCCACAGGTCTCCCACACGACAACCCCAGCAGCGACAACATCCAGGGAGGAGACAACAGGCCAGAGACAGTGCAGGAGGCTGCAGCAGAAATTCCTGGGCCCAGCAGGACACCACCACAGTCCCCTCAGGAACAAGAGCAGGAAATGGGGGAAGCTCACACGACCCCTGGCCCCAGCCCCACAGCAAGTCGTCCAGAGCCAGCAGCACGACAAAGGCGCAGACACAGACGCAGAGTTCTGGTGGTGCCCCAGGAGGAGATAGGGGAGGCAGCAATGTCAGGAGTAGAGGCATCCCTCCTTAACGGTCAGCGCCTGCAAAACAGACAATTGCGGTCAATATCAAGTGCATTGCACAGAATGGAGAACAACATGACTACGGGCCTGGCTGAAGTGAACACGCAGTTCACTCGTCTGAATGATAATGTGGGGGATCTCACCCAGGCCATCCGCCAACTTGTGACGGAACTGGTGTCAGACAGATCCAACTGCATGGCAGCGTCAATTGGGCGTCTTGCTTCAAACACTACTGGCCTGTCTAGACGGACTGTGAGTCTACAGGTAGAACTTGGCCACTTTGCAGGGGATGTGGTACGTGAACTTGGCCGCATCAGCCACGCAGTGGACTTGTTGGAAGCCAGGCAGGTGGCAAGGGGCACAGGTGAGACCCCTCAGGACAGTGAGGAGGGGTCCACAATAAGCAGTGTGTCTGCAAGTGACTCACGTGTGCTGAGGAGTGCAAGTGCACGGCAGGGGTCAGCAGACCCACCTGGGATGACCCAAGCTGGGCACACAAGGAGGAGGGTGTAGGCCATCAGACAGCATGACTCATGAGGCACATGATGTCAATGTGTCCTCATTACATTTGGACATGTACAGCCCCTTAGGGACAGCACTTTTCTTTCAACATTTAGTTCATAAATAAAAAGGTTTTGTTTGTTCCACTACACAACTGGGCTCTGTTTGTGTGACATCAGTGAGTGTGGTGACAGTTGCCACGTACCTGCCAAAGTATTGGGTTGCAATGTGGTCCCGTCTCTGTCTGCCTTGATTTGCAAATCTTCTGTCCCCAGGCTGTCGATGTGGTAGCTCTTGCTCCTCATCCTCCGAATCTGTGTCTTCAGGGGTGAGATGTAGCCCACGTCTGGTGGCAATGTTGTGTAGGATTGCGCATGCGCCAACGTTCTTGAATGCTATTACTGGGGCATACTGGAGCGCACCTCCACTTTTGTGGAGGCATCTGAATCTTGCCTTTAACAGTCCAAAGGTCCTCTCGATGACAGTTCTGGTCCGCCGATGGGCACTGTTATATCGCCTCTCGTTCTCATTGCCAGGTGTTAGGTACGGGGTGAGTATCCATGGTATTAGCGCATATGCACTGTCACCTGTTTGGCAAAAATAAGCAATGTTAGCAGGGCATGGATGGTTTCTACAGTGACCTGTATGTATGGCTTCAGGGTTTATTCACCAATACCTAATAGATATCCGTCTCCAAACTCCCCATGTTCTAGGCGTTGGTGCATCCCACTGTGCCTGAATATGTATGAGTCATGTCTACTCCCTGGAAATTTGGCTACAATGTCAGTGATGACATTATGGGCGTTGCATACCACCTGGGTGTTTAGCGAGTGTCAGAGTCACCAGATCCTCAGGGTCTGTGCACGTTCCCAACACGTCCACCACTGAACAGCTCCAAGACTCTGATAGATAAATCACAGAGACTGAGAGAGTTCAAGAGGGGAAGAGGGGATTAGGAAGGGAACAGCTGGGAAGGAGACCTGTAGTAAAAAAAAGGTTAGAACACACAATATGAAAATTATGGGGGTCATTCTAAGTCTGGCGGGCGGCGGAGGCCGCCCGCCAGACTTCCCCCTCCGAAATACCGCTCCACGGTCGAAAGACCGCGGAGGGTATTCTAAGTTTTTCCCTGGGCTGGCGGGCGGTCGCCAAAAGACCGCCCGCCAGCCCAGGGAAAAACTCCCTTCCCACAAGGATGCCGGCTCGTAATCGAGCCGGCGGAGTGGGAAGGTGCGACGGGTGCTGTTGCACCCGTCGCGTATTTCACTGTCTGCCAGGCAGACAGTGAAATACTTGTAGGGGCCCTCTTACGGGGGCCCCTGCAGTGCCCATGCCAGTGGCATGGGCACTGCAGGGGCCCCCAGGGGCCCCGCGACCCCCCCTACCGCCATCCGGTTCCCGGCGGGCGGACCGCCGGGAACTGGATGGCGGTAGGGGGGGTCGGAATCCCCTCGGCGGCGCAGCTAGCTGCGCCGCCTTGGAGGATTAAATAGGGCAGCGGTACACTGGCGGGAGACCGCCAGTGTTGCCGGTCTGACCGCGGCTTTACCGCCGCGGTCAGAATGCCCTGCGGGGCACCGCCGGCCTGTCGGCGGTGCTCCCGCCGACCCTGGCCCCGGCGGTCAGAATCACCCCCTATATCTCCTGAAATCAATACTAGACTATGATTCTAAGCCTAGTCACTCTGAAAACATGAACAATCTAAGAGTTAAGTTTAAAATGACTAAGTTTCAAGATGGCCAGATGCCTGTAGGGGAATCAAGATGAATTAAATGAAATATTTCTTATTCAAGTACTTTCCTTTACATGAGAATCAGAAAAACATTCTGACAAAATTTTAAACCAGTCATATAAATCCTGTTTTGAGAATGTATACTAGGACCATACAATATTGCATCGAGAAACTCTGGCCTTCTGTGTACTCTTAAAATGTTTCAACACAAATTGCGCATATTGCAGATATATATATATGTATATATATATATATATAGTAAACACCATAAAAGGATTGTGCACCATGAATAACACAATATGGATTCAGGAAAGAAATCACATAAGTTGTCATCTCGAATATTACATAATAAATATCTTAGAATAGTGGCATGCAATTAAAACAGGAGATAAACTTGAGGAGAGAATCGTGCGTCTTGCTGATTCGAGTGTCACCATGTAAAATATCAAGAAATGGTAGCACGCAATAAATATCAAAGTCAAATCATCATTAATCGAATCGTGCGTCTTGCCGATTCGTAAAACACAATGTAAATGTCAAGAAATAACAGCTCACAATAAATAACAAGATCAAAGTACAATGAAACAAATCGCGCTTCTTTTGCCGATTCTTAAGCCACCATGTAAATGTCAAGAAATGGTAGCATGAAATGAACAACAAAGTTAAATCCTCATGAAACGATGTTGCGCGTCTTGCCAATTCGTAAAACATCATGTAAATGTCAAGAAATAGTAGCGCGCAATGGACAACAATGTTTAAACACCATAAAACGAATCGCGCATCTTGCCGATTCTTAAGCCACCATTCCAATGTGAAGAAATGGTAGCATGCAATGAATAACAAAGTCAAACCTTTATGAAACAAATCGCGCGTCTTGCTTATTTGTAAACTACCATATAAATGTCAAGAAATGTTAGCGCGCAAGTAATCTGTTACTCATTTAAGAATTAAACCAAGAATATGAAAATTCTCAATAACAGTGTTGGGACAGTCCAACCACCATCTTACCGCCTGGAACAATGATCACCAATGAAGGATGAAGGGCAGAAGACTGGAAGATCCAAATAGGCCGCCGGGACAGGAGCTCAGGAAGAAGCTGCTGCTCTGCACTGGGACGTCTGAATAGTGAGCACTGGGAGTTGGGCTGGCTCTCTTTTATAGAGTCTTGGCCCAGCCCCAGAACCACGCCCAGGCATGTTGCAGGGAAAGTCTCTGGAAGGCCCTGGAAAGGGGCCACACCCTAACACACTCTGAAAACCTGCAGCAATACATTGCAAAGGAACAGTATTTGTAAGCATAATAAAAATAAGTTTTCAGGATTGAACTCTGCAATGCAAAAGGTTAAACCACAACATATCAGCACAATGCATAAATTACGTTGTTTTGAGAGTGCTGGGTTTTTGCATTTTTGTCGCCAATAGAGCGCGTACTGCTCTGGTGTTGACAGTGAGTGGGTACATTTCCTATTGCGGAACACATATTCCAGATTTGCAGGAGGGCAGATTTGTATATGTGTCCCGTCCACACCCCTATTACATGGTGGAAGTTGGCAATTCTGTAGAAGTCCAACTTGGTGCTGTTAATTTCTCCCTTATTCCTGGGTAGGTATATGTATCTGGACAGGTGTGTGAGTATGGCATCTAGAAAACATCTGAGGAATTGTGAGAGTGCACTTTGGGATACCCCACCTGCCACTGCAATAACCCCCTGATAGCTACCCGAGGCCAAGAGGTGCAGTGAGCATAGCACTTGCACATGTGTGGGGATGGCGCTGCTGCGCATTGTCTGTCATTGAAGCTGCGGATTGAGTAGTTCAATTAATTCTAATATTGCTGCACTGTTCAGTCTATATTTGTCATAAATCTCCTCCTCAGTTTGTTGGAAAAGTGTCTGCCTGGTTCGGTATATTCTCTCCTGTCTCTGGCTCCTCCTCCTCCTCTGCTGGGCGGCATGGACTCTCCTCCTCCATGCTATCACATACAGTTCAGCCATTTTGAGTCAACCAGATGCCTTCTGGGTCTCCTTTTATACTTTGGTTCTGGTTTCCACCTGCTCTGACCTAGTGGTAATTTGGGTGTGCAAAATGGGCTTTCTGCGACTAGTCGCAATTTGCGAGTGGCTTTGTCATATGGTTTGTGACTCGCAAATTGCGACTTCCTCTTTGCGGGTCGTACAATGAGGTCGCTATTTTTGTGAGACGGTAATGGCTTGCATCGCAATTTGCACTTTTGCGAATCGGGCAATTTGCGACTCGCAAAACTTTGCTACATCTGGCCCTTTGTGATTACTGACAGCCACTCAAGTAGGTGCATTTTCCAAATTGTGCATTATTTTCTGTATTAAGTCAAATTCTATGCAAATTTAACATTAAAAATACATGGATATTTATTAGTAAAAATTTGGCATTTACACTTGCAATGGCAGTGCCTGAACTAGTGGCTTTGCCGATAATTATTTGCCAATGCAGTTCTGCATGAGTAAACAAAATACACTTGTTTGCTGATGCAGATAGCTTCAACTAATGAAAGTATAATGACAAACACATACTTTGAGCATGTATGGATCATGAGGTTATGGCAGGCTCCAGCATGATCATGCATGCTTTAATATGCATCACCAAGCATGTGGAAAATGCCATGACAAGACAGCCCTTTTGATTGTATTTTAATTTACTTTTCCTTGATGGTTGAAGCCCATCTTTGAGCAATAAATTAAGAACATCATTTTGTAAAGAAGGGGCTAGTCTGGTTGCGAGTTGCAACTTCTGGGACCTTCATAAAGGAAAAATAAATGTAAAATGTATTTTAAAATGTGCCAGATCTGGGCGGAGAGGGGGGCAACATTGGATTGAGGTGGAGAAGTCAGCAGGGAGTATTGATGGCACAATGGAGGAGCTGGGTGGAAGAGGACTGTTTACATTTTAAAAGATCATAAATTCTGGTCAGGACTGGGAGGGGCAAGGAAAGCAGCTGATGTGCCTTGTGGTAGGGGTCAACACGGAGAATGGGTTAGAAAAATGAAATAGAGGAGAGAGCAAGAAAACATATGCACTCTGATGAATTGCACTCTTGGGAATGCTGAAAAAATGGTTCCTTGAATGTGAACACTATAAGGATAGAAGTGATCCATTCAAAAGCATGGTAAAGAAGCTATGGTCCATGGTAGAGATAAACACATGGGGAGGATTGACAGCCATTAAATAGGAAGCAACACAACGAAGATGGCAGGAAAGCCAACCAATGATAAGCAGTGGGGTGGCTCAAGAGCACTCTACGTTTTGGCATTGTCCACAATATGTCTGTTCAAGAACTAACAGCTATTGATAGGTAAGTTTAAGCACATTGAAGTTGTATTCACATCTCTTAGTCCAGAGGTGACAGTACTGTATTGGTTTCTGATCTCACTAGCTCTTTAAAAAGTCCACTAATGAAAAGTGTATTTGTATTGCTGTAAGAAAATAGGGGCCATATGTACGAAAGCTTTTTCCCATAGACACAGAATGGGTAAAATGCTTTGGTACATCTGGCCCTAGGTTATTATTTAGGGAGAATGTGAGCCTTACCCAAGTAGTAAGTAGCAAAATCCTTTCAGGTCAAGCACACAGTTTCATTTAACTTATGCCTGGGCTCAAAAGATCCATCATTTACAGACTTCAAATATCAGTAAAATATAAAAATACAGATCTCCTCTTGGTCCCTTTTAACTCAGTGAAATCACTGGACACTCCTAAACTATTTGTTTCTGCTGTAAGAGCAGTATTTCACACTTCATCAAAGCAGCACTGACAGCCCAGCTGTAGGCAGGCAGTTGTTAATTAGCATGCAGGGCCTTCAGGCAGTTAATGCATTCATTTTTAAAAGTTACTTTTCTTATATATTTACGATAAATCCAACTTCACCATTGAATGTAATTTGAAAAGGTATTTAAAACAGCGGTGAAACATCTCTGTGGCTAATTTCAAACCAAATAAACAAAATGTATATATTAAGGGTGCAGTAGCTTTTTCTTCATAGATTCAGCTTCACAGAACCTCATTCGGCTCATTTTCACATTAAAAACGTACCTGGTGAAAATGATGTTTGAAGCCTTGCCTGGCCATGTTCACTCCCTGCCCCTACTAGTACCTATGCACACATAGGTGGAGAGCTCCTCGGCCGTAGTGGAGGTCTCTTTAACAGACAGTATTAATCCTAAGAAAAATCTTTAAAATATTTTAAAATAGAATATACGTGTAAAATATTTTAGGACATTTATTACAAAGATAGAATTATTAAAAGTCAAAGCACATTAATGCATTGATTTATATGTGCATTCAACAATGCATTAATAGAATACATATATTTTCTAAGAAATTATTTCTCAAATATTTAATAATTAGAAGCATTCCATGCAACAAAAATGTATTTTTATTTATTATGCAATTAATTTTGTCATAAATTATGCCTAGAATTATTCTAAATCATGTTTTCAATTCTTAATACAAATTAGTTTTAAAATCATAAAATCATTGTATGGTTTTCCACTACCACTACCACTGTAAATGACTGTGTGGAGCTTGGCTTAGTTTAAGGCTGGAGTGGAGTACTATTGGTACTGTTTTGTCACCTGTGTGACTGTAGCAACTTTAGAAGGGTAGTTTGGTAATAACTATAGGCCTACTCTTTGGTGTGTATGCGTTTGTAGTAGCCTATCCATACTTAAATCCCTCCTTAGTATTCCCCCTTTTCCAGCCACTATGACCTATCTGAGATATCATCTTTTTACACTGGCTTTGCAGTTGAAGGCTCGGGGAAAAGAAGGATGATGGGGAGTTTTAGCAGTTGATTAGGTTCTCTCATAAGTATGTGAGGTTCGAAGGAAGTATTCCACTACCACTTATCTATGATCTACTGTGTTCCAATTCAATTTGTGTTGCCTTTATTTACCTTTCCAGTTTTTCCCTGCTGATGTCCTTTAAATGACCATTCTGTCTCCATGTGTTTGACAAAATACACCTACTGACCGTCGTAGTCTTCTCCTCACTGTGTTTTTGTTTTTTGGTGGACCATGAGGAATGTCTGCTCTACCATCTCCCCTTAATCCCCGTCATCCTCCAATTCTATAACCTGAGGAGGGTGTATCAATGCCTGATCCAAAAGCTTAGCTACACTTCAAACACTTCATCACTGCTCTACCTCTGCTTAGCCCCTAGAGTGTGGGTCTTAAATTGTTCTTAGTATTTCTCTTATCTGGGCAGTTTGCAGTAGCCTCACCAACAGTAGCCAGCCAGCGCACTATGCCATTGGATTCAAGTTAGCCTGGCTGATGAAGGGTGATACCCTGAAACCGGTCCCAGGATGCTTGTTTCCGGTCCAGTGAGGACCTGGCCTGGCAGTTCGGGCTGGACCTTCCCATAGGGAACAGGGTCAAGACTGATTTGCATACAGCTGGATCCAAACTGGGATGGCATGGTGAGCAAAATAATTGATGGATTAAACCCAGATCTGTGACGGGGGTAAATGTCTGATTAGTTCCGCATTTCGTCCATCATTTGTGTTTGTTAGGCCCTAGAGTGTGGGTCTTGAATTTTTATTAGAATTTCTCTTGTCTGGGCAGTTTGCAATAGCCTCACCAACAGCAGCCAGTCACCTAATTTACCATATTCCACTTCCTGCTGTCCCCCAGATTGCGCATTCTTTAGAACT
Organism: Pleurodeles waltl; assembly: GCF_031143425.1. Lineage (NCBI taxonomy): Eukaryota > Metazoa > Chordata > Amphibia > Caudata > Salamandridae > Pleurodeles > Pleurodeles waltl. The sequence continues at coordinate 1,018,094,852 of NC_090439.1, forward strand.
TTTCAACCACATCCACATCCATGGCTTGCTTGGTAAAACAAGAAAGAACCCGGAAAAAATATATATCGTTTAGCGATGTAAAAACCTCTTGGCATCGCTGTCTCCTACCAAGTACCCGCTATACTCTTTTTATGTAAGTGCCACATTACTTTATTTACTCCTGTACACTCTTTGTTCTAACCTTCACTACTTCCACACAACTGCGGGATACAAAGATCATTTTTTTTTAAATACTGTATTTCTGCACAGATGCTGCAGCCAGTGTCAAGATTCTGGAAAACCAGCTCTGAGGAGGGAAGAAAGAATTAGGTGAATACAATTAACTGCACTGACCTTTCTGATGCCAGCTCAGCTTCAGCATCAATATCTTCCTTGACCACCTTCATGAAAGCCTTCCATTTTCCCCTACATAGTGCTTCATTAATATAGCTTAGGGATAAACTGCTTCTGCACTGATGCTGCTGCTTCCACTTAAAGATGACTTACACCTGCCTCCCATGTGCACATTAAAAGGTGATGTTGTCCAGCATTATTTTTGCAGGGAGTAATTATCCATACCACTACAAAAGACACGTGTCTGATCCAACACGTTTTTTCGTACTCATTGGGATTCAGCAGTAAGTCACAGCTAAGACATAATTAGAATACAGCTCCTGAATTGTAAAAAATAGTATTACTTTGAGAACCGGGCCCTTAGAGAAGATACAAGAGCACTTACTTATGTGACAGGTGTCTGGAGACATTGGTGCGCTTTACAATTTTGTCAAACCACTCGATGAATATGAAATACACATATAAAAGCAGTGCTATGGTGTTGGTGAGTTTCGAGGGGTGAATATTGTACGGTCCAGTAAGATTCCAGCCGAATAGGGCTGCATTTTTTACTATAAAAGCATGACATTCTACCCTGCATTGGGGAAGAGGGTAAGGCAGATTCGCCTTTTGTTTATGGAAGGAAAGCATTCTTGCACCAGACCTGCAAAATCATAGAAGTCAGAGACAATAGCGCTTAATTAATGACTATAGGCCTCTCCTACATTACATGCTCCCACCTACAGCTACCAATGGGTTTTCTGCAAACCTGTAACTTGTTTTATTTACGGACTCCCATGCTCCGCAGTGCACACTCCTCTTCTTGTTAATAGTCCTCTGTGGGATTTCAATTACGCCGGGGTAATCGGAGTAATTTTGGTCATTCCGCATTAGTCTTTACAGGAAATTACTGAAAATGACAATTTTACTCCTGCTTGCGTAATTGAGAGTAATTTTGGAGACAAAAATCCTGCAGTGAGAGCACATTTATCATGTGCGGATGCTGCTCACGCAACTGTTTGTGTTCTGTTGTATTTACCACTATTTTCTTAGGGCAAAAAGCATCCTTGCTTCCATTTTGCACTTGTGGTACAAATCCACTAAGAAACAAGCACTAAATGTTGGGAGTTAATTGGGGCAACATCCCACCCCAAGTGCACATTTAGTGAGTGTGATCAGCTACTTGTTCTCGCTATTTATATTCTGTTGCATTTCGTGACATTTATTTAGCGCAAAATGCATCCTCGGGTCCATTTTGAATTCAATGGGGTATTTTTGCTCTATGGAAATAGCACTAATTACAGAATTAATTTTCTCACCTAATTCTACTTAAGCTCAGAAAAATTTGGAGTAATACTTTGTGATTATGCTACTTGGAAATATGCGAGTTACGCCCACCCGTAGTGTGTAATACAATTATATAAAAAAAATATATAATACATAATTACATAATGGGACCTACCATTTCAAGTCCTTTCGAGCCACAATTGTCAAACCTGTGAAGTCTTAAGTAGAAATTTAAATATTTCAGCGTGATCCTATAAATATAAACTTCTGTTTCATCAGATGACACAATTAGATTCTGATTTCAGTTTTTCGTGCCATTTTGTTAATTCTAGACGGGTTTACTTGGACTCCTTCATCTGACATCCTGTTATGATCCTATCCTCACAACTTAGCTTCTGACACCGAGCTATCGCACAGGAAGACAACACGCGTGATGTGTAGTGCTCATTGTGTCTACTGCTCAGATATTCATTGTTAATGAAGTGCTATTTTTGTTCCATTCTGAAATTAAGACGAAAATAATCACCAATATGTTTAGCTGTCTATTTATCACACTTTTATTGTAGCTAAGGTAGCCTAATTTTGAAAATGTTACGCTTCTAAGATCTGGGGATACATCGACGTCTTTGATGTAGTTCAGTGTGTGGTGTTATGTTTAATGTAGTGGCTTATCCTGACTTCACATTAAGCCACACGCGCATTAATTCCCGTATTCAGCTTTCCTATGTTGTTGATCCGATTTACTGAAGTGTGTCCTAAGACGGTCTTAAGCCTCTTAAGCACTTGAAGCCGGTCTTGATTTGTCCACTGTTTTGCCTTGGATAAAGACAGTCTATTAACTTTAACTTTAACTGTCTGGCGTAAATCCCACATGTGAGTCAGGCACACATTGTGATATCAGTTTCGTAAGCCATGTTGCCAAAACCCATGCCAGAATGTGTGTGAGAGCATTGAACAGTGATGGTGGGTGGTAATGGCTAAGAGAGAGATCTTCTGAGCACTGCACACCTCACAGAATTCCAGCTGTGCAACACCTTCTCAGGGGGATTTGCCACCCTCACATTTTAGTTCCTGATGTGGCTGCCCAGTTTCATGCTGTCCTCACTGTAATATGAGCATGGATCTTCCTTCGAGGCCATTCTGCCACGGCTCATGTGACTAATATAAGTGGGTATAAAAGGTAAACCATTCCTGGGAAATTCTTGTCAGGTACGTTACTGTTGTTCCATCTAATATTGTTTGCTGCTATGCTCATTTGCACTTCTTGGTGCTTTAATAAGATAGCCAGTAGCCTACCCATTTTCTCCATACACCCATTTTCCTATAATCAAATTAAGTGCAAGGGGAATTCTGCTTTGTCTGTTATATACTGATATGCTGACATTATTCAAGTCAAGTCAAGTTAGGTGCTTTAAGGCCTTATTTAGAGGTTGCAAGCGCTTTTTGGCAGATGTCATACCCGTGATCTAATTTTTTTCTTCTAATTTTAAAATTCTGCCTGCTTTACTAGATTCCTTTTTGCTTAATAGAATATGTCTTTAGCAATTCCCTGCTAAAGGTAAGTATTCAGACTGTCAAATCCACTGATCCTTTATACAGTTTTAGAAAGTCTATTAGGATATTACCAACATGACATCTCCACAAAAGCGTGTTTTGCATGCTGTTCCTAATCTCACTTCTAAATTGACTTGTTGTGTGTTCTGCCCCCAGTGAATATAGCACAAAGCAATAGCTTTTCTGGATGGATAGCTAGAGCTATATAATATTCAATCCTGCACTTAGATTCTAGTTCTCGGGACATTAATATTTTCTCCCTCTTCAGACTTGATCATTGTCCAGGGATCCACTAGTATGATATTGTGCATAATTTGTCTCCATGTGTTATTTTCCCCAGGCACCTGCAAGGTTTGTTTCCCAGTCCAGTCTTCCCAAATAAAATATGTGTTGCTAGATTTTGCCCCCACCCCCAGGATGTATACAAACATCCTAGATTTCGGTCAAAACTCTAGAAATCTATGATAAAAAACAGGATCTCTGTCACTGACCAATACATACAGGGAGCCCACTGCAAGGAAATATTCTTTATGTGCATCATAACTAGGTTATAAGAATATTTAGGCAACACAATCTAATCCTCTGGGGCTCATACTGTGCAACATCATCCTGTGTCCTTTTCCACATATGCTAATTCCTCACTTTGCATAAACATTGCATAGGGTTTTAAGCATACATATGTTCATAGAATATAGCACCTTTTACTTCATCAGTCCCTAATGTTCGCGCAGCTTCAAAAGCCAACTACAATCTATGAATAATTGTTGTGCGGCAGAGCTCTTCCTTACCCAATCCAGCAATTTATAACTGTCTATCCGACCTTAACAGTATCGTCAGTAATCTATCATGTTTGCGCCCTAATATACACAATTACTCTTTTCCAGCCTTGATATTCTTAAAAGAATGGCCGGACTTTTCCTTTTTTGTTGTTTGCTTTGATGTCTGTCATCAAATGTTCATCCATGTTAGATGGACACTGCTTACTTTGTAGGTGGTGCCTCCACCGTCCTTAGGCCACCATAAGGCAAGATAAATATGCAAATAAAAGAAGAGCGTGCAGGGCATTATGGAGTGCACCCTCGAGAAACAGAGAATATTTTAGCTGGGGAGAGCCATACAGATTTTCTTTAGTTTTTTTCTCTGTTTGATGGGCATGCCTGGTCCCACCTGGGCACCCCGCCTTGCCTCTTTGTTGGTGGGCAGCTCTGGGAGCCCAGGCCCCATTACGCCTACTGGCTCCTCCTCCCTGGACGGCGTTTTGTACTCCTGCAGGAGCTGGCAGAATGCTTCTTTATTGCCTGCTCCATGAGGGTGGGGTGTTGTTTAAGTGCTGGCCTCATTATTCCCCCAGGCAAGGGGAGCAGGGGTGAGCCCACCACAGTTGGAGAAGCACAACAGTGCTCCCCCTGGCTCATCCCAGTGATGAGTACTGTGCCCCTTTCTTATTTTTGGGTGGTGCATTGGTACCCCTCCTCCATTTTCAAGCCAGGGACGAGGAGAAGGGACCCCAAGACCCCTCTCATTGTTGCTGTGGGATGTGCAATGGCATTCCTAATTGCCTTACCTTGTCACCCCCAAGAGATATGGGTTCTTGGGGGCAACTGAAGATGTGCGGAGGGGTGCCCACACACACCTGCACCCTCCTTGGGACAAGGAATTAAATCAATCTTGTGGCAACTCTCAGGCTCTGGCCACCCTGGAGATAATTTTAAGAAAATTATAGAAACGCCACAGAGCCAGATTCACATGGGAGGGGGGATCAAAGGTAATTTCCTTAAATAGGCCATAACTCGTGCCTGAAAAGCCAATTTCAAAGTTCCTGGGCTAATTTTACTCCTGTGGTAAAAGTAGCCAGCTCTTCTACTGATCTTTGTCTATGGTGCTCTTCTCCTCCATCTGAGGTGAGAAGTGCACATCTTTTCCACAAGTGGTCCACAGCCTCACTGGTCCTGGAGTCAAGTAGGGCAAAGTCCTTAGTCCATTTGGGCATTTTGAGATTCCTCCTTCCAGTTGTCCGTGGCTGCTGGTGCTGTGCAACATCACCTCTCTACCCCTGTCCCAATCTTCCTGCATAGCATGCTGGTAAAGTTCAAGATGATGCTGTCCATCTTTCCTCAAAGTGATCTTCTTTGAACTATATCGAGGACTATTTTATTAGGTGATCCCCATGGTACTTTGGATGACCATTTTGGGCTTTCAGTTATGATGTTTTGACCATATACTTATAACACATTTTCTTTCTGTGATCAATATCCTCATGTGCCTCACATCTGATATAATCTATTACTAATTTGTTATTTGTTGTATGTTATAAGGTTAGCAGATATATTCTTTACTGCTATTCCGTAAGCAAAATACTGTACAGAAATCTTCTCCTTCAGGGGATTATTTTGTATATGCAGGCCTAGTGGTAGCATTTAATTTACAGGCCCTGGGTAGATGAAGTACCACTTTACTAGGGACATACAAGTAAACTAAACATGCCAATTGGGTTAAAGCCAATTGCTCCATGTGTAAAGGAGAGAGCACAAGCACTTTAACACTGGTTAGCAGTGGTAAAGTGTGCAGAGTCCTAAAGGCCAAAAAAGTCGGTTTAGAAAACAGGAGAGTGAAGGCAAAAAATGTGAGAATGACCCTTCAGAAAGGACCAGGTTCAACAATGTACATATATCTGCTTGGGGCTTGCATAATCCATCTTGGTGCAAATATTTCACCCCATTTTCAAATCTTGATAGGTTTGGTAGGCCAAAGTGAAGCGAAATTAAAATGTAAGGAATATTTCCCCCACAAAGGCCTCATTACGGTTTTGGAAGTTGGACCAGCCAACCATCAAAGTCGTGGGGAGGAGGCCATCATCAAGCCGGTGGCCTCGCTCGAGTTGTATTATGAAGTTTCCACCAAGCTGACCGGTGGAAACATTGTATTACAATGTTTCCTTTGGTCAACCCGGCAGAAACAGTGCCACGGCATTTGCCTCAGGTCCTTTAATGGAGCTGAGGCCGATGCCGTTGCACAACAGCACCCTCGGAATGCCCACTGTCTGCAAAGAAGTCAATGTGCATTCCGAGGGTGCGGGTGGGGGCCCCTGCACTGCCCATGCCATGGGCAGTGCAACCCCCTTCGCCCCCCCTATGGCTCCCAGCACTGGCTTTCTGCCATGGAAAGGCTGGTGGAAAGTGGACTCATGATCAGCATGACGATGGCTCCATGGGCACCACTGTGGCTGATCACAACTCCGACTTTGGTCACCCCACTGGGATCCATGACCCCAGCAGTTGTGGTGGTCCCCTGGCGATCTGACCACCAGGGTTGTAATCTGGCTATCAGACTGCGAGGAGTGCTGAAGTCCGACCACCACTGCGAGTTTGGCAGTGGCAAGACCACCAAACTCCTAATAAGGCCCTAACTATATAATGAAGTGTCACTGCAGACTAAACAGTAAATCATACTGACTTTCTTTATGAGTGCCTACTAATATTATAAGACCTACCCAAGATCAACATCTAATCCTAAGAGTACCCTCTGTGCCAGATTACCTGTGCATAGTTATTGGGCTGCACGACAGCTGTCTCACACATGCAGCTCGCACATGTGTGCATATGTGTGTGCACACATGTTCACATTTAACCCACCAGCCAAATGCCCATTACCCTAGCTGCTTTGCAGCACCCTTATCTTACAAGGCGGATACTGGTGGTAACCAAGTGCAGTCCGTTTACCGTGGGTGAGACACACATACTAAGACTCACTCAGTAAAATGTCCAAATCTTGGTGACCAAGAAAAAACAATTTCGTCAGTACTATATGGGTGGAATCCATTTTTCAACACATAGAAATCTGGATCACAAGTAGTGTAATAGTTATCACAACGTTATTGTTTTTCACTGATAAATTCCAAGAGGTCAAACCTGCCAAATTTATAGGGGTTCAAAGCTCTTTACAAGACCTTAAAAGAGGCAAGAGATGCAGAGTTTGGTGTGATTCCACACGTTAAGGCTCATCTGCAAGTCAAAAAATCAGATTGGGAGGTATTTACAGGTCCAAAATGAAGCACCTCTTTGAAAACATTTTCCAACTTAAGCGCGATTGTATTTTTCTCTTTTATCGGATTTGAACAATTGGAGCAAACTACCACGTAAATGTGTGTGGCGTAAGATGCTGATTTATTATGCAATCCTGGCGCTCTTGGGTGCACTGGCAAAGTATGTTCACATTGCTGAGCGTTTGCCTAAGCCCACTACTTTTACCATTTTAATCTTTGCTTAGTGACATGGTACGCTCATCTTTCCCGTTCGTGCATCCGTTGTAGAATTACCTGCTGTGTGATATTAAAATGTGCAGGCCTATGCTTAATATGAACAGATGCATGAAAGTGCACGGTGTGTATTTTTCTACATTCAATTTGTTCTGCTTATGGATATGTATTCACTCATTTTGCCACTACGTGCGTATGTATTGCAAAATATCAAATAATGCATATGTTTGCTTAATACAAAACGAGGTGTGTATGCGCATAATGTGTATTTTGTATTAGCACATTTGCATATTTACATGTGCAAACGAAGCAAATGTAACCTGGTGCAATTCAGTGTCCAATTTTTGCCTGTTGTGTTCTGCTTATGTTTGTCACAAGTATCGCGTTGAATTATGTTTGCTCTTACTGGGGAGAAAGACGTTACACAGTGCAGTTAAATGATTTGTCACTTTCTGCAAAATCAGCAGGTGAAATGTTAGCAATAATGTGATCACTGAACGCCAGCCCATTGAGCTCATTTCACCACCTGGTACAAACAACAGCAGACCTATTTTGTGTTTGCCTGGCATCACGTTGTTCTGTTCACATTGCAATGTTCCTCATTTTACACAGCTGAGTTGACAGGGCATTGCTTACCTTTACATATTTACATTTTTCTACCTTCTGCTGTTGCTAACTTTCCCTCTCCGTTTTATATCCAGGAGCAATAGTAAAACGTGTCTCATCGTGTAAGTCCGCCCCATCTCACAATGCAGCCTTAGGTCTGTGCCGACAAGAATACATACAACAATCTTAATATTTTATTGCAGCTTTGAACAATATCACACTTTAGAGAAGAGATCTGGAGTTATATCATCATAAATTACTTGACAGACGAACTGTGGAAAATATTTGTGGAAAAGATGATATAAGCTGCAAAATCATATTCAGTCTTTATAACTTGGGCTATTTTTAGGTCTGACCTGTCCCATCAGATGCATATTTTTTCAAGCCAACCCTACAGAGAGAACGTACATAGAGGGCATGATTGCGAGTTAGTGGGTGTATTCGGACATGGGCGTAAACCCCTCTTCACTCACGGGCCAGAATCACGGGGTGGGAGGTAATTATTGGAAGCTTTAAATACCTCACCCTTCATTAAATTTCATCAGGTGAATGCTGGTAAAATGTAACACGGGAAAGCATACTCTATTTAGTGTATCATGAGGATTTTGTGGCCAGATGTAGGAAAGGTTTTACGCGACACTGAAAACCCGCATCGCAATGCCCATTCCCATTTTGCGGGTCGGTAACCTGGTTACCGACCCGCAAAACGGGTCTGAGAGTCGCAAATAGGAAGGGGTGTTCCCCTTCCTATTTGCGAGTCGCAGCGCGATGCAAGATTGCTTTGTGACCGCGAACGCGGTCGCAAAGAATCGCAGTTACTACCAGTGTCACACTGGTGCTAACCCATTCGCAAAAGGGATGGGGTCCCCATGGGTCCCATTCCCCTTTGTGAATGGACTTGAAAACATTTTTTAAGAGCAGGCAGTGGTCCAATGGACCACTGCCTGCTCTGAAAAAATGAAACTGAAACATTTAATTTTTTTCATTTTGTAATGCATCTCGTTTTCCTTTAAGGAAAACGGGCTGCCTTACAAAAAAAAAAAACTGCTTTATTTAAAAGCAGTCACAGACATGGTGATCTGCTGTCTCCAGCAGGTCACCATCCCTGTGAGTGCTGTGACTCACAAGGGGTTCGCAAATTGCGACCCACCTCATTAATATTAATGAGGTGGGCCTTTGCGACCCCCTTGCGACTCGCAGATTGAGTCAGGGACACCATCCTACATCCGGCATTGCGACTCGCAATTTGCGAGTCGCAATGCCGGAGTTTCCTACATCTGGCCCTTGGTTTGTTAAACACCAAGGCACTCATTATAACATTGGCGGGCCAGCTCTACCACGCTGGTGGTGGCGGAAACACTGCCGATGGCGGGGCGGTGCTGGACAGTCAGATTATGACCACAGTGGTAAACAGGCTGCAAAGTAGCAAGTTCATTGCCTGTGCCACCAGGGTGGTCCACCATAGACCACCAACGGTATTTGAAGCCTACTTTCCACAAGGGATTCCCTGGCGGCAACACTGCCAGGAAATACCTGGCGGAAAGGATACTAGCAACAGGAATTTACATTCCTCTCACCAAAGGGACCCGTCCAGGACAAAAAAATTTGTTTTTTAAACATTTTGCTGAGAGTCACAGTAGATCCGCAAACCTCAGTGAAAATAAATAAAAAAAACAAGTGAAGGCTTCCATGCTTGCTTACATTGAGCCTCTGGGTGGGCCAGGTCCCAGGGGCATTGGAATTTTGACTGCAGGGGGGCTGCCCCGCTTCCCCGCAGCCCCTGGGACCACCACCTCCCTCGGCTTTAAAGAAAATGGTTGCAGGGGCGCCACTCGCCCCCTGCAACACCGGGGACCGCCACCTCCCTGGGGCATCAAAGTAACTGTAAAGCTGGAGGGCCAACCCACCCCCCTGCAGCCCCAGGGATTACCACCTCCCTGGTGCTTCATGTAAATCCAATGTGGGCAGTGGCCCAACCCCCCACTGCCCCAAAGACTGCCACCTCCCCCTGGCTTCAATCAAACAGAGTTCAGGGGGCCGCCCAGCCCCCCTGTAGCTCCAGGGGCCACCCTCATGGGCTTCAAATAAATACAATGTGGAGGGGACACCTGGCTCCCACCTCTGTGGGGCAGAATCAGTGATGAAGCGAAGGGGCATCGAGCCCCCTGCTCCTTCAGGTACCGCCACTTCCTTGGGGCACCAATAAAATGTAATGCGGCAGGCCGCCTGGCATCCCCACTATACCAGGGACCACCACCTCCATGGGGCTCTCAACAAATGTCATGCGGGGGGCACCTGGCCCCCCAACAGCCCCAGGGACTGCCACCTCCCTAGGGCACCATTAAAATGTAATGTGCCCCCACTTCCTCAGGGATTGTCACATCACTGGGGCTCTAATCAAATGTAATGCAGAGTTTGAGTGCTCATTGTGCCACAGTGGGCATCATAATCTCAATGGTAGCCAGGATATGATTTTTCATATCCCCACATACCGGTTTATTGTAAAATAATTTGGCAACGTCTCTCACAATCATGCCCAATCAATCATTATCCCATATCAATGTTTGAATTTCACATTAAAATTAATTAAAAATACTATCTCAACCTTATCTCACCCCCTTGCAATCTACCTTAATCAATATAATGTTACCAATTACACCTTTTTGTCAGAAATCCATTTTGGACCCCAAGACCCACTGTACCATTTTGTTTATGAATATAATAATTTTGAATATATCAACCCTACCTAACAACCTACTCTTACATGTTTCAACAACTGGCTAATGGCCCTATTTATAAAAAATTTATACAATTCCTCCTCACAATTTATTCCATTGGGCAATTTAGTATCTAAACTCATAATATATCTACTTTCTGTCTGTCACGATTCCCCGTGTTAGATGTCACTTCACACTATCAATCACAAAATATCTCAGGCAATTCACATCCCCATTATGTTTCTCATTTACATGCTTAGCGACAGGGTACGACATATCTTGGTAGCTTATCACTCCCAGATGTTGAAAAAATATTTTATGAACATTCAATACAGTTCTCCCACATATCGGAGGTCAAACTGACAGGTCATTATATAAACAGCATACTGTGTCTTATAATTGTAAATGCCATGGATCTTTTAAGGCTTAACAAAATAAGTAACATAATCTGTTGTATAAATCCTAATTCTACAGGCCTTCCATTTGTGACATTTAAAAAAACCTTGTGTTTTTTACAACAATTTTTTTGCTTGTGTTATTTCAGGACTGCTGTTTATTAGGGCGTCCCTCATAGAGTGCGTCCTTCAATAAGAGATGGCCGGAGTTTTAGAAACTGCTGACTCCAAGATGTGATCATTCAGTATTAAATGCCAATACCTTTTAAACATACCTCTCAATTGTTTTTCTTATGTACTGTACTTTTTCACCAATCTCATAGACATACTCTCATTGGACTTGTCATTCCTTTGTGTCTTATTCCTACCACTATCAGACTTGAAGAGAAGGGATTCATGGGTCTTATGTTCCACTCTAGCCACTGTCAATTAAAGGGTTTCCTTACTATACACTCTTTCCAAAAATCTTTCCATCATTTCATCCCTGCCAACTTCCCAATCTTGTTGGAAGATTACAATTTCTTCTCAACCTCAGCATTTTGTCATTGGGGATGCAAGATTTCACATGGTTTGGGTGAACACTTTCTCCATGTAGTGTTGAATTCCCTGATGTTTTCTTGTGGAATAGCCCCACTTGTAATGTTCCTTCATGTACAAAAACTTGTAAATTCAAAAATGACACTTGTGTTTTGCTAATATTGCCACTAAAATGCAAATTCAAATCATTTTCATTTTTGGACTCATTTTTTTCCACATCTCCCTGGGTGTCCCTCCATATCACAAAGATGTTGTCAATGTACCTCAACCAACATATAGCATTATCCCCCACATCCTGCCATGATCATTGATGAGGACAAGTTCCTCCCACCAGCTCATTTGCAAACAAGCATAGCTGAGAGCAAAACAGGTGCCCATTGCCGTCCCTTGGACTTGCCTGAAAATGTAATTGTTGAAAAGAAAATGATTATTCTCCAGACACCATTTGATCATAGATAACAACGTCATGGAGTGTTTATTATATAGCCTCATTGATCAACTTCTCAAATAGTGCTCAATTGCAAGTATCCCCTCACCATGATTGATGCTCATATACAACAATGCCACATCAAATGTTAACATCATATATTCCTCCTGCCAAGGGATTTCAGAGATTGTTTTTTTTTAAATCACCAGTATCCTTAATGTATGAGGGCATATTTTGAACATAACCCCACAAAAAATGGTCAATATATCTAGATGTTTTGCCAATATGATAGGCCTTCCTGGTGGATGCGTGGGATCCTTATGCACCTTTGGCATTAAATACATCACAGGTGTTCTTGGAAAACCCTGTCTCAAATATAGGTATTCATCCTGATTAAGTAACCATTAATTCCTCCATTTCAATAATTAAGCATGATAGAGCACCTCAATGTTTTGCATACTTTCCAAATTCCTTTTGAAATAACATGAAGTATTGTTCAATTGCCTGTAAGCCTCCTGACCATATTTCTCTAAGGGCTAGAAGACAATGTTGCCTCCCTTATCTGAATTTCATATATTAATATTTTAATTGGATTGAAGTTTGTTCCTTAAGTTCCTGTAAGCCCTCTGTGAATTCTCGGATTTCAATTTCATTCTATTTACTTTCATATAAAGCAACCTTACTTCCTCCGTGATGCAATGACTGAATATATTAATCACATTACAGATTTGTATTGCTGTGATGTTTAATCTTGTTTGTTTTGTTAGATTTCTGCAAAATCCTCATTTAATGTGCTAGACATTTTTCGGTATTCATTTGAAATAACTGAGATGAAGATAACTTATAGTAAGAGATCCTATCCACCTTCATAATTTAGATTCTGAATAAAGGATATGAAAATTATTTTTTAAGATATAATCAGGTTCATTGTATGCTCAAAAATAGATTATTGTAGTCAGCCTCAGCCATTCATCTGTTCTTAAGATGAATTCATTCATGAATAGGGAGGGAAAGGCAACAACAAAAATGATTGCCAGTCTAGAATCTGGAGGAAGCAACATTAACTCACTATACTTATCATCAGATTGCACACCTTAAAGTCACACTGCTGCTTCAACACGCATAGCTACAGCAACTACATGTCTGTGTCTGCATTGCTGGCACAACAAACAATAGTGAGCTTCAGATGGTGTGGAAGGGAGGCTTATTTTACCCACTACATTTTACAAATAGATCACAGACATGGGACCCTATTTCGAGTTTGGCTGATGGGAAAGCCTGTCTGCCAAACTCCCAACAAGGTGGCCGCCGCCCATGCGGCGACCTCTCCACCAGAGTTATTAAGAGTTTCCTGCTAAGTCGGCGGGCAGAAATCTGAGTTTCCGCCCTCTGGCCTAGTGGGAAACAGGCTACAAGCATAGTCTCTGGCTCGTAATCTAGCCGGCGGCAATGCTGTAGCATGCAGGGTGCACCAGCACCCTTGCAATGTTCACTGCCTGCAAAGCAGACAGTAAACATTTGCAACAGTGCTGGACAGGGGGCCCTGCACTGCCCATGCCAAATGTATGAGCAGTGCAGGGCCCCCTGGAGCCACCTGCACCCATTCTCACCAGCCTTTTCATGGTGGTGCAACCGCCATGAAACCGCTGGGGGAGAAGGGGGTCCTAATCCAAAGGGTAGCACTGCTCGCAGTTCTGCCCTGGCGGATTAGGTCTTCCACCATCCTCCAGACCAACGGGATCTGAGATCCTGGCAGAGCTGGCGATCCCCTGGCAGTCCAACCACCAGGGCTGTAATGTGGTGGTCGGAGCACCGCATTGGGGGCAGTCCAGGCAGTAATCGGGGACATAGTTTCTGCATGCAAACGTATGGATTCTTGGATAGACAATGGACAACTGCATCTTGACTAATCATACAAAGCCATCATTGCTAAAAGTTGCTCTGACATTCATAAAACCCTCAGTACTCAAAGATGAATTTTGAACTGCATTAGGCAGATGCTGCAGATTACCCAGACTTTCCCATCTCAAAGTGGAGGTATTGTCCTTCATAAATGGGTTGTGTCACCATGTTTGATAAATAAACAGAAGACTTCAAACAAGCCACAAACAAACAGACCACAAACATCTATTTCAAATAACTTAGCTTAGAAACATACCTGAGAACTCCATGTTACACAACATGAAATTTCAAACTCAATAGAGCAAAAAAGTAAGCACATACAAAGTTATTCACAACAAAAAAGGAGACACAGAAGCACCTGACAAAATATTAATTGAGAATACAGCCTGTCCCAAATGCAATATGAGGCATTCATGAATATTTCAGAAAGTTAGTTTACAAAACAAGGGAGCAAGAGACCATAACAAGATAGTAAGTTACCAGAATATCTTAATCAAAATATAGTCAGGCAGAAGAAATATTGCATCCTTAATCTTGTTCACAAATTATCTCACCATTAAAGTTAATATAAAATATACACTCTAAAAGATACTTAGGGCTTAACATTTCTGTTTGCTTTTATTTTTGCTAACCATATTCTGAAATTCAGCTAACAACATACATCTGCAATACTACATACATGGCTAATTAAGCCGCAGACAGACATAGCATGCCCCTTTGCATACATATACTCTGAAAGCAAGGATGCCAGTATAGCCAAACACATCCACTTACGCCTTGAAAGATAGATGGTATTGATCATGCCACTGAAGAGATCCACTAAGAAATTCTCTACTTTTTAATGTCTGGCAGTCACGACGTGGTGTGGCGACTTACATGGAGTTGCGGACTTCAGCGAGGCTGCAGCGGCATCGGCCCTGCGGGATGTCGCACTCCAGCGAGGACCACAGCTTTGGTTGCAGGCCACGCCACTGGATTCAGCAGCGGCATCGATACAGAGTTGTCCAAAGTCGGTTTACTTGGTTTTTCCTGGTGTTTCTACCAGCTTCTCCTTTCAAGGGCCCAGGCATTGGATTAAGCACCAATTCGCAGGGCAGGAGTCTCAGCAGATTGTGCAGGTGCTGGCAGAGGAAGTCTTTGATGGCCCTGAGACTTCAGAACAGGGGGGCAAGCTCAGTCCAAGCCCTTGGAGATTCTTCGCAAGCAGAAATATATCCATCCCTTTTTACAAGCAGAAGCAGCAAGTGCAGGATAGCCCAATAAAGCACAGTCACAGGCAGAGGCAGCACATCTTCTCAGCTCTTCAACTGCAGTGAATCCTAGTTCGTTTTAATGGGATAACAGGAGTTAGCTTAGCCTGTGGCTTGCAGACTTGTGCCCCCGTCACCTAGTGACTTTTAACCTACTTAGCTTGCTCTGTCTTAGCCCATTTCATTATTTAATTCTTCTAAGATGGCTGCCTTTTTTATAGTTAGGCCACTTGTTATGATTTACATTATCAGTGTCATCGCGCTAAGGCGTCAAGATCAAGCAACAAAGACAAACAAGTGGTAGGTTTTCCATCTCTATACTTTCGAGGGATTGTTTATATTAATTGCCGTCCCAAGCATGTCTGTTATCTATTGTTTGGGAACATACCTACGTCAGGGGTCCTTTTGGATCTGTATAAATACATCACACTTTAGACAGATAATGAGAGGGATTCCGACCAGAGGTCATCGCCACCATCGCTGATATCGATGCTGTACGACGGCTTGACACTGACCCAGTCTTCGTGTCCCTGCGGAGTCTGACATAGAGACCTCATTCCAAGGTAACAAGGGTTGGGGGCTCCTCTCATGGACATGGCATTGGCAGATTAGGTTTAGCAAACCCAGCTCTCCTTTAGGTAGGAGGTTAGGCCTATCAAATTAGGGTATTAGGGCATATTACATCTCGTATGTCTTTCTTATGCATTGCAAGATGGTGGGGGTCTTTGTAATAATGACTCTCATCTTCACAATTCTGTTTCTTGCATTATTCATTATCCTGAGCATTGCAGCCCATGCAATTTATCGCAAATTGCAGTTATGTTAAATAAAAACTATTGAAACTTTACTGCATCTTTGTCTTTGCCTGTGTTTGTATGAGACATGATATATCTGTGATAAAGGGGTAATCTCCGTTTAACCATGACATTCCCTGAGATGTCTTATTCTCGAGTCCATGCGTAAAGGCTGCCACAAATCAACTTTTACTATTGTGTTTCTGGTGAGATGCTGCTAGTGAGCCGGTAAGGTTGGGACAACAGTTGTGATTCGTTGCAGGATAGGCATAGTCGTCTACAAACAAAAGTACTGTCATCCTTTAACCAGCAGTCTTTCCCAGAGCAAGAGTCCAAACTACGACACAACTCTTCTCCTTGGCAGATGGTCCTCTTGGTTCCAGAAGCAAATCTTGAAGAAATCTAAAGTCTGGGGTTTTGGGTCCAATACTTATACCCCTTTCTGTCTTTGAAGTTGCCCAACTTCAAAGAAAAGTCTCTGTTGTTTACAAGATCCAGCCATGCCCAGGCCAGGCCCCAGACACCACCAGGGGGTTGGAGGCTGCAGTGTGTGAGGGCAGGCACAGCCCATTCAGGTGTAAGTGACCACTCTTCCCTCCACTCTATCCCAGATGACTCATCAGGATATGCAGGCTACACCCCAGCTCCCTTTTTATCACTGTCTATAGGAGATTTACAAACAGCCCAACTGTTAGTCTAACGCAGACAGGGAATCCACAACCAGGCAGAGTCACAGAATGGTTAAAGCAAGAAAATGTCTACTTTCTAAAAGTGGCATTTTCAAACTAACAATCTAAAAACCAACTTCACTAAAAGATTTATTTTTAAATTGTGAGTTCAGAGACACCATACTCAGCATTTCAATCTGCTCTCAAAAGGAAACTGCACTTTAAGGATACTTGAAGGCAGCCCCCATGTTAGGCCTTGCAACAGTGAATACCAAACTTGGCAGTATTTCACAGTTAGGACATGTAAAACACGAGTACATGTCCCACCTTTAACAGACACTTCACCCTGCCCATGGGGCTAACTATGGCCTACCTTAGGGGTGCCTTACATGTATACAATGGGAAGGTTCAGGCTTGTCAAGTGGGTACACTGGCCAATTCAAATTGGCAGTTTAACACTGCACACACAGACACTGCAGTGGCAGGTCTGAGCCATATTTACAGGGCTACTCATGTGGGTGGCACAATCAGTACTGTAGGACCATTAGTAGCATTTGATGTACAGGACCTAGGCACCTTTAGTGCACTTTACTTAGGGCTTCCTAGTAAATTCAATATGCCAACCATGGAAAAGTCAATTACACATACAATTTCACATAGGGAGCACTTGCACTTTAGCACTGGTCAGAAGTGGTAAAGTGCCTAGAGTAACAAAAACAGCAAAACCATAGTCCAGCTCACAGCAACAACCTGGGAAGCAGAGGCAAAAAGTTAGGGGAGACAACGCCAAGGATGCCAGGTCTAACAGTGGCACAAGTGTCCTATCCTGCATGTTACAGAGGCTTGACAGTGCCATCCTGGACACCAATACAGCCACTGCATATCAGGATTGAAAGAATTAGTTACAGTAAAGGTGCTCAATTATATGGGTTATGTGCACAAACCTAGATGACATGGCATTTCTAACCACAGGTGAAGTACAACAGAGGACATATCTGGACATAATAAAGCCTTGAGCAAGACACTGGGGTACTCTGACATATGTTTTTGTGCCTCAGCACGGAGTCTACCACATCTACAAATTAACTGATTAACACAGGAGGGTAACACTAGCCGAGGCCCTGATTCTCTAACATGTGGATAAGAACTACTGAGGGCCTATTGTTTCTAACAGGTACACACACACAGTGTACTGTAAAAAGGTCTAGCAGGATGAGTGCCACCATCTCTCCTTTGTCCAGCAAGGAGCGGATGTTGTCGGTTGGGGCCAGGAGGGCTGCTTCGGTGCTATGGTTTTTTCTGAATCCGTATTGGGAGGCTTTGAGGATGTTGTGGTCTTCAATGAAAGTGGCGAGTTGGCTGTTGATGGCTTTCTCAATGACTTTTGCTGGAAAAGGGAGCAGGGAGATGGACCTGAAGTTTTTGAGGTCGGTGAGGTCTGATGAGGGTTTCTTGAGGAGGGGGTTGATTTCAGAGTGTTTCCAGTCGTCAGGAAAGGAGGTGTCAGCTAGGGAGTAGTTGATGGTGAGGCGGAGCTTGGGAGTGATGATGTAAGCGGCTCTCTTGAAGATGTGGTGTGGCATAGGTCTGGGGCTGCCTAGGAGTGAATGGACTTAATCGTCCTCAGAGTGGCTTCGGTGGTGAGGGGGGTCCAGTTGGTGATCGTTTGTTGGTTTCGGGTTCCGGTGGAGGGTGTTCTGCACGTAGGATGTCCTCGTTCAAGCTGTTATAGATGGTCTTGATTTATTGGTGGAAGTAGGTGTTGAGTCTGTCGCAGAGGTCATGTGAGGGTGAGATGTCTGTTGTTTCAGTGTTGGGATGGGCAAACTCCTTGATAATGCTGAAGAGTTCCTTGCTGTTGTGTGCATGTGAGGAGATTCTGTCTTGTATTGCTTTTCTTTTGGTGCTTCTGAAGAGTTGGTGGTGTGCGGTGGTGTCGTCTCTGAAGATGTTTTGGGCTTCTGTGGATTTGGTGTTTCTCCAGATTTTCCTGAGGCGACAACAGGTGTGTCTGGATTCTCTGAGTTCTGCGGTGAACCAGCTGGCTTTCTTGGCGTGGGTGCTGCTGTTTTTCTTGAGGGGGGCTATGTTGTTGGCGCAGTCGGTGATCCATTTGTGGAAGGTGCATGCTGCAGTGTTCGGGTCGTCATCGTGTGTGATGGAAGGGGTGGAGTTAGCGAGGGTGGTGGTGAGCTGGTCGTCAGTGATTTTTGCCCAGCTTCTGCGAGATGGTTGGTGCTGGGGTCTGAGGATGATGGGTGTGTTGAAGGTGAAGTGGATCCATCGGTGGTCTGTCCATGGACGTTCAGAGGTGTGGTTGAAGGTGATTGATGTTCCTTTTGTGAAGATGTGGTTGAGGGTATATCCTGCTGAGTGCGTTGGTTCTGCCACGATCTGTCGGAGCCCTATGCTGTGGAGGTTGTCTAGGAGGGATGCGGTGGAGGGGTCTAGTAGGTTGTCAATGTGTAAGTTGAGGTATCCTAGCAGTGTGTAGTTGGTGGCTGCGATGGCTTGTGCAATGACGCAGTCAGTGATGGATTAGGAGATGGGTGCACTGGGTCCCGGTGGGTGGTAGATGAGGGTTCCTCTGAGGGTGGATGTCGGGGGTGGTCTGTAGTTTGAAATAAAGGTGTTCCATCAAGTTTGTGGGGTCTTCGGAGTGGGTGCTCAGATGGATGTTGGACTTGTGGACGATGGCGATTGCCCCCCTGGGGTGGCTGGGGTGATCCTTCCAGGTGATCTTATATCCCTTGGGAATGGCAATGGCAACGTCCATGCTTGAGGTGGTGTTGGTCCAGGTCTCGATGAGGAAAGTGACGTCCGGGGTGGTGCTGTCAAGGAGGTCCCAGATTTCGGTGGTGTGTTTATGGAGGGAGCGGATGTTGAGGAGGATGCATTTCAGGGTCTTTGGTGTCAGTGTGTTGTTGTGGGTGGATTGTGCCAGGTGCAAGGTCTTGGTGGTGGTGAAGGATTGGCAGCGTCGGAGGCAGCTGAAAGGTCCATGGGTATCGGTTGGAGACAAGAGCTTGCAGTGGTTGTTGTGTCCTGGGTTGAGCGTGTGGAGTGCTGCTGACGTGTAGAGGTGGCGGTCAGCAGGTCCAGGGGCCCTGGGGTCCTGGTGCTGGTGGCGGTCGGGCCTAGGACGTTTGCAGACAGGTTTGCCTTTGGCGCACCAGCAGCGCAGCCACATAGGGGCCACCTTTAAGTAGGAAGAGGGGGTAGGAGAAGACAGCTGGGAGGCAGGAGCTGGAAAACAGAGCAAAAAATGGGGGTGGGGCTGCAGGAACAGCAGCGGCGGGGAGAGGGAAGCAATAAGGAAAAAAGGGCAAAAAAAGAGAGAAAATAAGAGTGAAAGCCACTAAAAGGGAAAAGGTAAAAAAGCTCAGAAAATGAAAAGGCACAAAGCGGCAGCCTAGCAGAAGAGCAGAGCTCTCCCACTAGACACCAGAGATGAGGCACAGGTAGGAGCCTGCAGGTGGCGGAGTGCCTTGAACTCCTGACCGGGGTCAGAGTTCAGACAGACAGGGGCTGCTCTTGATGGAGGAGCTGCACGGAGGCAGAGCAGTTCACTGACAAGATCAGTGGGTTTGACATTTAAAGTTCTATCCTGACAAAAGAGAGAAAAAATATTTGTTCAAGATCTTTGTACACATTTGGTCATTCACAGTGGAGTGTACAGCCCAGACTCCACAAGTTTAATTTGAGTGAGAGACTCTATAAGCAGAATAAAACAGTGCAGGAGAAAGACCAACCAGTTACTCACTAGGTTTGTTAATAGTTATCAGTAATTTAAAATTGTTTATATATATCTTTTTTTGGCACAGGCCTCTCTCTGTCCAACTGTAACCCAATTCCTACATAGTCATTACATGCCCATGCTTCGGATCCCTTACTGAATGAGTTTAATAGTTTAATATTGTTATTACCTGCTTTATACTGCTGTTTATTTGTTATATTTTATATTTATTGTAATGTTATTTTATTTGTGCTTTTGGATTGGTATATTTGGGGTGTTGGGTAAGTTATTTTCTTGAATTTTTCAATTTTTCAAAATTATTTTCATATAGGGTAGGCATACTAGACATGTCACAGTCTCCCTTTTTAACCCCCTCGGTCCCTGGGGCGAGCTGGTCTCGTCCAGGCACACGGTTCCTGTGTGCCCTGGACGAGACCAGCTCTTCCTGCACCTGGCCCACGGGGGGAGCGTTAGCGCTCCCCCCATGGGCCTCCCACCCACACCCCCAGTCGAGGATGGAAGGGTAATCCCTTCCCCTTCCACCCGACCCCCCTCGGCAATCTGATGACATCGGCGTGCTCACAGTGCGCCGTCGTCATCAGAAGCTGCCGAGGACGCACTGGAAGCCATTTGCTTCAAGCGCGAGGGGAGAGAGGACGTCCCTTGAGGTAAGTCCTTCTCATTGGGGGTTTTGAGGGGGGGAAAACAGACACGGGGGAAGGAAAGTTTTTCCTTTCCCCCTGTGCCTGTTTTCAGTGGATTCGTGGTCCACGATCCCGGGCGGGGATCTTGTGTGTGTGTGTGTTTTGTGTGGGTGGGTGGTGGCCCCTTTGGCAAGTGTTGCTCTTCAAAGGGTGGCACATTACTGATGACCATTTCTGCTCCCCTTGCGGGCAGATCGGGCTATGTTTTTAGGCCTATCTGCCCCCAAGACATGAGGGAATTTTTTTTTTTTGCTCCCCTTAGTTTTTTTGTGCTGGGGTGCCCACTTTCGGCCCTTTGGCAAAGGTCGCCCCCCCAAACAGGGTACAGAGTTGTTGGCCATTTCTGCCCCCCCTTGGGGGCAGATCAGCCTATGTTTTAATGCCCATCTGCCCCCAAGGGGGGCAGAAGCCACTTAGGCACCAAGGACAATTTCTAAGTTCTTGGTGGCAGGGTGTGTGTCAAATGGAGTAGTATTTGTATTTGTGATTATAACAGTTTATTTATTTTTGTTCTAGTTCAAAGCTTTTGCTTCCTTTGCTGTGGATCCTTGAGGTTTTGGCAGTAGTTGTCCTGTGGTTTGCATAGTTGCATGTTTTAGGTGAGTGAAAGCAATTTAATCCAAAGGAGTATTGTTGACATGCATGACTGACATTTTTGTAGGTGGTGTACTAAATGCAGTATTGTGTGTGAAATTGTCCTTAGATTTGAGCACAATGATATTTATATTGTCATATGTCTAATTTTCTTTTTTCTTTTTTCTTTTTAGTGGGATATCATTGGTGATTGCTGTGTCTGTGCAGAGTAGTTGCTGGTGAGTAGCTCTTTCAGGCAAGTGAGTGGTATCGTTTTTTAGTACATAACTCTTTGTTATAAAGCTACACTTTGTTTCTTACTTATTTTAGTGCTGGTTGTTGTTGGCAATCCATTTGTTGTTAGTGAGGATCATGGCTATCCGCAGAGTGACCGCTCAGCAGGTTGTTGGCATGCTCTTTGAGTCATCTTCAGACTATGATTACGAGACTGACTCTGCATCTGAGGCAGAGGAGGAAGTGAGAGATTCTGGCAGTGAGTTTTCTGTCCGAGAGGATTCTTCTGATGAGGAAGCCACTCTTAGTGCAGATGAAGGGCCTGTTTTAGAGGAGGACATTGATGTGCCAAGAGTGTAGCAGCCTGGGGCTGAAGGGTTTCCCATTAGAAGACCTGGCACCTGGATTGCCCCAAACATGGAGCAGCCACAGTTACCTGCATTTACTGGTCTCCCAGGGTGTAGAGTAAATGCGGAAAACTTTTTGCCTGTCAATTTCTTTCACTTGTTTATGGATGATGTATTTTTGGAAGAGATTGTGGAGCAGACTAATTTGTATGCAGAGCAATATTTGAGGGACAACGCTGCCAGACTTAGGCCTCAGTCTAGAGCTACTCAGTGGGTTCCTACATATCTGGAAGAGATGAAAAAGTTTTTAGGTTTTAAGTTTTTGATGGGGTTGATAAGGAAGCCGTCACTGGCTTCTTATTGGTCTACTACTCCCTTGATGGCAAAGGCTATATTTCCTGCAACTATGACACGTAGTCACTATTTGCTTCTTCTTCGTATGCTGCATTTTGTGGACAATGCTTTAGCCTTGCCACAAGATCACCCTGATTGTGATCGTCTTTTTAAGATTAGGCCTGTCCTTGATCATTTTGAAGATCGGTTTTCAGAGGATTATATTCCAGGCACACAGATAAGTGTGGGCGAGTCTTTGGTCCTTTTCAAGGGGCGTTTAGTTTTTAAGCAGTAAAGAGGGCACGGAATGGTATTAAGTTGTATATGCTGTCAGAAAGCAGTACAGGATACGTGTATAATTTCCGGGTCTACACTGGTAGGGATACCAGTATTGACCCTCCTGGTTGTCCGGCCACTTTTGGAGTTAGCGAAAAAATTGTGTAGACGACTTTAACAAAGGTCACCATTAATACATAGATAATTTCTACATTGGAGTGCAGTTGTTCAAGGAGTTGTTTAGAGTAGACACTGTTGCTTGTGGCGCAATCCATTCTAACTGGAAAGGCTATCCATGGGAACTTGTCTGTAAAAAACTTGAGAGGGGACAGTGCAGTGCCTTGCAGAATAATGAGCTGCTAGCTCTGAAATTTGCAGACAGGAGGGATGTGTACATGCTATCTACCATCCATGATGAGACTACTTCCCCTGTGACTGTTTGGGGTCAGGTTGCCAAAGTGTGCAAACCTGCGTGCATTTTGGCTACAACAGGCACATGGGTGGTGTGGATAGAGTAGATCAGAGTTTGGAATCTTACACTGCGCTTCATAAGTCTTGCATGTGGTATAAAAAGTTGGCCCTACATTTATTTCATTTGGCAACTTTTAATGCTTTTATTGTGTTCAAGGATTGTTCACCTGAGTCAAGGATGAAATTTGTCAAATTTCAGGAATCAGTGATAGAGAGTCTTATTATGGTGGAACAGGCAAGAGGTCCTAGAGTAGCAGTGGTGGTGGATGTGGCTAGATTGCAAGATCGCCACTTTCCAGATCACATTCCTCCCACTCCCAAGAAAGACTTGCCCACTAAGAAATGTAGAGTATGTGCCCGAAGAGGTATCCGGAGGCTGGCGGCGTGAATGGTCTTGTGCATGTCATGTATGAAAGGTGTGTGAATGGACTGTAAAACGGTTGGTGCCTTGACGCGGCTTTACAGCTCACGAGCTGTGAGTCATTGGTTCAGTTTTTTGGCCTTTCAGTTATTAACAGTGCATTTCACTTTTGTGAAATCTCTTGTTAATAAAATTTGATCTACTGAACCATCACTCACCCTCGTGCCAAATCCAACCAGTATGCGTGTACAAATGACAAAACCTGCTCCGCTGTAATCAGGCGTCGCAGCACACTTGTGACACACTAGGTGTCTCAGGTGGGACCCCGATGATGAAGCATGCCACAAACTTGGTTGGTGGGTGAGGGGTCTTTTTCACAATTTTAGTGTTTGGCACATCACGGACGTACATGGACACATCAAAATGATATATTGCAAAACTACCTGTGTTTTGGGGGGGAAGGGGCACCTATGTTTTTGGTCGTGGGTGCGGCCTTCGTCTAGGGAAACCTATCAAACCCATAAATTTTTTTAAACTAGACACCCCAAGGAGTCCAGGGAGGTATGGCTTGCGTGGATCCCCCAACATTTTCTTACCCAGACTCCTCCTCAAACCTCATAATGTGCTTAAAAAAGCATGTTTTCCTGACTTTTCTTAATAGGATCACCGCTCCAGCACAAAATTCCTTCTCCCCAGCGTTCCCCTCAGTCTCCCAAGTAAAATGACACCTCACTTGTGTGGGTCTCCAAAGCAGAGTCAGCCTAAAGATGTTTAAAAGAAGAATATGTGTTTATCAACTCGCTGTGCAATCCCCTCAATCTCTGCAAGTTTTTGGCCGTTTTCTGCTGCAGGCACCTGGCCCACCCACACAAGTGAGGTATCATTTTTAATGGGAGACTTGGGGGAACGCTGGGTGGAAAGAAATTTGTGGCTGCTCTCAGATTCCAGAACTTTCTGTCACCAAAACATGAGGAAAAGGTGTTTTTTTAGCCAAATTTAGAGGTTTGCAAAGGATTCAGGGTAACAGAACCTGGTGAGAGCCACACAAGTCACCCCATTTTGATTTTTCCCCTAGGTCTCTAGTTTTCAAAAATGCACAGGTTTGGTAGGTTTCCCTAGGTGCCGGCAGAGCTAGAGGCCAAAATCCACAGGCAGGCTCTTTGCAAAAAGCATCTCTGCTGTTTTCTTTGAGAGAATGTGATGTGTCCACTTTGTGTTTTGGGGCATTTCCTGTCGCGGGCACTAGGTCTACCCACACAAGTGAGATACCATTTGTATCGGGAGACTTGGGGGAACGCTGGGTGGACAGAAATTTGTGGCTCCTCTAAGATTCCAGAACTTTCTGTCACGGAAATGTAAGGAAAAAGTGTTATTTTTGCCAAATTTTGAGGTTTGCAAAGGATTCTGGGTAACAGAACCTGGTGAGAGCCCCACAAGTCACTCCATCGTGGATTCCCCTAGGTCTCTAGTTATCAAAAATGCACAGGTTTGGTAGATTTCCCTAGTTGTCGGCTGAGCTAGAGGCCAAAATCCACAGGTAGGCACTTTGCAAAAAACACCTGATGTGATGTGTCCATGTTGTGTTTTGGGGCATTTCCTGTCATGGGCACTAGGCCTACCCACACAAGTGAGGTATCTTTTTTATCGAGCTACTTGGGGGAACGCTGGGTGGAAGGAAATGTATGGCTCCTCTCAGATTCCAGAACTCTCTGTCACCGAAATGTGAGGAAAAGTGTTTTTAGCCAAATTTAAAGGTTTGCAAAGGATTCGGGGTAACAGAACCTGGTGAGAGCCCCACAAGGCAGCCCATCCTTGATTCCTCTAGCTCTCTAGTTTTCAAAAATACACAGGTTTGGTAGATTTCCCTAGGTGCCGGCTTAGCTAGAGGCCAAACTCCACAGGTAGGCACTTTGCAAAAAACACCTCTGTTTTCCTTGGGAAAATGTGATGTGTCCACGTTGTGTTTTGGGGCATTTCCTGTCGCAGGCGCTAGGCCTACCCACACAAGTGAGGTACCATTTTTATCGGGAGACTTAGGGGAACATAGAATAGCAAAACAAGTGTTATTGCCCCTTGTCTTTCTCTACATTTTTTCCTTCCAAATATAAGTGTATGTAAAAAAGACGTCTATTTGAGAAATGCCCTTTAATTCACATGCTAGTATGGCCACCCCGGAATTCTGAGATGTGCAAATAACCACTGCTCCTCAACACCTTCTCTTGTGCCCATTTTGGAAAATACAAAGGTTTTCTTGATAGCTATTTTTCACTCTTTACATTTCAGCAAATTAATTGCTGTATACCAAGTATAGAATGAAAACCTACTGCTTGGTGCAGTTCATTTATTGGCTTTGGGTACCTGGGGTTCTTGATGAACCTACAACCCCTGTATATCCTCGCAACCAGAAGAGTCCGGCAGACATAACAGTATATTGCTTTTAAAAATCTGACATTCCAGTAAAAAGTTACAGAGTAAAACGTAGAGAAAAATTGCAGTTTTTTTCACCTCAATTTCAATATTTGTTTATTTCAGTTGTTATTTTGTGTAGGAAACCCTTGTATGATCCATACAAATTACCCATTGCTGAATTAGGAATTTTGTCTACTTTTCATAATTGTTTGGGTTTCTGGGATCCAGGAGGGTGAAAGCACAAAAAATCGTAAAAATGGGGTATGTCCCAGTTAAATGCCAAAATTGTGTTGAAAAATGTGTTTTTCTGATTCAAGTCTGCCTGTTCCTGAAAGCTGGGAAGCTGGTGGTTTTAGCACTGCAAACCCTTTGTTGATGCCATTTTCAGGGAAAAAAACACAGGCTTTCTTCTGCATCTCTTTTTTCCCATTTTGTTTAAAAAAACGAACTTTTCACTGTATTTTGGCTATTTTCTTGGCCTCCTTCAGGGGAACCCACAAAGTCTGGATACCTCTAGAATCCCTAGGATGTTGGTAAAAATGGACACAAATTAGGCGTGTGTAGCTTATGTGGACAAAAGGTTATGAGGGCCTAAGCGCGCCCTGACCCAAATAGCCAAAAAAAGGCCTGGCATCTGAGGGGGAAAAGGCCTTGCAGCAAAGGGATTAACTTGTAGCTCTATCGTAGCTCTGGGTGAATGAAAGACTAAAAGGACTGTGTGGCAATGTTTTTAATATTTTTGTCTCGAATCACATCATCCAGCCAAATCAAACAAAACTGCACCTCAGAACATATGTAAACATATGGAGAAGTACCAGAATATATGTTTGCCTCAGTACATGGGAAATCCCTCAGCACAGAGTTCACTGTGAAGTGCCAGAACTGTATGCTATACAGTGAGTAGTTTTGTCTTCCCATAGAGCAAGGAACAAAATATTTATTTTCAGGCCTATTTCTCTTCTCTTCGCTTTGTAAAATCTGATTCAGCGTTTCCTAGGAAATTTGACGCTATCGGCCCCAATTCTGACAATCAGGATTTTTCTCTTTTAGTGTGCAGGAGTCCTGCTCTGTGGACCCACATGTACCCTCTTAGCACATGTCTCTGGGTAGTGATAAGATCAGTCTAAGGCTTACTCAGAGAAGTGTTGTGGTGTAGAAACTTAGGGCCAGATGTGTCAAGCTCCCAGTTTGCATTTCTTAAATAGCTAATTTTAAGAAATCGCTATTTTAGAAATGCAAAATGGGATGTATCAAAATTGCGAGTCGGTAATAGCAATTAATTAAAATTTGCAAAGGCAATTTGCACGTTGCAAATACCCAATCGCAAAAAAAGTAGTGACTTGGTACTTGAAAATCGCAAATTGCGAAAACAGCAAACCTGAACAGGCTGATAACATCACAACCAGGAAGTGAGTCATCCCATGCTGTTTCCAGAAGCCACATCCACAGGAGCAGGCAGAGAGACACAGCCCAGCACCAGGGAGGCAGTCGTGTGATCCAGCCAGGACCAAACAGCAACATGGCCAATGATGAGAATGTGAAGGAGAAAGGAGATAGGAAGGTCAAGTTCAAATTCAGTGAGCAGGAGTTGCAGGTGCTCACTGAGGAGGTGGTAAGAAACCACAACAAACTTTTTGGGAAAAACTCACTCCAAGTACCTGAAAGTGAGAAGAGGAAACTGTGTTCAGAAATCCAGACAAAAATATGCACAGTGGGTGTTGCACAGCGCTCTGTTGAGGAGATACGCAAGCGATGGTACTACTTGCGTTCCCATGCCAAAGAGAAGATGGCCAGCAGGCTAAAGGAGGCAAGGAGCACGAGAGGAGGACCACCCACCCAGACACCGTATACACCAATGGAAGACATGGTGGAGTCCACACTGCTTCCTGAAGCTGTCAGTGGTGTCACTGACATTGACACCTCAGGGACACCCAGCACCAGCAAAGGTAAGGGCAGTAACGATGTGTTTCCCCATATGTGCATGTACAAATGCCCCTTAGAAAATAGCTATTATCTTGATGCATTGTGTTAAGTAGTCCATGCCACATCTTACATGCAACGCAACAATGCCTTATGGGAGTGGTAGTTCACACCCCTAAAGTGCTAATCCCATATATATAGCAAGTTAGTGTACAGCCACACAGAGGAACAACAGAAACAACTCACAGTGATACGATGTTAGTGTACATTCATTACTATTGTGCAACATTTTGTGAAATATTCATAAATGACATGCTGCACATTGTCGTTGTAGATGTCCCGGGCCCTGATGCAGCAGAAGGTGGAAATGTGGGGAATGGTGAAACACACCCACAGTCCGACTCAGACACCAGTGAGTCCTTCAGTATTGCACCAACTAGACACAGGGCAAGGGTGTTACCTCTCCCAGAGTATAACCTGGACTCAGATGAAAAGCCGGATGAAGTACCCACACTGCCCCCAGAGGCTAGATCGATAGGAAGACAGCAGTCCCTGCCCCAGAATCAGTCAAATCCCCTCAGGGGGCGTCACAATGCAGGCAGACAGTGCACAGATGAAGGAGAGGGCCCATCAATCTTTGGCGGCCTTGAAGCTTCCATGCTAAAAGTGCAGCGCCTACAATGGAAACACATGAGGTCAATGCACAGGCAGTTGGTGTCTCACAAAGACAATATGGGAGTACTGCACAAGCAGTTGGATGCACTCAATGAACACATGGGATCCATGCACAAGCAGTTGGAGTCTCTGAATGAGGGACAGCAAACAGCAGCAGCAAACACAAAGGAGTTGACGTAGGCACCATCACCAATTAATGGGAAGGTTTGATGGGTTCTGCAGATCAGTCAATCGGCTCGCTAGCTCAACTGCCTTGATTTCACAACGTACTGTGGGCATACAGGTGGAGATGGCACATTGTATTCGGGACGTTGCATAGGGATTGGTGCAAATAACCAATGTTCTGGATGCAATGCAGACAGCACGCAGTGCTACAAATAGCGAACTTGGTGGTGGGGATAGTGAGGAGCTCTCCAGCCTCAGCAGTCTTACAGCCCCTGTGATGGATCCTAGGCATCGCAGTACCAGACACAGTACTGTCTTGGAACCTGCTACAAGAGGTGCCAGCGAGGCCACTGAACACGGAAGTGGAGTACGTGTACGTAGGAAGTAATGTTGAGGGCTACAGGGGACTATCTTAACATGTAGCAATACAGTTATACTATGATGCTAATAGTGTGACACTGTTACTCGCACATAGTGCATAGCTATGTCCTATTGATACATATGTTACTTGAAGTCAAGGTAATAAATATGCTAGCTGCAGAAATACATAAAATTGAAGTGGTGTTGTCATTACTTACATCAGAAATAGTTGCACGTGATGTCAGCACGTCTTTGCCTGCCCTCTGCTGCACTGCTCCTGTCTACTGGGTGAGGGGGCAGTAAGGAATCACCATCCTCATCTGAGTCCGGCTCCGTGGGTTCCACAGGTATGCCCCATCTCGTTGCAATTTTGTGCAACATAGCACATGTAGCCACAATTTTGCAGGTCGTCTCTGGGCTGTACTGTAGTGCACCTCCACTCCTTCAGTAGTCTGAAAGTCCTCTCCACCACACTGCAGGTTGCCCTTTGTGCAGCATCGTAGCTCCTCTCGGATGGCATTGCAGAGTTCAGGTAGGGTGTCAGTATATAGGTCAGCACTGCATATGCACTGTCTCCTGGAATGAAAAGACAGTAAAATGAGTACTTGTGATATCTGATGTCTCATTTACAGCAATGCAACATTGTCAACTATTACATTACTCAGTAGATATCCTTTGCCAAACTCCCCAGCTAGTAGTCTTGTGTGAATTCCGCTGTGGTAAAAGATGTACGAGTCATGTGTGCTACCTGGGTATCTGGCCACGAGATCGGTTATGATGTTGGAGGCATTAATAATCACTTATATGTTCATGGAATGATGATTCTTACGGTTCCGATAAACATACTCGGTGGCAGATGGTGGACAGATTGCTACATGTGTCCCATCAATGGCACCTATGACATGTGGGAATTGAGCAATCTGGTAGAAATCATAATTTGTCTGTAGTAGTTCCTGTGGGGTGTTGGGTAATCTTATGTGGTGTTGAATTTTGCTCAGCATGGCACTGAGAAATGCACTGAAAAATCGTGAACGGGCACTTTGTGAGACCCCTCCTGCTGCTGCTATGACCCCTTGATAGCTCCCTGAGGCTAATAGATGTGGGGAGCATAATACCTGTACAAGGGTGGGTATACTATTGGTCCTGTGTGTGGTGCACTGCAGTAGGGGTGGTAGATCAGCTATCAGGTCAAGTATCATGGCTGAGCTTAACCTGTACTTCTCATAAATTTCCACCTCTGTCTGGTCAAAAAGGGTTATGCGCACTCTGAAAATGCCCTCCTGTCTCCTCCTCCCTCTCCTCAAACCTGCCAGGATCCTCATTCTCCTCGCCATCAGGTAGAGTGAAGCCATTGTGGAAAAGAAGCTGAGTCATTCTGGGCCTCTTTATATAGGTTGCAGCTGGTTACCACCTGATTTCAATTTGTGGTAAATTGCATGTGCAAAAGGCCATTCTGTGAATATTCGCTATTTGTGAATTTTTGATGCACTGCATCGTAAAACAGAATTTGCGTGTTGCAATCTGCGTCTCGCAAATAGCGTCATGATTTTGTGGTTCTCTATCTGCGATTCGCGAATCTAGGTCGCAATTGCATAACACAGATAGCGATTTGCTCAATCATGTCGCTATTTGCGATACGCAGATTGCGACATGCAAAATCATGTTGCAGTCTCAAGGAATCGCTATTTTAGCGATTCCTTATTTTCGCACTGTGAATGTCTTTCATACATTGTATCACAACCCTCTTAAATGCCTAAAGCCCTACTGGTTTTATCACAGAGTGTCACCATGAAGTATAACAATACATATTTTGCCATTATTAAATATTGCAGAATGCTACCCTAAATATATACATAAGTTAACATTTAACATTACAAAACATACCAGATTTTGACATAATTTCAATAAAACAGGAAAAAACTGTGAACATTGTAATCAGTCTTATTTCTCTCAATAAACTAAGGCCCTGATTTAT
This sequence comes from Pleurodeles waltl, assembly GCF_031143425.1. NCBI lineage: Eukaryota > Metazoa > Chordata > Amphibia > Caudata > Salamandridae > Pleurodeles > Pleurodeles waltl. The sequence goes on from NC_090439.1 coordinate 1,018,126,095, forward strand.
ACTCTTTCACGCAAAACTGCACTAAACCAGTTTTGGGTGAAAAAGTATACAGCTGGCTAGCGCCATCCCAAGACTCTGGTCAGACGTCAGATTTATGGTATGTTGGTAGCCGGTGGTAAGGCCTGGCTAGCGTCATAAAAAAGGATGCTAGGCGGGTGGGGGAGGAGTAGGAGGAACAGGAGGTTGTGCGTCAAACGATGACGCTAGTATGGTCAGAGGCCTTAATAATGCCTCTAACCAGACTAGCATCATCCTTTGACTCACAACCCCCATGGACCTGACTCCTTTCTTACTAAAGACAGGAGTCATACCCACCACCCCAATGGCCATGCCAAGGAGACATATGTCCCCTGGGCATGGCCATTGGGCCCAGTGCATGTAGGGGGGCCCAAGTTAGGCCCCCCATGACACTTCATAATAAAAATAATTATACTTACTAGCATTTACCTTACTCGCCAGAGGATGGGGTCCCCCAATCCTCAGGTGTCCCTCTGGTGTGGGTAGGGGTGTCCCTGGTGCTAGGGGAGGGCACCTGTGGGCCCATTCCATGGTCTCTGACCATGGAAAGAGGCCCACAGGTCCCCTAATGCCTGCCCTGACCCAGGTGGTAAATAATGGCCCTAAGCAGGCTTACCACCATTATTTAAGGCCCACCTCCCCGTGCTTGTTGTTTGCAAGGGGGATAGATATGGCACTAAGGCCACATTGTCATTGTTTGCCCAGGAACGCCTAGCTTGTATCTCAATGACACATGGTAGTTTCTCGCTAGCAAAAATGACCTTAACTCCAAAACTTTGACGCTAGACGGGTCTAGCTCCAAAGTATAAATTTTGAGTTAGGTGTGCACCAAATTTGCATTAAAAAATTGTGTGAAAACAGTGCAAATGGGGTACAAATATGCCCCTAAGTTGCACATCAATGAAAACTCCAAAACTCAAATGTAGGCCTGGTTCGAATTTTGATTAGCCCAGAGTAATTGAAGTCATTTTGGTAATTCTGTGTTACTGTTTCAGTCAGAATATGATAATTATGAGATTACACGTGCTAGCAAAAGTAATAGTAATAGGGGGGAAAATATACAGCAAGAGCACATTTAGCAAGTGTGAGTTGCTACTTGCTATTCATTTTCTGCAGCATTTAGAGATGATTCTTAGTCCAAAATGCATCCTCTTGTTCATTTTAGAAAACAGCACTAAATGCTGGCAGTAAGTTGGAAAAAAAACCTATCCAGCTCACTATTCAGGTTCTCTTGCATTTAGCAATATTTCTTAGTGCAAAATGCATACTCATATCCATTTTAAAGTTGAGAGGGACGTTTTGCACTCAGGTATAGTGCCAAACACAGAATTGATCTTCTTGCTTAACTCAAGAGTAATCTTGCAGATTCTTAGGTAATTCCATGTGATTTTGCTGCACTGAATTATGTGAATTATACCCACCCCTCATCAAATGTTCAGCCGCCCTACACACAAAGCACATTAAAAGTCCAAATGGTCATGATTCCCGTGCTGCAGAGACTAGGAGTGCCAAGTTCGAAATAGATAAAGGACTGTTGAGGGGGATGGGGGTGACTGCATGATGCAGGGTACCCTAGAGCCAATACAATCCCTGGTGGGGCACCTGCTCCTTATGGAGCACCACAGAAAATTATAAAAGTGAACAAACTGGAGCACTTCCCTCTTTTCATCCCCTTTGATGTGGCAGCCCTCCCCAAGAAAAACTTTCCTTGCTTGTTTTCTTTAGGCAAATGTTTGAGGTGCCCACTGGCAACTAAGTAGTGCTCCCAAGTTGATTTATCCCCTGTACAGGGAACACACGCAGTAAGAACCTGGAGCTGCACAATCTTTCTTCTTAATTGATCTTATTGTTTGTATTATTGCAAAAACTATGGAAAGGGGAGAGGGTGTGGTGTAATGGCCAGAGCTGCCGACTTTGGAGTTGGGGCACCAGGTTTGACGTCTCAGTGTCGGCTCAACATACTGTCATTCTGGGCAAATCACTTTCACCATATCATGACACACGCACACCAATCCGTCACTATTCAGCCACACATACAAGTCCGCCACACCAAAGGTTAGTGATAAACTGACTGTATCAAAACCCACACCATTAAGCCAACAGAACAACGGCCACCACATTATGACCCACAAATCACCACGGAGGACATTGAACCGCGGTAAACCATTGGCGGTACATACCGCCGCACTCAAAATACACACATGCATACAAAACAACACCACATTGGACAATTCAAACTACACACACCTGAAATCCATACGCACACCACACCCACACACACCACTATAAAACACGCACCCACATTACCCCCAACCCTTTACGACTACAAACCACTGCCAACAGAGAGAGACAGCAAGAGCACTCACACAACCAGAGCCACATACCAACATCACCTATACATCACCCAAGCACCTTACATCACACACCCCAACACATCACCCTACACACCCCCACCCACACCACTCACACTACACCCATGGCACCACAACGACACCCCAGATTCTCTGAGGAGGAGCTAAGAGTCATGGTGGAGGAAATCATCTGGGTAGAGCCACAGCTATTTGGATCACAGGGGCAGCAGATATCCATTGCTAGGAAGATGGAGCTATGGTGAGGATCGTGGACAGGGTCAACGCCGTGGGACAGCACCCCAGAACAAGGAATGACATCAGGAAGAGGTGGAATGTCCTACGAGTGAAGGTGCGTTCCATTGCAGCAAGACACCAGCTTGCAGTACAGAGGACTGGTGGTGGACCCCCACCTCCTACTCCACAACTAACAGCATGGGAGGAGCAAGTCTTGGCAATCATGCATCCTGAGGGCCTGGCAGGAGTAGCAGTAGGACAGGACTCTGGTAAGTCAACTCTCTATTACTATCACCCCCCTGCCTGCATGCCACCACATACCCCCACCCTCACTCCCATCACTCCACCACCTCCCACACACCCCACCATCACAACCCACTCATCCCAATGCCAAGCCCATCATGCACCACCAATGCATGGACACCACTCACAGACCTGCATGGACACGTATCAGTAAAGCATGCACACTAGAGAGTCACCAAGCCCACCACATAGCAACTCATACAAGGAAAAGCTGCCAGGGCAATAACAACAAAAGAGGGCAACCCACCAACAATATGTTACACACAGAAATAATAACACTGTATATATATCCCCACAGGTATCCCAGCCAATGTCACCGGAGAAGAGGTCACAGCTGCATCCAGTCCCCCCACAGAAGAGGCCAACAGTGATGACAGCAACTCTGCTTGCCTGGATCTGGATGACCAACCTGGCCCATCAGGGACCTCTAGACAGTTGGTTACCCAGGCACAGTCCCACACCACCACAGAGCCTCCCCCCTCAGGAAACACCACCACAGCACCCACCCAGCGTGCCCATACCTCTGTCCCCAGGACACGTCAGCCACTACAAGGACCCCAGGACACACCACAAACCCAAGACAATCAGGGACCTGGGTCAGTGGCAGTGGGCACACGGTTCAAGGAATAGAGGCACAGGACAACAGGGAAGCTGGGAGGACGGCTGTGTGACAGGGGGAGGACAGGCCCAGGGAACTGACTCTCTAGGAGGCACTCACCGCGATCCTGGGAGTATACCAACATTCCCAGGATTCGCTGGGCCAGATCCTGGACAACGCGCATGAGAACAGGCGGCTGCAGGAGGGACAGTACCAGGGGATCAGGGAGGACTTGAAGGCCATTAACACCACCCTAGTCTCCATTGCAGGGGTGCTGGCAGACATGGCCAACATTATGAAGGAGGCAGTGTCAAACGAGCGCCTACCACTAGCCAGACTACTGAACAGCCCTCCACCTCCGCTGCCGCTAGTGGACAGGAGGCCCCGCCACAGGACCAACAAGCCTCCAACACCCCTCTCCCTGCAGAAGGAGAACCACCCTGCAAACATTCCTTGCGATCCAGGCAGAAGCCAGAGTCTATAGCTAAGACCCCCCCCACATGAAATAAGACTCTCCTGATTGTCACTCTGTCCACCTTGAACTGCCATTGCTCTCCTTCCTATGCCCCCTTGGACAACGCACCTGTGCTACCAATAGACTGGACTCTACCCTGGACTTTCCTCCGTCATCATCCCAGCCCATTGCACTTCCCACTTTTCTTCAGAGCACTGCAATAAACACACTTTGAAAAAATATAAGTATGGAGTATGTCAAATGATTTAAGTATGCATTTGTTTAACAAGGTTTAAACATTGCAATTCAACTGTACAGTAATGTTTACATAGGAAAGACATGTAGTTGGTTGCAGTGAACACACCAGGAGTGATAGTGGGGAACCAACATCTGCAAAAAGAGTTGCCAAGGGGTACAGTGAGTGGGCATAGAAGTGGGAATTCACAGCCTACCAGTGACAATGTCAAACACAAAACTGTCAATGAAATGTGAAGTTATACTGTCTTACCTGTGTGTCATTGGAAGTATTGTCTAATCACTGCAGTTCTGTTGTCCTCATCCTCATAATCTGCCTCCTCATCTTCACTGTCCACAGGGTCCACAGCTGCCACCAAGCCATCTTCAGCCTCCTCCTCCTGCAGAAAAGGCACATGGCGTCTCAAGGCAAGGTTGTGCAACATGCAGCATTCCACGATTATCTGGCATATCTTCTTGGGTGAGTAACACAGAGATCCACCTGTTAGATGGAGGCACGAAACCTGGCCCTCAGGAGGCCGAATGTACGTTCTATTATCCTTATTGTTCACCCATGTGCCTCATTGTAACGTTCCTCTACCCTTGTACTGGGATTCCTCACAGGGGTCAGTAGCCATGAGAAGTTGTGGTAACCAGAGTCACCTGCAAATATCGAGGGACAACTGTGAGCCACACACTATGCCATATGGCCCACACCATACCCATACACCAACATTCACTGTGTGGGAACCAGGGCTCACCTATTAGCCACACCCTGTGCCTCTGTAATTGGGCCATCACATTTGGGATGCTGCTATTCCTCAGGATAAAAGCATCATGCACCGAGCCTGGATACTTAGCATTGGCATGGGAGATGTACTGGTGCGCCAAACACACCATCTGCACATTCATCAAGTTAAAACATTTTAGATTTCTGAAGACCTGCTCATTTTGTCAGGGGGGGGATAAATACAATATGTGTTCCATCAATCGCCCCAATTACCTTGGGGATACGTCCCATTGCATTGAAGTCAGCCTTCACTGTGGCCAAATCCTCTACATGTGTTTAATCAGGGCAGGCAACACTCTGGTCAGCACTATTGAGAACACTGGCTGTGACATTCCTGCGGCCATGCCCACTGTCACTTGGAAAGAACCAGTTGCCAAGCAATGGAGCATATATAGGACTTGCACAAGAGGGGGGATCCCAGTGGGGTGACAGATAGCAGATATTAGGTCAGGCTCCAATTGGGCACACAGCTCCGTGATTGTGACCCTGTCAAGTCTGTAGGTGAGGATAATGTGCCTGTCCTCTATTGTTGCCAAGTCCACCAGGGGTCTGAACACTGGGGGATGTCTCTATCTCCTATTCATCCGCAGTGGTTGCAATCTATGGGACAAAAGAGTGAGGAGCCGGTCATAATCTTACCTTTGTAGGTGCTACAGTTCAATGCACTATGTGATTTTTTTATGTATTAGTGGCATATGTCTTGAATGTACAATTGTGATCTGTGATGCAGTTATGATCCATGGTCTCCCCCCCCACAGAAATGGCGTCCGCCTGTCCTGTATGGAGGGACAGGTGGAAGTGAGGTTATTCCGCTGCCCTTGTGTGCCGTTGCGGGAGGCGGTCGGGAACCACCGTGCAACTCCTTATTGGATATTATTGGGCCCTATGGAGCACAGTGGCCAATGGTGATGTACGGCAGTGGTGACGGTATGCACCGCCACAGATGTCACTGCCATTTTCTATCTGTTCACTCACTTGCTACCTGACCTTCAGCAGGAGAGGACCTACACTGCATGTGCTGCTGTGACATGTGTCTGGTACCTACCATGGCCCGTGTGACTGGGGAAAGGGCCCCTGCCTTCACCTCGGCGGAATTGGAGAGAATAGTGGATGAGGTCCTACCCCAGTATGGACTGCTGTATGGGCCTCCAGACCAACAGGTGAGTACACTGTGAGCACGCGGCAAGGGGCATGAATGAATGAGTGGTGTGTGTGAAGGCCTCGTGTAGGGGGAGGTTGGTGGATGGGCCCTGGGCAGCGTGCAGCATGTATGCTGGGCCATGTCTGTGCGTAAGAGGATGGGAGGGCTATGGTGGGCCATGAGTGTAACAGGCAGGACGGTCTAAATAATACCTTTCCCTGTATATATTTCCTCTGCAGGTCAGCGGCCATCAAAAGAAGGGTATATGGCGTGCCATCGCCAAGGACATGTGGACCCTGGGGGTCTATGGCAGGTGGAGCACCCACTCTCGGAAACGGTGGAAGGACCTGAGATGATGGGCACGGAAGACGGCAGAGGCCTAGCTAGGGATGGCCTCCCAATGAGGAAGGGGTGCCGTCGAACCTTGACCCCCCTGATGGCCTGCATACTCGTGGTGGCGTATGCAGATCTGGATGGGCGTTTGGGGGCCTCACAGCAGGAACAAGGGGGTGAGTACAGTGCCCATCATTACTACTTATGCCTGGTAGGCTGGTATCGAGGTGGGGGAAGTGTGCCTGTGGGTGCCCATAGACTAGGACTGACATTGCAGTGTAGGTCCCAGGTTGGGCAGGGTTCTCATGTGATATTCCTCCAACCTAGCTAGAAGGCATGCAATACTGAGCAGAGGTGTGTGGGTCCCAGGTGTGCTGTAGTGGGCGGTATGTGTCCCTCCCCATGCCCTGGTGACTAGAATTGTTACTGGTAGTGCATTGTATAGTGCGTAGGGCTTTTCCCTGTGTGTGAGGGTGCTGTGTACGCCAACGGTGATGTTGGTGCAGCCATTGACCAAGTGTATCCTTTGTCTCTCCCTCCCCATTTTGTTTTGTCATCCTGTCCTTATGTACAGTAGCATCATCTAGCGGAGGAGCAGAAGCAACAGCAACGGAGGGAGCTGCATCCCACAGGACCCAGGAGGCAGAGTCCACCGACGCAGAGGGCACCAGTGGGACGGAGGGTGAGGGGAGCACCGCGGCGGAGAATGGAGGGGACAGTTCGGACACAGATACCTCCTCCGATGGAAGCTCCCTGGTGGTGGCAGACACCTCTGTGCCCACCCCAGCTACAGCTGCCACCCCCATACCGGCACCGCCCTCCCAGCAGCCCCTCATCGAGTTGCCTGTGCCCGCTCACCCAGGAGGGTGGGCATTTCCTTCACCCCAGGCACCTCAGGCCCTGCCCCAGTTAGCCCTGCTGCCCCGAGTGAGGAGGTTATTGACCTTCTGCGATCCATCTCTGTTGGGCATTCAACCATTCTGAATGCCATCCAGGGGCTGGCATCCCAAAAGGAACAGTCTAATGCATTTCTGGAGGGCATTCACACTGGCTTGGCAGCCCAACAGAGATCAATCCAGGTTCTGGCTTGCTCTCTGATGGCAGCCATAGTCCCTGTTTCCACCCTCCCTCCTCCAACGTCCTCTACCCAATCCCATTCCCCTCAACCGCAACCTATCTCAAACACGCAGGCAGACGAGCGTGCACACAAGACAACACACAAGAGTGGCACAGGCAAACACAGGCACCACACATCATCCCACAGGCACTCACAAAAACACCATCCAGATGCAGGCATACCAACATCCACAATTTCCACTGTGTCCCCCTCCTCCACCTCCCTCCCAGTTGCATCTACACTCACACCTGCATGCACTACATCCTCATCCACTACCTCCATCACCAGCACACCTATCAGAACACACCTCACTGGCAGTCACCACCCCAACAGCAATGCTCACGTCTCTTGTGTCCTCTCCCACTGTGTCTATGCCCCTCCTCCCAAAGTACACAAACGCAGGCACTCAGACACCCACAGCCATCCACCTCACAACAGCATCCAGCCCATGCACCTGCACCCAAACACAGCACACAGACACCTCCTACAACCACTCCCTCTTCCTCCACTCCCAGACCTTCTCCCTCTTCCCGCCCCAATGTCCCTAAGCAGCTTTTCCTCTCTACCATTGACCTCTTCCCTACACCTCTCCCCGTCCTTCACGTCTGGCCAGAGTGTGTAAAACCCAGGCAAGCACCTCAGCCACCCAGTCCACGGGCCCAGTAGTGTCTCCAGCAACTCGTGGTGGGAAGGGATCCCGGGCACCAGGCAGCCACATGGAAAAAGTGCCTGCCCCAGCTGCTGCCAAGAGGATCAAGGAGCCATCCCCAGCTGCTGCCAAGAGGAGCAAGGAGCCATCCCCAGCTGCTGCCAAGAGGAGCAAGGAGCCATCCCAGCTGCTCCCAAGAGGAGCAAGGAGCCATCCGCAGCTACTGCCAAGAGGAGCAAGGAGCCATCACCAGCTGCTGCCAGGAACGGCAAGGGGCCTGCACCTGCAGGCAGAAAGGACAAGGGGCCTGGTGCTGGACTCAGTCGGAGCCCCCACCACCAACCAGCACCCAGGGTGTGACATAGTGCCCTGATGAAGGTGGTTGGCAATATTATAAACACATTTGGAACTACAAGTCCACTGAAACGCGCGTCAGCAGTTCTGATGGCAGTTCTGATGTCTTGATTAGACACAGTAAAGATGATCTATCAATTTCGTAATTAGGAGGATCTATCAATTGATGAAGAAGCATCTTTTGATGTGAACTTTGATTTAAAAAAATTCATTGTATCTCTATGTACTTCTTATTAGTTATACCTCATTATTTGGGATATGGGTATGATGTGTTATTTTGTTAGGTATTCAATATTTGAATTTGAGATTGTTTGATATATATTTGCTGATTACAAATGATTGTTGATGAATTGGTCTGTCTTCTAAATGTTTCAGTATTTGTTTATATGTCTGTGCTATGTGTAATTGTGTGTCCAGTCTTGGTATGTTGATGTATATGTTCAGTGTTTTGAGGTCCTTTTGAGTGGACAGGTGTTTGATGGTTTAATTTAGGAATTGTACAGCTTGAAAATAAATATGTATATATACACATTTGTAGATATGGTTTGATGACTAAATAAAAAATATTTGTTTGAATATCAGTAAAGATGCTTTTTTGAAAACTAGTTTTGTTTAGGAATCAGTAGGAGAATGATGTATTGTTTTACTTAATGCAGCCGTACGAGGCTGCAGGGGATGGGCAGGAGCTTCCCCCCACAACCACCACCAGCAGCAGCAGCACCAGCACCAGCAGTGGGCAGCCGTCCGAGGCAGCAGGGGATGGGCAGGAGCTTCCCCCCACAACCACCAGCAGCAGCAGCACCACCACCAGCAGTGGGCAGCCGTCTGAGGCAGCAGGGGATGGGCAGGACCTTCCCCCCACAACCACCAGCAGCACCAGCACCACCACCAGCAGTGGGCAGCCGTCCGAGGCTGCAGGAGATGGGCAGGAGCTTCCCTCAACAACCAGTGGCAACATCACCACCACCACCACTGAGCAGCCATCACCGCTGGCGGACAGTGTGTAGTCCTGCGTCCATAAGCTGTTGTGCGGGCTGCCCCTGCAAATTCTGTGTGATTGACACCCAGCTGAGAGACTGTGACCTTGCACTCCCCAAGACCTGCATCACAGGGCACAATGCCCCCTCCAGAATCAGTGGAGAAGCCATCCACTCACCCCATCCTCCCCAGGATAAAGAGCACAGGGCACGATGCCCCCTCCAGAACCAGTGGAGAAGCCATCCACTTCCCCATCCTCCCTAGGATAAAGAGCACAGGGCACGATGCCCCCTCCAGAACCAGTGAGACTGTGGCCTTGCACTCCCCAGGACAGCGCACTGGGCATGTTGCCCCCTCCAGGACCAGTGGGTTTGTTCCATCTGCCAGCTGAGGTGCCCCCTGTTCCCCATCCCCCTGAGGTGCCTGCCTATTTTCCAACTGATGCCCCTGCAGTGTTGTCTCCGTGTTGTTGCAGGAGTCAAGTGGGGCCTTGGATTTTGTGATGTGACCTTGTGACCCACGAACATTGAGGACTGGGTAGTGTCTCTTGATTTGTAAATATGTATATACTTTTAGATTGGATGCCCGTATTACTAGTTCATTTATCTTATTACACTCACTTTTATCTATTTGTGTTGTCCTTGCATTTTTCCAGAGGGGTACGGGGTAAACATGTTTTATTTCTGCATCTGGTTGTGTGTATAGTGTGTGTGTGGGGTGTGTGTTGTGCGTGGGCGTGTCACTCTCTTTTTCCTCCCTCCATGCCCTGTGTGCTAGGCGGCTGTACTCACTGTGGTCATCTTCGCCGTTGTTGGTGTTCGTGGTGGAGCAGGACGTAGAACAGCATTGGGAATATATGCAGTTCAGGCTCCAAGGTGATGTGGTTCTTCCCTGTGCCTCCAAAGGTGAGTCCTTTCACTTATGTGATGTGTTTCCGCCAGGCTTTTGATGTCGTTGGTACCGCCCTGGAAAAGGTGGCGGATTGATGTGTCTTAATATGGTGGGCGGAACTTTGACTTCCGCCTGGCTGTAGGCGGCTACCACTGCAGTGCCTGTTGTTTCTGCCCTGGCGGACGGTGTGGTAAAGTGTATGTATGTGTGAGCTCTTTCCGCCACAGTCAGAATTTGGCAGCATTTACCGCCAGCCTGTTGACGGTATTACCACAACTTTATCATCAACCGCCAGTGTTGTAATGAGCTCCTTAATCTCCCCATGCCCACCAAAAAATTAATGTGTTTTTGTGTAACGTAACTGGTGCTCCAATACCTTTAGGCCGAGTTTGCACTATATAAAACTGCAAAAAAATATATACAATCAGTGTATAATGTCTGTAGTCATGTAATGCAGTATTGCATACTAGTATGAAAAAAATCTGAATATTTAGCATACAAGCAGTAAACTTATGAAATATCACTTACCCTTATTACAAATCTAGATATGAGGATCACTCTATGTTGCATAGCTGGGTCCCTGTGCAGTATGCAGTTCAACCTTAGACTCCTCTTTCATGCTTATAGCTACCTAATTTAATTAGTTTAGCCCTTTTCATTTGCTGTTGATTTATCATCATCTTCTCCTACTTCCGGTGTTCATTGGTGCTGATGACTAGCCTAAATCTGTAATGTAGACTTGTTAAGTGTATATCTTGCTCACCTTGGTGGTCCCTCGACAGCAAACATATGAAAGCAAATTACTTTTCTCCGTGCAGATGTCACAGCAAGTAACGTAGTACATCTATAACTCAGTGACATACTGTTCCTCTATCTAATTTGTGTGCTCATGATGGCTGCAATTGTCACTGTAATACATTTCTGCACAACTTGCAACCACCTTTTGACATAAGGTGCTTTTATTGCCTTCCAGTTTATAGCTATGGCCCTCTTACCTTTGACCAGGCCCGACGTATTCATAGCTTCACACGCTGTTGTCTGGTTAATAGTCATGTTGATCTGGTCGTGTGAGCAACATTAAAGCGCTTACTTTTAGTTCACAATGAGGGGTCCAATATTACCTGAATCAATCCAATCCGTGCTCATGTAAAATAAGTTTGATTTGACTTCCCAGTATCTGGAACAAGAAGATGATGTGGGATAATTTTGGCCTGTCTTATTGGGGATAGGTAAGTGTGAGGCAAGTCATAATTTGAGTAAACTTCAATTGCAGGTTCCCATTTACATTTTTTGTGCTTTCTAGAACTTTTGCCAATTTCGTGTGAGACAGTTCTCTGCCAATGTTGTTTTTCCACATCATCTTCAGTGTGGGAGTGCTCAACTGAAGTGGTGGAACCATGGGATTATTGAGAACAGTCACCAAACAACACTCCAGCCCATATGTTAGTAGGTTATATAACACTTTAGAGTTCAATGTCTCATTCTGCTCCTCTCCCACGTCAGTCTGACTGCTATAATTAGAGCATTGTATGTTAAATGGATGGATGCCTAGTTCATATTCCACTTTGAGAGACTCAAGTATATGAAGCATACCATTCACATAAAGATCATCTTCTGTCAAGATCCCATGTTGCTTCCATAGGTACACGCGTGCATAGGTGACACTTTCAGGTATTCGCTTGGAGATAGCCGTAAATGTTGAATGGCCATCTAGTATCTCCAGATCTAGGGCCCATCAACTGACCTTTTTCGATTGGTCTTGTGGCTTTTTCAGACAACAGTTACTTATTGTTTCCACCCCCATTAAATCCCACAGAAGGGATTTTATTTCTTTGTTTCAGACTTAAGGGTAATGACACATATAAATCCAGTAGTTTAGGTAGTATGGCCATTTTGGCAACTGCAATCTTAGCTAATGGCGATAATGGGAGCCCACTTTGCAAGGGGATCATTGTTCCTATTTCATATATTGCTTTGTCTAGGTTACCATTCTGAATATCGCGATCCGTATCTGTATCCCTGTGTGCATAAAAGTAGTTCCCATCTTATGTGTCTGTGTATCTGGCACCTACTTTATCAACACCTGTGGTGTCAGGACATGTCCCAGTTTATTTGGAATCCTGATGAATTGCCAGAGTCCATCGGTACCACCCTAACTGTTGTCAGTATGATGCTAGGACTACTCATGAATAGGGCAGTGTCATCTGAAATGGAATACCCTGGATCTGCCCTCAGCACTGCAACAGGCAGGCAAGTGTCTCCATGGCTAGTAAAACAAAAAAACATGAACAAGGTACAACCTTTTCTGGTGCAACTGTTGATTGATCACCTGTGAGAAATTGTGCAAACAATTAGGAATGAGTAGAGTTAGTCACAAGGAATAGGGCCACAAACTGGTGTTGGTATAGCATAGTCTCACAATTTAAAGCTGGACTCAACTCCTGTAACTGTGGCAGACAGGTTCATCTTAAGAAAATGTGCCCAATATTTAGCAGAAACAAAGCAGCTGAACGTTTGAAATACAACACAATAAAAATCCAACAAACAATTTAAAAAACAGAGATAATCGTAATGTGCAAAATGACACCAAAATGACAAAAATTTAATAAGAGGTACCAGAGATATGAATGTTCATGAGTGAAGGCAAAAAGTAGCAAGAACAGGCAAAGCACCAAATGGGAAGTCACTGTTCACAATTGACTGTGACCTAGGAGCAATTTCAGTTTGACTGTGATAGAAAATGGGTCAAATACACCAAGAAGGTTATTTAAGTCAAAGTTTTTACTTTATGATATAGGGCCTGATTAAGAGTTTGGTGGATTAGTACAAATGTAATGAGACTCCTGTGCTCCTTTTTTCAAGTGCAATACCTCTAATCCATTTGTAATATTTCAGACATGATCTCCATCATGTCTGAAATGAAGTACTCATGCAACCAACTTTTAGAGCCTAATTACGAGTTTGGCAGTCCACGGACTGGCAAACTCACAGTGAAGGTTGAACCAGCGCAATCCTGGCGGTTGGACCGCCGGAGTACGAACCTGCCAGGATCAGGGATACTGACAGGTTGTCGGCAGTCAAAGTCTTGGTCAGCAAAAGTGATGCTGAGTTCAGCACGAATGTTGTAATCATGACTTTCTTATCCACCAGCCGTTTTATGGTGGGGTCCCTGACATGAAAAGGCTAGCAGAAAGGCAGTGCTGGGGCTGACAGGGGGCCCCTCCGCCAGCATCCTCAGAATGTGCACTGTCTGCTATGGCAAACAGTGTGCATTCTGAGGGTGATGTGTGCGATGGCAATGGCCAATGTTGCCGCACTGTTTCCACCGGGCTGACCAGCAGAAGGGTGTAATACAACGGTTTCCGCCAGTCAGCCTAGTGGAAACATTGTAATACAGTGAGGTTGACGCTGCCGGCTTGATGGCAGCTTCACCACTGCTGTATTGGAATTGTGACGGTTCAACTGCCCAACCCATAATCGGGCCCTAAATTGGATTGCGAGTCTCTGAAATGGAAGTTCAAATCCTCCAGTGAAGGTAAGTTGAAAGCTGCATTAAACAAAGTCCTCTCAAAGCCAGAAAGGTATTAAATTACGTCTGGCTGAAGCCACCTGTCTTTTCTAGAAAAAGAAATTCTGATTTTGTGGTGAACAATTCCTCATGTCGGTCCAATACTTTTCAAAATTTTTACCTATTAAGTTTTCTACCTTCAAACATTTCCATGGAGCTCACAATCATCTTGTGGGGCAAGCCTTGTGCTGTATCCAATGAAGTTTACATGGACACCTTTGATACAAGATCATGCTGAAACTCCGGAGGTCTTGAAGTCCAAATATTTTATAAGTACTAAAATTACAGAGTTCTCGGAGCAGTTTAACTTGGTCAGTGCTCAGCATGCTGTGCCTTGTAATGGGAAAATAGTTCTGTCCTTAATCTAGCCACTTACCATGTTATAGCAACTACTCTAAAGACTTGGAGTACCTAAACTCCTCATTCCATCAGGAGATAATGCATTTATAAAATGTGCTTGTCTCATGTTTGGGGCATAAACTTTTATTATAGTCAAGGGCTCTCTATTAATTGCCCCTTCTCATATTGTGTACTCCTCATCTACGTAAGAGAATTTTATAACATAGAAGCCCTGTAGTGATCCATATTAGAATCCCCCTTGGGAACGGCAAGTATGTGTGTGCTTCATTTTTGTCCCTGCCGCATATTCCTTAGCTTACCTAGTTCTGGCAATGTAAGATTGTGTTTGTTGTGAGCAAGCCATGTGAAGTGTTCTGCTTATGAGAAAATTGTGGCTTCCATACCTTTTCATAGGCAAACCCAACACCCTGACGTTTCACGTAAGACAATTACGTCTGTTATTCAAGTGTGGATCTGTGGGAGTCTGATGGTTTGAATGAGAAGGTTGTAAAGACCACAGCAAAACATTACTGTGATGCTCTTGTAAAGAGGGACCCTTGTTTTCACTTCTGCATGGGTGGTAGGTTGTGAATGAGACCTTCACAACATTTGCTGTTTCCAGGCTGTTTCCAGGCTGGGCTCCTTGTTTCCACGATGAAATATAGCCCGATTTATAATTTAAAAAAAACTCCCCATCCCCGATGATTTCTAAATTACTCTTTGGCCACAACAACAGCAAATCTGTAAACAAATAAAACAATTCTCCTATTTCAGTTAGTATGAATAATGTAGAGACATTTCAGTTGGGGGGAAACCTTCCCTCTAGCAGATATGAAGCCACCCCAACAGTCCCATACCTAACAAATGTTGACATACAGCCTGTTCTGTCACTACTCCCTGCTCCATGTTGAATCTAAAGAGGTGGGAATAGTGTTGCATATTACCAGAAACATGTCCACATTAAAGGATGGTCTGTGCCAGTCTTAGACGTGATTGAGGGCCAATGCAGAGACTTAACCATCCAATGAGGACCCTTCAGATCCTGCATCTGATAAATTCTAGTCACTGTTAGAGTGCAATTGGTTTGGTTCTCTTCCCTGATGAATGTCTTCAACTAAAGTGGCCTTGTCATTGGGCACTTTGTTCATTTGTCTGGCATATCAGACAATGCCAGGGTTCTCGATTACTATTCCATCTCTTAGGTTCCCGGCACCCATCCTGTGGAGGTCGTTTATCAAATGTCTTCTGCAGTCCAGACAATACCACATTTCTACCAGGTTGAACCGAAATGTGTTGTGCTATCTTGTACAATGTGGAGTTTTGCTGAATAAAACTGTTGAATCACGACATGGAGTTATCTCAGGACCTGCTTAATTTCCAGCAAGCTGACATTTATTTTTTACTAAAATGGTGTACAAAATGTTCACTCATGTCCTTCAATGACCTACCATTGGTCTTGGGGGAGTCACAAGAGCTGCTCCCTTTCTACTGAAAAAAAATGCTTCAGACGGTGATTGGGAGAACTGTATACAGCAACTAATCTTCAAAGGACAATTCTGAGGTTGGACCCGCTGACTTTTCTGGTCTCTCAGTTCTTATACCATTACAGCAAGAGCACTCTTCTGCATCCACAACTCTATCTTGGAGATCTTTACTTCGTTCTTTAATTCTTTGAATTGCTGTTGCATCTCAGTGACTGAAAAGGTGCATTATAGGCAAGGAGGGATCATTCTCAGTTATCCTGTCCAACAGTTTCTTATTGTCAGCACGTAATAGACAGACATTTTGAGCTACTGAACCTATTTTGTTGTTTTTTGTCCTGGAATCTGATACAGCTTGGATAATAGTATTGAATTCCTCTGATTCAGGAGGCACGAATGATTCTTCTGGTATGATGAGGGCTTCCCTGCAGCACCATTTTGCAAGGTTCCCAGTATGTGCTGATCCATCAGATTCCAACTCCTTTTTAATTTGCTCCCCCCCATATCAATCAAGGGTACCTGTCTCATGCTGTATGAGTCAATGTATAGAATCAATGGTGTCTCTTTGAACATACCTCTTACTCCACGCTTTTCACTCCTGTACTAAGATGCAACCAGTGGGCCAAAGTTGCTCCCATTTCAGAAAGGAAAATAACTCAGTGACAGTTATTTGTGAGTTGCCCCTTTGTGATCACCAATCAACTACCTTCTGCCTGGAAGGGAAGCAGTACCTTATAGCATTTCACTTGTGTACCTTCTCAATAGACCACAATAATAGGTATAGCTAGTAGCAATCTGCATGAAGAGCAATAAAATGTGCCTTGAAGGTTACACACCCACAGTGCTCCAGACTTTACAAGTGACTCTGCTCCATTGCCTAATCTTTAGAAGATGCCAGTCTGTGCAAAGATGACTGCACCACAGTAAGTCAATCCCTCTAGCAAGTGAGGCAGGTAAATAAATAATTATTTTAACTTGTGTGTCAGTGCAGTAGCAGCAGAATACAGCCCTCCCTCATCTGTGCTGGAGCAGTCAAGTCAATCATGCAGCCGGGGTCAGGCGGATTCTGCTCTATCGCTCTGGACCGTGGTGCCAGTCTTCTGAGCAAACCTCCCACGACGCAGGCCCGTATACCAGTTTAAGAAGGCCACCCACCACTAGGCTGTCAGTAATTGCTGCATGTCTTCTCTGTGAGTAACATCTACACAGGTGCCCCACATCCCCTGCATCAATGGGCAAATGGCTTGAGGACTCCACACTGACTCCCAGCTGCACTGCCAATACATCTATAAGAGTTAGAGGCAGGATCTCAGTGCCATCTTGTTCTTTATGTCAACAGGGAATGCATCGCTGCCAGAGCACTCCTCAGCACTCATCAACTCTGACTGTCACATGTAGGGTGCCTTTCAGGGTGGTCACTGATGTGCCAGGTGGGTTTAATAATTAGAATGCATGTGCATGCAGATCAGCAGGTTGGGAGCTCCTCAATCAGCCATCTTCCTTGATTCAACCACACACCCCTGCCTCCAGAGCTGCATGGTCATCTGCCAGCCTCAGCTCTTCCTCTTTCTCTGATGACAGGTTATCTAAGCGTCTTAGTTGCTCCTACCAGCTCCTCTCTTCCTCTTCCCTTAGTTGATAGACAGGTCCAATGTTAAACAAATACTGCACCAGCACCAGCTGTCTCAGGTAAACACTTCCAATCCTAACAATCCTATAGTCCAAATATGAACACATATACATTAAAATCGCCTCTGGTTATGTTTTGGGACTCGGATTCTGTTAGGAAAAACACATTAGTTGTCTTCCAAATAACAGTTATGATTTAGACATGTAGAAATAGTTTCGACATTGCAGATTTCCCTTTTCAACCAAAAAGAAAGGGAATCTTTTTTTTTCAATTAACAGTTGATTTATGATGCTTAAGTAGGCCATAACCAAGTTTTTTCCCGCTCGCATCTGCCACAATTCTATCTGTGCCCAGGTGGCAGGCTAAGTAAGATACCATTCTTCCTTGTCCAGCCTGCATATGTTTACACTCACAAGTATGTAATGGTGTTAACGCATAAACTGGGCATAGCCTCTTACTCGAGCTATGAGCAGTGAAACGCTGGTGGTTAAACCTCACAATCATTTTAAATAATAGTTTATAATGCGTCGGCCCAATAAGCAAACCTACTCAGGGCAGATGCAAAAGCAGAAAAAAGTGATCAAAAGCTGCTTCCCTGCATGTGCCATGACACTCTCAATAGCATGCATTAAAATGTTGACCACTCAGAGTAATACAGTAACAATTGTGCATGTGCCAAATATTGCACATACGCATAATGTATGTCATGTTTATGAAATTCACATTTATATTAGTAAGCGTGGAATTTGGATGGCAGTCTCAGGACCACCGTGTTAGTAATATAATACAAATAAGCACTTGGGCTGCTGTCAGTTTTAATCTTGTTTGTTCAAAACATATTAGATCATGATTCTGTTTTAAAATGCTAGGATAAATCGCATTTCCGTGTATTAATAGTGACAGATATAGTGCACTTTAGATATTATGAACACATTACAATATATTTTGCTTCTAATGGTTATGGGTATTTTTCAACCAAGCCCAGTAACGTTATGTAGACCTGTTGTCCTGTGGAGTAGAAAATCACACATCATCTGACCAATGGATTCTCTGTAGATCACTTCATAAGCTATTCCAGTTTCATGCTTCTAATTTTGGAATGAGCTGCTAGCCTTGGGTTGTGTTTGAATGCTGTCATAAAAACAGCTTCAAGCTTCCGTCCAGTGCTGCATCAGATGCTTCTGTTTTCTGCCTGCAGCTCATTTTGCTTGCTCAATTTCACAAATACCACACAGTGTATATGTGTATTTTTGATGCGTGGATTCAGTGCATTCCACTTAAGGGTATAGTCGAGAGGTGCATAATGCTAATTCTATTATAATATCACCCTGACACTAATGTGCTTTATTTCATTGGTAAATAAACTCTGATTGAAGGATACGCTTCAACAAATTGACCCAGATACTCAGAATTTTTGCAGCTGTGTAAATGTTCATTCACGTGAAAACCACTGGAATGACATCTTGAGATGTGCTGACAATTCCCAGACTAATTGCGCTTAGCCTCGGCATTACATTAAAGCTGCCTAGAAAATCAAGTCTTTTCACGGGCTTTACTATCCTGTAGGATGAGCATGCCCGATCAGCACGATGCATGCTACAGTGTTACTTTAAGCAAAGTCAAATTCGTTGACTATTGTTTTGTTACTACATGGAAAAATGTGAGAATTAAAAAAGATGTGTATCTGTGTAATATGACATTTGTTCCAGTTCAGCACATTATTTCCTGAACTGTGTCCATCTCACACAAATTGTTCGTGCTATGCAAACTTTAAAGGTAGTTTGTTACTATTTGACATGAATATTTAAAACATACAAAGATTACTATTCACTTTAGTACTGGTGGGTTACAAAATTTAATTTGATTTCAGAATTGTTCCAACATTACACCGTGCCTCCCTTCCTTTTAACTTATGGACTTATGGGTAAAGTATCCATATATTTCAGGTCTTTTCAGTTGTAATTACACTGTTAGGACTGCCATAAAAAGGCCGTAAAAGGTCTGCAGCTGTCTGTGTTCCGAGAAGAAGTGCGGCGGTTCGGGCTGGGCTATTCTTGTAGCAGCATGTCCAACTCTGATTTCCATATGATTTACATATGAGTGGTCTCCACCAGAAGTGAAACAAAGGGCCAACAAGTGAACTGGAATGTGGCCTATGCAATTAGCAATGGCTGACATTTTTCAAGCATCCCACTCATAACTTTTCTCTTTCCCTTCTTCCAGCCGTCTTTTATTGGAAGATTTCCCTCCAATTGTTATTCCCTGCTTACGACTATCATTCATATTGACTGACTTCACCGAAAAGTAGCTGGAGAAGTGTTGGCGGTATATTGGCAATGCCAGGTCAGATGCTCAGCGTTGACTGCAAATCTCGTATTCTTTGTACATCATTCAAAGTGTTCCAAATAATTTCAATAGGAACAGCTTAATATAATGGGGACTGTCTTCAAACTGATGTCTGGGATTTCACAAAGCAAATGGAAAGAGTGCTGTTGCCTAAAATGTTTGTCATTGGAAACAATACAGAGGCACATCAAATCTAAAGGTCAATGAAAGCAATATTTGATCTACAGACCACGAGCCTTTAGTTTGCCCAAGCTCCTGTTCCAACATTAGTGCATTTTCGCCCACATTGTAAAGCTTGCTGAACCTAAGACTCAATATTTGTAGTCATAAACCCATAGGGTTCCCATACACAAGCTATCCATTCCATCATTAGGATATAACATATAACAGTTCACTCCTAAAACCATTCCATTAACTACCATTGTGAAGAAGGAACAGAGGCCTTGATTTTTAGGACATCTATCTTGCTTTCCTAATTTGTCTTGAATTATTTCCCTTTTTTCAACTTAACACAGTTATTAAAACTAATCTTCCACTATCTGACCAAGACGATTAATAAATCGTATGAATCCCTCTTGTATCTCAGTTCTTTTCAATTTCTTATTTGTTACCTTCTTGTACCTCTAGCCTCTTTGTCAAGCTAAAATTCAATAAGAGTATTGTCCTGTATCTAGCTCATTCTCTTGGAATATTCTACCATTCGAACACCAGCAATCCATATGACCTTTCTACATACTCTGTTATAACTCTAGGTGCCGTTCAGCCCCTAAACAATCTCTGTCCAAAGATGACACATTTAATTATCCGTGACAGTAACAAGTTCCACCCCTATTTTATCTTTTGTAAGACAAGCACTTATAATTGACCCATACCCAACTAAACATGCACTCAGGCAAATTATCACTGTTCTTGCTGAAGCCCATCCCTAGAGCTCCAGATGTTGCAGCATACGGTCTCGTGCCCCTCCTAATCCTGCCTCTTCTCTGAGTTAGGGGAATGCTTCCTGAAATTGGCACCCCCTTATAATGTCATCTGCTGCTTCTCCTACCAGACCTGTCACCATTGATCACCAGTGGATCCCTCATGCTGTCCCTGTTGCTCCAATAGTTTATACAATGGGGATTTTTCTAAAATAAATTTTTTTAAATACTATTTTCTGTCTCTAAAATTGTGCAGTTTTATGAAGTCTTTCATGTAAAACTGGAATAAAACTTAAATTTTCTGTCATTCCCATCTTAAATATAAATCAAGCGCAAGATGACCACCAGGTTCATTATTACTGAAGATGACCTGAGCCCTATGTTCCCTCTTTGCTTCTTGTAGCAGTCTTCTGTCACCCTATTTCGGTTTGTCTATATCTTCTTCACTTGAGTCTTTTTTTGTTTTAGCAGCGGCCTGAGGTTTAGGTCACTATAGAGAGGAAGAGACGCCAGCTAATTAGGGTCGGAGAAAATCTACAAAGCCCATCCCACGCACCAAACCTACCAATAACCCACCTGAATCTTCAAAAAATCCCTGCGCACCTAGGCCACAGCCACTCACGCAACCTAATATAGACCTATAACTGCACAGCCAGACACATAGGCGGTCATTACAACATTGGCGGTAAAAGCCGCTTACAGCCGTGCAGAAAACCGCCCGCACACCGCCGCAGCTGCGGAATTCCACCACAGCTATTATGACCCACAGCACGGAATCCGCCAAAATTCAGACACCCACACAAGTCCGCCACACCAAAGGTCAGTGATAAACTGGTGAAAACAAAACGTCCACCGTCACGCTAACAGACATACGCCCACACTATCACGACACATGAATCCACACGGCGGTCTTTGAACCGCGGTATTCCATTGGCGGTACACACCGCCGCGCTCAAAATACACACACATCTACAAAACACAGCCACATTGGACAATTCGAAATACACACACCTGATACACATACACATACCACTCCCACACACCCAATACAACATAAAACACCCACCCACATCACCCACAAACCCCTACGACCAAAATCCCGAACCAAGACCAGAGAAAGACACCGCAAACAACTACCAAGCATCCACAGGCACACAATACCATCACCCACAGAACCTCCACGCACCTCACACAACACACCACTAAATATCACCCCACTCATCACTATACACACCACCCCACACATCACCCACACCATGGCACAGCAAAGAAACCCCAGGTTCTCTGAGGAGGAGCTCAGGGTCACGGTGGAGGAAATCATCCGGGTAGAGCCACAGCTATTCGGATCACAGGTGCAGCACACTTCCATAGCTAGGAAGATGGAGCTATGGCGAAGAATCGTGGACAGGGTGAACGCAGTGGGACATCACCCAAGAAATAGGGATGACATCAGGAAGAGGTGGAACGACCTACGGGGGAAGGTGCGTTCTGTGGTCTCAAGACACCACCTTGCTGTTCAGCGGACTGGCGGTGGACCCCCACCTTCTCCCCCACAACTAACAACACAGGAGGAGCAGGTCTTGCGGATTCTGCATCCTGAGGGCCTCGCAGGAGTAGATGGAGGAATGGACTCTGGTAAGTCAAAGCTTTACTATTACATCCCCCTCCCTACCTGCATGCCACCACATACCCCCACCATCACCCTCACCCCCATTACTCCTACTCCTCACAAATGTCCCACTATCACAACCCACCCATCCCAACACCAAGCCCTGCATGCAACAACAAAGCATGGACACCCATCACCAAAGCATGCCCACTGCACATACCCATAGACCCCCCTAAACCATCATCACACAAGGTCCTACACAGGAATGCAAGCACTGGGGTACCCTGACACCCACCTATTGCACACCATGGTACACACAGATGTAATAAACATCCTTTTATACCCCTGCAGTACCCCTACCCAACGTCACCGGACAGGAGGGTCCACACATGTCCACACCACTGTTAGACTTTTTATCCTTGGCGTGGTCTCCCTTAACTTTTTGCCTCTGTTCCCCAGGTTGTTGATGTGTGCTGGACTCTGATTTTACTGTTTTTGTTACTCTGGGCACTATACCACTGCTAACCAGTGCTAAAGTGCAAGTGCTTCTGTTTAAAATGTGTACGTAATTGGTTCTCGATGATTGGCATATTTGTTTTACTGTTAAGTCCCTAGTAAAGTGCACTAGAGGTGCCCAGGGCCTGTAAATCAAATGTTACTAGTGGGCCTGCAGCACTGGTTGTGCCACCCACACAAGTAACCCTGTAATCATGTCTCAGACCTGCCACTGCAGTGTCCCTGTGTGTATTTTTACACTGTAAATTCGACTTGGCAAGTGTACCCACTTGCCAGGCCTAAACCTTCCCTTTTCTTACATGTAAGACACCCCTAAGGTAGGCCCTAGGTAGCCCCAAGGGCAGGATGCAGTGTATGGATAAGGTAGGACATATAGTAATGTGGTTTATATGTCCTGACAGTGAAATACTGCCAATTTCGTTTTTCACTGTTGCAATGCCTGTCTCTCTCATAGGATAATATGGGGGCTACCTTTAAATATGATTAAAGTGTAGATTTCCCTAGAGAGTAGATGGACATGTGGAGTTTGGGGTCCCTGAATTCACAATTAAAAAATACATCTTTTAGTAAAGTTGATTTTAAGATTGTGCGTTTGAAAATGCCACTTTTAGAAAGTGAGCATTTTCTTGCTTAAACCATTCTGTGACTCTGCCTTGTTTGTGGATTCCATGTCTGGGTCAGTTTGACAGTTGGGTTGTTTTTCACCTCGCACTAGACAGTGACACAAAGGGGGCTGGGGTGTAACCTGCATTTCCTGATTAGTCATCTCTGCTAGGAGGGAGGGTGGAGTGGTCACTCTCATCTGAAAGGACTGTGCCTGCCTCTGACAATGCCGGCTCCAACCCCCTGCTGTGTGTCTGAGGCCTTGCCTGGGCAAGGCAGGATTTCACAAGTAGGTGTGAGTCCCCTTTGAAAAAAGGTGACTTAAAAGAATAAAATGGGTATAAGAAGGACACCCAAATCTACAGACTTGAGAAACACTTCTGGAACCAAGAGGAACCTCTGCCTGGAGAAGAGCTGATAGCTGAGGAAGAAGTGCTGCCCTGCCTGTGACTGTGCTTTGTGGAGCTTTTCTGCAGTGCTGCTTCTGCCAGAGTAAGAGGGCAAAGACTGGAATTTGTGTGCCTTCCATCTTGTGAAGAAATCTCCAAGGGCTTGAGTTAGAGCTTGCCTCCTGTTGTTTGAAGTCTCAGGGACAGCAAAGACTTCTCTCTGCCAGCACCTGGAGTCTCTGGAGAGACTCCTGCCCCGACAAGTGGTGCCCTATTCAGTCCCTGGGCCCTTGAAAGGAAAGCTGGTGGAATCCAAGGAAATCGACTTTGGACGACTTCGGACCGACGCCACTGCTGAATCCGGTATCGCCGCCTGCACCTGACGCCGTGACCTTCACTGGAACGCGACGCTCTTCACAGGCCCGATGCCGCAGCAGCCCCGCTGAAGTCCGCGACTCCGTGGAAGTCGCTGCACCACGTCGTGACCGACGCCGCTCGAAGTGCACGGATTCAACTTTTCGCACAGATGCCGCGATCCCCGACTTCGCGCATTGGCTTGTTTTCGCTCTTCACCAAAGGTACTGTACTTGGGGGTCTACACGACTCCGTGTCTGGCGCCGCTGGTGTCGGCTTGTTGGGAACGACTCCGTCATGACGCCGTGTTAACATCTCATCGACGCATTTTTTGTTTCTAAGCGCTATTTTTGAGTTTAATCTTTAAAAATTCATAACTTGACTTGTGTATGTCGGATTTTTGTCGTTTTGGTCTTGTTTTGTTTAGATAAATATTTCCTATTCTTCTAAACCAGTGTTGTGTCATTTTGTAGTGTTTTCATTAAGTTACTGTGTGTGTGGGTACAAATACTTTACACCTAGCGCTCTGAAGTTAAGCCTACTGCTCTGCCAAGCTACCAAGGGGGTAAGCAGGGGTTAACTGAGGGTGATTCTCTTTTACCCTGACTAGAATGAGGGTCCTTGCTTGAACAGGGGGTAACCTGACTGTCAACCAAAGACCCCATTTCTAACAACCACCAACAGAAGAGGCCCAAAGTGATGACAGCAGCTCTGTCCAACAGGATCTAAATGACCAGCCCGGCCCATCGGGGATCTCGGGACAGTCGGTTCCCCTCACACAGGCAAAGGCCACTACAGAGCTTCCCCCCTCTGCAAACACCAGCACAGCACAAACCCAGCGGGCCCATACCTCTGTCCCCAGGACACGTCAATCAGCAGTGTGTCCACCACTACAGGGAACCCAGGCTAACCCACCACCCCAACAACAACAGGGACCCTGGGGCAGTGGTAATGGGCACACGGTCCAGGGGACGGAGGCCCAGGAACACAGGGGAACTGGGAGAGCTGCTGTGCGACAGGGGGAGGACAGGCCAAGGGAACCCACTCTCCACGAGGCCCTCTCCTCCATCATTGGAGCCTACCACCACTCTGAGGAGCCGATGGCAACGGTATTGGCCAAGTTTCAGGAGACCCAGCGCCTGCAGGAGGAACAGTATTTGGGCTTCAGGGAGGAACTCAGAGCCATCAATTCCACCCTGGGCACCATCTTAGGGGTGCTGAAGGAAGTACTCCACACCAGGAGGGACACTGTGGCACAAAAAGGGGCCTGACACTAGCATGGACAATAAACTGCCCACCACCTCCGCCGGCACTACTGGACAGGAGGCACCGCCACAGGACCACAACACCAGCACCCCACCCCCTGCAGAGGGAGAACTACCCCGCAAACGGTCCCTGAGATCCAGGACAAAGACAGAGAACAATGCCAAGACCCCCGCCAAGAAATTAGACCACCCTGAATGTCATTCTTCTGTCCCACTTTGTCACCCTGTCCATCCTCAAACTGCCCCAGATCCACTTCCTATGCCCATTTGGGCAATGCACCTGTGAGACTAATAGACTGGACTCTGCCATGGACATTCCTCCACCATCACCCTT
Source organism: Pleurodeles waltl (assembly GCF_031143425.1). Classification (NCBI taxonomy): domain Eukaryota; kingdom Metazoa; phylum Chordata; class Amphibia; order Caudata; family Salamandridae; genus Pleurodeles; species Pleurodeles waltl. The sequence continues at coordinate 1,018,151,894 of NC_090439.1, forward strand.
CACCATTTTACAACCCCCTCCAATATTGAGCACTTAAATAAACACACTTGAAGCACAAAACAATCCGGAGTCAGTCTGTGATTTCGGAATAGTGTATTAGCAATTACAGTGGCAAAATGCTCTTTCAATTGTAATGTCAACATACCTATGTCACACAGCTCTAGTCCATGACGAAACAAAGCAGATGTCACACTGTCGGACACACATCTGTAAAATCGTAAGGGAAAGTGACAACTCAGTGACCATACACTGGGTGAAAAGGACAGACAGTAGAGAGGTAGTAGTGTTAAACTACATGTAGTAGGCAGGTTTGTATTCTTACCTGTGTCTCACTGGAAATATTGCAGGCTCACCGAGTTCCTGTTGTCCATGTCCTCTTCTTCTGCTTTCTCGTCTTCACTGTCCACAGGCTCCACAGCTGCAACAACATCGCCATCTGGACCATCCTCCTGCAGAAAAGGCACCTGTCGTCGCAAAGCTAAGTTGTGAAGCATACAGCAGGCCACGATGATCTGACACACCTTCTTTGGTGAGTAGAATAGAGATCCACCTGTCATATTGAGGCACCTAAACCTGGCCTTCAGGAGGCCGAAGGTCCGCTCTATTATTCGCTGAGTTCATCCATGGGCCTCAGTGTAGCGTTCCTCTGCCCTTGTCCTGGGATTCCTCACTGGGGTCAGTAGCCATGACAGGTTGGGGTAACCAGAGTCACCTGCAAATGGCGAGGGACAACTGTTAGACACACACTATCCTGTAGGGATATCCCCAGAACCAGACAACCATTCCCACTGACTTGCTTCCAGGTGCTCACCTATTAGCCACACCCGGTGCCTCTGGAGTTGACCCATCACATAAGGGATGCTGCTATTCCGCAGAATGTAGGCTTCATGCACTGAGCAGGTAACTTGGCATTAACATGGGAGATGTACTGGTCTGCCAAACACACCATCTGCACATTCATGGAATGATAACTCTTCCGGTTTCTGTACACCTGTTCACTCCTGCGGGGGGTACCAAAGCCACATGTGTCCCATCAATGGCACTTATGATGTTGGGGATATGTCGCAGCGCATAGAAGTCTCCTTTCACTGTAGGCAAATCCTCCACCTGAGGGAAAACGATGTAGCTCCGCATGTGTTTCAGCAGGGCAGACAACACTCTGGACAACACGTTGGAAAACATAGGCTGGGATATCCCTGATGCTATGGCCACTGTTGTTTGAAATGACCCATTTGCGAGGAAATGGAGTACTGACAGCACTTGAGGGGGGATTCCTGTGGGATGGCGGATAGCTGACATCAGGTCTGGCTCCAGCTGGGCACACAGTTCCTGGATTGTGGCACGGTCAAGCCTGTAGGTGATGATCACGTGTCTTTCCTCCATTGTCGACAGGTCCACCAGCGGTCTGTACACCGGAGGATGCCACCATCTCCTCACATGTCCCAGCGGACGGTGCCTATGAAGGAAAACAGTGAGCACAGAGTCAAACAACTCAGAGGTACTTACCCACAGCTTACACAGAACACAAATCATAATCCGAAAATTGGACTCTATGTGTGTTGAGACTAGGCCTAGGTATGTGTGACACAGTTAAAAATTAAGCCATGTGGGCCCCTGAAATGGCAGCTGCCTGACCTTTAAAGTTGGACAATGGGATGTGAGGTAACTGCGCTGGCGTAGTAAACTGTCGCAGTAGGCGGTCGAAGACCACGGCGCAATGGTGCATTGGTTAACATTGGACCCTATGGGTCCCAGGAGTCAATGACGATGACCGCCATTTTCTATCTGTTCAATCACTCGATACCTGATCTTCGACAGGAGAGGACCTACACTGCAAGTGCTGCTGTGACCTCGGTCTGGGAGAAACAATGGCTCGTGCGACTGGGGAAACGGCCCCTGCCTTCACATTGGAGGAGTTGGAGAAACTCGTGGATGGGGTCCTCCCCCAGTACACGCTACTATAAGGTCCTCCAGACAAACAGGTAAATACACTGGGAGCATGCTGTATGGGCTATGCCTGTGTGGAGTGGGGTGGAGAAAAGATGGGGGGGAGGATTGAGGCATGCATGAAACAACGGTGAGTGCATGTGCATCATGGCAAGGGTAGGGATGGGGGCCAATGACTGTGACGGTGCATTTGGTAATAACTTTTCTTTTCCACCTGTACAATTCATGTAGGTCAGCGCCCAGCAGAAGAAGGATATTTGGCGTGCCATCGCCAAGGAAGTCCGGACCCTGGGGGTCTATCACAGACAGAGCACCCACTGCCGGAAAAGATGGGAGGACATTCGCCGCTGGAGCAAGAAGACGGCGGAGGCCCAGTTGGGGATGGCCCCCCAACGTGGAAGGGGTGCCATTGTCTCTGTGTCTAGCCTCCCCCCTCCAACTTCCTCCACCCAGACCCAATCCCCTCTACCTCAGCCTATCCCAAGCACACCTTCAGACCAGCATGGACACACGTCAACACACAAGGGAAGCTCTGGCAAACATAAGCACCACACATCCCACAGGCACTCAAGCAAGCATCACACACATGCAGACACACCAACATCCACTGCCTCCATTGTGTCCCCATCCTTCTCATCTCCCTCCTCCCTCCCAGTCTCGTCTCCACTCACACCTGCATGCGCTACAACTACAGCCACTACTGCCATCACCAGCCCACACACCACCACACCCCGCTCACGTGCAGTCACCACCCCCACTGCCATTCACACGTCCCCTGTGTCCTCTCCCAGTGTGTCTGTGACGCCACCTCCCAAGATACACAAACACAGCCACACACCCAGCCAACAGCCATCCACCTCACGACAGCCTCAGTGCATGCACCTTCACCCAAAGTCACCAAACGAACACCTCCTACAACCACAACCTCTTCGTCCACTCCCAAACCCCCTCCAGCTACCCGTCCCAGTGTTTCCCAAAAACATTTCCTGTCCAACCTTGACCTCTTTCCCACACCTCCCCCACCCTGTCCGTCTCCTAGGGTCCGACTCTCCAGGTCCCAACCTAGCACCTCAGCCACAACATCTCCGGGACCAGTGGTGCCTGTAGTCACCGGAATCTGGAGTGCATCGGCCACCAGGGCAGCCAGTGTGGCACAGAGCCACAGCACGGACAGTCCTACTCCTGTGAAGTATCAAAAGTTGGCCAGTGCCGGGCGGGAGAGGGGGAAGACTCCAGCCACCAAAGCCGCTCCCAGGGGTACAGGTGGGAGTGTGGAGTCAGCTGTGACACCTTCCAAGGTGGGGAAGGGCCACAAGAAAGTCAGCAGGTCTGGGAAGAGCAGCACGGCGGAAAAGACAATCATCATCCCCGCTGCCCATGAGCCCACTGCCATCATCCCCGCTGCCCAGGAGCCCACCGCCATCATCCCCGCTGCCCAGGAGGCAACCGCCATCATCCCCGCTGCCCAAGAGGCCACCGCCAGCACCTGCCCTGCTGCCCAAGATGCCACCACCAGCACCTGCCCTGCTGCCCAAGAGGCCACCGCCACCAGCCCCGCTGGGCCAGAGAGGACCGCCAGCAGCAGCCCCGCTGGGCCAGAGAGGACCGCCAGCACCAGCCCCGCTGGGCCTGAGAGGACTGCCAGCACCAGCCCAGCTGGGCCAGACACGACTGCCAGCACCAGCCCCGCTGGGCCAGAGAGGACCGCCAGCACCAGCCCGCTGGGCCAGAGAGGATCGCCAGCACCAGCCCTGCTGGGCCAGAGAGGACCGCCAGCAGCTGGGTCACTGCAAAGGACCCTGCCGCCACAAGCACCGCTGAACAGGCCTCCGCCGCCACAAGCACCGCTGAACAGGGCACCGCCACCACAACCACCGCTGAACATTGCACCGCCGCCACAACCACCGCTGAACAGGCCACCACCGCCACAAGCACCGCTGAACAGGGCACCGCCGCCACAAGCACCTCTGAACAGGGCACCGCCACCACATGCACTGCTGGCCCATGAGCACCAAGGGCACTGACGCTACTGAGTCCGTCACGAGCAGGATGAGGCACTCTGGGCATCAAGCCCCCTCCAGAACCAGTGGAGAGATCCATCCACTTCCTCAGTCCTTGGCAGGATGAAGCACTCTGGGCACCATGCCCCCTCCAGAACCAGTGGAGAGATCCATCCACTACCTCATTCCTTGGCAGGATGAAGCACTCTGGGCACCAAGCCCCCTCCAGAACCAGTGGAGAGATCCATCCACTACCTCAGTCCTTGGCAGGATGAAGCACTCTGGGCACCAAGCCCCCTCCAGAACCAGTGGACACTGTCATCCACTTGAGAGTCTGTGACTTTGCACTCCCCTGGATTGAATAGTGGGCAACCCACCCACTGTTATCCACTTGAGAGACTGTGGCTTTGCACTCCCCAGGATTCAACAGTGGGCAACCCACCCTTTGTAGAGATTTGAGAGACTGTGGCTTTGCACTCCCCAGGATTGAACAGTGGGCAACCCACCCACTGTAGAGACTTGAGAGACTGTGGCTTTGCACTCCCCAGTATTGAACAGTGGGAAACCCACCCACTTTAGAGACTTGAGAGACTGTGGCTTTGCACTCACCAGGATTGAACAGTGGGCAAACCACCCACTGTAGAGACTTGAGAGACTGTGGCTTTTCACTCCCTAGGATTGAACAATGGGCAACCCACCCACTGTAGAGACTTGTGAGACTGTGGCTGTGCACTCCCCAGGATTGAACAGTGGCCAAACCACCCACTGTAGAGACTTGTGAGACTGTGGCTTTGCACTACCCAGGATTGAACAGTGGGCATGTGGCCCCCTCGTGGATTTGGCGTTGTGCACTCAACCGGCTGAGGTGCCCCCCCTTTCCCTCCCCCTGAGGTGCCTGTTTTATTGCTGTCTGATGCCCCTGCAGTGTTCTCTCCGTCATGGGCGGGGATCTTGTGTGGGCCTCGCCCGTACCATGTGGGCCCAGTGTTCTTCAATGGTGCACTACCTGGACTACTATTCTTGGTGCATATTTTGTTTATAGTGTATATATGTATATTTTTGCGTACTGCATTTTAATATATTACAATGGTTACACTCATTTTCTTTGGTCTTTGCATTCTTCCGGGGGGTTTGGGGGTGTCACTATAATGTATCATGATGTATTAGTGTGTGTGTTGTCGTGGGTGAGGGTGGGGGTGGTGTGTTGCGTGTTACGTGTGTGTGTCCCTGTTTTTTCCCTCCCCCCTCCCCTGTGTCGTAGGTGCAGTACTCACTGTGGTCTGCAGCTCTGGTTCCATGGCGTCCTGGTTCCTCGTGGGGTGTGTAGAGGTGAACGTTTTCCCTTCGAGGTCCTGTTTCCGCCGAGTTTTTGTCCACGGTGAATCCGCCCTGGAAAAGGTGGCGGATTGATAGGTTGTTATACTGTGGGCGGTACTTTGTCCTCCGCCTGTCTGTTTGCCGGTGACCACCGAGCTGTTTGTTTGTACTGACGTGGCGGTCGGAGTGTTAAAATGGCTGTCTTTGTTGGCGGTTTCCGCCACGGTCATAATTCCAATTTCTTTACCACCAGCCTGTTGGCGGTCTTACTGCCGCTTTAACACTGACCGCCAGGGTTGTAATGACCACCATAGTCAATAACTCCCTCTCATGTAAGAGTACACCAACCACCACATTCTTGACAAATTATCTACCACTCATTGACTCATCCTCACGCAACACATCCCTTCTTTTATAATCACTCAATCCGCAAGTGTGTTGTATATAAAACACCTTCAATTGTTAAACTATTTCAATTAATATGCTTGCACTTACCTCCCACTCGACTGTCATCTATTATTTGCAAGGCCATAAATAAGGGTATATGACAATTATGAAATGTGATGTGTTATAGACTCTGGGTGATTTTTCAGTAACCCTTGCAACTACATAATCACATACATATACTAGCATCCCCACACACACATACAAAGTAAGAACAGAATCATGCTGGAGATAATTACAAAAATATTCGTTAGATTACACAAGTGAGCACTATATTGTGTTATCTGCTTTGGGGAAAGTCAACTGTGCTTTGGGAAGGCATAAAGAACAAAAATAGTGCATAAGTCCGTGGAGGTAGACTGACCTTGTAGGGGGCAGTGGGCATCTGAAAAACACATTTGGCACGTCAGGGGACCAGTCTAAATAAAATGGCACTAATGTTATCAAAAAGTAAAATAGTACCAAAATACACAGTCCAGAAAAGTTACAAATTCCTAAATTAATGTTAAAATGCAAAGTAAAAGTGAAAAGTCCAAACGAAAACTCCCAACCCATATGGAGTAGCCTCCAACCCTTATGGCGAATCCAAAATGCTTTCCCGGGTCGAATGACAACATTCCTAGTAATTCTCCTCAGTAGAGACCAGGTCCTCCTTTTGCACTTCTTCAGGCGGAGACACCAGCGTTGGTTTAGGGACAGGGGGAAAAGAAATACTATGAGACACAACAGTACCTGAAGCGAAGGGTTGAGAGAACAACTGGCTCCTTGCATCCTAAGAGGTAGCCACGATTACACCACATAACAAAATGCCAAAAAAGTCAATGAAGTCCTTGCCCTGCCTGGGAGAACTTGCTTTGACAGCATGTTGATTTGCATGATTGCAGTACAACTTTATGTACTCACAAATGACTTGTAGACTTGGCCCCTATTTTACTAAGGGGCACACTGGAATTTGCCCCACAACTATCCATCCCCGCAGTGAAAAGTTGGCACATGCCTGCGTGCATGTGGTCCATAGCATTTGTACACATGCACTGTGTTGTGCACAAGCAGAAATACAGTTTGTAAATTGGGTTGTTATTGTGATAAATCATCTTCTTTTACTGTGTGGTCTCATTTATACCCCAGTGATTGCAAGAAGTACATGTATCAATCTTTTTACAGCATAAGTACTTTAACGTCAGTTATGAAACTAAAACTGAAGGTGCATATTCTAGTTCAGAAAACATATTTTGATAAATATTGTTTCAACTTGTGAAAGGTGGTATTAATGAAATACAATTATGTGTGACTGAGGAAGAAAGGAAAAACATGTTTCAGTTTTTTTTCCCTGAAATGGATACTGCAGCTTGTACCATTTACCATTTATTTCACTACCAAGCAACTTCAAACACTTCAGCACAAGATGGCTAAGGTATTTCAAAGTAGACAATATATAATTTGTTCACAAAATAAATAAAAGTGGCATTAATGTTACTGATCTACTGTATGCAGCAAACTGGTTGTAGAGCATGCACAACAATGGAAAAGGGATGAAGGGGAGAAAAAAAGGGTTGGTGTTTTGGCAGGGTCATCCCCAAACTTTTTGCCTCCTTCCTCCTATTTTCTATTTTTCCTGACCTTTTTTTGTTGGATTTCGAACTCTGAGCACTTTACCATTGCTATTCAGTGCTAAAGTGTATATGCTCTCTGTGTAAATTGCACTGTTGATTGGTTTAACCATGATTGGCATTTTGGATTTACTAATAAGTCCCTAGTAAAGTGCACTAGAGGTGCTCAGGGCCTGTACATCAAATGCTACTAGTGGGCCTGCAGCACTGGTTGTGCCACCCACATAGGTAGCCCTGTAATCATGTCTCAGACCTGCCACTGCAGTGTCTGTGTGTGCAGTTTTAGACTGTAAATTCGACTTGACAAGTGTACCCACTTGCCAGGCCTAAGCCTTCCCTTTTCCTACATGTAAGACACCCCTAAGGTAGGCCCTAGGTAGCCCCATGGGCAGGGTGCAGTGTATGGTTGAGGTAGGACATATACTAATGTGTTTTAACTGTCCTGACAGTGAAATACTGCCAAATTCGGTTTCCACTGTTGCAAGGCCTATCTCTCTCATAGGTTAACCTGGGGGCTGACTTTAAACATGATTAAAGCATAGATTCCCTTTGGGAGCAGATAGACATGTGGAGTTGGGAACTCACAATTTTAAAATACATCTTTTAGTAAAGTTAGTTTTAAGATTGTGTGTTTGAAAATGCCACTTTTAGAAAGTGGGCATTTTTTGCTTGACCCATTTTCGTGACTCTGCCTGTTTATGGATTCCCTGTCTGGGTTAGTTGGACGGTTGGGCTGTTTGCACCTCTCTCCAGACAGTGACACAAAGGGGGCTGGGGTGTAGCCTGCATATTCTGATGAGCCATCTGTGCTAGGAGGGAAAGGAGGAGTGGTCACTCACACCTGAAAGGGCTGTGCCTGCCCTCACACAATCCCAACCCCCTGGTGTGTGTCTGAGGCCTTTTGGATTGTGTGTGACTTACCCTGACTAGAGTGAGGGTCCTTGGTTGGACAGGGGGTATCCTGTAGGCCAACCAAAGACCCATTTCAAACACTGGTGATAAGCGGTGAGGAGAGGACTTGTATTTGTGCAGTGACATACCATAGCTAAGTATTCACTACCTACCCACAGTTGAAGGTCAAAGTGCTTTTTCATCTTTTTGCTTTTGGTTCTCTGATGTCCTCCTGGATATGTTGTTGATATTTCTTGAATCTAGTTTTGGGTTGCACCTGTAAGGCCTTGGCGGAATGGAAGACAACTTTTGGCAACTATTCATCTATAAAGAGAAGGAGGCAAAAAGATTCTGCAAGGTAAGGCAACTGGCTTTAATGAGGAAATCCAGAAGGGGGAGATCTAGAGTCAGCCCTGTTTCAGTATGAGTTGAAACGCTGGATGGCAACACTACCAGATGAGTCTGAGGAGGAGGACTACTTGGATGAGGAAAGGGAACCAGAGACAGATGAATGGCTCCTACCTCAGGAGCAGTGGAGGGAAAAGCCAGGTGCAGAGATTGAGAGGGCTGAGGTGGAGAGAGCCTTAGCCCAGGAAAAAGAAAGGATTACAGCTCAGGAGCTGAGCTGTGAAGAGCTGAAACTGGAAGCCAGGAGACCTGAGTCCAGTTGAGATGGTGGCAGCAAAAATCTTGCATCCAGTACTGCTGAAGAAGTACACATGCCCAGAGATGTGGTGCCCTACTTGAAGGAGGGAGTTGACACACACCAGGAGGTTCAGGAGTATGAGGTAGCTCCCATAATACACAGGGTCCCTGATGTGGATTGGGGAACTGGCAAAGGGAGTCATATTCCTACTGAGGGGATGGGCACTTTACTGGATCTAGGTGAGAGTGACAGGGAGAAGGGTTCCCCCAAGTAGAGGTCCTGGTTATGGAGTGTGGAGACATCCCAGAAGAGTGTGGGTTGAGTGTCAGGGGCAGTCAGGTACTGTCTCACCAGTCTCAGGAGGGTGATGTGGGGCATCCGAACATAATGATAAGTACCAAAAGGAGTGATGAAGGTTGTAAGACTTTTCGAGTCTGGATGTAGTCTGATCTGGTGATATGCAGCTGTCAAATCTAGGCCCGTATTTATACACCGTTTGCGCCGAATTTGCGTCGTTTTTTTCGACGCAAATTCGACGCAGAACTAACGCCAACTAACGCCATATTTATACTCTGGCGTTAGACGCTTCGGGCGCCAAAGTGCCCGGAGTGTGCGTCATTTTTTAGCGTGAACCCCTTCCTTGCGTTAATGATATGCAAGGGAGGCGTTCCCGTCTTAAAAAATGACTCCCAGGCCTTTACGTGGTATTTATACTCCCGGGCAAAAATGACGCCCGGGAGTGGGCGTGGCCAAAAACGGCGCTTTTGCGCCGCTTTTTAACGCCTGGGTCAGGGATGGCGTTAAGGGACAAGTGGGCTCAAAATGAGCCCAGAGTGCCCTCCCCTGCCCCCAGGGACCCCCCCTGCCACCCTTGCCCACCCCAGGAGGACACCCAAGGACGGAGGGACCCATCCCATGGACATTAAGGTAAGTTCAGGTAAGTATTTTTTTTTTTTTTTTTTGTGGCATAGGGGGGCCTGATTTGTGCCCCCCTACATGCCACTATGCCCAATGACCATGCCCAGGGGACAGAAGTCCCCTGGGCATGGCCATTGGGCAAGGGGGCATGACTCCTATCTTTACAATGATAGGAGTCATGTTGATGGGGGATGGGCGTCGAAAATAAATGGCGCAAGTCGGGTTACGATGATTTTTTCGACGTAACCTGACTTGCCCCATTTTAAGACGCCCATGCGCCATTTTCCCCCTACGCCGGCGCTGCCTGGTGTACGTGGTTTTTCTCGCACACACCAGGCAGCGCCGGTCTGCTTGCGCCGGCTAACGCCATTCAATAAATACGGCGCCCGCATGGTGCTTCAGAATGGCGTTAGCCGGCGCAAAACTTTTTGACGCAAAACTGCGTTAGCGCAGTTTTGCGTCAAAAAGTATAAATACGGCCCCTAGAGTGGTGAAAAATTTTGCTCCATGAAGTAAAGAAATCATCTCCGAAATATTAGGTAGAGGAAAATGATCACTTATTACACAGTTATTGAGAGCTCTCAAATCAACACATAAACGAATTTCACTGGAGCGTTTACGTGCCACTACAATAGGAGCTACCCATTCTTAGTTTTAAGTTTAACATTCCACAGGCTCAATCACTCCTGTCTCACATAGCTTCTGAATCTCAATTTCAAGAGAATCCCTCACAGATAAAAGAACTGGGCGAACTTTAGCTATCACTGGAGTTACACCTCTCCTCAGTTTGATTTGATGTACATACCCCTTCAAACACCCAATTTTCCCACTGAACACTTCAGGGAATTCTTCTCTATATGTGAGTAATCATACTGTGGATTCAGAACCTTCAATTCACGCACACTCATTTGTTCTCTCACAAACTCCTCTTTGAGCATAACAGGAGTGGAAGAATTTGGATCAAGAATGAACCCATGCTCCTTTTGATGAGGCCAACTGATAACACTGTCCCCTTCAAAGGAACATACACTTTACCACACACAGACTTATTTTTAAACGTTAATTCAGCTTGTAAATATCCTTTCAGATCTATGGTCTGTCCTCCATAGGCTCCATGTATTACATCAGGATGTCATATACTTCATTCGATATCAGGGTCAACCAAGCTCCTGAATCAAACAAAATTTTAACATTTATACCATTTAACATAACTAGTTCCTTGGGGTGACTCTTTTGATGACCACACTTAGCAGTCACAGACAATATACAATCATCAACAGACTTAACAGAATTTTGCTTGGAATCTAACAATGATTTGCAACATTTTGCAAAGTGACCTTTCCTATTGCAAACTTTACACATGACATTAAAAGCAGGACAATACTTAAATTATGCAAAATGTCCAGAACTTCCACATCTGTAACACACACCACTTCTTGATCTTGAAGATGAATAGTGTGCGTTCCTGTCTTTGTTACTTTCTTTACTTTTACTTTCTTCCGCTTCAATCCCGACTTTATTGACAGACATAGTCTTGTTTTTTTCAGATTCCTCTACACATGCTAGAGCGTGTTCTACTATTTTTGCGATAGATATCACATCCTGTAAAGATGAGTTATCTTTGGTCCACAATTCATGTCTGATTTTGTCACTACGACACCTCAACATGAACTGAACTATAATACGTTCTTCCAAAGACGAACCAAAATTGCAAGTAGAAGACAATTTCCTTAACGATGTTATATATTCTTCTACACTTTCCCCAGCCTTTTGTTCCCTCATTCGGAAATGATATCGTTCAAGAATAGTGCTAACTTTTGGAAGAAAGTACAGGTCCAGTTTTTTTAAACATATTTCAAAATCATTTAGTTCGGTAACTCCATCCTCTATGTCTGGAAGACTTTCAAAGACTTTTTGACCCTCACTACCTAAACAATGTAACAAAAGAGATGACTTTCCTTCACTTGAAAGATTGGTAACACAAACTCTTGCAAAGTGTAAAATGTCTTCTTCCATTTGCTCCAATTGATAAGAGGTTCCCCAGGAGAGGTGAGAAACAAGGGAGGTGGTGTGACATTTTGCATAGTTAGGAAGGTTACACTTCTTATTATAAGTCACTCTTGCTGCCAAAATATTACTTCCTGTTTAGCTTGAATACTGCTGAATATCGTTGAATTTGCCGTGTGTGCACAACCCGAGCACGTCTGTATTCAGCGCGTGGAGAGTTGCTAAGCCACATGCTGCACGCGCTAGCAAGGAAAATCTCAAGCGTGTCATTGTTTTTGAAGATCAGCGCATGGTGAGTTTCTAAGCAACGCGCTGCACGCGCTACCCAGGAAAATCTCAAGCACCTCTTTTTCATCTGTAATCAGGGCGTGGTGAGATGCTAAGCAATGCACTGCACACGTTAGCAAGAGAAATCTCGATCGAGTCTTTGTCTTGAAAATCAGTGCGTGGTGAGTTGGCAAGCAATGTGCAGCATGCGTAGCAAGAGAAATCTCGAGCGCATTTTTGACTTGAAGATCAGCGCGTGGTGAGTTGCCTAGTAACGCGCTCCACACATTACCAATGAATACCTCGAGCGCGATCCCAGCACATTTACCAAGACAAAATAAAGTCAATTTCCCTTACCATAGACGGAAAAAGAGCATCTCTCCAAGATCGCAACCTCCTAAATCAAGCGAGTGTTCTCCATCGATGTTGCTACAGTTTGTGAGAACATCCAAATGTCACGCAATCCACAAACAGAATAGGTAGTCAAAAAAATCCAATGAAAATGGTGTTGAGCTGTTCCTCTAGAAGTCCACTCGTCGCCAGTGTAATGAAGTAAGAAACAACGAAATATTTTGAGGGTCTTTATTTAGGAGAACAGCTCATCCACCAGTACAGCTTGCCTGCATCCTTCAACTGCTCAAGACTCCCTAAACATTCTGGAGTCTTTATCACAATAACATTCTTCTCCCTCTCCCCATCAATTAACATATTCCAGATTCCAACTATGTACAGTACTTAAAATAACACAGTCACCTGTCTAAAAGTGTTTTCCTTTGTATTTGGTCTGGCATCTGCTTTACAGGAGGCAAATCCAGCCCCCATCCTTAATCTAGTGTTGCGTGTAGTCCTTAGTGCCTAACATTGACAGTGTGCTATGGCTGTATTCCCGGAATTGCCACTGTGTCTCCAGCCGGACCAACAAGGGCTAGTCTTGTGTATGTAAGTACAATCCTTGTTTATGCCCTAAGGGTCCAGACACAGAATCACTTCTGCTTCCTCCTTTCTTTTGGGCTTGTGTGGTGACTAGATGTAAGCAGACATTCCCTGTTGCTGTAGGAAGTTCTAAGCCCTACCCTGTGTACAATCTTAGTGATAAGCCCTGCGTGTTTGTCCATTACTGACCCATTCTATATTTGTTCACACTGAGGTTGCTCTGCCTTCTCATTTCTGATTTCTCTGCCTTACCATAGCTGGCCTTTCCTCTTGTATGCCTTTAGCTGCTTTTCTGCTTTGGTACACTACTTCCTTGGGAGATACTCTGTGAGCTCAAGGGGTGCCCCTAACAGACTCCTGACTAGACCCGCACAAAACCGCAAAACCATGGAGCCAAATCCTGACACAGAGTACACATGCCTACACACTTGAACTGGACACTTCTGTGAAATGCATATCTGAAAATATGTGAACACATGCAGCCAGGGCGGCAGGTCCACCACAGCAACAAAAGTAACATAGGTAATTCTTATGAGTCAAACTGACGTGTACATAACATTTTATGAGTGGAATTAAGGCACAGTGCCTCAAACACTGTACGTACCAAACATGTACACATGGCCGACATATGGGTAGTTCACACACAAGTCACCATAAAGTCGTAACCAACAATTAATGACATATGAGGGGTAACATGTCTGACATAGCACTCATCAGACATCCTAATTCATCCCTGAGTATTGTTTGTTGTGTGAAATGTAATGTTCCCAAAGTCAAACAACTACACACATCAAATGAGTCAACACATATTACAAACACATATCATCACTGTTGTACACCACTGATTGCTCTCTGATGTAGATACCCATTTGTAACACATTCATACATACGCATTACGTCCAATGTATTGCATGCCATTCCTTCAGAAGCACACATATTGTTGTTACAGATCATTCACACACAAAATACACAGTTGCACACTCTACCGCATGTGGACAACCACTATACCACACACAGCAGGCCAAACCATCCTATCTTCATCTTGATACAGGGTGCATGCATGTTAAGTAATTGAAAATCATGCCAACACAGTTTGAGTCAAAAAGTTTGACGCAAATGAGTAAAAAAATCATGCAAATGCTATCTAAACATACACGGGAATTAGCGTTAATTCCACCAGCGCACCACACGCATGTGGATATCAATAGAAATAGAAGTTTACAGGTAATGCATGGTATTTTGCCACACATGTAGGTTATGTGTAGAAAATAACATAGTATGCATCAAAAAAACTAAACACATGACAGAAAATGGGCCACAAAGGGGACAGGAAGCGATGTAATAGGAAATCCTGTTTACAGGCATTGTACAGTGGGTGTTCTTCCACTTTACAGTCTTTGCTTCTTTTTGACTGTGTGGCTGTGTCTCGGTGTTGCTGGTGTCTGGATTGTGTTTCTTGTATCTTGTGGTGTCTCTCTTGTGTGTTTTGTGTATTCTAATTGCATATTGTACCTGTTTATGTGCTTTTGTGTAGTTTAGTGTCTTTTGGATTGTATTTGTATTGTTGTGTGTCTGTTTGAGGGTACATTAGTTTGGGTTAGTTGGGGTTCCTAGTTTTGGCTGTTAGTTTCCTTTTTTTACATTTATTTTCCTTACTTTTTGCACTTTTTCTGTTTTTCATTGTTGTGCATGGGAAGGGCGAGGCTGACCCGCATGGAGGAGGAGGAGCTTGGGGGCTTTGTGTGTCTGGTGTGCCACTTTCTGCCATTGATGCTGGAGATGGGTGGGTGTTTGATAAAGGGGTATCACACAGAGGCAAGGAAGCTGTGGTGGCGCTAGGTGCTCTACCACCTCAAACAGGTATTCCACACAAGCAGGAATGAGCACCAGCTGAAGCATCGCTGGGCTGACCTGGTGGCCATTGCACTACATCAATGCACAGATCACTTTATTTGGTCCACCTCTTATTGTGCTTTGCTGTGGTGTTAAATACTTGATAGCTAGGCAGCATTGTCATTTCATTCATTAGGGACATTATATTATCTGGACTGTGATTTTGACTACATGTGCAAATTGAGGCAGAGTGTTAGATTATCATCTGTACATGCATCACACATTGATAACACTGATGGTTGCCTGTCTAATTTTTACAGCTGCCAACAAGGATGTAGCGGAGATCAGGGCTTTCCAGAAGCGGGCGGTGAGATACAGACACATATTGGATGTTGAGTCTGGGTACCGAAAGATGGCAAGACACTATCAGAGAGAGAGAGCCTCAGGAGAATGGCGGGCTTTCAGTGTAGGGGGACCGGCTTTGGCCACAAAGGTTGGAGCCACCCCCACAACTGCAGCCAGTACCAGAGCGTCCACCATCACATCAGCCCCACCTGCTGGACCGTCAAGCTCGGCACCACCAACCACCACACCTGCTGCACCTTCAATATCAGCACCACTGAACACCACACCTGCTGGACCATCAACCTCTGCAACACAGGCCACCACATCTGCTGCAATGGACATGGCCGCATTTGCTGATCTCCAGAGGGACATAAGGAAAGTGTTGAGGAAGCTTGACACAATACAGAGGGATGTGGACAAAAATACCTGGAGGCTCAAAGCTCCTGAGAAAACACTGACTTGGGCAAATTTGTGAACTCTTGCCTCCCCTCAACCCTAATTCAGTTCCCTCCCTCCTCATTCCTCATCCCGTTTTGTAGTGGGTTTAGGGGGTTTAGTGATATGTTAGAGTAGGGTACTAGTTAAGAAACGATAAGTAGGTTGGGGGTTCATATTATTACATGCTAGTTTGTGAGTGGGGAGATGGTGGTTAATGTTGGGTCTTTGTGTATTTAAAAAATAAAACAAAATAAAAAAAAAACATATATATTTTTTAAAATAGAAAAAAATATATATTTGTTTAGTATTAGTTAGTATATGTTTAGGTTAGTATATGTTGTCTTACATGTGTCTCGTCATATTAAGGGGAGGGAGAAATGTTTAGAATGTGTTGTTAAATGTGGTAAGTAAGCTTAGCATAGGGTAGTTAGGGCCAGTTGTGGGTAATGTATAGTTAGGATAGACTAGGTTAGTATAGGTGCGTTACATAGTTTTAAGTTCTGTTTCGTACATAGTTATTAATGATTTAGGTACTCCCTTACTGCATGTGTCATATGCTTGTGGATCACGGTCTTTGCATGAGTGTACAGTGCCAATTGTCTGTTGGCCTGTGAATTCCATCCAGCATCCACATCCCTCTCTTGACATGTTAATTCCAACTTCCAACTGAGCTGTCACATTGGCAGCTACAACAAATCTGAATCTCAATGCATCTGCCATCCATTGTACCCACCACTCAATGTGACTGTGGTTCCCATGTATTGGACTGGTAGGTGTGTTTTTAAATGTAATTGTTTTGATCCTGTGTCGTGATGTTGGGCACTGTGGAATGTCTGCCTGCAGCCTGAAGTTCATGTCAACACTGCTAAACTGAGTAGTGCCAATTTCACAAGAGGTCAAGTATACAAATGTCACGCCAATGTGTTTTACTTGTCCTCCCAGCTGACGTTATTGGCCAAACACTCTTACAGAGCCATTCCTGCTGTTTGTTGTGGGTGAGGCATGTATGTTTTAAAGAAAATGTCACATGCACAATGACTTGCTTGTAGGGGATGTGGCCAGCATTGACTTTCATCTTGTAGATACCTTAGCCCTGAATGATACTATTTTTGCGCTGCATTTGTGTCATTTTTTGACCGCAAAAGTAACACAAACCTACAAAATACAATTATATTTTGTAAGTTTGCGCTGCTTTTGCTTAACAAATGATGCAAATGCAGCGCAAACAAGGTAAAAATTTGGCCTTTGGGCGTAGATATCTGCTCACATTATTTTTGTACTCTGATATTGACACTCTGTGACCATAGACATGTTACATGCATCACAAATCTCCAGCAAAGTAGATGTGTCACATTATACAGAGACAAAGTGGGTGCGTTGGTGCTGTTTATTTTAACGTGCTGCAGTGCAATATTTACATAGTCCAGGTCTGTGACCACATTGGTGTAAAGCATTCTATTGTGAGGCAACTATGGTGCAAGGTTGGAGGACATGTCATCGGACATGCTGAGATGAAGTGGTGTTCAGTGCAGAGGAACATGAATTGCAAATTGAGTAGTGAGAGACAATTGCAGTCCATAGTGGAAAGGTTAACAGTGTGTTGGTGAAGAGTGCATGTCACCAACTGCAGCAACACTGGCATGTTGTCAAGCACAGGACAAAGAAAAATCAGTGCCCATGTGGCATGGGCTGGTGCTACCGGGTACTCCTACGGGTGAAGATGATCTGTTCCTCATCTTCATCCTCTGATGTGTGTGTCGTCTCCTCTGCCCTTGGTGGTGCTGGTGAATTTGAGGGGCAACAGACACTTCAGTGGCTGGAGAAGTGGACTCCGGATTCCCGGCAGCTGCCATCTATGGAACTACATACGGCATCACTGCAGCAAGGAGGAGCTGCTGATTATTGAGTATGGCAGCAACATCTCTGTGGTAGGCAGCCATGTCTGCCCTGAGGGAGGGCAGTTCCCGGTGCATGGAGTCCAGCTTGTTGTCATGCATGCAGCTGCAAGATTGGGAGGGCAGGTGTTGTGACAACTCCCTCACAGCAGTGGTGAGGTCCCTCACACACGGTTGGACTCAATGTAGTAGGGATTGTGTGACTTGTTTGGCTGCTGTCTGTTCTGCAGACATCTTCATGCACATGCGCACCCCCTCAAGGCTGGCTGCCATAGTTTGCATCCCCACCCGCACCTCCTTTACCGGCACCAGCTGTACTGCCACTACTGTCTTCTCAAAGGTGGTCCCAGTGTCACCAGAGTCCTCAGCTGTGTTTGAGCTGGCAGGTAGTACTATCGGGGTGGTGGGTGGGTCTTCTGGGATGGCTGCTGCATGAAGGCTCCTTCTTGCAACTGGAGGTGGTGTCTGGAGGGTTCCCAGGACATCCTGGAGGGTTTTCTGGCTGATGGTTGTCAGCTGGAAATCCAGGTCATCAGGGTAGTCCAGGACAGGAAGATCCACAGGAGAGCCATCGTCCTCTGCAATGAAATGTTGTACAATTAGTATATCTGTGTTGTGCCAGTTGTAATGTGATGTCACTGACTTCCTATTGGTGGTACATTGTCATCTTGGTTCCCATGCATTGTTCCTGTCATTGATGTTTGCAGAATCTCAGCGCTATGCCCCACCTGCATGTCACATGTAGTTTGAGCAGTTTGGGCAATTGTCTGCGTCACATGTTCTAGGTGTGGGTTCTGTCCAAATTGTGGCTTGCCACCTTCATGTCCTCATCAACCCTCCCTCTGCTTCCATTTGCATGGTGAGGCCTTGCAATGATTGTTGCTGTGCTGATGCCAAAACACCACATAGAACAATATGACCCTGTCCCAGTCTATAATTTTTCACATGCACCTATGCGGTACTGAGACCTAGCACCACACCATGTATGGCATTTCCATGAGACAGTACAGGTGTTACCATTGGTAGTTTATCATGTTGATGTTTGTGTATGTGTGCTATATTGCATTGCACTGATGGACCTGGTAGAGTTCCATTTTCTCTTGTGACTGTGCAGGTGTGTTTGCCATACTACGCACATTTGTTCTCCCCCTCAATGCAGCTGTCTTAGCACTATGACACCTGAGATGTTGCATGGTGGCATTGCAACTATTGTGACACAGGCACAGGGGTAAACCCAGGAATGGGCAGCATGGGTATGTGATTACTGATGTGTACATCATTATGTATGTGACAGTGCCTGATGGTTATTGAGTCTATGGACATGAGCAGTTGACAGGAGTTGCACTTGGATAGGGATTGATCACGTAGTCATACTGAACCCTCATTTTGAGTGTGTTTGTGCCATGATCACCTAACTGCCATTTCCTAATTGACCAGTGCACACAGCACAGGTAGTAGTGGCAACTGTTGTCAATCGTGAGTGCCGCTTGAGCCAATGGCCTGAGACTGGGCTTTGTCCTCTAGATTACATTCTGACAATACCAGCTGTCCTGTGACACCAGGCCAGTTTTACTTTCTACCCTACCCTCCTGGCCTGCTTCAGCATTTCCAGCAGCCTTGGCATGGCGGTGTACCCCCATGCAAAGGTTGTTGGTGTTGTGTTGTGCTGTGCCCCTGGATGCCCCTGCACAGCCCATGCACCTAGCATGGGCAGCACAGGGAGTCCTGTGCAGTCCCTGTTTGCCCTTTCCACTGCCTGATTTTCAGGGCTGACCTGCATTGTGTAGTAGGTATGTTCCTCCCCCTTCTTGCACTTGATATTTAGGCATTTTGGTCCCCCATGCAAATTACCCTGCATATGTGTTGTTTCCTGGTAGTCTGCGCTGTCCTGTCCTGTAATACCAGTTACGATTTCCTCTGGGATGACGGCTGCAACCATCTCCTCCATCTTGTCCAGGTCCTCTTGGGCTGGTCTGCCACCTGTGGTCTGCAGTGCTGCCTTCCTGTTCCTTGCCCTTTTTTCCTTTGTCCAGCGCTTGAAGTCATGCCAGCATTTCTTGCACTCAGTGACAGTTCTCCTGACCTCTGCCAAATTGCCTCTCTCCTCCCAAACGGCAATTTAGAGGTGATGAAAGTTGATGATGGTGCTCCGTCACCTCTCTCACCAGAATGTCATGCTCCTCTGCTCTGAACCAACACTTCTTCTCCTTCTTATCTCTCCCCTGGGTCTTGTCTGCGTCCTACTGGCTGGCTCTTGGTTCGCTGGGGTTTCCCTGGGGTCTCTCCTGGCTTCTGTGATCCATTTTGGGGCTCCTTTGCACTGTTTGCCCTGCTTGCGTTGATTTTTTACGCTATTGCGGGGAAAAATGGCGCATATCTGTTTTGCGACGTTTTTCCATGTCGTAAACCAGATTAGAGTCATTTTTCCTGCATTAACGTCATTTTGCCTTATGACAAGGCGCAATGGTTAGTGTCGGGAAAAATGACTCTAACCTATTTTTAGCGTCAGTATAAAGTATCAATTTGATGAACAGGTGGCATTAAGAAATGGCGCTAGCCAGCGCTAATACTTTTGACGCAAAACTGCATTAGCACAGTTTTATGTCCAAAAGAATAAATCTGACCCTTAAGGTCAAATAAAATTAGGTCAAAGCAAATAGCACAAAATATAGGAAATGTTAGCACATGTAAATTGACCTGCCACTTTTTTTAGCTCTTCCATGTTTAAGGGTTGCTAAATTTATAATAGACCGCTTTAAAAAAAACATGTCAGAATATGGTTAAAACATCAACAATCTAAATATCATCAAGATAAGTATATCTAGGTAAGGATAGTTTAATGCCACCAACCCAGATGGAGTGGCCCACAATCCATATGGAGAACATAAAATGATGCCCCAGGTTGAGGGACAAGGCTCCTGGTCATTTTCCTCTCTGGAGATAGGGTCCTCCTTTAGCTCCTCCTCAGGTGCAGGCACCACCTGAGAATCAGGAGGATACAACTGGGTAGGTTTATGGACAAAATACTATGATACACAACAGCTGTAGGGAAGGGTTGAAACAATAATTGAGTGAAAATAACTAAAATCCAGTAGGACAGGAGGCAGAAGAGCTCCTGGTGCTGGTCAGAATTCGCCACTTGGCACACCTTCCCTTATAAAACCACCTCTTTATGCTGCTTCCTTGCCTCCTAAAAAGGTAGCCATGATCACCCAACAAACGGGCTAGGGTGGGACACTATGTGATGCCTCAGGTGTGTCAGTGGGGACTATCACCCCCTGATGCCGAACTCCCTGGAAGGAAATTTACAGTGGGATGAGGATTAGCATGTGGTGAAGATGGAGGCCCTGATTTTGTGGGTGACTTTTGACTGCTGATTGGGCTGGCTTCAGATTGGCAGTGGCAGCATCCCCCAGCTACGCTTGGTGGGGCAGCATGAGGAGTGGGGGGCAGCGAGGGAGGGGCGAAAGAATAAAAAAAAAAGACTTACCTGCTGCCTCTGTGTTCCTCTGCTCCTGCCATTCGTGCTGCCTCAGTGCTTCTGTGCTCTCCCCACCCAATCAAGACCCTTCTCTCATTCTGTTACCCAGCATGAGAGAAAGCACTGGGATTGATCAGAGGGGGCTGAAATGCCACTCAGTTTTGAACTGAGAGCCTACGCTGGTTCTCTACCCAGCTGTGCAACACAATTCGGGTGGAGAGTCCTAAGTGCACGTCAGTTTGACCAGCATAAAACGGCTGGCCAAACTGACATGCACACTTAAAGTGCACCATCTTCTCCTCCTCCCTGCTGCTGATGCAGAGGATGGCCCCAGCCCACCCTACACTCAGCACACTGGCAGATGAAGCGAAAAATACCATAATAAAAAAGAACTAAGGAGTATTTATAATAACTTTTTTCACTTTGTATGTGTCCTGCATAGTGCAGCACACATGCGAAGTGAAAAAAGAAGGGAGAAATGAAAACATTTATCTTTTTAACTCCTGCTTTTAAAAGGTGTTATTTTGTGAACCCTGTCCCATATTTTTAGTAGATAGGGTTTCGCATCAAAAAGTGTAAGTGTTTGCATGGAAACGCCCATGTTACGGACCACTTGATGTTGAGTAATGCAAAGCAACAATTTGAACTAGTCTGCACTACTTTTAGTAAATTTCAGCACAAAATAAGTTTTGCACTGGAAAGTAAATAATTAAATAAACATTTTGGAGTTGCTTGCAGCAATTTTTCACACTAACTCAGCACAAAATGTTAGTACATCACCCCCTTAGTTCCTCTGGGCACAGTGACCCCACCTGTGCGCATGTCTCTTCTAGAGACAGGTCAGCCAACCAACAGCGCAGTCATTGAAGCTGGGCCATCAAGTAGCGTCGTTCGTAGTTCAGCGATCCGAGGTCCTGGGCCTCCACCAGGAGGTGCAAGTTTAGTTAAAGCCACTCTGTGCCGCCGCTGTAACGAATGAGCTCTCCCTATCACCTGTCTAGATCACAGAAATCACCTGTGCAAGATCTATGAGAAGGTTAAGAAGGTAATAAAGGAGGTGGGGCAAAAACAACACCTTAGAAAGGCATATGCGCCTCATCGGCACGAGTGAGAGTGTTCTCTAGAATGTTATTTGAGATTTAATAAAGAACAACGCTTTAGTGGGGTTGCTATTTAGGAGGTCCTAATCAGAGCGGTAAATCATAATTCCAAGGTAGCAGAAAGAAAACCCTTTACATTTGAGGGGGTTCCCCAGATCTAATCTGACTTGCGAAATGTTATGGAGGATTGGGACCCAATTTACTTGCATGCCAGAGGCTGTAGACAAGTTCTCGTACACATTGGCCCATATTTATACTTTTTGACGCTAAACTGCAGTTTAGCGTCAAAAAATTTTGCGCCGTCTAACGCCATTCCGAAGCGCCATGCGGGCGCCGTATTTATGGAATGGCGTTAGCCGGCGCAAGCAGACCGGCGCTGCCTGGTGTGCGTGGAAAAAAACCACGTAGACCAGGCAGCGCCGGCGTAGGGGGAAAATGGCGCTAGGGCGTCTTAAAATGGCGCAAGTCGGGTTGACGCTAAAAAATCGTCTTAACCCGATTTGCGCCATTTTTTCGACGCCCAGACGCCATTTAAATGACTCCTGTCTTAGTAAAGACAGGAGTCATGCCCCCTTGCCCAATGGCCATGCCCAGGGGACTTATGTCCCCTGGGCATGGTCATTGGGCACAGTGGCATGTAGGGGGGCACAAATAAGGCCCCCCTATGCCACCCAAAAAAAATTGAAAAATATAACAAATTATACTTACGTGAACTTACCTGAATGTCCCTGGGGTGGGTCCCTCCATCCTTGGGTGTCCTCCTGGGGTGGGCAGGGGTGGCAGGGGGGGTCCCTGGGGGCAGGGGAGGGCACCTGTGGGCTCATTTAGAGCCCACAGGCCCCTTACCGCCTACCCTGACCCAGGCGTTAAAAAGTGGCGCAAATGCGGGGTTTTTTGACCCGCCATCTCCCGGGCGTGATTTTTGCCCGGGAGTATAAATACGACGCATTTGCGTCGCCGTCATTTTTTTAGACGGGAACGCCTTCCTTGCATCTCATTAACGCAAGGAAGGCGTTCACGCTAAAAAATGACGCTCTTTGCCCATACTTTGGCGCTAGACGCGTCTAACGCCAAAGTATAAATATGGCATTAGTTTTGCGCCGAATTTGCGTCGAAAAAAACGACGCTAATTTGGCGCAAACGGAGTATAAATACGGGCCTTTGTCTATACTGAAGTGGTCTCCTTGGGGTCCCTAACATAGATTAGGATGTCAGCAACGTATAGTATAGGGGAATCACATACATTTGGTATAGAAGAGAGATGAAAAGGCCCCTATTTTGCTAAGGGGTGCACTGGAACTTGCACCAGCTATCAGCTATGCATTCCCGCAAGTGAATTGTTTGCACATTGCCTGTTTGCATCTGATCTATGGAATCTAAACACGCGCATTGTGTTTTGCAAGAACTAAATACAGTTTGTGAATTGGGTTGCTACCTGCAAATGTACAAAATGATCTTTTTCTCACCAAACAGACTCATTTGTATCCCACAGATTGACAACTGCATTTATTAATCTTCTTACAGCACATTCCTACAGTACTTCTGAATCAGTCATGAAACCCAAACTGAAGCTGCTTGTTCTGGTTCAGGAAACCACTTCTTGTTAAATACCGTTTCTCCTTGTGAAAGGAGGTATTACTGAAATAAAATTATCTGTGAGTGAAGAAGAAAAAAGAACATCTTGCAGGAGCTTCCTGAAGTGGATAATACGGGTGGTACCATTTATGACACTGCATTTTATTTCACTAACAAGTTACTTCAATAAAAACACTTCAGCACAAGATGGCTAAGTCATTTTACAGTAGACAATTTTAAATAATGGAGAAGAGACGTAGGATGGCAAGAGGCACATTTTGATTGCGACAGAGCCAACACACCCACTTTAAGCAAAGACTGGGGAAAGCTTCTACAAATAGATGAAAAACCAACAGTTGGCAAACGTACGGACAGTTGTTGGAATAACGTATAGTATTGAAAATTACTATATATTAAAAAAAACCAAAAAAATTCACTGAAAAAAACAAAGGTTACAGGAAAAATATAGTAGGGTTCTGAATGTACTCGTACAAAACCATGGAAATTAAGCAGTTATAACTAGAGTTCTTTCAAGTAACTATAAGTCGTGCCCTAAGGTAACCATAGCTTGCGCCTCTGCCATGCACAGCTAATTACTCCACATAACATATCATTGATGACATCTTCTATGCCATCTTTCATATTCTCACTGCAAGATTTGAAGTAAAATTATTGAGTAGGTAACTATGCATGGCGAGGGCACGTCTTAGTTGCCTGGATACAGACACCCACCCACATTCCAAATATTATGATGGAATGTCTATGACAGCACCTTAGCGCAAGAACCCAAAGCAAACAGCTCAGTGGAAGAATAGCACTATGCTATCCAATCCACACTAGGAAGAACCCAACCTACACTCAGTAAATGTGTAGAAGTATTATAAAAAGAACAAAGCTACCTACCAACAACAATTACCAGTGGAACAGTCTATTAGCCAAATTGCCCCTAAACTAAGCAAACAAACCAAAATAATGTAAGGCATGGTACAATTTAAAAACTCTTCATAAATAAAAAAGGAGTAGGTTACTTAGGAATGATAGCCAGAAACCTATCAAAGAAGATGTAAACTAATATGCCAAATCATTTTTTATATATCAGTCTACAAATAAAAATAAAATTCCAGTGCTAATGAAGGCTGAGATAATAAAAAATGATATATAAATTATGCTGTCAAGCAGAGCGAAATCACAGCCAGTGACCATTGCGGCCTAAGAAGAGGACTACAATCAAGACATTGCAGACCTTGCCTGGAGGAGCCAGGCTGCAACACTTAAGTAGGCAAGCCCCTGGTTCCATTCCTGAGATCCGGGGTCATGAGTCTCTGAGCCACTATGCCCCCCCTGTGGTAAAGCTTATCTCACCTACCAAACAGAGACAGCCACAGTGCGAAAAAAGGAAATAAAAGTAAAAAATCATTGGGGTGAGCAGAATTTTTAATTCCACTAGCAGAATGGGAGTAATTTAGTGATTCCATGTTAGTCATGTAATGCAGAATTACTAATTAATTCCTTCATTCCACAAGCAGAATTAAATCAGACCTGTTTGGTTTTAAAAAGGGCTGGAAGGGGGAGCAATTACTCTATGTTTAAAAATGGATGCAAACTAGGACATCACCAAGGAAGCGTGAGGAACCACTGTTGCCAGAGACTGAGATACAAACGGAATGAACCATGCTCTGATATCCCACTTCACCCTAAAGTGTAACTATTGTAACAGTCAAACTACTACGTGGCCTATGCATTGTGACTTGTTCTGTAAGAAAGACAATTATTTTTCTGTGTGCAATCTACTAAGTCTCTTTGATTTGCATTAATAAATTTGAATGCTCCTGGTGCCATTGTTTCCATCTCCTTAGCTTATAATACATACAGTGTTAGACCTGCCATCCTTGGCATAGTCTCCCTTCTGCTTCCCAAGTTTTGACTGTGTGCTGGACTTTATCTTTGCTGGTTTTGGGACTCTGGGCACTTTACCACAGCTGACCAGTGCTAAAGTGCAAGTGCTCCATGTGTAAACTGTACGTGTAATTGTTTTTTTCCATGATTGGCATATTTAATTTACTAGTTGGTCCCTAGTAAAGTGCACTAGGGATCCCCAGGGCCTGTAAATCAAATGCTACTAGTGGGCCTGTAGCACCGATTGTGCCACCCACATAAATAGCCCTGTAAACATGGCTCAAACCTGCCACTGCAGTGTCAGTGTGTGCAGTTTTAAACTGCCAATTCAACCTGGCAAGTGTACCCACTTGCTAGGCGCCAACCTTCCCTTTTTATACATGTAAGCCACCCCTAAGATTGTCCCTAGGTAGCCCCATGAGCAGGGTGCAGTGTATATTATAGGTAGGGCATGTACCTGTGTGTTTTACATGTCCTGACATTGAAATATGGCCAAATTCGTTTTTCACTGTTGCAAGGCCTGTCTCTCTCATAGGCTGCCTTTAAATATATTTTGCGTGCAGTTTCCCTTTGGGAGCAGAAAAAGAAGTGGAGTTTGGTCTCTCTGAACTCAGAATTAAAAAATACAACTTTTGGTAATGTTGTTTTTTAGATTGTCAGCTTGAAAATGACACTTTTAGGAAGTGGACATTTTCTTGCTTAAACCATTCTGTGCCATTGCCTGCCTGTACATTCCCTGTTTGGGTCAGACTGACAGTTGGGCTGTTTTTGAATCCCCACTAAACAGTGACACAAAGGGGGCTGGGGTGTAGCCTACATTTCCTGACGGGTCATCTGGGCTGCAGTGAAGGTAGGCGCTGACACTTACACCTGAATGGGCTGTGCCTGCTCTCACACAATGTAGTCTCCAACCTTCTGGTGTGTATCTGGGGCCAAGACTGGGCAAGGCAGGATCTTGTCAACAACAGAGACTTTCCTTTGAAGATTGCCTACTTCAAATGCAAGAATGGGTATAAGTAGTGGACCCAAAACCCCAGATTTTTAGAATACTTCTGGACTCAAGAGTAACCTCTGCCAAGGAGAAGAGCTTAATAGCTGGAGGAGGAGTACTGCCCCTTTGCCACTGAGTGTGCTTTGTTTGGTTGGCCTGCAGTTGTTGTTTCTGCATGAAAGAGGACAAAGACTGGACTTTGTGGTATATTCCTGCTTGTGAAGTGTCTCCAAGGGCTTGGACTGTGCTTGCCTCCTGTTTTGAAGTCTCAGGGCCATCAAGGACTTCCTCTGCCAGCACCTGGGATCTCTGCTGAGATTCCGACTCTGTCAATTGGTGCCCACTCCAGTCCGTGGGCTCTTGAAAGGTGAAGCTGGTGGAACCAAGACTGAAATCCACACACAGGAGCCGTGCGGGGAAAAATTAAATGCACCTACTGCAACATGGCTGTAAACACAACACACCACCTGCGGCTGAGATATCGATGCACAACATATATCGCAGGTGGTAAATCGATGCATCACCTGCATTTCAGCTGAAAGAACGATGCAACACCTGCTTGTGGCTGCTAAAATTGATGCAACCCCCCCAGCACAGTGGTTCCTCTTCACCATGTAGCCGGATCTCACATGCACCGTAGCTGGGCACCAAAATCAATGTGAACCTACCCAGATCCAAGGTGTCCATCCAGAAATCAACACATCACTCTTTTCCTTAACCCAGGTGATTTATAAGCTCCTTTGGCTCTGACACCTCAATCCCATCTTCCTAAGAAGCCTGAATATAATCGAGCCACGTTTTTTAAATCCTTTACTAGTGAGCCTCTACAATTTGTTTTTTAATTATTATTTTAGTGTGTCTTTAAGGTCCATTGAATGTTCTTGTGCATCATCTTACTTTATTTTTTAGCTCTGGCCCATTTTTAGAGCAGCTGACATAATATTTTTCTAAAATAACACACTTCAAGCAATTGCTAATTATTATGTTCATAACATTAGAGGCTTCCCTTTTACCTTGTTAGACCTCAGATTTGCTAAGGCAATTACAGGAATGAGCATTTCATTTTGAATCCCTCTGGTTACTCATGATAGAGCACCCAATGGTCTTGAACATTTTTCATGTGTATACTATTATCGTATGAACAGAAAGCGATTATCATGTCCTAAGAATCTTTATAAATCATTTTTAATTAAGATTCTCAGGGCAATGTGATCCCTGCCTTTTTATATCATAATGTGTATTGTGTTATCTACACAATTAATAATAATGTAATAACTTAAAACCTTACTCTTTCCTTGTCAAGTGTCGATATACTGTGAAACTTCAATTTAGGGTGTCTTATTGAAAAAAAAGTAATCTAAAAATATTTTGCCTCACTGGAAAGCTTTGTTTGAGGGTGCTGACCAGACATAAAATATATCTTATTTTTTTCCTCATATCTTATACAGAAGTGCCAGTTAACTATGTACGCAGAAACCTAAAGCAACATGAAGTCAAGAAAAGAACCAGTAAAAATCCCAAATCAATTTGTTGAAAGTAAGAATATTTTAATAATTAAAACAACATTCAAATGGTAAATATTGGTTAGTGGATTATTTATCAATCTGTTATACATTTTGAATCAAATAAAACAAAATTACTAAACAATTGAAAGGTAAAACGTAATAATAGTGCATAGTGTTCTTTCCTGCAGAGTAAAGCTGTACACTTTGGCAAGAACAGGCACTTCAAGGTCAGTTACAAGGAAATTGAGTTCTCGCTAATGGACAAAACGTTAGTGATAAAAGCTCTTAAAGATCTCAACTTGATTTCTGTTGGAGTAAAGGTTACATTGCTGGCAAGATTTATTTCCTGCCTTTTCCTGCTGATAGGGTATACCTTGGCACACTTATGGCACCATTCGAGGTTTTCATGCGTGCAGTGTTATTTCTGTACCTCTTGTGTTAATGATAATGGTAAAAATCATTGGAATCCCCTAAGTGGGCTATTAAAATTCTATAGAGTGTCTAGGAAGGACACAGCATTGGTCCAGTCACAATGCAAAATGCAAGTAGTGCTTTTGGTACAGCACTTTGAAACCCACCAGTCAGAAAACATCAGGCAGTTCAAAGGGAATTCTCTAGAAACTTCTCCTACTTCAAAAAAGGCAACATATATAAAATGGGGTTTCTTAGACCCACCCTTCAGTTTACTTTCTGGATCTGTGGAAGACCCTCAAAGGACTGCCTGCAGCTGTGGCCTGCTGTGTACTCCACAAGACTACTTTGCTGCACCTGAAAGGACCGCTTTGCTGCCTATAGCCTGTCTTGAACCCTTGGAGGCCTTCTTGCTGCTTGAGACCTACTTTATCACCTGAATCCAGGACTACCAGACTGACTCCAAGGGCTAGTTTGTTGGCCTTCTGTTGAAGGCGTTATGGACAGAAAAGGCTCCCACCGTCTTAAATAAGTACCTGGACCCAGACTGAGTAAGTCCTGAACCCCTTAGTAGTGTCCCTCCTGTCCTCAATATTTGATTGCGGTGTAGAAGGTGCCCAGGTAGCCAAAGTCTTGTGACTGAAAAAAATGTTTGTAAGAAACTGCTCTGAGAACGCAGGGAAGATCGGGACAAACCTGCCCATCTATCTGCCCACGATGCATTGTTCGTCGGGCCTGACTTTGCGGCAGCTCCTCCGATGCACTTCTCTAACACAGCAAGTCCCTTGTGAAGGGGAATCTGGACTCTTAGAGCTCTTGGTGGCTATAGCCTCCAGCTTCATCCTGCTAAAGATTTTCGACTTCCAGAAAAGATACTAAGGGCCTCATTCGAGTCTGGTGGTCTGAAACCTGGACCACCAGACTCATGGGAGGAGACCACTGTGAGGCTGGTGGGCTCCCCCAGGCCCTATTACATGTTTTCCACTGGGCTTACCAACTGAGGTTTTCCCCAGTCAGCCCAGTGGAAACCGTGGGGTAGCATTGGCCTTGGCTCCTCATGGAGCTGAGGCCAAAGCCATCACACAGAGGGTAGCAGACAGTGCGCATTTGGAGGGTGATGGACAGGGGGGCTGCTGCACTGCCCATGACATGGTTGTGGGCAGTGCAAGGGCTCTCCTGTGGCCCCCAACACTACCTTTCCACCAGCCTTTTCATAAGTTTTATAAGTCATTCACAGGAGGATAATTCACAGCCCAACGCCTGACAATGGACTTTAATGACATTAATCGATGCTCTACTCTCACTGAAGCAAGCAAAATTTTACATAGCAAAATGTTATTATGTTTAAAATGAGCTCCTATGGAGTGCATATCGAAATGACTGGACAATGCGCTCAATCCTCTGATGATGATTTAGCAACATCACAAATGTATTTTTAAAAGTGTTTGCTTTTTTCACTTTTGTTATGTTTTTAAGTAACTAAACAATAAATCTTATTACTTACTTACCAGCCTTTTCATGGCAGGGACTGTGCCATGAAAGGGCTGACAGAAAGGGGATTCATGATCAGCAAGGCGGTGCTGAACTCTGCGCTGCTATGTCTGACCATGACTCCGACCTCCGCCACCCTTTCAAGACCCATGTTCCTGGCGGTGGTGGTGGTCGGACCCACTAGGGTCATAAGATGTCAGTCGGACTGCCAGGAATGCAGTGATCTGACCGCCATTGTGAGTCTGGCGGTCTTAAGATCAGCAGACTTGTAATAAGGCCCTAAGTTCAAACGTAAAAATCTTCACCACATCTTCAAAGGTAAGCGGCAACTAGGTCCAATTGCTGTCGGCCATATTATTTTACTCTGACCTGGTTTCGTGCAACTTGATGTCTGCGGTTGTCACTTTGATCTTTTGGGTGCTAGATTTTGCTCAAAAATGTTAAAATTCATAACTCTGGTTTTACTGATTGGAGTTTTGTTGTTCTGATGTCACATAAATGTTACTCTATTTTTTAAATCAGTTTTGTATTTTTCGTATGTTGTGTTTTCACTCTATTGCTGTTTGTGTGCTGCATGCACACTTTACACTTTGCCTCTAAATTAATCCTGACAGCTTTTATTCCAAGGTATTAGAGGGTTAAGCACTGGTTAATTTAATTAATTTTGTGGTTCACCCTGGCAGGGATTGTGGTTACTGTTTGAATGGAAATCAACCTCCTTTAAACCAACAACCCAATTTCATACAGTTGGTGTTATGCATTAGGTGGAGTAGACAGTTCCCATGCACTGATAGTTGTGACTAATTTAACAAAAATTGCAGTACCTAACTTGTGCTGTGTAGATCTCTTAGTGAACAATTTTTGGTAAATGTTTTTTAAATAGATTTTAGGGGCATATTTATACTCTGTTTGCGCCGGAATTGCGTCGTTTTTTTTTACGCAATGCCGACGCAAAACTAACTCCATATTTATACTTTGGCGTTAGACGTGTCTAGTGCCAAAGTCCATGGAGTTTGCGTCATTTTTTAGCGTGGACACCTACTTTGCGTTAATGATATGCAAGGTAGGGGTTCCCGTCTAAAAAATTGACTCCGAGGCATGTGCGCCGTATTTACACTCCCGGGCAAAATTCACGCCCGGGAGTGGGCGGGTCAAAAAAAATGACGTCCAGCTGCTTTTGCGCTGTTTTTTTGCGCCTGGTCAGTCGAGGTGTTAAGGGACCTGTGGGCTCGGAAGGAGCCCAGAGGTGCCCTCCCATGCCCCCAGGAACACCCCCTGTCACCCTTGCCCACCCCAGGAGGACGCCTAAGGCTGGAGGGACCCATCCCAGGGACATTAAGGTAAGTTCAGGTAAGTATTTTTTTTAAAAAAAATTGTGGCATAGGGGGGCCTGATTTGTGCCCCCCTACATGCCACTATGCCCAATGACCATGCCCAGGGGACAGAAGTCCCCTGGGCATGGCCATTGGGCAAGGGGGCATGACTCCTGTCTTTGCTAAGACAGGAGTCATTTCAATGGGGGTTGGGAGTCGAAAAAAATGGCGCAAATCGGGTTGAGGCGAAAAATTTGCCTCAGCCTGACTTGCCCCATTTTTTGGCGCCCAAGCTCGATATTCCCCTACGCCGGCGCTGCCTGGTGTACGTCATTTTTTTTCACGCACACCAGGCAGCGCCGGCGGCTAACGCCAGCTAACGTCATTGAATAAATACGGCGCCCGCATGGCGCTTCAGAATGGCGTTAGCCGGCGCTAATTTTTTTGACGCAAAACTGCGTTAGCGCAGTTTTGCGTCAAAAAGTATAAATATGGCCCTTAGCATTTTATTATAATGTTTGGATGGGGAGTTGACCTTGCAGTCCTAATGAGGCCAGCACTTATAGGCCGAAATGCATCAGAACTCAACAATATGAGCACGATCACATACAGATAAAGCCACAGAGAACCCAATATTGGAGGATAGAGAACCATTGTTTTTGGTTGTTTACATACCTGCATGTCTGGCATCCATTCTGCCTTCACGTCAGACCACATATCAAATAAAAAAAGTGGAATGCTAGCAAGAAGGTGATACAACAGAGCATAATGGTCCTAGGACGTTCGGAAAATTACAATAATATTTTGGGAATATTTAGGAAATGTTGGGGATATTAAATAATTATAAAAGTATTTTTGAATGTAATGTAATATGTACTATGACCATGTTTTTAATAATGTAATGAAGTTTATTGGTGAAGAATTGTGTGTAGTATTCTTGTGCAATAATGATTTCAGCCAAATATAATCACCTGTCCAATACAGTAATACCACTGTTAACAAAAAATTATAAATTGAGAATCTATCCCCATGGGGAACCCCTTTTCTTCCTTTTCTTACACTACAGTATCTGCTCAGGTTATATTAAGGTCAAACAGGCTACCACTATTTTGATATAGGCAGGAAACAGTGGAAGGAAGGTGAAGATGCCAGATTTGAGTTCCCACTAGAGTTTTGACACCAAATGCTCAGAAAAGGGCAAAATCTTATCCGCTGATGTTCTCTCATTGCCGGGCCAACTTGTGGCTTTTGCCCACTGTCCTTTTAGAATAACACTTAGGGCCTTATTTAGCTTGGTGGAGAGTGACATGTGTGGAAAAAAAGACCCTGCGACTATTTTTGAGTACTATTGACAACAATGCACTCGCATCCACCAAATTCTAAATAAGTCTCTATGTCTGTTTTCTGGAGCTTGGAATTTTCCAGTTGAGCAAGGCTGGGAGATGTGGTAGGTAAGGGCATCCAGACACTGTCTCTGCAATGTCCTGCTAAAGGTTTTTTTCTTGAAACAAAATACACTTGGTCAGCCATACCAGGCATTCTAGACCACCAAATTTGCACCTTTCCATGGTAACCTTTGCACCTTGTCCAATTCCTCACACGTTTGAAATGCCTTCTAAGCTCAAACTTCTAAGGAAGCTGGATATATGTTTACTATTCACTCTACTCTCCTTGAATGCTGGAGACAGCATACCAGGATATAAGAGCACCCTTACAGTAGATTCAGTGATATATAGAGTAGACAGTTTGACAATGCTGTTAGCGTTTTAATTGAATACATCTATAATATTCCATATGACCAATAATTTATTGTCAGTATTTGTTTTTTCTTAAGAAAACGGGCCAGCCAACATGTGTTTCATCCCTTGTGTGGCGCGTAGGCCTGGCAATTTTCTAAGGGTAATGGGAAAAGCAGTTGGAAGGTATCAACACATTGTCAATTATCCTAAATATTATGCAGTTGCATTAGCTGAAGCAGTCTGTCTGATTTATATAATAGCAAGTTTATGTTAGTCATTGTTCCAAATTTGGTCAGACTACCAAGCGGGTCAGAGGAGAGAAACATGATCCCTTGTAAGGGTAGCACTTCAATTTTCCTTGTCTTTGTGACTTAATGGCAACACATCCCACTCAGGAAGTTGGTGAAGGGGGCAACACGTTTCTGCCTTCCGGAGTAGGGAAGTCAATATGGCTGTAAGTGTGGTCCATATTGATAGTACAGTATAGGCAGCTAGGCCTCAACAAAAGGCCAGGGCCAACATGCCAGCTGGTTTTCCACAAAGATGCTTTTCTTTGCCCTTTATTTTTCTGGAGCTACAGAATGCGGGACCCTTAAGAAGTACTTTCTAAGCCTGTGTACAAGAAAAAGTAGGCTCCAATGTCTAAGTTATTTTGCAGCCATACAGCAGTATGTTCCAAGGTCTGAGTTGTTTTGCAGACATACAACAGTCTGTTCTTCCTTCTTCTTCTCTTTTTCCAATTCCAGTTGTCTTCTGGAGTGTCTAGGATTGGAGGCTTTCCTATATAAGACACTGATTAGTGATTAAAGATGTGACATAACACTATCCAAATAAATATTTCACACTCAGTTCAACCCATTTACACAGATTTATAGGGTGCAAGGGGGTCATTACAACATTGGCGGTAAAAGCTGCTTACCGCCGTGCAGAAGACTGCCAACACACCGCCGCGGCAGCGGAATTCCGCCACAGCTATTATGACCCACAGCTCGGAATCTGACAAAATTCCGACACCCACACAACTCCGCCACACCAAAGGTCAGTGATAAACTGGCAAAAACAAAACCTCCACCGTCACGCCAACAGAAATATGCCCACACTATCACGACCCACGAATCCACGCAGCGGTCTTTCAACAGCGGTATTCCATTGGCGGTACACACTGCCACGCTCAAAATACACACACACATACAAAACACCGCCACATTGGACAATTCGAAATACACACACCTGATACACATACACACACCACTTCTACACACCCAATACAATATAAAACACACACCCACATCACCCACAAATCCCAATGACCAAAAATTCCAAAAGAAGTCCAGAGAGAGAGCACCAGCATGAACAACAGCATCCACAGGCACACAACACCATCACCCACACAACTTCCACGCACAAAACACCACACACCACTACATATCACCACACTTATCACCACACACTCCACCCCACACATCACCCACACCACCCCATGGCACGGAAAAGACACCCCAGGTTCTCGGAGGAGGAGCTCAGGGTCATGGTGGAGGAAATCGTCCGGGTAGAGCCACAGCTATTTGGAGCACAGGTGCAGCACACCTCCATTGCAAGGAAGATGGAGCTATGGCGAAGAATAGTCGACAGGGTGAACGCAGTGGGACAACACCCAAGAAATCGGGACCACATCAGGAAGAGGTGGAACGACCTACGGGGGAAGGTGCGTTCTGTGGTCTCAAGACACCACCAGGCGGTTCAGCGGACTGGCGGCGGGCCCCCACCTCCTCCCCCACAACTAACAACATGTGAGGAGCAGGTCTTGGAGATTCTGCATCCTGAGGGCCTCGCAGGAGTCGGTGGAGGAATGGACTCTGGTAAGACAAATCTTAACTATTACATCCCCCACCCTACCTGCATGCCAGCACATACCCCCATCCTCACCCTCACCCCCAGCACTCCGACTCCTCACAAATGTACCAGTATCACAAATCACCCATCCCAACACCAAGCCCTGCATGCAAAAACAAAGCATGGACACCCATCACCAAAGCATGCGCACAGCACATACCCATACAACCCCCTAAACCATCATCACACAAGCCCCCACACAGGAATGCCAGCACTGCGTTACATGGTCACCTACCCATTTCACACCATGACACACACAGATGCAATAATCATGCTTTTCCACCCCTGCAGGACCACTACCCAACGTCACCAGACAGGACGGTCCGGACATCTCCACCCCACCCACAGAAGAGGCCCACAGTGATGACAGCAGCTCTGTCTACCTGGATCTAGATGACCAGGCCGGACCATTGTGG
Organism: Pleurodeles waltl; assembly: GCF_031143425.1. Taxonomy (NCBI): domain Eukaryota; kingdom Metazoa; phylum Chordata; class Amphibia; order Caudata; family Salamandridae; genus Pleurodeles; species Pleurodeles waltl. The sequence continues at coordinate 1,018,187,196 of NC_090439.1, forward strand.
GCCTCGGGACAGTCGGTTCCCCTCACACAGGCACAGGCCACCACAGACCTTCCACCCTCTGGTAACACCAGCACAGCACCCACCCAGCGGGCCCATACCTCCGTCCCCAGGACATGTCAATCAGCTGTGTGTCCACTACTACAGGGAACCCAGGATAACCCACCGCCCCAACAACAACAGGGACCTGGGGGCAGTGGCAGTGGGCACACGGTCCAGGGGACGGAGGCACAGGAACACAGGGGAACTGGAAGGGCTGCTGTGCGACGGGGGCGGACAGGCCCAGGGAACCCACTCTCCACAAGGCCCTCTCCTCCATCATGGGAGCATACCACCACTCCCAGTAGACGATGGCAACGGTTCTGGCCAAGTTTCAGGAGACCCAGTGCATGCAGGAGGAACAGTATTTGGGGTTCAGGGAGGAACTCAGAACCATCAGCTCCGCCCTGGGCACCATCGTAGGGGTGCTGAAGGAAATACTCAACACCAGGAGGGACACTGTGGCACTCCAAGGGGCCCCTGACACTAGCATGGACGATGAACTACCCACCACCTCCGGTGGCGCTAGTGGACAGGAGGCACTGCCACAGGACCACCACACCAGCACCCCACCCCCTGCAGATGGAGAACCACCCCGCAAGCGGTCCCTGAGATCCAGGAACAAGACAGAGCACAATGCCAAGACCCCTGCCAAGAAATGAGACCACCCTGATTGTCAACCCACTGTCCCACTTTGTCACCCTGTCCATATTTGAACTGCCCCAGCTCCACTTCCTATGCCCATATGGGCAATGCACCTATGAGACAAATAGACTGGACTCTGCCATGGACACTCCTCCACCTTCACCCCTCACCATTTAACTTCCCCCTCCAATAATTTTTATGTAAATAAACACACCTAAAACACCAAAAGATCTGGAGTCTGTCTGTGATTTCGAAATAGTGTATTTGCAATTACAGTGACAAAATTTCCAGGAAACGGTCAACATACCGTTGTCACACAGCTCTAGTCCATGAGGAATCTAAGCAGATGACACACGTTGGGACCCACACCTGTGAAACCGTAAGGGAAACTGACAACTCAATGACCATACACTGGGTGATATCGACAGACAGGAGAGAGGTAGAAGTGTAAAAGTACTTGTAGTAGGCAGGAATGTATTCTCACCTGTGTCTCACTGGAAATATTGCTGGATGACTGAGTCCCAGTTGTCAATGTCTTCTTCCTCTGCTTCCTCCTCATCACTGTCCACAGGCTCCACAGCTGCCACAACACCGCCATCTGGACCATCCTCCTGCAGAAAAGGCACCTGTCATCGAAAGCCAAGTTATGAAGCATACAGCAGGCCACGATGATCTGACACACCTTCTTTGGTGAGTAGAATAGGGATCCACCTGTCATATGGAGGCACCTAAACCTGGCCTTCAGGAGGCCGAAGGTGCGTTCGATCACCCTCCTAGTTCGCCCATGTGCCTCATTGTAGCGTTCCTCTGCCCTTGTCCTGGGATTCCTCACTGGGGTCAGTAGCCATGACAGGTTGGGGTAACCAGAGTCACCTAATAGCCACACCCGGTGCCTCTGTAGTTGACCCATCACATAAGGGATGCTGCTATTCCGCAAGATGTAGGCGGGTTACACTGAGTCAGGGAACATATCATTCACATGGGAGATGTACTGGTCTGCCAAACACACCATCTGTACATTCATGGAATGATAACTCTTCTGGTTCCTGTACACCTGTTCACTCCTGTGGGGGGGGGGGGGCAAAGCCACATGGGTCCCATCAATAGCACCTATGATGTTGGGGATATGTCCAAGGGCATAGAAATCACCTTTCACTGTAGGCAAGTCCTCCACTTGAGGGAAAACGATGTAGCTCCACATGTGTTTCAGCAGGGCAGACAACACTCTGGACAACACGTTGGAAAACATAGGCTGGGACATCCCTGATGCCATGGCCACAGTTGTTTGAAATGACCCACTTGCAAGGAAATGGAGCACTGACAGCACCTGCACTTGAGGGGGGATTCCTGTGGGATGGCGGATTGCTGACATCAGGTCTGGCTCCAACTAGGTACACAGTTCCTGGATTGTGGCACGGTCAAACCTGTAGGTGATGATCACATTTCTTTCCTCCATTGTCGACAGGTCCACCAACGGTCGGTACACCGGAGAATTCCGCCATCTCCTCACATGTCCCAGCGGACGGTGCCTATGAAGGACAACAGTGAGCACAAAGTCAAAGAACTCAGAGGTATGTACCCACAGTCTAGACAGAACACGATTCATACACAAATTCAGGCCTGTATGTGTGTTGAGAGTAGGCCTAGGTATGTGTGACGCAGTTGGTAATTAGGCCATGTGGGCCCCTGAAATGGCGGCTGCCTGACCTCTAAAGCGGGACAATGGGATGTGAGGTAACACCGCTGGCGTTGTACACCGTCGCGGTAGGCGGTCGAAGACCGCAGCGCAATTCTGCATTGGTTAACATTGGACCCTATGGGTCCCAGGAGCCAATGACGATGTACGCCGGCGGTGATGGTACGCACCGCCGCGGACGTGACCGCTGCAGCCGCGACCGCCATTTTCTATCACTTCAATACCTCGATACCTGATCTTCGACAGGAGAGGACCTACACTGCAAGTGCTGCTGTGACTTCGGTCTGGAAGAGACAAGGGCTTGTGCGTCTGGGGAAAGGGCCTCTGCCTTCACTGCAGAGGAGTTGGAGAAGCTCATGGATGGGGTCCTCCCCCAGTACACGCTACTCTACCGTCCTCCAGACCAACAGGTAAGTACACAGGGAGCATGCTTTATGGGGTATGCGTGTGTGGAGAAGGCTGGTTGTAAGAAGGAAGGGGGCAGAGTTCTGCGTGCATGAAAGACGGTGGGTGCATGTGCCACATGGCAAGGGTAGGGATGGGGGCCACTCACTTTGACGGTGCACTTGGTAATGACTTCTCTTCTTCCCCTGTACATTTCATGTAGGTCAGCGCCCACCAGAAGAAGGATATTTGGCATGCCATCGGCAAGGACGTCCGGACCCTGGGGGTCTACCACAGACGGAGCACCCACTACCGGAAGAGATGGGAGGAAATTCGCCGCTGGAGCAAGAAGATGGCGGAGGCTCAGCTGTGGATGTCCTCCCAACGTCGGAGGGGTGCCCGTCGAACCATGACCCCCCTGATGTTCCGGATCCTGGCGGTGGCCTACCCTGATTTGGATGGGCGCTTGAGGGCATCACAGCAGACACAAGGGGGTGAGTACACTCTCATTCTGCTGACATTGCGCGCAGTGGAGGGATCCGGCTGGGGGAGGAGGGCTGTGGGTTTCCTTAGGCCAGGGCAAGTTCCGTTGGCTAGGCCCCTTCGTAAGGCATGGCCCTGTGGCCCCCCACCCCACCTCTGTAGAGTGCCAAGTACAGGTATTCATGCCCCTGTGTCATCTATGTGTGCAGATATCCTGATACCTTGTAGGCCATTTCCCAGGAATTGCAGTGTAGACGTAGTGCAGGGGGCTGCTGTGTCTGTCTTGTCTGCCAACGGTAGCGGTAATGCATGCACTCAACATATCTTTCTTCTGTTCCCCCCCTTTTTTTTGCGGTCTCACTGTTCTTGTGTGCGTTAGCATCATCAGGCGGAGGTGCAGTGGCACGGGAGCACGAGGAAGCTGCATCCCACATGGGCATGGAGGCCCACACTACGGACTCAGAATACTCCAGTGGGACGGAGGGCGAGGGGCGCACCACGGCGGTCACAGGATCTGCAACCAGCGACACGGACTCGTCCTCCGATGGGAGCTCCCTTGTGGTAGTGGCAACATCTGTGCCCCCCACTTCAACAGGTGCAGCCCCCACACCCACTACCAGCACCCCCCTCCCAGCAGCCCCTTAGCCTTCGCCCCGTGCTTGCTCACCCAGGAGGGTGGGCATCACCTTCGCTCCAGGCACCTCAGCTCCTGCCCCTGTCACCTCTGCTGCCCTCAGTGAGGAGGCCATTGACCTCCTCAGGTCACTCACTGTTGGGCAGTCTACCATTTTGAATGCCATCCAGGGTGTAGAAAGGGAGTTGCATCACACAAATGCATTCCTGGAGGGCATTCATTCTGGTCAGGCTGCCCTTCATCGAACCGTTCAGACTCTGGCCTCAGCACTGATGGCAGCCATTGTCCCTGTGTCAAGCCTCCCCCTCCAACTTCCTCCACCCAGACCCAATCCCCTGTACCTCTGCCTATCCCAAGCACACCATCACACCAGCCTGCACACACCTCACCACACAAGGGAAGCTCAGGCAAACATAAGCACCACACATCCCACAGGCACTCACGCAAGCATCACACACATACAGACACACCAATATCCACTGCCTCCACTGTGTCCCCCTCCTCGTTGTCTCCCTCCCAGTCTCATCTACACTCACACCTGCATGCACTACCTCTACAGCCACTACGTCCCGCACCAGCACACCCAGCAGCACACCCGGTCATGTGCAGTCACCACCCCCTCTACCATACACACGTCCCCTGTGTCCTCTCCCAGTGTGTCTGTGACACCCCCTCCCAAGATACACAAATGCAGGCACACACTCACCCAACATACACCCACCTCACGACAGCCTCCAGGGCATGCACCTGCACCCAAAGCCACAAAAGTTACACCTCCTACAACAACCTCCTCTTCCTCCACTCCCAAACCCTCTCCAGCTACCCGTCCCAGTGTCTCCAAACAACTTTTCCTGTCCACCCTTAACCTATTTCCCACCACCCCCGTCCAACTCATAGGTCCCGTACTAGCACCTCAGCCACAAAATCACAGAGACAAGTGGTGCCTGTTGTCACAGGTATGTGGAGTGCACCGGCCACCAGGCCAGCCAGTCTATCACGGAGCCAGAGCACAGCCAGTCCCCCCCCTGTGAAGCACCAGAAGTTGGCCAGTGCCCGGCGGGAGAGGGGGAAGACTCTAGCCACTCAAGCCGATCACAAGGGTTCCGGGGGGAGTGTGGACTCTGCTGTGACTCCTCCCAAGGTGGGGAAGGGGCAGAAGAAACCCGCAAAGTCTGGGAGGAGCAGCACAGCGGAGAAGACCGCCATCATCCCGCTGGCCAGGAGGGCCCTGCCAGCCCCTTTGTCGCTGCCCAGGAGGGCCCCGCCAGCCACAGCCCAGCTTCCCAGGAGGGCCCGCCAGCCACAGCCCAGCTGCCCAGGAGGGCCCAGCCAGCCACAGCCCAGCTGCCCAGGAGGGCCCCGCCAGCCACAGCCCATCTGCCCAGGAGGGCCCGCCAGCCACAGCCCAGCTGCCCAGGAGGGCCCCGCCAGCCACAGCCCAGCTGCCTAGGAGGCAGGAGGGCCCGCCAGCCACAGCCCAGCTGCCCAGGAGGGCCCCGCCAGCCACAGCCCAGCTGGGCAATGAAGGACCGCCAGCCCCAGCCCCGCTGGGCACTGAAGGACCGCCAGCCTCAGCCCCGCTGGGCAATGAAGGACCACCAGCCCCAGCCCCGCTGGGCAATGGAGGACCGCCAATGCAAGCACCGCTGAACAGGGCAAGCACCGCTGAACAGGGCAAGGACCGCCAATGCAAGCACCGCTGAACAGGGCAAGGACCACCAAGGCAAGCACCGCTCAACAGGAAAAGGACCGCCAAGGCAAGCAATGCTGAACAGGGCAAGGACCGCTGAACAGGGCAAGGACCGCCAATGCAAACACCGCTGAACAAGGCAAGGACCGCCAAGGCAAGGAACGCTGAACAGGGCAAGGACCGCCAAGGCAAGCACCGCTGAACAGGGCAAGCACCACCAACACAAGCACCGCTAGCCCATTAGCAGCAGGTTCAGTGACGCAACAGGGAACGTCACGGGGTGAGTGAAGCACTCTGGGCACCAGTCCCCCTCCAGAACCAGTGGAGACATGCATCCACTACCTCAGTCCTTGGCAGGATGAAGCACTCTGGGCACCAGTCCCACTCCAGAACCAGTGGAGAACTGCATCCACTCCGTCTGTCCTGCACAGGATGAAGCACTCTGGGCACCAGTCCACCTCCAGAACCAGTGGAGACTGTTATCCACTCCATCTGTCCTGCACAGGATGAAGCACTCTGGGCACCAGTCCCCCTCCAGAACCAGTGGAGACCTGCATCCACTCCGTCTGTCCTGCACATGATGAAGCACTCTGGGCACCAGTCCACCTCCAGAACCAGAGGAGACTGTTATCCACTTGAGAGACTGTGGCTTTGCACTCCCCAGGATGGTACAGTGGGCAAAGCACCCTCTAGAGAGACTTGAGAGACTGTTGCCTTGCACTCCCCAGGATGGTACAGTGGGCACACCACCCACTGGAGAGACTTGAGAGACTGTGGCTTTGCACTCCCCAGGATAAAGCAGTGGGCAAACCACCCCCTGGAGAGACTGGAGAGACTTGAGAGACTGTGGCTTTGCACTCCCAAGGATGGTACAGTGGGCAAACCACCCACTGGAGAGACTTGAGAGACTGTGGCATTGCACTCCCCAGGATGGTACAGTGGGCAAACCACCCACTGGAGAGACTTGAGAGACTGTGGCTTTGCACTCCCCAGGATAAAGCAGTGGGCAAAGCACCCACTGGAGAGACTTGAGAGACTGTGGCTTTGCACTCCCCAGGATGGTACAGTGGGCACACCACCCACTGGAGAGACTTGGGAGACTGTGGCTTTGCACCTCCCAGGATAAAGCAGTGGACAAACCACCCACTGGAGAGACTTGAGAGACTGTGGCTTTGCACTCCCCAGGATGGTACAGTGGGCAAACCACACACTGGAGAGACTTGAGAGACTGTGGCTTTGCACTCCCCAGGATAAAGCAGTGGGCAAACCACCCACTGGAGAGACTTGAGAGACTGTGGCTTTGCACTCCCCAGGATAAAGCAGTGGGCAAACCACCCACTGGAGAGACTTGAGAGACTGTGGCTTTGCACTCCCCAGGATGGTACAGTGGGCAAACCACCCACTAGAGAGACTTGAAAGACTGTGGCTTTGCACTCCCCAGGATACATCAATGGGCATGGAGCCCCCTCATGGATCTGGCATTGTGCACTCATCCGGCTGAGGTGCCCCCCCTTCCTTCCCCCTGAGGTGCCTGTTGTATTCCTATCTGATGCCCCTGCAGTGTTCTCTCCATCATGTTCGGGTATCTTGTGTGGGCCTCGTCCATGCATTTTGGGCCCAGTGGTCCACGGACTATGAATATTTCAATACCTGGACTACTATTCATGGTGTATATTTTGTTAATAGTGTATATATATAGATATTTGCCTACTCTATTTTGATATATTACAATGGTTCCACTCATTTCCTTTTGTCTTTGCATTCTTCTGGGGGGTTGGGGGTCTTACTGTAATGTTTGGATATGCATTGGTGTGTGTGTTGTGGTGGGTGAGGGTGTGTGTGTCCCTGTATTTTGCCTCCCCCCTCCCCTGTGTCGTAGGTGCAGTACTCACTGTGGTCTTCGCCGCCGGCGTTGGTGCTCCTGGTACAGGAAGAATATGGAGTTCCGGCTCCATGGTGTCGTCGTTCCTCGTGGAGTGTGTAGAGGTGAGCGTTTTCCCTTCGAAATTCCTGTTTCCGCCGTGTTTTTATCCGCGGTGAATCCGCCCCGGAAAAGGTGGTGGATTGGCCTGTCATAATAGTGTGGGCGGTACATTGTCTCCCGCCTGTCTGTTGGCAGTGACCGTCGCGCTGTTTCTTTGTACCGCCGTGGCGGTATGAGTGTTAAAGTGGCTGTCTTTGTTGGCGGTTTCCGCCACGGTCGTAATTGCAAAGTTTTTAGCGCCGGCCTGTTGGCGGTCTTACCGCCGCTTTAACACCATCCGTCAGGGTTGTAATGACCTCCCAAATGTCAATAAAGCAGCCTAGCACACAAAGGGTGGGGGGGGGGAATCAACAGTGACACACACATGCATAACACACACACCCCCCAACACCATACACACAATCAGCTGCATTACTAAAACATTTTTACCCTGTACCTCGTATGAACAATGAAGGACAAAACGTTTTAGAAAAAGTGAATGTAATGAGAGCAACACATCAAGATAAATAAGTGAGGCAAGATAATAGATATATAAATATGTACATACAAAGGGACACAGCCCAGTCCACAATGTACGTTGTCCACAGGCCAAATTCCAAGGCCACACATTGCACCTGCCTCCACACAGAGAGAACAATGCAGGGGCATCAGTTTGGAAATAGGCAGGCACCTCAGGGGGACGGGAGACGGGGGGCAGCTCAGCTGGCAGATGGAACAAGAACAGATGCTCTGGAGGGGGCAACATGCCCTGTGCTTGGTCCTGGGGAGTGCAAGGCCACAGTCTCTCAAGTGGGTGACTTGCCAATATGCTCCGGAGGGGGCAACATGCCCTGTGCCTGGTCCTGGGGAGGCTGGGGTAGGTGGGTGTCTTACCCACTGGTTCTGGAAGGAGCATTTTGCCCTGTGCTCTAGATCCTGGGGAGGCTGGGTTAGGTGGGTATCTTACCCACTGGTTCTGGAGGGGGCATCGTGCCCTGTGCTCTTGATCCTGGGGAGTGCAAGGTCACAGTCTCTCAGATGGGTGTCATAACCACTGGATTTGCACCAGTGGTAACGGCTGCTCAGTGGTGGTGGAGGTGCTGCTGCTGGTGGGGAGAGGCTCCTGCCCATCCCCTGCAGCCTTGGACGGCTGCTCAGTGGAGGTGGTGGTGCTGCTGCTGCTGGTGGGGGGAGGCTCTGGCCCATCCCCTGCAGCCTCGGACGGCTGCTCAGTGGAGGTGGTGGTGGTGCTGCTGCTGGTGGGGGAAGGCTCCTGCCCATTCCCTGCAGCCTCAGACGGCTGCTCAGTGGAAGTGGTGGTGGTGCTGATGATGCTGCTGGTGGGGGGAGGATCCTGCCCATCCCCTGCAGCCTCGGAGGGCTGCTCAATGGTGGTTGGTGGTGCAGGCTCCTTGCTCTTCCTGGCAGCATCTGGGGCAGGCTCCTTAGTCTTCCTGGCAGCAACTGAGGCAGGCTCCTAAGTCTTCTTCGCAGCAGCTTGGGCAGGCTCCTTGCTCCTTCCAGCAGTGTGGAAGGCTCCTTTCCCCTGAGGCTGCCTGGTGCAGGCTCCTTCGCCCTCAGGATATGTGCCCTGGATCCTTCTCCCACCACAAGTGGGTATGGTGACAACTGGGCCCGTGGACTGGGTGGCTGAGGTGCTTGGCTGGGTTTTTGCCACCCTGGCCAGACGGGCAGGATGGAGGAAGAGGGGTAGGGAAGAGGTCAATGTTGGTTAGGAAATGTTTTTTAGGGACACTGGGGTGGGAAGAGGGAGAAGGTTTGGGAGTGGAGGAAGAGGGAGTGGCTGTAGGAGGTGTCTGCTAATTTTGGGTGCAGGTGCATGGGCTGGATGCTGCTTGTGAGGTGGATGGCTGTTGGGTGTCTGAGTGCTTCCGTTTGTGTAGCTTGGGAGAAGGGGACAGACATAGTGGGAGAGGACACAGGGGACGTGTGCATGGCTGTTGTGGAGGTGTCTGCCAGTGAGGTGTGTGTTCTGCTAGGTGTGGTGGTGAAGCTAATAGTGGGTGATGGTGTAGTGCATGCAGGTGTGAGTGTAGATGGAACTGTGAAGGAGGTGGAGGAAGAGGAGGGGGGACATAGTGGAAATTGTGGATGCTGGTATGTCTGCATCTGGATTTTGTTTGTGTGAGCGCCTGTGGGATGAAGTGTGGTGCTTGTGTTTGCCTGAACCACTCTTGTGTGTTGTCTTGTGTGCATGCTCGTCTGCCTGTGTGCTTGGGATAGGTGGGTGTTGAGGAGAATGGGATTGGGAAGAGTAAGCTGGAGGGGGGAGGGTGGAAACAGGGACAATTGGCTGCCATCAGAGAGGAGGCCAGAGCCTGGATTGATCTCTGTTGGGCCAACAAGACAGTGTTAATGCCCTCCAGGAATGTATTAGTCTGTTGCATCTGGGCTGCCAGCCCCTGAATGGCATTCACAATGGTTGACTGCCCTACAGAGATGGATCTCAGGAGGTCAATAGCCTCCTCACTCAGGGCAGCAGGGCTCAATGGGGCTGGGCCTGAGGTGCCTGGGATGAAGGAAATGCTCACCCTCTGGGGTGAGCGGGCACGGGCAACTTGATGAGGGGCTGCTGGACGGGCGGTGCTGGTACGGTGGGTGGCGGCTGTAGCTGGGGTGGTCACAGAGGTGTCCAACACCACCAGGGAGCTTCTATCGAAGGAGGTATCTGTGTCAGAACTGTCCTCTCCAGTCTCCGCTGTGGTGCTCCCCATGCCCTCTGTCCCACTTGTGCCCTTAGCGTAGGTGGACTCCGCCTCCTGGGTCGTGTGGGATGCAGCTCCCTCCATTGCCAGTGCCTCTGCTCCTCCGCCAGATGATGCTAATGCACTTAAGGACAGGGTGACAAACCAAGAAGGATACACTGGGTCAATGACTGCAACAACACCACCGTTGGTGTACACAGCACCCTCACACACGGGCAACAGGGCTACACAGTATGCATTGCACTACCAGTGATATTGCTAGCCACCAAGGCATGGGGAGGGGCACACACTGGCAAATCCAGCACACCTGGGACCCACGCGCCCTGACCAGTTGTGGATGCCTATGAGCTAGGTAGCAGGACTATCCCTTCAAAACCATAGCCACCATGGGACCTACACTGCAATCTCAGGCCTGGCCTAGGGGCACCCACTGACACACATCCACCACCCGATACCACCCCATCAGGCGTTAGTAGTAATGATGGACACTGCACTCACCCCCTTGTGGCTGCTGTGATGCCCTCAAGCACCCGTCCAGCTCTGGATAGGCCACCGCCAGTATGTGGACCCATCGGGGGGTCAGGTTTCAACAGGCACCCCTTCGTTGTTGGGAGGCCATCCCCACTGGGCCTCTGCCGTCTTCCGTGCCCAGCATCTCAGGTCCTCCCACCGTTTGCGAAAGTGGGTGCTCTGCCACACGTCCTTGGTGATGGCACACCATATACCCTTCTTTTGATAGGCGCTCACCTGCAGAGGAAACACACACAGGAAAATAGTATTAGTCAGACAGTCCTGCCTGTTACACTTATGGCGCACCATACACCTTCACATCACCATTTGCATACACATTGCCCAGCATACAACCAATACACCGCTCAGAGGACATCTAACCACCCCCCTTAGATGACGCCTTCACACACACTGCATTCATGCCACAAGCATCGTGCCCACAGTGTGCTCACCTGTTGGTCTGGAGGCCCATAAAGCAGTCCGTACTGGGGAAGGACCCCATCCACCAGTCTCTCCAACTCCGCTGAAGTGAAGGCAGGGGCCCTTTCCCCTGTCACACGGGCCATGGTAGGTTCCAGACACAGGTCACAGTAGCACATGCATTGTAGGTCCTCTCCTGTTGAAGATCAGGTTCCAAATGAGGAATCAGATAGAAAATGGTGGTCACGTCTGTGGCGTTGCAGAGATCACCATTGGCCCCTGTAACCCATAGGGCCCAAAGCTAACAATGAGGAGTTGCACAGCGGTTCCTGTCTGATGCCCGCAACAGCGCACAACGTCAGCGGAATTATCTCACTTCCTCCTGTCCCTCCACACAGGACAGGCGGATGCCATTTCACACTGACACATTACAAGTTAACAGCATGCAATGTTTTGTTGTAGCCTCATTGTTCAGCTTGTGACGGCTCCTCACTCATTTGCCCCATAGATTGCTACTGCTGCGGATGAATAGGAGATGGAGACATACCCCCGTGTACAGACCCCTGGTGGACTTGGCAACAATGGAGGACAGGCACATAATACTCACCTATAGACTTGACAGGGCCACAATCACAGAGCTGTGTGCCCAATTGAAGCCTGACCTGATATCTGCTATCCGTCACCGCACTGGGATACCCCCTCTTGTGCAAGTTCTATCTGTGCTCCATTTCCTGGCAACTGGTTCTTTCCAAGTGGCAGTGGGCTTCACAGCAGGAATATCACAGACAATGTTCTCAATAGTGTTGACAAGAGTGTTGTCTGCCCTGATGAAACACATATGCAGCTACATTGTATTTCCCTAGGTGGAAGATTTGGCCACAGTGAAGGCCGAGTTCTATGCAATGGGACATATGCCCAACATAATAGGGGTGATTGATGGAACAAAAATTGCAATTGTCCCCTCCGTCAAAAGGAACAGGTGTAGAGAAATCATAAGAGTTTCCAGATGGTGTGCTTGGCGGACCAGTACATCTCCCACGTCAATGCTAAGGCCCATATTTATACTTTTTGACGCAAAACTGCGCTAACGCAGTTTTGCGTCAAAAAAATTAGCGACGGCTAACGCCATTCTGAAGCACCATGCGGGCGCCGTATTTATCGAATGACGTTAGCCGGCGTTAGCCGCCGGCGCCGTCTGGTGTGCGTTAAAAAAAACGACGTACACCAGGCAGCTCCGGCGTAGGGGGATATGGGGCTTGGGCATCAAGAAATGGGGCAAGTCAGGTTGAGGCAATTTTTTCGCCTCAACCCGATTTGCGCCATTTTTTTTCACTCCCAACCCCCATAGAAATGACTCCTGTCTTAGCAAAGACAGGAGTCATGCCCCCTTGCCCAATGGCCATGCCCAGGGGACATCTGTCCCCTGGGCATGGTCATTGGGCATAGTGGCATGTAGGGGGGCACAAATCAGGCCCCCCTATGCCACAAAAAAAAATAAAAAAAACACTTACCTGAACTTACCTTAATGTCCCTGGGATGGGTCCCTCCAGCCTTGGGTGTCCTCCTGGGGTGGGCAAGGGTGACAGGGGGTGTCCCTGGGGGCATGGGAGGGCACCTCTGGGCTCCTTCAGAGCCCACAGGTCCCTTAACGCCTGCCTTTTGCAGGCGCTAAAAAACGGCGCAAAAGCGGCCGTACGTAATTTTTTTTGACCCGCCCACTCCCGGGCGTGAATTTTGCCCGGGAGTGTAAATACGGTGCACATGCCTCGGAGTCAATTTTTTGGACGGGAACACCTACCTTGCATATCATTAACGCAAAGTAGGTGTCCACGCTAAAAAATGACGCTAACTCCATGGACTTTGGCGCTAGACGCGTCTAACGCCAAAGTATAAATATGGAGTTAGTTTTGCGTCGGAATTGCGTAAAAAAAAACGACGCAATTCCGGCGCAAACAGAGTATAAATATGCCCCTAAGTATCCTGGGTCGGTGCATGATGCCTTTGTCCTGAGGAATAGCAGTATTCCAAATGTGATGGGCCAACTACAGAGGCACAGGGTGTGGCTAAAAGGTAAGCCCTGGTCCCCACCCAGTATATTTTGGCGTATGGGATAGTGTGTGGCTAAATGTTGTCCCTCAATATTTGCAGGTGACTCTGGTTACCCCTACCTAGCTTGGCTGCTGACCCTCGTGAGGAATGCTAGGACAAGGGCAGAAGAACATTACAATGAGGCACATGGGTGAACCAGAAGGATTATAGAACGACCCTTTGACCTCCTGAAAGCCAGGTTCCGATGCCTCCATCTAACAGGTGGATCCCTGTGCTACTCACCCAAGAAGGTCTGCCAGATAATAGTTGGCATGCTGCATGTTACACAACCTTGCCCTGAGATGCCATGTGCCTTTTCTGCAAGAGGAGGATGCTGGAGATGCCCGTGTGGCAGCAGTGGACTCTGTGGACAGTGAGGATGAGGAGGCAGAGGATGAGGATGAGGACAACAGAACAGCAGTCATCAGACAGTACTTCCAATGACACACAGGTAAGACAGTGTTACTTCACATTTCATTGTAATTATTTTTAACTTCTGTGGCACTGGCATGCTGTTACTACCCACTTCTATGCCCACTCACTGTACCCTTTGGCAATTCATTTTACAGATGTTCGTGCCTCACAATAGTTCCTGGTGTGATCACTGCAGCCAGCTACAGGTCATTAACAGATGCTCATTCACTGTACAGTTGAATTGCATTTTTTTAACCTGGTTAAATGAATACATATTTGAAAAATTTGCCATACTTCATACGTTCATTTTTTCCAAGGGTGTTTATTGAAAGTGCAATGGGATGGAGTGATGATGGAGGAAAGATGATGGGTATTTTTCCAGTCTATTTGGAGCACAGATGCATTGTTCAAGGGGACATAGGAAGGGGAGCACTGGCAGTTCACGGTGGACAGGGTGACTGTGTGGGACACAAGGGTGACAATCAGGAGAGTCTCATTTCCTGGTGAAGGTCTTGACAAGTGTCTCTGGCTTCTGTCTGGATCGCAGGGAATGTTTGTGGGGTGGTTCTCCTTCTGCAAGGGAAGAGGTGCTAGTGGGCTGTTGGTCCTGTGGTGGGGCCTCCTGTCCACTAGCGGCAGTGGAGATGAAAGGCATTTCAGATGTCTGGCTAGTGGCAGGGGCCCTCATAATATTGGCCATGTCTGCCAGCACCCTTGCTATGGATACCAGGGTGTTGTTGATGGCCTGCTAGTCCTCCCTGATCCCTGTCCCTCCTGCAGCTGCATGTTCTCCTGCACATTGTCCAGAATCTGGCCCAATGTGTCCTGGGAATGTTAATATGCTCCCAGGATCTCGGAGACTGCCTCCTGGAGAGTCGGTTCCCAGGGCCTGTCCTCCCCCGGGTGCACAGCACTCCTCCCAGTTTCCCTGTTGTCCTGTGCCTCTGTCCCCCGGACCGTGTGCCCACTGCCACTGGCCCCAGGTCCCTGATTGTCTTGGGTATGAGGTGTGGCCTGGGATCCCTGTAAAGGTGGACACACTGCTGATTGACGTGTCCTGGGGCCAGAGGTATGGGTACGCAGGGTAGGTGCTTTGATGGTGGTTCCTGATGGGAGGGCTCTGGTGGTGTGTGACTGGACCTGGGTAACCGGCTGATGGGCCAGGTTGGTCATCCAGATCCTGAAGTCCAGAGTTGCTGTCATCACAGTTGGCCTCTTCTGTGGGAGGACCTGATATTGCTGGCACCTCCTCTCCACTGACATTGGCTGGGGTACCTGTGGGGATGTAAATGCTGTGTTAATGTTTCTGTGTCTGACATATTGTGCATACATGGTTGTATTTTCCCTGGCAGCTTTCACTTGTGTACATTGGTATGTGGTGGGATAGCTGATTCTCTCTAGTGTGCATGCTTTAGTGATAGGTGTCCACGCAGGGCTGTGAGTGGTGGCCATGCATTGGTATGGCATGCAGGGCTTGGTATTGGGATGAGTCAGATTTGATGGGGGTGTGTGGGATGTGGTGATGTGATGGGAGTGAGGGTGAGGGTATGTGATGGCATGCAGGTAAGGGGGTGATAATAGTAGAGAGTTGAGTTACTAGAGTCCAGTCCTCTTCCTACTCCGGCCAGGCCCTCAGGATGCATGATTGCCAAGACTTGCTCCTACCATGTTGTTAGTTGTGGGGGTCCACCGCCAGTCCTCTGTACAGCGTGTTGGTGTCTTGCTGCAATGGAACATACCTTCCCCCGTTGGTCATTCCACCTATTCCTGATGTCATCCCTGGTTCTTGGATACTGTACCAGGGTGTTAACCCTATCCATGATTCTCTGCCATAGCTCCATCTTCCTAGCTATAGATATCGGCTGCACTTGTGCTCCAAATAGCTGTGGCTCTACCCAGATGATTTCCTCCACCATGGCCCTTAGCTCCTCCTCTGAGAATCGGAAGTGTCTTTGTGGTGCCATGGGTGTTGTTTGAGTTGTGTAGGTGAGGGTGTGTAGGGTGATGTGTTGGGGTGTGTGATATGGGGAGCAAGGGTGGTGTATAGGTGTAGGTAGTGTGTGGCTCTGGTTTTGTCTGTGGTCGTGGTGTCTGTCTAGTGCCAATGGTTTGTAATGGTAAAGGGTTGTGGGTAATGTGGATGTGTGTTTTATAGTGGTGTGGGAGTGGTGTGTGTATGGGTGTCAGGTGTGTCTTGTTTGAATTGTCCAATGTGGTGTTCTATTGTTTAATTGTGTTTATTTTGAGCGCAGCAGTATGTACCCCCAATAGTTTACCGCTATTGAATGTCCACTGTGGTGATTTGTGGGTCATAATGTGATGGGCGTTGTTCTGTTGTCGTAACGGTGTGGGTTTTGATACCGCCACTTTAACACTGACCTTTGTACCGGTGGAATTGTGTCTGTGACTGAATAGTGACGGATTGGTGTGTGTGTCATATTATGGAGGACGGATATCTGCTGTGGCGGCGGTAAGTTGGCGGCAGTCAGCGTGGCGGTAAGTGGGATTTACCGCCAATGTCATAATGAGGGCCATAATGTTTAGTTCACTATATTTATGTATCATACACCTATTTCTTTTGCAACACTTTCTGCCACAGTATTTATGTATCATGTACCTATCCCTTAAGCAACACGTTCTGTATGTTTACTACAGAACCATTGACCAATGTCATGTTCTGGGGGAAGGTTCAAAATGTTTGGGCCACAGTGTAAAGCTAAGAGCTCCCCCTTTAAAATCTTTCTTCCTCATCCTACCATCAAGAAAACCACTTAACTTGATCTGGGCCCAGTGTATGTTCTGTATGGCAGTAGCTAGTCTGCTATAAGCAACACCAAAATCAGGGGCACACTCGCAACAGAACCTGTCTATTGTAAACAAGCTGCAATTTGGGTTCCATCTTTGGGTTCCATCTTGACATTTGCTTGTAATTTGTGAGTTCCCATCCCTTGTAGGTGGATTGTTCTGTAATTAACTTTCCTATGCCTTCTTAGCAAAGTTCTTGCCAGCACCACCTGCTCACAGAGGCTATCTGTAATGTGATTGGAGTGCTTCACTTCTTTCCTTGTGAATTGGATACCTAAGTACAGTCACTGGAGGAGGTAGACATAAGGCAGAACCAGCCTAGAGGCTAGCAAGGCATAGACACAGATGAACAACTTTTATCTAAATCATCTTTGTGGCATTAGCTAGTGAATCATGTTGAAAATAATGGGGCAACAAAGTACAACATGTATTTTAATACAGGGCTGTGTTGGTATTTGTTGATGATGAATAAATGAATAATATTGTCAAGTAAATTAAATTAGGTTTTCTATCAAGGTAACAGTATGTGAATGACCAGTGAAGTATGCTCCATTAATGTATGTCTAATTTAAGCTAGCTCTGCGTTTGCCTGTTGTGATCAACCCATTTGCTGGAACAGAAGTGCTATTGTCGGCACACAGTTCAACACCTTACCAAGTCAAATTCACACCAATTCAAAGCCACACCAGAACCTCAATCAATCAATCACTCAATCAGGGATTTGTAAAGCGCACTACTCACCCGGAAGGTCTCAAGAAGCTGGGGGGGGCTACTGGTTGAAAAGCCAGGTCTTAAGGTGTTTCCTGAAAGATAGAAGGTCATCGGTCAGGTGGAGGTGGAGTAGTAAGGAGTTCCAGGTCTTTGCGGCGAGGTAGGAGAATGAACTTCGTGCAGCGAATGTGAGGGACGTAGGCGAGGGCGTGGTTGGCGGAGCGAAGGTTCGGGGTGTGAAAGGTGAGTCTGTCGTTGAGGTAGGTCAGACCCGTGTTGTGGAGTGCCTTGTGTGAGTGGATGAGGATTTTGAAAGTGATCCTCGTCGATACTGGTAGCTAATGTAGGTCTCTGAGATGGGGTGAGATGTGGTCGCAGCGTGGAATGTCCCGAATGAGGCGTGCAGTTGCGTTCTGGATTCTTTACAGTTTTGTCTGGAGTTTGTTTGTTATTCCTGCATATAGGGCGTTTCCGTAATCCAATCGGCTACTGACCAAGGCGTGGGTGACGGTCTTCCTGGTTTCGATGGGAATCCACTTGAAGATTTTGCGGAGCAGGCAGTGGGTGTAGTAGCAGGAAGAGGAGATGGAATTGACCTGCTGAGTCATGCTGTGTGTGGAATCCAAGATGATGCCCAGGTTGCGTGCATGGTGGGTGAGGGTGCGGATCCTAGGGAAGTGGGCCACCAGGAGTCATTCCAGGCTGAGGGGTTGGTGCCGAAGATGAGTAATTCTGTCTTGTCTGTTTTTAGCCTTAGGTGGCTAGCTTCCATCCAGCTGGCTATGACGTTGAGTCTGTTGTGGGGGTTGTCCTTTGCAGTGGTGGGATCTTTCGTGAGGGAGATGATGAGCTGAGTGTCGTCGGCGTAGGAGACTATGTTGATGTGGTATGTTCGTGCGATGTCGCCGAGGGGGGCCATGAATACGTTGAAAAGTGTGGGGCTGAGTGAAGATCCTTGAGGGACGCCACAGGTGATATTGGAGGCTTCTGATAGGAGCAGCGGGAGGTGAACTCTTTGGGTCCTGTTCTTGAGAAATGACGAGATCCAGTCCAGGGCTTTGTCGCGGATTCCAGCGTTGTGGAGCGTGTGCGGAGAGTGTGATGGCATACTGTGTTGAAAGCTGCGGAGAGGTATAGGAGAATGAGTGCTGCTGTTTCTCCTTTGTCTAGCAAGGTCCTGATGTCGTCTGTTGCAGCAATGAGTGCGGTCTTGGTGCTGTGGTGTTTGCGGAATCCGGACTGGGAGGTGTCAAGTGCCTTGTTCTCTTAAGGAACTGGGATAGTTGATTATTCACAATTTTTCCGATGACCTTGGCTGGGTAGGGGAGGAGGGAGATTGGTCGGTAGTTCTTGGGGTCGTCAGGGTCTGCCTTAGGTTTCTTTAGCAGGGCGTTGATTTCTGCGTGCTTCCATCTCTCTGAGAAGGTGGCTGATTCGAAGGAGCTGTTGATGGTGTGGCAGAGATGGGGGGCGATGATGGTGTTGGCTTTGTTGAAGATGTGGTGTGGACAGGGGTCTGATAGAGATCCAGAGTGGATGGTGCCCATGGTGTTCACGGTGTCTTCTGTGTTGACCGGGGTCCAGGTGTGGAGGAGGTGGGTGTTTCTTGGAGCGTGGGGTTCGATCGTGTTCGTAGTTAGCTGGTAGGATTTGGAGTTGAAGCTGTTGTGGATTTCTTCTATCTTTCGACAGAAGTGGGATGCGAGTGAGTTGCAGAGCTCCTGTGATGGCGGGGGTTCGTTGGAGCATGCCTCGGGGTGATTAGATCTTTGATGATGCTGAAGAGTTCTTTGGTGTTGTGAGCGTTGGTGTCGATGCGGTTTTTGAAGTGGGTCCTTTTGGCAGTGCGTATCAATTGGGGATGTCTGCGTAGGGCCTCCTTGAAGGTGCAGCGATTGGAGGCGGTGGGGTCACGGTGCCATTTTGTTTCTGTTCTGCTGCAACGTCGTTTGGATTCCTATAAATCTGGGGTGAACCAGCTGGCCTTGATTCGGTGCGAGGGTGTTGGCGCAGTCTTCTAACCAGTGGTGCAGGTTGGTGGCGGCTGTGTTGGAGTCTGAGGTCCGGGGGGGGGTCTGGGTGAGGGTGGAGATCAGTTGGTTCGAGGATATTCTGCTCCACTTGTGTCGGGGTGGCTGTGTGCGGTGGTGGTAAGTGACTGGTTTTGGTAGGAAAACCTAGTGCTCTCTCCTACACAATAAAGACACAAATATTTATACCATTAAGAGTTATCAGTTACCTATTTATGTATGTGTTCTAGGCAAACCAGTGATTTAATATAAGTCCTTGCTGCCCTTATTTTCTATGTGAGGGTGTTGTAGTACCATTGAACAAATGTTGCATTGACATAAGGGGTAAGACCAGATAAATATTTTTGCAACATATTAACACAAGATGGAGTCAAACCCAAGCTAGAACTGCCTGAAGAAAGGGTGACAGCTGCTAGACTATCCAGGAAAGAGAAACTTAAGTCATTCTTAGGTCTAGATGAGAGTTCTGAAAAATGACTCTAACGAAGTAGAATCAATGAAGGTACTTCTTAGTAACAGAGTATACCTTAACAAGTCACAAGAGCTACCTTTGGTGGGGTAAAAAAATATATATTGTCAAAGCTCTGTGGCCAGGTACTATTGATGCATAAAAAAAGACAATTTTGACCACTACCATTCGCATAAAAGAGATGGGTTAGGGGCCCCTTTATCTCAAGATGGATTGGTAAAGAACAATTGGTGGTCCTTGCTTCCAAATGATTAAAAGTCGGAGAATCCAACTATACAACAATAGAGAGAGAATCACTTGCATGATTCTGCTCAGTCAAACAATTTACATTGTTATTATGGGGCATCCCTTCGATGATAAAATTGGACCATGGATCCTAATGAATGTTTCTGCTTCCAAAGGTTTGGATCAAGCCACCCCAGAATTTCCAGCACACTTCTAAGTACTGAGGCCATTCATTACATGAAGTGCCATTTTTCTTGTGCCACATTGCTCCCCCTAACACCACCATGTGTGCGCCATATTAATGATACAGTGCATTGTGGTGAACGTTAGGATCAATAGCATCATAATTTCTGATGCTATTGTGGTACTTTGCAGGATTAGCACCACAAATGTTGGCGTTAATCCTGCAAAGTACATAGAGGCCCATTAGCAACAATGAGCCTCAATTTAAGGTCTGCACTGAGCAGGTGTTAAAAATGACAAGAAAAATGGTGCAGTGGAATTTCATATGTTCCACTGCACCATTTTTCTGGGCTGCCTAATGGAGGAATCCCCCCACTTGAATGCATTATGCCTGGTGCATGTCAATTTGTTGAGGCATTTTTGCCAACCTAATGACACATAATATTTTTAAAAATGATGCTAATGTGATGTTAGGTGGTGCTAGGCCCTTGGCCACGGTGTTCTGTGAATTGTTTACCTGATGACCTTGCACTCGCTGTTGACTTGTCTGGTTTGAGAGAACATGAATGGGATAAGAGTATGATATTGACAGTATAGGTAAAGAACCCTGTGATTTGATTCTGTTGAGTTTGTCCTACAAAATGTGGAAATTATTCTGAGGGCATTTAAGAATAATGGAAAGTCAAACATTAGCTTAGCATCATTGGAGGGCTATCTACAGAGGGAATAATCTGGTTCCGCCACTTAAACTGAGAGAAAAGAATTATTTATGTTGCACATGAAGGGCACCTAAGTAACAACATGACAAAATCAAGGATCACTGTGTACTATTGATAAAACTGTGTGCTGTAGTAACAATATGACAAAGTAGTACATGGATTTTAAAACATCATTTACTGTAGGGAGGGCATTTGATTACATAAAAAATGTTGTCTTTTGATTGTACATCATGTTGTTTTCTGGAAAAAAACTGTATATGTGAGGTAATCTATTATGTCATAGGAGGATGTGTGAAGTTGTAAAGCATTTATAGCTCAGTTAATTTTCATGTTTAAAATTTCTGAATTAATGGTAGTGTTTTCTTCACTGTTACCATCCTGTTTTTGTCTGCCAGTTTGAGAGTGAGTGTGTTTGCCATAGGCCACAAGCAATGTGGTCAGTGATCATTTACTGTAGTCTGTGTCCATAGGCCTGAAGTCATTCTTTGTTCTTCATTCCTCCTTGCTTGCTCTTGTTGTATGATATGAGGCTGGTGGCCATTTTGTGTAGCCAGCCAGTGTGACTTTGTTTTAGGCTTGCATGTGTTCTTTTTTCTTCATGCCTCCTTGCTCGGTGAGGTCGTTTGACCATGTGGTCGGTGGTCATTTTGTGCAGACAGCCAGTGTGCATTTGCCATAGGCTTGGATATGTTCTTTGTTCTCCATCCCTCCTTGCTTGCTGCTGTTGTTTGATCATGTGGCTGGCTGCCATTTTGTGAAGCCAGCCAGTGTGCTTTTGCCATAGGCTTGCATGTGTTCTTTGCTTTCCATGCCTTTGTGCTTGCTGTTGTTGGTTTGACCATGCTTCCTTGCTTGCTGTTGTTGGTTTTGGATACACAACCAGGGGTTTTGCCATAGGCTTGCATGTGTACTTTACTCTCCATGTCTCCTTGCTTGCTGTTGTTGGTTTGACCATGTGGCAAGAATCCACTTTCTGTACTCAGCCAGTGTACTTTTCCCATAGGCTTGCTTGCTTTTCTCCATGACTCCTGGCTCACTGTTGTTTTTTGTCCATGTGGCTGGCAGCCATTTTCTGAACTCAGCCAGTATGTTTTTGCCTTTGGTTTACATGTGCTCTTTGTTTTCCATGCCTCCATGCTTGCTGTTGTTGGTTTTGTGTACTCAGCCAGTGTGTTTTTGCCATAGGCATGTATATGTTCTTTGATCTCCATGCCTCCTTGCTTACTGTTGTTGTCTGACTATGCAGCTGCTAACCATTGTGGGTCCTCAACCAGTATGGTTTTGCCATAGGCTTACATGTGTTATTTGTTCTCCATGCCTCCTTGCTTGCTGTTGTT
This sequence comes from Pleurodeles waltl, assembly GCF_031143425.1. Taxonomy (NCBI): domain Eukaryota; kingdom Metazoa; phylum Chordata; class Amphibia; order Caudata; family Salamandridae; genus Pleurodeles; species Pleurodeles waltl. The sequence continues at coordinate 1,018,209,364 of NC_090439.1, forward strand.
GATTTTGTGTACTCAACCAATGTGATTTTGCCATAGGTTTGCATGTATTCTTTGTTCTCCAGGCCTCCTTTCATGTTATTGGTTTGACCATGTGCCCGGAGGCCATTTTGTGTACTCAGGCAGTGTGCTTTTGCCATAGGCTTGCATTTGTACTTTGTTCTCCATGCCTACTTGCTTTATGTTGTTGATTTGACCATGTGGCCTGAGGCCATTTTGTGTACTTAGCCAGTATGCTTTTGCCAAAGGCTTGCATGCTATTCTGCATGCTTCCTTGTTCGCTGTTGTTGTTGGACAATGTGGCTGGTGTCCATTTTTTATAGCCAACCAGTGTACTTTTGCCATAGGCTTGGATGGATTCTTTGCTCTACATGTCTCATTGCTTGCTCTTGCTATTTCACCATGTGGCCAGAGGCCATTTTGTGTACTCTGCCAGTGTGCCTTTGCCATAGGATTGTATTCTGTTCTCCGTGAGTCCTAGCTCACTGTTATTTTTATGACCATGTGGCTGGTGGCAATGGTGAGTAGCCAGACAATGGGCTTCTGCCATAGGCTTGCATGTGTTCTTTGTTCTGCATGCCTCCTTGCTTGCTGTTGTCGGTGTGTTTGTGTGCTCAGCCAGTGTGCTTTTGCTATAGGACTGCATGTGTTTTTTATTCTCCATACCTCCTTCCTCGCTGATGTTGTGTGACCATGTGGCCAGAGAACATTTTGTATAATTAGCCCGTGTGCTTTTGCCATAGCCTTGCATGTGTTGCCTGACCATATGGCCATCTGCCATTTTGTGTAACCAGGCAGTATGCTTTTGGGATAAGCTTGCATGTGTTGTTTGTTCTCCGTTCCTCCTTGTTTACTGTTGTTGTTTGACCATGTGGTTTGCGGCCATGGTGTGTAGCCAGCTAGTGTGCATTTGCCATAGGTTTGCATGTGTTCTTTGTTCTTCATGCCTCTTTGCTTGCTGTTGTATGACCATGTAGCTGGCGGCATTTTTGTGTACTCAGCCAGTGTGCTTTTGCCATAGGCTTGCAAGTGTTCTGTGTTTTCCTGCCTCCTTGCTTGCTGTTGTTGTTTGACCATGTACCTGGTGGCCATTTTATGTACTCAGCCAATGTGCTTTTGCCATAGGCTTGCATGTGTTCTTTGTTCTCCATCCCTCCTTGCTTATTGTTGTTGGTTTTGGGCACTCAGCCAGTGTGCTTTTGCCATAGGCTTGCATGTGTTCTTTGTTCTCAATGCCTCTTTGCTCGCTGTTGTTTGACCATGTGGTTAGTATCCATTTTGTGTAGCCAGCCAATGTGCTTTTGTCATAGGCTTGCAAGCGTTCTTTGGTCTCCATACATCCTTGCTCGCTGTTGTTGTTTGACCATGTGGCCATTTTGTGTAGCCAGCCAGTGTGTTTTTGCCATAGGCTCGCATGTGATCTTTGTTCTCCATGCTTCTCGCTTGCTGTTGTAGTTTGAACATATGGCTGGTTGCCATTTTGTTTACTCAGCCAGTGTGCTTTTGCCATAGGCTTGCATGTGTTCTTTGGTCTCCATGCCTCCTTGCTTGCTGTTGATGGTTTTGGATACTCAGCCAGGGTGGTTTGCCTTAGGCTTGCATGTGTACTTTGTTCTCCATGCCTCCTTTCTTGCTGTTGTTGGTGTTGTGTACTCAGCCAGTGTGCTTTTGTCATAGGTTTGCATGTGTTCTTTGTTCTCCATTCCTCCTTGTGTGCTGTTGTTGTTTGACCATGTGGTTGGCGGCCATTGTGTGTAGCCAGCCAGTGTGCATTTGCCAGAGGCTTGCATGTGTTCTTTGTTCTCCATGTCTCTTTGCTCGCTGTTGTTTGACCATGTGGTTGGTGGCCATTTTGTGTAGCGAGCCAGTGTGCTTTTGTCATAGGCTTGCAAGAATACTTTATTCTCTGTGCATCCTTGCTCGCTGTTGTTGTTTGACCACGTGGTTGGTAGCCATTTTTTGTAGCCAGCCAGTATGTTTTTGCCATAGGTTTGCACGTGATCTTTGTTCTCCATGCTTCTTGCTTGCTGTTGTTGTTTGACCATGTGGCTGGTGGCCATTTTGTTTACTCAGCCAGTGTGCTTTTGCCATAGGCTCGCATGTGTTCTTTGTTCTCCATGCCTCCTTGCTTGCTGTTGTTGGTTTTGGACATTCAGCCAGGGTGCTTTTGCCATAGGCTTGCATGTGTACTTTGTTCTCCATGCCCCCATGCTTGCTGTTGTTGGTTTGATCTTGTGGCCAGAGGTCATTTTGTGTACACTGCCAGTGTGCTTTTGCAATAAGCTTGTATGCTGCTCCATGAGTACTTGCTCACTGTTGTTTTTTGATCATGTGGCTGGTAACAATTTTGAGTAGCCAGCTAGTGTGCTTCTGACACAGGATTGCATGTGTTCTTTGTTCTCCATGCCTCTTTGCTTGCTGTTGTTGTTTGACCATGTGGCTGGCGGCCATTAAGTGTAGCCACTAGTGTGCTTTTGCCATAGGCTTGCATGTGATATTAGTTTAATAATGTGGTTGAAGATCATTGTAGTATATGAATATTTTGATAATATGATTATGATGATCAGTGCTTCGTATTACATGTCTTTTTTGGATTTTTCATCTGCACCTCCCTTCCTTCCAATAGTATCTCGTACTCCCATACAAACATCAGCAATTAAGTTTTATTTTTTAATTTCAATGTTTTATTTTGATTTAATTGTAATTTTTTACTCTATTTTTTATTTACTTTATATATATATATATTTTGCCCCTATCCATCCACATCCTGGCTGCATTAGGTGCTCAAACCAACAACAGCAAGCAAGGAGGCATAATGTTTGTCTTTTTAGATTTTTTTTCATTGGCTGCCAGCTACAAATTGATCATTTTGACATGGAAGTGCCTAGAGTTGCACCAAATTGCACAAGCCTTCTCAGCCACACCCACTTCAGCTTTTTCGTAATTCGTTTTCACATTATTGATGGCTTAAATAATATTGTTTTGATTGTTGCAATGACTAGGATGTAGGTAGACTGGCTAGGGGTGAAAGGTGAGGTAGAGTTTGATGGAGAAGTGTAATTGAGCCAGAGGATAACTCAAGGAGCAGAAGTGAACATATTTTAGCATTGCCATAAAAGACGAAATGGAGGTTGAGGATCGAGATAGCATTATGAAAAAATGACCTCAACAAAAATTATAGCGTATATGATGAATGGTTTTGCAGCAGTAACGAAGACAGCAATGTAAAAACATTGCCAATGCTAGTTTGTTTGGCTCTTTTGTGATATGGGTTATCGTATGGAGCTTTCTGCGATTCAGATGACTCCATGGTGCTTGCTTATTCTGAGTGGCCTTTGCACAGTATTGGATATTGCACTATTTAGTTGTGTCTGTTGTGTGTAGTATTTCATGTTATATGATTAAAAGAGGATTGTTTTCTGTTTCGTTTAGAAATTTTTTGTGGATGTTAGTTTGAAAGCAAAATTAGTTTGATCTAGATATAGATCTTTCTGGTGCCAGGTGTATGGATGGGTGACCAAGAGAACTTTCATTCTTTCTGTTTAGTGAAAACGTTTCCACAAATATCCATCACAGGTACAGGATGGGCACCAGCAGTGAAAGCTTCCCCAAAAGTAATCCTAGAAACAGGGTAGATGGCAGTAGTAGGGCACCTTTACTTACACCATGGGTGATTCCTCTTCAGTAAGCCCAGAGCATAGCCCTGCAACCTGTGAGACCATGGAGCCACTGTAAATTACGTTATTACACTTGTAATAATTTAATTTAGCAGTGTTCATGCCGCTCAAATCTGACCTTGCTGTTCTGTATGGCTTCTGCTTAAGAATCATGGCTTGCAGGTTCCAATGTCCAACACCAGATTTGTAACCATCTGCGCCATGGAGCCTCTGAGTTGCCAGAAAAGGAAGAAAGGTAAGTAAAAAACATAATTGTGTTGTTTCTTTGTGCATGTGGGAGTGAAAGTGTGTTTGTGAGTGATTGAGAGAGAATGAGAGTGAGTGTTTGAGTGTCAATGAGAATGAAAGAGTGAGGGTTGAAGAACCAGAACCTTATGGGCCTGGCGGCGCAGGGTACGCCTGAAATCTCCTTGGATTCACCTGCCTCAACTAACAGAGACACGGGACACTCTGTCAGGCGTAAAAGATCAGATTTTATTAGCTGCAGCTAGTACAGTTGTCCAAGAAGTACACAAGGTATGTTCTCAGGAGACTGCCACTTTACTTTGTGGCGCACAATCTTATATACCGTATAAAAACCATTTATTAACTACATACACTCCCAGAACACATAGAAAGGAGCCAGTAAGAATGATGTAAAGATAGAACAGAGTCAATAGAAATGTCGGAAAACAAGACAGCACCAATAGAAGGAATTGGAAAACAAAGTATCAAGTGACTTAAGGTTGCCTCCCCTCCAGCTGTGTTTGTCACCCCTCCCTTGAACTAATTCATTAACCGATCCACAACGAAGTTGCATGTGGTGCGATAAGTTTGTGTGCGTTTGGAGGACAGTTGTGAAATGAGAGAATACTAGCAAAGGACAGCGAAGGCCAGACGATAAGATAAGATCGGCGGAGAATAGTGTGAGCCTACAGATAGTTGAAACAAGGATTAGAAAACCAGACAGGGATTAGTGTACTCGGTCAGACCTTAATACCAGCCTTGTAAAGATAGAGGCAGAAGGCTGTTTTGAACACCATGTTGCAGAATAAGCAGAAAAGGCAGAATGGACTTCGTTCGCTGTGCTGCCTGAGTGAAGGCAACATAAAATGGCGGCGGGCCACAAAATGGCGGGTCGATACGATCGTATTAAAAATCGAATTTCCTCAGACCCTCCTTTTGCCAGAACTCAGGCAAGATACACAAACTCATGTTAATCTGAGTCGATGTCTATGGCCATGAGGTCATCAAGCTGTTGCTGTACCATCATTTTGATATTCTCTGCTCTTTGTGACTTGGGTTTGGGAATACATGCAGTAGCACATAGGTTGCAGATGGCAGGACCGCAGTGCATACAAAGACAACAAGAGAATATAAAAGCTAAAATTACTCCAAAGAATGTCAATACCTTCCAACCCCATTTGGACAGTAATTCCCAAAACCACTCTGAAAAGGACCAATCTCCTTCGTCCTGATGAATCGATTCGGAGATTATGTGTAACTTAGAGATAGCTTGGTATACTGTCGGAGCGTCATTAGGTATGAAAATACAGCAACTTGATCCGATCAATTTGCATACTCCACCACGGTCCGCAAGAACAAAGTCTAAGGCAACACGGTTCTGCAAGGTCATAAGACGATCAGCCTGTAGTTCAGCTGTAATGTTACTTAAAGCTCCTACAGTGATGTCTATGGTGGTTTCTACGACACAAACCAATTGCCTTATATTTCTGCTGTTGGCCATTGGACCCCAGAAGGGAAGAAATCCTTTGAGGAAATCTCCTCCCTCTTGTCCTGCTGTGTCTTTCGAATCCACAATCCCTCTGCCATATCTATTTTTATGATGGTTCGCAGGAGCGGTGTATGTAGGGGGAAGAAGAAAGGCTATATAACAAGTACCAGAGAAATCAGCTGGCAACCATGTATAAGCCCTATCGTGGCAAACGAAGTATGTACCTTGAGATGGTACTAACGGCGGTGAATTCAGGGCTGAATAAACATATGTATGGGAACATAAACTTTCTCTTTGTCCGGTGTTTGGAGTTCTACCATTTATTTGCAGACAGAAATTTCCTTGTTGGGGTATGACCCGTATCGGAGGAGATTTTCCTTGCTTAACCTTATCATTGAGGCTGGAAATGTAATTAGTTATGTTCCAATTGGTATATGCTTTTCTTTCATCTATGGAAGCTTCACTTTTTTCCATGATTTTAGCCATAGCTACCATTCCCTTTATCAATAAACTATGACTGAAATTTGAACCAACACTATGTGAACTGACAGGTTGTTTAATTTTACTTTGATATGCATTATTGAAAATGACAAAATAAGCCCAAGCGGAACCTTCATAGGAGAATGGAAGAACTAAATATGGCATTCCTTTTTCTACCGTATGTGGTATGAGTCCACACACCCAACAGTCAGTTGTATTGATCACTAACTGATGTTGATGTAACAACTGGACGAAGGAATTGTTAAAGTATTCAGTTCTTCTGATGAGTTCATGCTGGGGAAGAGTGTGAAATAGGTGCGGAGAGATAGTAGAAGAAGATGTAGAGGTAGGAGAAGAGACAACTTTTTGCTGCAGAGTAATAATGATCCAGTTTACAGATGCCAAAAGAATACACGACAATATAATGACGCATAGAGCAATACTACAACGACTATATATTTCTTTACAATTATTCTTTACATTTTTACTTTCTCTTTTATCTAATGTAGCCTCCATCTTTCTAAGTGGATGCTCACGGCAATCTTCCTCAATCACTGTAGTCACGATTATCTACCGTCCTATGACACTGTGAGGTCCTGCAGGCCTATTGCCACTTACTCAGGTCGTAACTAAGACTCCTACCGTGACCCTGCAACCGGGATAGAGTACTACATAGGAGAGAAATTTACAAGTTCTTTGGTCTTGGTCTCAAATTATAGCGTTCCTGTCCAGAGGCAGTCTGGTTTTGAAACAATGTTCCTGGATTTGTCGTGTTCAAGCGACGATGCGATGGTATTGCTTCTTGAAGGATGTCGTCGTCCTCTTTCTCAGAAAGTGTTCCAATTAGACGCGCATCACTGAATGGTACAAATTGCGGAACTTTCTCACTTTCAGAGTCACTGATGCCTCTACGGACCCACTGATCGAAAGGCAAGGGCAAAGGCACTTTCTTGCAGTGCACGGCATGCACCCAGTTTTTCTTTCCTTCGACTTTAACTGCTGTTCTTGTGGTCAAAAGAACCAGGCGTGGCTCTCTCCATCTGGGCTCCAAATTTCTCTGTCGTTGGAAATTTTTCGTGCAGACCCAGTCACCTGGTCGGATGGAATGACCTGGGTCTGTGGAAGCCTCTGGTAGAGCACTCTGAACCTGTTGATGAAGAACACGCAATTTAGTTGTAAGGTCATGCAAGTAGTCAATCAACATCGGGTATGGCAAGTCTGAGTATTTCTTAGGGCGAGGAACTCCCCATACATTAGCTGGGCGACCAAATATCACTTCGTAAGGGCTAAGCCCCAAACGAGAGTGTACTGCTGTTCTGGTGGACAGAAGAGCCAATGGTAAAGCATCAGGCCAATTAAGTCCTGTGCTAGCTTGCACCTTAGCAATTTTAAGCTTCAAGGTTCCATTGTAGCATTCTACTAAACCAGCCGACTGTGGGTGATTCGCCGCGTGGAACTTCTGTTTTATGCCAAGACCTGCACAAACTTTTTGCATGACTTGACCCACAAATTCGCTCCCATTGTCACTCCAGACAATGCGCGGCAAACCAAACCTAGGGAAGAATTCTTTCAAAAGTATTTTGGCAGTTGATAAAGCAGTATTGTCCTTCAGAGGGTAGGCTTCTACCCATCTAGAAAAAGCACATACTACCACCAGAACATATTTGAGGTTGTTGCATCGTTCCATGTGAATATAATCGATCTGCAACACCTCAAATGGATATGTTGGAGGAGCAAAATGACCTGCTGGAGTTGGGGTTCCCTTTCCCGGATTGTACATCAAGCAAACAATACAATGTTTTACTACATTATTTGCACACTTTGGGATCCCCTCATTTTGCCACACTGGAGCCAGAAGTTTACATATTCCTTTTGCACTTAGGTGAGCTGGACCATGTGCCATAGTAACTACAGGTAGTACATAAGCATCTGGTAACAGCCAACGTTGATGTTCTGATAATTCAACCCAACATCCCATCTCATCTAACATTCCTGTACTTTCCTTCCACTTTCTCAACTCATTCTCCGTAGCCTCTCCTTGAATTGATTTCACACTCTCTACTGTATCTTCACACATTCCCTTTTCTCTTACGCAGTTTGCGGGACCTGCAACATACATTCGACTTGTGTTGTCTCTGGCTGTCTTTTTCGCTACCTCATCTGCAAATGCATTTCCTCGACCAACATCGTCCACAATCTTTTTGTGTGCACTACACTTCACGATCGCTATCTGAGTAGGCATTGTAAGTGACTCAAGAAGTTCAGTCACTAATTGACCATGTTGTATCTTAGTACCATGGGAAGTAAAGAATCCTCTTTCCTTCCATAAGCGCCCAAAGTTAAACGCTACACCAAAAGCGTATTGGCTATCAGTGTACACGTTTACTCTTTTTCCTTTGGATAACACACACGCTCTAGTTAAGGCTATCAATTCAGCTGCCTGAGCTGAATTATGTCTAATGCGTGCTGTCTCCACAATCGTATGCAAAGTAGTAATAGCGTAGGCTGAAACTGTATCTCCATTCGGGAGCTTGAAACAAGAACCATCTACCCATAGTGTTCCATCTGGATTCACTAATGGCGTGTCTTTTAGGTCAATTCTACCCTTAGTCTCTTCTTCAGTACGGAGAAAACAATCATGCTGTTCAGAGACATCTCTCTCTTCTGGAAGAGGCAACAAAGTAGCTGGATTCAGGGTATTACATCGTTTGATGTGTATGTGACTAGCCAAAAGCGTCAGCTCATATCCGGACAACCGAGCACTCGTAAGATGCTGCGTTTTTGTCCTATTTAGTAAAGTATCCACTGCATGTGGCACCATAACAATGAGAGTATTATCTAGCACTACTCCAGCAGACTGTCGAATAGAAATTGCTGCTGCCGCTGTCGCCTTAAGACAACTAGGCAATGCTTTAGCTACTGGATCTAACGTAGCTGAGAAATATGCGCATGGTCGCTGTTGATCTCCAAAACGCTGCGTTAAGACTGACAATGCACAACCCTCTCTTTCGTGGACATAGAGCGTAAAGGGCTTACTGTAATCAGGAGTACCCAATACAGGAGCAGAACACAAAGCAATACGCAAATCAGTAAAACTCTTCTGACATTCGTCAGTCCACGGAAGAGGCTGAGGCGTATCTTTTAAAGTTAGCGCCAACAGCGGTTTAGCCAATAAAGAGAAACTCGGAATCCACTGTCTACAATAAGAAGTAATGCCCAAAAAGGCACGTACCTCTTTTTGTGTGGATGGCACTGACATTTGTGCAATTGCCTGAATTCGTTCGGGGGTCAATCGTCGTCCCTCCTTTGACAAGAGATGACCCAAATAAGTCACCTCGCGACAGACATATTGTAATTTAGAAGGAGAAACCTTGTGATTTAGATCAAACAAATGACGCAACAGTGCAACGGTCACGTTTTTGCAAATCTCCTCTGAATCAGCGGCAACTAATAAGTCATCCATGTACTGAATGAGAGCGGCACCGGACGGTAAGGAAAAGGCATCAAGATGACATTTTAGAGCTTGACTGTAAACAGAGGGACTTTCACAATAACCTTGAGGTGCGCGTTTAAACCGGAAGCTTCGGCCTCCGAGGGAAAAACCAAAAATATCTCTACTCTCTTCGGCGATGGGAATACTAAAGAAAGCATTCTTTAAATCAACAACTGAAAACCAAGTCGCTGTAGAAGGTATCATCGTCAACAGAGCAGTGATATCTGGGACTACAGGAAACTGCGGTACGACAATCTTGTTTACCTCCCGAAGATCAATTACAAAACGATAAACAGGAGGCTGAGAAGGATCAGTGCGTTTAAGAACCGGAAGAACAGGACTGTTACATGTATTTCCTCTCGTTTCCTCAACCACACCCTTCTGAATCAAATCATGGACAATTTCCAGAAGTGCTTTCTCACCTTCAGTAGGGATTCTGTATTGCGGTATACGTGGCATTTCAGCATTGGGCTTAAGAGTAACAACATAAGGTGGGATCTCAAGACAACCAACGTCATTCGGACCCGTAGCCCAAAGCGTTTCGGGAAGAGAAAGCAATTCAGGTGGGAATTGATCTTTTGATAAGTACATTGGACTAGTCATTTTCTGTCCTAGAGTGAGGTATACACCAGAAGGTGAACAATATATCGTAGCATGCATTCTTTTTAATAGATCTAAATCCAACAGATTTTCACCACAACCATTCGTCAGAAGAAGCGGAGCTTCTAAATCATAAGGGCCTATTGAAACAGGCAAAGGGCAAGAAACTGGATTGCGAACAGGGGCGCCAGAAAATCCTACAGATACATTCGTTAAGCCAGACAAATGTGCGCCAGGGAGTTTAGAATGAATGATAGAGCTTCTCATGGCACTAGTATCTAAAAGAAATGGCTCTGAAACACCCATTGTAGTGACATTAACATAAGGTCCATTCTGATCCACTGGAATTGACGTAACCCCCTTACTTTGTCCATGGCTGTCCTATTCAAAATGAAGACTTTCATTCCCTCCTTCAATATACTGATCCTCACTGTAATACTGTGTAGACCTAACATTTTGCTGGTCAAAGTAATTTCCGGAATTTGGAGGAACAAAAGAACGCTGCCCTTGGGTTAACACACCTCGACCTCTACCTCTATTTGCTGACTGAAGACCACCACGACCTCGTGAAGCAGATGTTGCTCCATTACGCTGCAACAATGCCGGACAACTGTTCTTAAAATGACCTTCCTCCCTACAATAAGCACATTGATTGGGACCTAGCAAAGGTCTTGGAATGAATGGTTCAGGCTTTTGATACAACCTCTGAAACTGCGGAGGCTGTTGAAACTGAGGCTGAACATAACGAGGAGGATAAGCCTGTTGCAAGAGAACTTTAGTTTTTAATTCTTTCGTCTTTTTCTCTTGTTTTTCCCTTTCTTCTTTGTCTCTATTTTCATAATATTGTGCAGTAGCCAATATCTGGGCGGAAGAAGAAACTGCCCATGAACTCTCGGAGTCTTTTAGCTTGTGTGATAGTTCAGGAAGCAAGTTATATACGAACTTATCCACAAATAATCGCTGTCCCCCTTCTGTAGCCATATCTTGACCACTGTGATCAATGAATGTCTCCTCAAATCGGGTAAAGAAATCGGAAACACTTTCATCTTTCTTTTGTTTACATGCTGCTAGCTTATCCCAATTAACTCTCAAAGCAGGCATCATTGTTTTCATTAATGTAATAATCCTACCAGGGAGTTCTGAGATCAAAGCATCGGGCTTTGCACCACCTACTTGACCTCTATCTGCGGCAATAATAGCGTTCCAATCGCCGCCTAATTCTTGAGCGTGATCCTCTCTACGAATTTTAGCCCATATTGTCTGTGGAACTACATTTCCCATCAACATGTCAATATCTGCTAGATTCATAGTACATGCATCAACTGTTTGCGACAACTCTTTATAGTAACCAGCAGGATTTTTGCGTGGATCTGGTAGTGACTGTTTAAGTGCTAAAACTTCAGACCTTTTCCAGGGGACATGTATCCATATGCGCTGAAAATGCGCAGGAATAGCTGGATTAGCACCTGCTGCTGCAACTTCTTCCTTCCATATTGGAGAAACCTCTCTCATGGGATAGTTTTTCAGTGCTGTCCTAACTGAAGGATCAGAATCAGGAAAAGTCTGTGAGAACAATAGGGATCTGAAAGAAATAAGTGTTCTGACAGCGTTTTCAACCTTAGGACCCACAATAAGTCCTTTGTCAAAGTCAGCCTGAACATCTAACAGATCCTGTGGGACCGAACCCAAATTCATATCCTCCCATTCTTTAGCGAGAGTATCGCACATAACTTTAAAAACATATCTCTGCGTAGGTGCATTCCATTGCAGAAAGGTGGACATAATATCAGACGTACTATATTGGGGACCCTTCTTGATCCATCTACAAGCAAGTGAGTCCAATTTTTCTCGCTCTTCGGAGTCTGGGAATTGACTACGAGACTGTCTTCGAGAAAAAGCTGGAGACACGTTTAAAGCTTCAAAGAAAGGTGATAAGAGACCAGAGACAGTATCTGCAAATCGCTTACGCATAGATGGAGAATTTGACATAAGGATAGGGGACAAGGTATTAGGTGAATTAACTAAAGGAGCATTAGGAATTGCCAAAGGAGCAGAAGGCAAAGGAGTTAAAGGCAAAGCTGGCATAGGCAATACTTGAGGAGGCAAATGTGGAAAAGCTGGAGCAGGCGGAAGCACAACTGGCGGCTGAACAGGCTGTAACATCGGGGTTGCATTAGCACCTTGTACATAGGGCGGAGGCAATTTCAATAAGTGGGACATTAAGGAATCTTCCTCAAAATCTTTTCTCTTATCAAGGGAAGAGATAGGCAACGTCGGATAGCATTTATCTATTGCCATTCGATGCTGTCTGTCTGAAATTTCCATTGCATTATCTATTTCATCATCTTTGAATTGCTGAGCAGCCTGTATAATCGTCATTCCCTGTGTTTTCCTATCTCGTTTCGCTTGTTTAATTTCTCTCTGTTTGGCTTCCTTACGCCAAAGGCGAAAAGAGTCAAACATTGCCGGCCGGGCTTTTCTTTTAAATAACGTTGCTTCTAAATTATCTAGCACATCAGTTTCGAAACTACCATTTTCTGGCCATTTTAAAACACGATCTTTCTTTGTATATCGGGTCCATGTCTTATTAAAGACAATAGGACCAACACCATGTTTAGAATAGAGCTCATATGTGGGAGTTCCAACCGAAGGAATCGGACAGGAGTCCTCAAGCTGGGAGTCCCTATTACAACCAAAGCAACAAAGTTTTCCAAACTTAGTCAGACCAGACATCTCACGATTTTTACTGGCTGTTCACAAACATCAAGGGGGTAAAACTTTCAGTTTACACAGCACAAATGCACTTACCCCTCGGCTTTGGCCACTGCAATGGCCAAATCTAAGGACCTAAGGACAAAACAAAGACCAAAATTTGTGGGCGCGACCCACCAAATACTTAACTAAGGATGTCTTCTTACACCAACAGAGGCCCGTCTATCGTCTCGCTTTACCATACATCATCAAAGAAAGGGCCAAGGCAGGGTGGCAGTCAGGGCAGCAGTCGTCAGTAGCCGTCAGGAAGGAGTAACCGCGCTGAAAAAGACCTTCGGACCACTTCGACATACAGGGGTCGCTTGACGTGGCTCGCGATTCCTCCAGAATTTTCTTGCGGGGTTCCTCACGACCTTCAGGCAGAACCGGTACCGCTGAAGCCGCCCCACGTTGGGCGCCAGTTGAAGAACCAGAACCTTATGGGCCTGGCGGCGCAGGGTACGCCTGAAATCTCCTTGGATTCACCTGCCTCAACTAACAGAGACACGGGACACTCTGTCAGGCGTAAAAGATCAGATTTTATTAGCTGCAGCTAGTACAGTTGTCCAAGAAGTACACAAGGTATGTTCTCAGGAGACTGCCACTTTACTTTGTGGCGCACAATCTTATATACCGTATAAAAACCATTTATTAACTACATACTCTCCCAGAACACATAGAAAGGAGCCAGTAAGAATGATGTAAAGATAGAACAGAGTCAATAGAAATGTCGGAAAACAAGACAGCACCAATAGAAGGAATTGGAAAACAAAGTATCAAGTGACTTAAGGTTGCCTCCCCTCCAGCTGTGTTTGTCACCCCTCCCTTGAACTAATTCATTAACCGATCCACAACGAAGTTGCATGTGGTGCGATAAGTTTGTGTGCGTTTGGAGGACAGTTGTGAAATGAGAGAATACTAGCAAAGGACAGCGAAGGCCAGACGATAAGATAAGATCGGCGGAGAATAGTGTGAGCCTACAGATAGTTGAAACAAGGATTAGAAAACCAGACAGGGATTAGTGTACTCGGTCAGACCTTAATACCAGCCTTGTAAAGATAGAGGCAGAAGGCTGTTTTGAACACCATGTTGCAGAATAAGCAGAAAAGGCAGAATGGACTTCGTTCGCTGTGCTGCCTGAGTGAAGGCAACATAAAATGGCGGCGGGCCACAAAATGGCGGGTCGATACGATCGTATTAAAAATCGAATTTCCTCAGGATCAATGAGTTAGTGAGAATGAGTGAGGTAAAGTGAGGGTGTGAGTAAAGCAGTGTGAGTTAGAATGAGTGAGTGAATGGGAGACTGTGAGAGGGAATGAGAGTAAGTCAGAGGTGCCTCTATCAATAGTATAGCAGGTGCAGGCACTGGGGCACAGAGGCCCTGGTGCAGTTGCACCCACTGCACTATTAAGGCAGAGGACCTGTACCCTAGGAGTTCAATTCAGAGCCCCAGTACACCAGTAGTTGTGAGTGGGGGTCAGTGATTATGAAAGTGTCAGCAGGTGCATTTGTGTGTGGTAAACAGTGAGTGTGTGCAGGCACCCAAGGCAAATTTTGAAAATGATGACTAAGTATTGTACCCCACCTCTTTCAAGGATCTCCAGCCGCCACTGGTGAGGTGGACTAGTTTAGTGAGTACGTAACTTCTACTGTAGATGAGATAGGTTATTGTCTATCTAACTATAGCTAACTGGCATACTTTTGCAGAAGCAGATTCAAAGGACAGGCTGCGTGAAATGGCATCAGTGCAAAGTTAAAGGAAGACACAAAAAATCTTCTTAGTACATAAAGTATAATAAAAATATTTCCCTTTACTAAAAAACATCAAAAAGTAAACTAACCCTCTCCACCCATAACAGTCCCATCCCTCTCCCAAAGCAATATCTCCCCCACCAATATCCAAAACGTAAATTTTCATAAAACTTCAAAACAATGTCCAAAAGAATAAAATGCTCTGCCCAATACCCACCCTCTCCACCCACAACACAACTTCCTACCAACAAAACAAAAACATTAAAAAAGTACATAGAAGAGGGCATTATCTAGGAGGGTCTGCAGGTCTTAAAGCTGGGCCGTTAGGCGTGCTGTTCTGCAGCCCAAGAATTACAACTCATGCAGCACTCTGTGATGTAGTAGTCAGTCTGAAGGGAAGAGTGCAATGATGGTACGGGCACTGGCAGTGCCAATCTGCCGGTGGAGCTGGTGGTGACATGGCCTGGAAGCTGGATGAACAGGTGGCTGACTGGTTGAACAGGGGCAGAGGTATGTGCCTCACCTGCCTCCTCTACCAGCCATTGATACTCTGCACGGATGGCCTCCAACCTCTGCCGCCAAAACCAGGCCACTATCTCCTGCCAGGTCAGTGGTCATGGTGGGCTAGCAGGAGTAGCTAAAAACTAATTGTAAAAATTGCTCTGTGCAAACACTTGTTTAAACGTAGATAGTGGCACGGTAGCAGTATATTGCTGGTCCCCTAGAGCCATTGGTTTTCTTGGATGTGATTAGGAGAGTCACAGGGACATGATTTTATCAAAACATGCCTCATATAAAAGCAATGACTTGCTGAAATAAATTAAGGCAGCATAACCCCAGCTTTAAAAAAGAGTTATTTTTTTGTAAAGTATTTCCTTACAAAAGTAAACCACAAAGACAAAAAGAAAAAAACCTCTCATCAATGAGTAAGGCATCATCCACTATGAAGTACAAGTATTCTATTCTTGTTGTGCTAAATGAATGGTGGGGTGTCAGCTAGTGCATTGGGTTCTAATTTGCTACTCTCTGCAGTCTGCAGCTGGGGCAGTGTAATGGACAATTATCTTACTTTGATGCCAATGGCCCTGCTCTTCTCCAAATGCCTTTCAATTCTACCCTGACTCCAAAGCGGCACATGAATAATATATGTCGATCACGTTATGTACAGCATGCGGTAATAGAAGTTCTCTCTGCTGTAAGCAGACGGTGGGAAAAATGATGCACTGCAGTGGAGTGAAAGGACATATATAGATTTTATTGGGCATGTTCGTCACAGACTATCCAACTGCAAAGCATGAAATCACAGACACTTAGGCCTTCATTATGAACACAACGGTAAACACCGCACTGCCAGTGGTGGCGGTTACAGCCACCAACAGACATGCGTCCGAACCACCAAATAATGAACCAACTTAAACACAGGCATCCTGAAAACCACTCACCGCCAGCAGAGAAGTGCCGACAATGACGGCAGAGCCCGCCCACAGGCCAACGGAAAGGCCCTACCTGCCCATCAAATAATGAAGCACTAGACCGCCATCAGTTCCAGGGCAGGAATCACCACCACGCAAGGCCAGGCAGAAACAAACCAAATATGAGGAAATATTCAACAGAGGCTCACACAACACGCTGAAGCAGACATGGATAGAGAGTTGCAGATCATGCCAGCCCTGCTTCTTGCCATATATCTCCACGACGAGACCGCCGACAAAGACGACGATGGTAAGTACCGCAAACTACTAAAAAAAGGGAAGAAAGGGCACAGTTACATACCCACCCACTCCACCCACCCTGCAATGCTCCCACAGCCCTTCACAGCAGCACAAGCCATACACCCCACAGCAAGAGGTTCTTACCCAACACAAGGCAAATCCAACCTTCCCAAAGTACACACATGTGCTCAACACCCCCAAACAATGAAACGATAAACCACAGATACAGTGTGTGCCATAAACAACACAGGCCACACATTAACTTTTATTCAGCTCAATGAGCAATATAAGTGCAACATAAGGCCAATGGCCAGTCCAGAGTAAGTAGTCCGATGGGCCACATTGGCCCCAACTTGACTCCCACAAGTGCAACGGTACTCTACTTCATAGGGGCAACAATGGGGCATCCAGGCACCTCAGGGAATGGGGCAGGGGGTGGTGAGGACTTACAACTTGGAGGGGGCTTAGATTTACATTTGGAAGTTGGAGGGGACTTGGATTTTGTGCTTGCATCTGGTGGAGCAGACTTTCCCTGGGGTGCGGCAGATGTTCCTGTGCCAGCACAGGGTCTCTTTCTCACAGGGGAGGGAGCACGGGAATGGAAAGGGCAGACAGGGGCGGACTGTGACGTGGGAGGAGTGGACAGGGCAAGGAGGTGTGCATGTTTAGGGACGAGACACGGTGGGCCAGTGGGTTCAAACAGGTCTACACGGGATTGGAAAGGTTTCTTTGGGGCAATAGGGGTGGACCTGGAGGAAGGCATGGGAGTGGAGGTAGTGGGAGTGGCTGTAAGAGGTGTTGGTGTGCGTGACATGGGTACAGGTGACTGGACAGTATGCTGAGGTGTAATGGATGTGTGATGGGTGGGTGTTTTGGTGCGTTTGAGTGTCTTGGGAGGAGGAGGGGTGGACACAGTGGGACAAGACAGGCTGCCTTTGTAAATGTATGCTGTCTGGGTGTCTGCAAGTCTGGTAAGTGTGCTGTATGTGTCAACTTAAGTTGTTGTGGTGAGTGCAGGTGTGGTGTCTGGGGTGCATGAATGGATGTTTGATATTGTGGTGACTGCAAGAATAGGCTGCGCAACATTGAATGAGGGTACAGTGCATGTGGGTGTGCACGTAGAGGGGACAGACAGGGAGGCGGAAGAGGTGGACACACCGGGGGAAGTGGATGCTGGTGTGTGTGCATGTGTATGTTGGCTGTGTGTATGCCTGTGGTGGGAGGTGTGGTGCTTGTGTTTTGAAGTGTGCTTCTTGTGTGTTGAGGTGTGTGCTTGCATGTCAGACTGTGTGCTTTGGACGGGTGATGGGAGTGGGGTGCTGGAAGGGGTAGAGGTGGTTGGAGGGGGGACAGAATGACCAGGGACACTGGCTGCCTATCAAACAGGAGGCCAGAGCCTGGAAAGTTCTCTGTAGGCCAGACATGGCACTGTGAATGCCATCCAGATAGGCTTTGGTCTGCTGCACCTCTGATGTTAGCCCCTGGATGGCATTGACGATGGTTGTCTGCCCTACAGAGATGGTTCTCAGGAGGTCAATAGCCTCCTCTGTGAGGGCAGCAGGGCTGAATGGGGCAAGGGAGGAGGTGCCGGGGCGAAGGACACACCCACCCTTCTGGGTGAGCGGGCACGGGCAACTCGGTGGGGAGCAAATTGGAGCAAATGGGAGGGCGGTGATGGTATGGGGGTGGCGGAAGATGACACAGAAGGGTTGGGCCCACTAGGGTCCGCCACCGCCAGGGAGCTCCCATCAGAGGAGGTATCAGTCACTACCTCCAGTGGTAGTTGCCTCCCCCGTGGTACTCCCCTCGCCCTCCAAGCCACTGGTCCCCTTGGCGTCATATGACTCTGCCTCCGAGGAACCGTGGAACGCTGCATCCTCACTTGCCGGTGCCTGAGCTCCCTCACCAGATGATGCTGATATATACAGACAACACAAGAGAACAGGGATGGGGAGACGAAACAGGAGAGATGCTTGTAAATAGCTGAATGGAGGTACATAACTGGTTCACACATACACCCACACTGAAAATATTCCACATGGCAGCACCTACTGCTATACACATGGCTATGCCCCTGACTAGTGGCCAGAACACTGCTCTAGAGCCATTCCCCACAGCACTGAAGGACCTGAAGTACTGCAGACTTGACCCTTACAACCCTACTCCCCACAGGGGCCATTACGTAGATGGGCATCAGTCAGAGTCCCTGTCACTAGACAGCATACATACAATCGCACACACACACATCCATCAAGGAGCCAAAGTATGGTATTTGTACTCACCCCATTGTGACTGCTGTGCAGCCTTCAAGCGCCCATCCGGGTCCGGCTATGCCACTGCCAGAATGCGTCGCATAAGGGGGGGTCAGTGCCTGACGGGCACTGCTTCCTGATTGGGAGGACTTCTCCAGCTGGGCCTCACAGATCTTTCTCGCCCAGTGCCACTGGTCGTCCCACCGCTTCCTTCAATGAGTGCTCCACCGGTGTAGACCCCCAGGGTCTGCACCTCTCTGGCGATGGCCTGCCAAAGTCCCCTCTTCTGATGGGTGCTTACCTATAAGGGACATACAGAAAAAGTAACACTGAGGTCAGATAATGACCAATAATATACAGCTGGCTATACGTCCACTATGGGACGGACATTTTAAACAGCCTAACAGCACACATATGCAGCATATCAGGAACCCAGGACTATACAGTGTCACACTTACACACATGTATACAGTCATCTACCACCATTACACACATCCATGCCCCCCAAACCTCTTACTCACTTGTACCTCTGGCTGACCGTACAGCTTGGATTACAGGGACAGGACCCCATCCACGAGCTTCTCCAATTCCTCGTTGGTAAAGACTGGGCCCTTTCCCCTACCACATGTGCCATTTCCATGACCAGGGGCAGTATGCAGCAGTACACTCAGTGGAGTACCTGCATGAACGAGTCAGGTGAAGTTGGGGTGACGAGTTTGCGTACGCACCGCAGCGGCATGCACCGTCACTGCCGGTGGTGATCATGATACGCTAAGAATACCCATTGACAACCATTTTAACCAATGAATTTGTGCACGGCGGTAAACACGCCTTACGCTATTACGTCAACCGCTAGCGATATGAGGTCACTTCCACCACAACACTTCTGGATTACAGGGGGCAGACATTTTGGCCTTAACTGCGCAGTTGTAAAATCCTCATCTACACCATGAAGGCCCTATTGTCCCCTAAATACCCATAGGCATGAAACAATATACATTACCTCACCTGAAGAGTCCTGATATATCATTGTGGTCATGTTTCTGTAATGTCACACATACTAAGCATTTGTGTCATCGACAATCACGCCAGCAGTGCTGAATAAGAAACAATGGCCCTCATTACAACCCTGGTGGTGGGTGTTAAAGCAGCGGTAATACCGTCAACAGGCCAGCGGCAAAAAAAAGGGAATCACAACCATGGCGGAAACCGCCAACACAGACAGCCACTTTAACACTCCGACCACCACGGTGGTAGAAACAAATACTGCAGAGGTAACCGCCAACAGACAGGTTGAAGACAATGTACCGCCACTGTATTACAAGGCACCAATCTGCCACCTTTTCCAGGTCGGTACCAACGTCATCAAAAGCACGGCGGAAACAGTACTTGGGACAGAAACCACTCACCTCTTGACACTCAAGGAAGAACCATGACGTCGTGGAGCCCGAGTTACAGGTGCTACCAATGTTGGGTTATCTCCGCTTCTACCAGGAGCAGCAAAGACGGAGGCGACGACGACGGTGAGTAGTGCACCTAGCACACAGGGGAGGGGGGAGGGAAAAGAGAGTGACATACACAGGCAACATGCAACACCATACACACAAATACATGCTGCAACATTACATATACACCCCGTAACCCTCTGGAAAAACGCAAGGACAAAAGGAAATGATTGTAACGAGTGTAATCATCTAAAATTCAGACATGGAAACAGGTCTGTAACAGATCATTATATACAAATATGTACAGCAACTACACAAGTCCGGATAGAGTTCCGTTCATTGTCCATGGGCCAGTGGGCCCAAAATGCATGGGCGAAGCCCACACATGATACCTGCCTCAAAACGGAGAAAACACTGCTGGGGCATCAGGTCGAAAAAAAACAAGCACCTCAGGGGAATGGGGAGGGGGGCACCTCAGCTGCATTATGGGACAACGCCACTACTCCTCGAGGGGGCTCCATGTCTGCTGTTTGCTCCAGGGCAGTGCAAAGCCACAGTATCGCAAGTCTCTCAAGTGGGTGGTTTGCCCACTGATTGGTTCTGGGGAGTGCAAAGCCACAGTCTCTCAAGTCTTTCAAGTGGGTGGTTTGCCCACTGATTGGTCCTGGGGAGTGCAAAGCCACAGTGTAAGGAAATGGATCCCTGTTGTAGTTACCCCCGACTTTTTGCCTGATACTGATGCTGACTTGACTGAGAAGTGTGCTGGGACCCTGCTAACCAGGCCCCAGCACCAGTGTTCTTTTACGTACAATGTACCATTGTTTCCACAATTGGCACACCCCTGGCATACAGATAAGTCCCTTGTAAAAGGTACCAGTGGTACCAAGAGCCCTGTGACCAGGGAAGGTCCCTAAGGTCTTCAGCACATGTTGTGCCACCCTAAGGAACCTCTCACCTAACACATGCACACTGCCATTGTAGATTGTGTGTGTTGGTGGGGAGAAAAAGGCAAAGTCGACATGGCATCCCCCTCAGGATGCCATGCCCACAAAATACTGCCTGTGGCATAGGTAAGTCACCCCTCTAGCAGGCCTTACAGCCCTAAGACAGGGTGCACTATACCACAGGTGAGGGCATAGCTGCATGAGCAATATGCCCCTACAGTGTCTAAGTCTATTCTTATTGTTTGTCAAAAACGAACTCTACAGCTCCATAATGGCTATACTGAATACTGGGAAGTGTGGTATCAAACTTCTCAGAATAATAAACCCACACTGATGCCAGTGTTGGATTTATTAAAAAATGCACACAGAAGGCCTCTTAAAGATGCCCCCTGTATTTTACCCAATCCTTCAGTGCAGGACTGACTGGTCTGTGCCAGCCTGCTTCTGAGAGACAAGTTTCTGACCCCCTGGGGTGAGAACCTTTGGGCTCTCTGAGGACAGAAAAAAGCCTGCTCTGGGTGGAGGTGCTTAACACCTCCCCCTGCAGGAACTGTAACACCTAGCAGTGAGCCTCAAAGGCTCAGGCTTCGTGTTACAATGCCCCAGGGCACTCCAGCTAGTGGAGATGCCCGCCCCCTAGACACAGCCCCCACTTTTGGCGGCAAGTCCAGGGGAGATAATGAGAAAAACAAAGAGGAGTCACCCACCAGTCAGGACAGCCCCTAAGGTGTCCTGAGCTAAGGTGACCCCTACCTTTATAAATCCTCCATCTTGGTTTTGGAGGGTTCGCCCAATAGGATTAGGGATGTGCTCCCCTCCCCACAGGGAGGAGGCACAAAGAGGGTGTAGCCACCTTCAAGGACAGTAGCCATTGGCTACTGCCCTCCCAGACCTAAACACACCCCTAAATTCAGTATTTAGGGGCTCCCAGAACCTAGGAAATCAGATGCCTGCAACCTAAAGAAGAAGAAGGACTGCTGACCTGAAACCCCGCAGTGTAGACAGAGACGACAACTGATTTGGCCCCAGCCCCACCGGCCTGTCTCCCGATTTCGAAGAAAACTGCAACAGCGACTTATCCAACAGGGACCAACAACCTCTGAAGCCTCAGAGGACTGCCCTGCATCTAAAGGACCAAGAAGCACTCGGGAACAGTGACCCTGTTCAAGAAACTGCAACTTTCTGCAACAAAGAAACAACTTTAAAGACCCCACGTTTCCCGCCAGAAGCGTGAGACTTTCCAGTCTGCACCCGACGCCCCCGGCTCGACCTGCGGAAAACTAACACTACAGGGAGGACCTCCCGGTGACTGCAAACCCATGAGTAGCCAGAGTTGACCCCCCTGAGCCCCCACAGCGATGCCTGCAGAGGAAACCCAGGGGCTCCCCCTGAACGTGACTGCCTGCAACAAGGGACCCGATACACTGCACCGGCAGCCCCCAGGACCTGAAAGAACCGAACTCCAGTTGAGGAGCAAGCCCCAGGCGACCCTCTGCTTAGCCCAGGTAGTAGCTACCCCGAGGAGCCCCCCCCTGTGCCTGCATGCATCGTTGAAGAGACCCCCGGGTCTCCCCATTGATACCTATCTGAAACCTGACGCCTGTTTGCACTCTGGTCCCGGCGGCCCCTGTGCCGCTGAGGGTGTACTTTCTGTGCCTCCTTGAGTCCCCCCTGGTGCCCTACAAAACCCCCCTGGTCTGCCCTCTGAGGACGCGGGTACTTACCTGCTGGCAGAATGGAACCTGGACACCCCTGTTTCCATTGAAGCCTATGTGTTTTGGGCACCACTTTGACCTCTGCACCTGACCGGCCCTGAGCTGCTGGTGTAGTAACTTTGGGGTTGCCTTGAACCCCCAATGGTGGGCTACCTTGGACCCAACTTTGAACCCTGTAAGTGTTTTACTTACCTGTGAACGTAACAAATACTTACCTCCCCCAGGAACTGTTGATTTTTGCACTGTGTCCACTTTTAAAATAGCTTATTGCCATTTTTGTCAAAACTGTACATGCTATTGTGATTATTCCTAGCATACCTGAGTGAAATACCTTTCATTTGAAGTATTACTTGTAAATCTTGAACCTGTGGTTCTTAAAATAAAATATATTTTTCTATATAAAAACCTATTGGCCTGGAGTAAGTCTTTGAGTGTGTGTTACTCATTTATTGCCTGTGTGTGCACAACAAATGCTTAACACTACCCTCTGATAAGCCTACTGCTCGACCACACTACCACAAAATAGAGCATTAGAATTATCTCTTTTTGCCACTATCTTACCTTTAAGGGGAACCCTTGGACTCTGTGCACACTATTTCTTACTTTGAAATAGTATATATAGATTTGTCCTAGGGAGTGCAACGCCACAGTCTCTCAAGTCTCTCAAGTGGATGGTTTGCCCACTGATTGGTTCTGGGGAGTGCAAAGCCACAGTCTTTCTAGTCTCTCAAGTGGGTGGTTTGCCCACTGATTGGTCCTGGGGAGTGCAAAGCCACAGTGTCCCTAGTGGATGCTGTTTTCCACTGGTTCTGGAGGGGGTGTCGTGCTCAGAGTGCTTCATCCTGCTAAGGACTGGGGAAGTGGATGCTGTTCTCCACTGGTTCTGGAGGGGGCTTGGTGCCAGAGTGCTTCATCCTGCCAAGGACTGGGGTAGGGGATGCTGTTCTCCACTGTTTCTGGAGGGGGCTTGGTGCGGGGTAGTGGATGCTGTTCTCCACTGTTTCTGGAGGGGGCTTGGTGCCCAGAGTGCTTCTTCCTGCCAAGGACTGGGGTAGTGGATGCTGTTCTCCACTGGTTCTGGGGGGAGGTCTTGGTGCACAGTGTGCTTCACATGGTGTGTGGCAGTTCCCATTCCCACACCTGGGTGTCAGAGCCACGGGATTTCCTGGGAACAGCTAGCATGATACTCCATGGAGGTAGAGACGCACTCCACACTGCGGCGACTCAGCCTGCCAACTGCTGATACTGCCAGTGCTTGTTGTGGTGCCTCATGTATGCTGTGCAGGGTCCCGGATGTCTCCTGCAGCCTCGGACGACTGCCCACTGGGGATGATGTCCATGTCGGCTGTGGTGTCACAGTCTGAGTACGTCGCAGGGCAGGTGGCGGTGGTTGCGGCGGTGTCAGCGCAGACGTGCTGGCGGTGGTGCATGTGTCAGCACCTGTGGAGGGAGACACCAGGACGTCTCCAGCAGCCTTGAATGGCTGCCCACTGGGGATGATGCTGGGGACTGGAGCAGAGGCAGCAGACATGCAGGTGGGCGTGCAGGTGGCGGTGGTTGCGGCCGTGTCCACCATAATACAGGTTGCTGTTCTGACCTGCAGAAGGGGTGTCACCAGTCCCTCACCCTGAGGCTCTGTGCCCTGAGCTCACTTCCCTTAGCCTTGTGTCCCTTCCCCACCTTGGAAGTCTCTGCTGGGACCTTGGCACTGTCCTCTTTTGTCTTGGAGGAGGACTTGCTGCTTGGTTGGTGCGGCTTGTCCTTACGGCATCTTGTCCCCTTCTTCACCTTGGCAGGTGGCGGAATAGGGTGATCCTTGGCCTCATTAGGTGGGGCACTGGCAGTCCTGATGGGTGCGGCCCGCGATGTTACAGGACTTGCAGGGACCACAGTGCTGGAGTATTTTGTGACTGAGGTGCTGGGCTAGGATCAGGACATCCTGGCCCTAGGGCAAGGACAGGGGGAGATGTAGGGAAGAGGTCAAAGTTAGCGAGGAAACATTTTTCCGACACTGGGATGGGAAGATGGAGGGGTCATGGAGTGGAGGAAGAGGTAGTGGTTGTAGGAGGTGTACGTCTGCTGAATTTGGGTGAGGGTGCATGGTCTGGAGGCTGTTGTGAGGTGGATGGCTGTTGAGTGGGTGTGTGCCAGCGTTCTTGTAGTGCCAGAGGAGGTTTAGGGCTGTTCATCGGTGTGGTTAGTGTCAGGGGCCTGTTGTTGGTCCACTGCCTCCCTCATGGTGTTGGCCATGTCTGCCAGAACCCCTGCAATGGTGACCAGAGTGGTGTGGATGTGTTTGAGGTCCTCCCTAATCCCCAGGTACTGTCCCTCCTGCAGCCACTGGGTCTCCTGCAACTTGTACAGTATCTGGCCCATGGTCTCCTGGGAATTGTGGTTTGCTCCCAGGATTCCTGGAAGTGCCTTGTGGAGAGTGGGTTCCCTGGGCCTGTCCTCCCCCTGTCACACAGCAGTCTTCCCAGCTTCCCTGTTGTCCTGTACTTCTGTCCCCTGAAGCGTGTGCCATCTTGTGCATGGATATGTTTCCCTCTATGGTTGTTATTAACAAGGCATGTTTGGGTTGTGTGAGATGTTATTGGTTTGGCTAAGGGATTTTCACTAGTGTGCATGCTGTGGTGATGGGTGTCCATGCAGGTCTGTGATGGGTGTCCATGCATTGGTGTCGCATGCAGGGCTTGGTATTGCGATGGGTGGGTTGTGATAATGGGGTATATGTGAGGTGGTGGAGTGATGGGGGTGAGAGTAGGGGTAGGAGTTTGTGATGGCATGCAGGTAGGGTGCGGGATATAGTAGTAAAGATTTGACTTACCAGAGTCCAGTCCTCCAGCTACTCCTGCAAGGCCATCAGGATGCATGATCGCCAAGACTTGCTCCTCCCATGTTGTTAGTTGTGGGGGAGGAGGTGGGGGTCCACCGGCAGTCCTCTGTACGGCTACCTGGTGTCTTGCTAACACGGAACGCACTTCCCCCGTAGGTCGTTCCACCTCTTCCTGATGTCATCCCTTGTTCTGGGGTGCTGTCCCATGGCGTTGACCCTGTCCACGATTTTCCGCCATAGCTCAATCTTCCTAGCAATGGATGTCTGCTGCACCTGTGATCCGAATAGCTATGGGTCTACCCGGATGATTACCTCCACCATGACCCTTAGCTCCTCCTCAGAGAACCTGGGGTGTCTTTGGGGTGCCATGGGTGTAGTGTGAGTGGTATGTGTAAGGGTGTGTGGGGTGATGTGTTGAGGTGTGTGCTGTGAGGTGCGTGGATGTTGTATGGGTGATGGTGTTCTGTGGCTCTGATTCAGTGAGTGCTCCTGGCTTGTCTCTCTCTCTCAGTTGGCAACATTTTATTTTGTTGTAAAGGGTTGTGGGTTTTGTGAGTGGGTGTTTTATATTTGATTGGGTGTGTGGTGTGTGTATGTGTATCAGGTGTACATAGTTTGAATTGCCCAATGTGGTGTACTTTTGTTAGTGTGTGTGTATTTTGAGCTCAGCGGTGTGTACCGCCAATGGTTTGCAGTGGTTGAATGACTGCTGCAGTGATTTGTGGGTCATGATGCTGTGGGTGTATTTCTGTTGGCGTAATGGTGTGGGTTTTGGTATTGCCAGTTTATCTCTGACCTTTGGGCTAGCGGACTTGTGTGGGTGTCTGCATAGTGGCAGATTCCTCTGTGTGGGTCATAATACCCGTAACGGTATAGTGCCACAGTCACAGTATGTTGGCGGCAGTCAGCACGGCGGTCGGCGGCATTTACCGCCAGGGTTGTAATGAGGGCCATAGTTGTATTAGATAAATGTAATGGGACCGTCCTAATACTAATTTCCTGCCATGCTACACTGTCATCGAAACTGCTGGGATACTGAATAATACATACAACACAACACTAGGGGTGGTCAACCTAACCATGGCCATCGTCTTGTCATTTGAGTATGAGCAAAAAATAGATAGCCTTCTCAGCAAAAAAGCATAGAATAGCTTGGTTGGGTCTGCAAACTCTTCAATCTTTACTGCAGAGTACCTAGTCTATGCTCTTAGACTTACAGGACCTGTCCTTACGCTATATTATATTATAAAGTAGGTGAGAGGGAAAGCTTATTAAGAAAGCAGAAGAAAGCTACAGTTCAGTACTGGCAAAAGGAAGTCAGCACCAGAAACAAGAAATATAGAAAAAAGGTTAATGCAGGGAGGGATAACAAGAATGATCAACATTAAATAGAACAAAGAGAATTTTTTTTAAAGTCAGCGTATTAGTGAAACAAGTAAACATTATTCTAATGGGGAGAGGTAAAAGTTAGAGAAATAAATAATATTAACAAGAACTTACCAGGGCCCAGAAGAGTGGTCAGCTGCGGCGCTGATATTTCCATCTGCTATGGCACTGGTGGTGGCAGCTTTGGTCTGACCCTCTGATGCCATCTTCTTTTTGCCCTTGGGTGCTGATGTAAGAAATAAAGAAGGTAACAAAAATAGATTGGTGGTACAGTTAATCTCCTGGAAGATATTTTGACAGCCAAAGGCAAATGCAGAAGCATACTGACATTGTACTTTTCTAAATCAGATCGCCTATACTACTAGTATTGAGATGACCTTTTCCTGATTTCCTAAACCTTACCTAAGCCCTATTCCAAATTTCCTACTAATGCATTGCAACAATGATCTTTGCTTCACACCCTCCTTTGATGGGCCAACTCAGTTTATCTTTTCAATTGGTAGATGCAAACTACACATCACTGGGATATTGCTTGGAACTGTGCGGCTATGTCAAAACAAAAGACACAGATAATGATAATTCTCTTATATTACTACTACTGCAGTATCACTATTTTAGTGACAGGGCAGATGATTCTGCATGACTTCTTAAATACTCAGCCCAAGCGAGAGCCTACAGTGACAAGTACAACTAGGTAGCACCAAGCACCTGCCTTGCTCAAATAGGATCACATAATTTTATGTAACATTACTTAAACTTAACTTACCTCTGAGTGTGAGCAGCATGCTATTTGAAAAAAATAGCATTGTAGGACACAAAAAATGCATAACTAGTAATTGCTCACCAAGCCCGGCAACCTGGATGACTAGGAGGTTGGGCAGGTCCTGCTCCGGTCAAGGATGTCTTCCAAGTGGTGGGTCAACTGTTGCTCGGTGTGCCAAACTTCAGTATGCCTGTGCACACACTGGCACACCCTCGCCCACAGCAGCTGATGCTCCTGCAGGCCATACTTACTCCCGGACCTGCTGCTTGCAGTCAGCATTGAGGGGAGATGGAGCTGCATAAAAAAAAAATGTGCGGCCACCGCTGCCTCAATGAAAATGGCACAGGGCTGCACCCCTTACTATGCCCTCAACCGCAAGGTGTGCGGTTAGCACCTCCTACACCGGTGCCACCTCACCTATGCTCTTCCATGGTGCTGGGTGGGAAAAAAATATGAAAAAGAAGGAATAGAAAGGAAGAAATTAGAAAGTAAAGGAAAATCAAAAAAGGACAAAAGATCACAGATAATAAAAAAAGACAAAAATGTAAAATATACAAATACACACACAAATATAAAATAGGTAAAACATGGGGGGTAAGTGGGATAAGAGAAGGATTACAGAGATTGAAACTAGATTGAAAATTAGGCCTCTTACCATGCACAGAACAGGAAAGAAAATGGCTGCGTGAACATGCAAATGAGTGTTGCACTTCATGCTCGCTTTGCGATGAGGAACATGCTACTTGCACCAGTAAGCATGAACAGGGGGCCGGGCACAACTCTGTCCTTTTGTGGAGTGAGGCGGAGCTCTTGGGCTGCTCTGTGAATTCCACATGGCAGAACTCCACAAACTCCACCCAACTCTAATGTTACCCTCTATTAAGTGTGTTTCAGTATGATATGTTTTGTTTCTGAAGTACTGGAATGTAACCAGTTTCAATGGGAAACTAGGCTTATCTTGTGGGGGAAGCGCCTGTGTGGGCACGATATGCAATGGGAACACGTTAAATTTGTCCCAGTTAACTCGAAGGCCTGAAAGGCAACCAAAATTGGCCACCGCACTGAAAGACCCTGCGACATTAATGCTCACACCGCGCATAAATAGAAGCTCATCTGCATAGAAGGAGACATAAAAGGGTTAGTGTAGCAGGAGGCCTCAAGCATTAAGGTGCTAAGTGCTGATCCTCGTCCTTTGTGTGGGCTGAAGGTTCGGGTGGTCAGGTAGCTGCCGCAAGGTTCAGGGGAAGCAGTCAGGAAAGGCCATGAATGAGGGAGGGTACCCCCTGGGTATTCTGTAGGTATGGCTTCACTCCT
Organism: Pleurodeles waltl; assembly: GCF_031143425.1. NCBI lineage: Eukaryota > Metazoa > Chordata > Amphibia > Caudata > Salamandridae > Pleurodeles > Pleurodeles waltl. The sequence goes on from NC_090439.1 coordinate 1,018,238,195, forward strand.
CATGGGATCACTTTGTGGCACCAGGCAGGGGCTTGGGTCAGGGATCACAAAGTATGCTTTATCATGGCGTGACAGCCAATGTCAAGGCGATGGGATGCTGCCTCCATGATGATTGAGCTCCAAGTCTGGTCATCACAGGCCATAGGTAGGCAGAGGAAGAAGATGCATGTCATCCCTCAAGTCGCTCTCTCTCTCAGGAGCAGCAAGGCCACCACTATGTCCTCAAGACTGCCTCTAGTTTTCTGCTGGGGCTGTGCTATGGTCGTAAACCCACATGGCGATAGATGGTGGGGGCACCCATGAGCTTGGCATGCCTTATTCAGCATCTCTGGGGGTCTGCAACTGCCTTCTCAATCAGCGCCATGGCCATCTCTGAGTCCCATCTTGGTTGCCGAGCACAGCAGCGACTGGGATCCCCATGACAGTGGCAAGAATAAGTATCCTGAGCACCAAGGAGCAGACTGCTCACTCCCTTGCCACCCGGGCAAGGTCTGGCCCTCTTGGTCCACCTAGGTCAGCCCCAGGCAGTAATTCAAGGCAGTAGACCCTCAAAGGAATGGAATGCAACATTTGAGTGCTCATCACAGCATAGAGGCTTGACTCTCAAGTTGAGAGTAAAGTAAAGTCATATTATAATTGTGGTGCTAGTGACAACTCTAAGGGCCAGATGAATCATGCATTTCTGCAGTTGCAAACGGCCCAATTGGGTTGCTTGCGACCGCAAAAATGCATTTTGTAGCGCAGCAGTCAGAGAAACCGCCTCAGGAGCTAGAGATTGGGGTTCGATCCTCCACAATGGCGCTAAATTCTGTGATTCTGGGCAAATCACTTCATCTCCCTATGCCTATGGACAGTGCCTTGAGAACCTCACGGGTGATAAGCTGCGCTATATAAATCTACATTTATTTTGGTATGTCTGAATTCCAATTTTCAATTCGGTAACTTGTTACTGAATCGCAAATTGAAATTGCAACTACATATGGATTAGGTATTAGGAAGGGGCGTGTTAAGGGCATCTCTCACTAATACCGAATCGCACCAGTATGCAGAAATGTTTTGCGACCAAAATGCGGTCGCAAAACATTTGCATTTTACCACCTACTTCAAGTAGGTGGTAACCCATTCACAAACAGGAAGGGGTCCCCAAGGCACCCCCTTGCCCTTTGTGAATGCATGTGAAAACATTTTTTAAGAGCAGGTAGTTGTCCCATGGACCATTGCCTAGTCTTAAAAAATTAAAAGAAACTTTTCATTTTTCTTTTTTAAGCGCATCCTATTTTCCTTCAAGGAAAACTTTCTGCATAAAAAAAAAGATTGCTTTATTTTTTTTTTTAAATCACAGACACGGTGGTCTGCTGAGCCCAGCAGGCCACCAGCCCTGTGACTTTAGCGTTTACTACTGGGTCACAAATTGCGACCACATTATGACTATTAATTAGGTAGATCGCTTTCGACCCATTCGGAAATGCAAAATGAAACTGCATGAGTTTCATACATTTGAAAAACAATTACCTAATTATGATTCGCAGGGAATTGCAATTAGGGTATCACAATTTAATAAAATGATACATCTGGCCCTAAGTAAGCTAGAGAGTCCAATCTTTTACCTGTGGGGTTACTTCTGATCAGTGGATATAGCAGCCCTGCATATAATATGTCCTATAGAAACAAATGGTTTCCGTAAAAAGTTTATACTTGTTCTCATTGACTACCATTCTTGTTGGATCGATTTGGATCAATTTGGAATATGTTCAGAGTGCTACGAATAATGTGCTGGTTGACTTCTTCAAGAAAGTGCTTTTATAGTGCAGGCATTCTAAAGTTTCATTTCATGGACAATTGAGTACAGTTCACTTCAGATCTCATGTGCATTTTCTTGAGGGACATGTCTGTATGTCATTGTACGGAAGCTTTGAATTGTCCCACGTTTAATAGACTGGTAGAGAGAGAGAATCATATAGTAAAAGAATGTACAGATAGCATGTACGAGTGATGTACCAGCTGAAAAAGCATTATAAGAGATAGTTTGGTCACATGAAACCACACTCAATAGTGTTATAGAGTTTTCATGTGTCTTGTCCCCTAAAGGAAGGGAGCCAGCCACCAAATTAGCTTCAATGTGTTTGCCAAGCAAGAAACCTTCTGTGATAAACAGCCATGAGGTAGTAGAATAGAAAAATATAATCATTTTACGAAGAGTAAAATTATCACATTCTTGGAGTAAGGATTCTCCAATTTGTGTCTGGAGATTGGTTAAAAGTGAAAATCATCAAATCTGATAACTTTTATAACGTCATAAAAAATCTAAATGAAACATTAGCAGTCAAAATATTGAAGAAAAAAACTGTGCATGGTGGGGCACGAGTTATAGTTACCTTAGACCCTGAGGTATAGTTACTTGAAATAACTCTAAATATAACAGCTGAATTTCTATGGTTTGTGCGAGTAAAATCAGAACCTAATTATAAGGTACCCAAAACCTTTGTTTTTTTAAACCTTATACTTAGGCTCACACTTTAAATGTACAGAAATTCACCTAAGAAACTATAACATGTGCCCTAAAGTAACTATAACTCGTGCCCTCACCATGCAGTTTTTTCGTCATACATTTTATTGCAAATAGTACATTGATATTATCAATGATGTTATCAAAGATGATATGAGTGCTGTAATTTGTGGGGTAATTAGCAGTGCATGTCAAAGGCGTGAGTTACAGTTACCATAGGGCATGAGTTATAGGCCCTCATTTTGACTCTGGCGGTGAGTGATAAAGCCAACAGGCTGGCGGTAATTACCGTCAAATTATGACCATTGCATCTCCCATAGAAAGCTCCCATAGACAGCCAATGTACCAAACCAACCGCCAGGGCGTTAACACCACTGACCATGGCGGTAGCCAGCAACAGCCAGGCGGAAGACAAAGTAGCACCCACTATATTTTGAACTTGCATTCCGCCAGGATTTCTGGGGCGGCACCAACGCCATTAAAAGCCTGGCAGAAACACATCACAGAAAAAGCAAAGACTTACCATCGGAGACACAGAGAAGGACAACGCCGTCATGGAACCAGAACTGCAAGTCTTCCCGATGCTCATGTACGTCATGCTCCACCTGAAACACCAACGCCGACGAAGATGACAACGGTGAGTACAGCCGCCAAGCACACAAGGGAGGGAGGGAGGAAAACGAGAGTGACACACGCACGACACACACCTGACACACACCCACACCATACACATAACCAGCTGCAGACGAAAAATAATGGCACACAATACACAGCAGAATAATGCAAGGGCAACAAGAATGCAGTAATGAGATTGTATTGATATAAACAGCTACCAAATTAACCAATTGTGCGAAAAACACTTATGTACAAAAATGTACACAAAGGGACATTGCCCAGTCCAAAGTTCTAAGGGCCCACATGGCCACAGGGCACAGTCCAAGGCCCAACTCGAATCCTGCCTTCATCCGGATAGAACTCTGCAGAGGCATCAGTTTGCATGTGGGCAGGCACCTCAGGGGGATGAGGGGTGGGGGGCACCTCAGCTGAATTCGGGAACACACCCACTGGTTCTGGAGGGGGCTCCATGCCCATTTCTCTGTGCTGGGGAGTGCAATGCTATAGTTTCTGGAGTGGGTGACTTTCCCGCTGGTTCTGGAGGGGGCTCCATGCCAATTTCTCTCTGCTGAGGAGTGCAAGGCCACAGCCTCTGGAGTGGGTGATTTTCCTACTGGTTCTGGAGGGGGCTCTATGCATATCTCTCTCTGCTGGGAAGCGCAAGGCCACATTTTCTCAGGTGGGTGACTTTCCCACTGGTTCTGTAGGGGGTCCCTTAACAGCAATCCCTGGAGGCTACATGGCTTCCGCAGGTGGTGGTGGCTGCACTGTGTTATCTGAAGGTCAGGGCTGCACAGTGTCAACAGGTGAAGGTCCCTCCTGGGCAGCCTCTTCTGGAGGTGAGGGCTGCACCATGTTGGCAGGTGGAGGTGCCTCCTGGGCAGCCTCTGCTGGAGGTGAGGGCTGCACTTCCTCAGCTGGCGGTGAGGGCCCATGACCACTGGTGGTGGTGGTGGTGTCACCCTAACAGCCTCTGCTGGAGGAGAGGGCTGCACTGTGTTGTCAGGTGGAGGTGACTCCTGGGCAGCTTCTGCTGGAGGTGAGGGCTGCACCATGTTGGTAGGTGGAGGTGCCTCCTGGGAAGCCTCTGCTGGAGGTGAGGGCTGCACTTCTTCAGCTGGCGTTGAGGGTCCAGTGACCACTGGTGGTGGTGGTGTCACCCTGACAGCATTCACTGGAGTCAAGGGCTTCTTCCCCTTCATGGCAGGAGGCTTTGGATCCTCACCCTTCCTGGCAGGGGTTGAGGGCTTCTTATACTTTGTGGCTGGATGTGCTGGCTCCTTAGCCTTCCTTGCAGGAGTCGAGGGCTTCTTCCCCTTCATGGCAGGAAGTGTGGGATCCTTAACCTTCCTGGCTGGCGGAGTGGGATCCTTTACTGACTTGCCACCATGACTAGGTGGTGCCACTGTCCGCGCGGACTGTTTGGCTGAGGTGCTGGGCTGGGTCATTGGGACCCTGCTCTTATGGGCAGGACGGGGGAGGAAAGTGGTCAAGTTGGGCAATGAAAAGCTTCTTAGGGACAGTGGGGAGGAATGAGGAAGGAGGAAGGAGGAAGGAGGGATGGGAGTGGAGGTTAAAGGAGTGGTTGTTGGAGGTGTATGTCTGCTGGACTAGGTTGCAGGTGCATGGGCAGTGTGATGATGTGAGGTGGACGGCTGTTGGGTCTGTGAGTGCTTGTGTTTGTGTCCTTTAGGAGAGGGGGACAAACAGGGTGGGAGAGGGCACAGGGGATGCGTGCATGGATGTTGTGGAGGTGTCTGCTAGTGAGGTGTGTGTGCTGCTTGGTGTGGTGATGCTGGTGGTGGATGTTGATGCAGTGCATGCAGGAGTGAGTGTGGACGTGACTGTGAGGGAGCTGGAGGAGGAGGAGGAGGAGGGGAGATAATGGAGCCAGTGGATGTGCTTGTGGCTGCAAATGTCTGGTGTTTGCGTGAGTGCTTGTGGGATGAAGTGTGGTGCCTGTGTTTGACTGTGCCACTCTTGTGTGTTGTCTTGTGTGAATGCTCGTCTGTATGTGTGCATGGGATGGGTTGGGGTTGAGGAGACTGGGACTGGGAAGTGGTAGTTGGAGGGGGGACGGTAGCAACAGGGACAATGGCTGCCATCAGAGAGGAGGCCAGAGCCTGAATCAATCTTTTTTGGGCCGCCAATCCACCGTGGATGCCCTTCAGGAATGCATTGCATTGCTGCATCTAGGATGCCAGCCCCTGGATGGCATTCACAGTGGTTGACTGCCCTACAGAGATGGATCTCAGGAGGACAATAGCCTCCACACTCAGGGCAGCAGGGCTCCCTGGGTCAGGGCCTGAGGTGCCTGGGGCGAAGGAGATGCCCACCCTCCTGGGTGAGAGGGCATGGGTAACTCACTGAGGGGATTCTGGGAGGGCAGCTGGGGTGGTCACAGAGATGTCCACCACCACCAGGGAGCTCCCATCGAAGGAGGTATCTGAGTCTGTGTTGTCACCACCTGTCTCCCCGTACCACTGGTTCCCTCAGCATCTGTGGGCTCTGCCTCTAGGGTCCTGTGGGATGCAGCTCCCTCTGTCGCTGGTGCCCCTGCTCCTCCAACAGATGATGCTAATGCACACATGGACAGGTTGACAGAGGAAAAAAGGGGGGGAGAGAGAGAAAGGAAAGGCTCAATTATTGCACCAACACCACAGTTGGCATACACAGCACCGCCACACACAGGGATCAGGATTGAGCACTATGTGTTGCACTGCCAGTGATTTGGCTAGATGCCACGGCAAGATGAGGGCCACACACCGCCAACTGATCCTCTCCTGGGACCTACAAAGCCCTGACTGACATGGAATGCTAACAAGCTAGGTTACCTGCATTTGCCATACACCCATCACACTTGAGCTGGATCACGTTGCAATGTCTGGCCTGGCATTAGGGGCACCCACTAACTCACACCCACCACCCGGATCCCATGCCACCTGCCAAATATTGTAGTAATGCCCACTGTGCTCACCTTGTTGTGGCTGCTGTGATGCCATCAAGCGCCCATCAAGTTCTGGGTAGGGCACCGTCAGTATGCAGGGCATCAGGGGGGGTCAGGTTCCGAGGGGCACCCCTTACTTGTTGGAAGGGCATCCCCAGCTGGGCCTCCGTGGTCTTCCGTGCCTAGCGTCTCAGGTACTCCCACAGATTCCGACAGTGGGTGCTCTGCCTGCCATGGACCCCCAGGGTCCACACGTGCTTGGTGATGGCACCCCATAATCCCTTCTTTTGATGTGCGCTGACCTGCAGAGGTAATATAGACAGGAGGACACCATTACACATACAATCCAGCCTGTCACACATATGGCCCACCAATCCCATTTCTGTCACCATTGGGACACACATCGGCTGGCACACACCATGTACGCCACCAAAAGGCATTCCCCCCGATGACACGATGCTTGCACACACATCTCCATGGATCCTTCCCACATGCATCGTGCCCAAGGTGTACTCACCTGTTGGTCAGGAGGCCCATACAGCAGTCTGTACTGGGGTAAGACCCCATCCACTAAACACTCTAACTCCTCTGAAGTTAATGCAGGGGCCCTTTTCCCGGTCACACAAGCCATGGTAGGTTCCAGACACAGGTCACTGCAGCATACTCAGTGTAGGTGTTCTCCTGTGTGTAAGGCCAGGAAACAAGTGAGGAATCAGATAGAAAATGGCGGTCACGTCTTCAGCGGTGTACACCATCACCGCCGGCGCTGATCCCTATTGGCCACTGTAACCATAGAGCCCCATATTATCCAATGAGTAATTGCATGGCGGTGCAGGATCGCCTGTGCCACAATGCCCAATGTCAGCGGAGTTACCTCACTTCCACCTGTCCCTACATACAGGATAGGCGGTCACCATTTCATGGTGGCAGACAATGGTCATATCAACCTTAACTGCGTCACAGCATAGAATAGCACATACCTCGCCATTCCCACTATCCCATCACATAAATGCACTATGTACACTGATGTTGCAGTTCCATTGTTCAAATTGTGACAGCCCCCTCACTCTTGTGTCCCTTAGATACCTACTGTTGTGGATAAATAGGAGGAGGAGACATACCCCCGTGAACAGACCCCTTGTGGACTTGGCTACACTGGAAGACAGGCACATCATACTCACCTATAGACTGGACAGGGTCACAATCACAGAGCTGTGTGCCCAATTGGAGCCTGACCTGATATATGCTATCCGTCATCCGACTGACATCCCGCCTCTTGTGCAAGTGCTATCAGTGCTCCATTTCCTGGCAACTGGTTCTTTCCAAGTGACAGTGGGCTTGGCAGCAGGAATATCACAGCCAATGTTCTCAATTGTGCTGGCAAGAGTTTTGTTGGCCCTGGTGAAACACATGAGCAGCTACATAGCTTTCCCCCAGGTGGAAGATCTGCCCACTGTGAAGGCTGGATTCCATGGAATGGGACATATACCCAATATTGTTGGGGCGATTGATGGAACACATATTGCATTAGTCCCCCCAGCCAGAATGAACAGTAATCATCAGAGTTTCCACTCACTGAATGTGCAAATGGTGTGCCTGGCAGACCAGTACATCTCCCTTGTCAATGCTAAGTATCCTGGGTTGGTGCATGACGCCTTTGTTCTGAGGAATAGCTGCATCCCAAATGTGATGGCCCAACTACAGAGGCACAGGGTGTGGCTAATAGGTGACTGTGGCTACCCAAACCTATTGTGGCTGCTGACCCCTGTGAGGAATGCCAGGACAGGGGCTGAGGAATGTTATAATGAGGCACATAGGTGAACCAGAACGATCATCAAGAGGACCTTTGGGCTCCTGAAGGCCGGGTACAGGTGCCTCCATCTGGCAGGTGGATCCCTGTGCTATTCACCTGGGAAGGTCTGCGAGATAGTAGTGGCATGCTGCATGTTGCACAACCTGGCCCTCAGATGGCATGTACCTTTTCTGCAGGAGGCGGAGACTGGAGATTCCCCTGTGGCAGCAGTGGATCCTGAGGAGAGTGAGAATGAGGAGGCAGAGTATGAGGATGAGGACAACAGCACATTAGTCATACGTCAATACTTCCAATGACACACAGGTGAGACTGACTATTGATGTTTTCTGTGTGGCTGTAGCATGATGGCATTACCTTCCTTTGCATCTCAACTTACTGTCACCTATGGCTTGTCATTCTATAGATGCTGGTGATATAAAACTGTGTACTGATGTGATGACTACAGACAGGTCATTATTTCTATGCTCTTACATTGTTCATATAATTTGCAATAGATGTGACATTTTCCATAAATGCACATTTTCAACACATAAAATACTAGTAGTCAAGTTGTGTTCAAGGGTGTTTATTGTTGTGCTATGAAATTGAGGGAAAAGTGCAATGGAATGGGGTGATGATGGAGGAAAGTCCAGGGTATTGTTCCAGTCTGTTTGTAGCACAGGTTCAGTGTCCAGCAGACCATAGGAAGGGGAGCTAAGGCAGTTCAAAGTGGACAAGATAACAGTGTGGTACACAAGAGGGTTAATCAGGTGAGTCTCATTTCCTAGCGGCGGTCTTGGCAAGTGTCCCTGGCTTCTGTCTGGGTTGCAGGGAACGTTTGCGGAGTGGTTCACCTTCTGCAGGGGGAGGGGTGCTGGTGGCCTGTGGGTCCTGTGGTGGGGCCTTCTACCCACTAGCTGCAGCAGAAGTGAAGGACTGGTCAATGGACTGGCTAGTGGTAGGGGCCCGGTGGTGTGCTGTTGCTTCCCTCATGATGTTGGACATGTCTGCCAGCACCCCTGCGATGGAGAGGAAGGTGGTGTTGATGGGCTGCAAGTACTCCCTGATCCCCTGATATTGTTCCTCCGGCATCTGCCTGCTCTCCTGCACGTTGTGAAGGATCTGGCCCATCGTGTCCTGAGAATGTTGGTAGGCTCCCAGGATCTCGGTGAGTGCCTCCCGGAGAGTCGGTTTGTTGGGCCTGTCCTACCCATGGCGCACAGCGGTAATCCCAGTGTCCCTTTTGGCCTGTGCCTCTGTCCCCTGAATGGTGTGCCCACTGCCACTGACCCCAGATCCCTGATTGTCTTGGGGGCGATGTGTGGCCTCGAGTCCCTGTACAGGTGGGCACACTGTTGATTCACGTGTCCTGGGGACAGAGGTGTGGGTACACTGGGTGGGTGCTGTGGTGTTGGATACTGATGGGGAAGGCTCTGTGGTTAACTGTGAGTGGCCTTGGGTGACCGACTGTCCAGTGGTCCCTGATGGGCCAGGTTGTTGGTTCAGATCCTGAAGTCCAGAGTTACTGTCATCACTGGGGGCATTTTCTGTTGGGGGACTGGATAGTGGTGGCACCTCCTCTCCACTGACATTGGCTGGGGCACCTGTGGGGATGTAAGTGATGCATTATGCTTCATTTCTGTGACATATTGTACATCCCTGGTGTCTCCTCTATTGTGGCTGTTGCCCTGCCACCTTTGTTTGTGTATGGTGATGTATTGTGGGACTGTTAGTTTCTCTATGCTGTGCATGCTTTAGTGATTGGTGTTCATGAAGGGTTGGGAGGGCTGTTCATGCATTGGTATAGCATGTAGGGCTAAGCTTTGGGGTTAGTCATATGTGTGGGTGCAGTGTGTGGGATGGAGTGGAATGATGGGAGTGAGGGGGAGAGGGTGTGCTGGCATGCAAGTATGGGGGGTGATAAGTAGTAAATGTTGACTCACCAGTGTCCAGTCCTCCTGCTACTCCAGCAAGTCCCTCAGGATGCAGTAATACCAAGACTTGCTATACCAAGACTTGCTCCTTCCATGCTGTGAGCTGTGAGGGAGGAGATGGGGGGGGGTCCACCGCCAGTCCTCTGTATGGCGAGCTGGTGCCTTGCTGCCACAGAACTTACCTTCCCCCGTAGGTCGTTCCAACTCTTCCTGATGTCGTCCTTTGTTCTTGGGTGCTGTCCCAAGGTGTTGACCCTGTCCACAATTCTCCGTCATAGCTCCATCTTCCTGGCAATTGATGTTTGCTGTACCTGTGCTCCAAACATCTGTGGCTCTACCCTGACAATTTCCTCCACCATGACCCTTAACTCCTCATCTGTGAAACGGTGGTGTCTTTGTGGTGACATGGGTGTTGTGTGGTGTGTGTTGGTGAGAGTGTGTTCAGTATTGTGGTGGGGTGTGTGATGTGGGGTGCGTGAGGGTTGTATGGGTGTATGTGGTATGTGTGTCTAGTCTCTGTGCTGTTCGTGTCAATCTCCTGCCAGTAATGGTTGTTGTGAAAGGTTGTGGGTAATGTGGGTGTGTGTTTTATGGTGCTGTGGGTGGGTGTGGTGTGTGTATGAGTGTCAGGTGGGTGTTTTTAGTATTGGCCAATGTAGTGTTATTTCATATGTGGGTGTCCATTTTGAGTGTAGGAGTATGTACCGCCAATGGTTTACCGCCATTGAACGTCTGCCGTGGTGATTCATGGGTCATAATGTGGTGTGTGTTGTTCTGTTGGCCTAACGGTATGAGTGTTGGGCACTCCAGGACAGAGCTGGCCCTCGATGGTGCTAGTCTTCAGGGCCATCAGTGGCTCTTCAAGGGGGGCTGCGGGGCTCTCCTCCAATGTGGAAATAGCCCCAGGGAGGTGGTGGTCTCTGGGGCTTGGGGGTCCGAAACGGACCACTTTAATTTTTTTAACTATTTGCCCTGAGTAGTTGGTGGTCCCCGGTGGGGGCTGGAGGGTCAGTTGTCCCTCCTGCATTTAATTTCACTCTAGCCCGGGGGGGATACCCCCCTGTTACATATAATGAAAGCCCTGGGGAGGTGGTGGTTCTCTGGGCTTTGGAGGGGTGGGCAGCCCCCCATTACATATAATGGAAGCCCTGTGGAGGTGGCGGTCCCTGGGGCTCCACATTACACCCGGGGGCTTAAGTATTATGAAGCACAGGAGCCTACGCTTTTTTTTTTTTTTTTTTTTTAAATCACCGGATCCACAGCACCAGAGCTAAGGCGTCAGGGTATCTTGAGTTTTTTGTTTAAATTTTTTTTTAGTGGGACTCGGTTAAAGCTGATTCCCAAGATGGCTGCAAACACTTCTTCGTTTGAAGTGTTGGCAGCCAATCAGAGCTGTGCATTTCCCTGCAGGAACTTGTCATTATTCACGAATACAATCACAAAGGATCCTCGCCCGTAGATATACAAATTTATTTTCCCTTTAATATCTCAAAACTACTGAATAGGTTTTCAGCAAATAAGTACAAGTAAAATCTGCATACAGAAAGCTAGCTTTCTGCCAAATTTGGTTTATTCCATCCAGCAGTTCAGGCTGTAGTCGTGTCTAAGGGTACTATGGGAAGTCACATGGGAAACACAACTTTTTTGATCCCCCTTTTTTCTTAGGCTCCACTTGACAGATCATCTAAAACATTTCCTTCGTAACAAGAATCAGAGAGCCATTATTTTTGGAAAGTTTCATGAAGATTCGTCAAACGGTGGCAAAAATATATGCAAGTCAAAAAACACTTTTTCTACTGAAACATGGCCCTAACCACAACTACCTAGTTGTGACCACCACTAGGTAATCAATCTATCTATCTATCTATCTATCTATCTATCTATCTATCTATCTATCTATCTATCTATCTATCTATCTATCTATTTATCTATCTATCTATCTATCTATCTATCTATCTATCTATCTATGTGTGCATGTGTCCCAATTGTGTAGCCTCAGTTAGATCAGAATTTCCATAGTAATTGCAATTTTTTGACCATTTAATAACTTCTTGTTTTAATTCCTATAGGAAAGTTTACCATCCAACAAAAATCAGCTTGGCTGAATTACACCAAATGTGGCAATAAATCAGAACCTTACTCAAAAAGCTTTTGTTATTTGGTGTAAATCTGTTTAACCATTTTTGAGAAATTAGTGTTTGAAGAGGGGCTCTGGTTTGGCAAGGCTTAAAGCAGGTAAAAAGATAGAAATATCAGGAAAATTGGTATCAAGATATGCTCTATTTGGCGCATACAAAGTGGATTGTCACATACCAATTGGTTGGCCTTAAAACAGAAATATTTTGTGCAAGCCATTAAAGCACTTGTGGACCTACAAGACTTGAGGAATTAGTCCCAGATTAATGAAAATAAAAACTCAAAGGCCACATAAATGAGCAGGGTGGTGACACCCAGAAACCAAGGCAGTCTAGCCCATGTAGGGTGTTGGTCCAAAAGGGATCTGCCTTCAAATAAAATTATTTCAAATTGTGGGTATCACGGTTGTAATGGCTGGGACTTCAGTACTCAGCATGGCCTGTGTGGTACCATGTCTGGTATCAAAAAATTTCCTTTTTTAAAACAGGGTCTGATTACAAACCATACCCTACAGTCAACCATCATCATACATTCAGTGGACTAGGGGCTTTGGAGTTTACTGACGTCAGTGGGTGGGGCACAGGCTCAAACCACTGCTGCACAATACTACAGAAAGCAGAGTGCAGAGGGGGGTCGAGAGAACACAGGAATTTGGTTGCAGGTTCCTGCAATGCAGCATGAGTTTGGACACCCATGAAGGGTTGTGTGCCCACAAAGAATAGGCTGACATTGGGGGCTGGGCACATAACTGAAGGCCAAGTGCAGTGTGGTGTTAAGCACTGCAAGGGGTCAATCTTGCTGTGCACTGCCAAAGGAAATGCACAGTGAGATGTTGAATACCCATGGAAAGTTTGTTGCAGTGACTATGCAGCCAATCCCCTGCTGCACATGGCTGAAAGCCATAGACTTTATTGAAGTCACCCCTTTTGAACCCGTTAACACCCACCAAACAAGAGTTAATAGTCTTTTCACCCTCTTAAACACTTCATATGACCCACAAGGTAAAGTCAATATATTGACATATATGCGAATGCAACTGATAAGACTCCTTCAGCCAGATCCTTTGAAACACACTCTGTAGTATGGTAAAATACACTAGACACACTTCTGAGACAAGCACAATAGTATATATACTTATAGCAACACTTACAACCCAAGTGTTAGCTCAAGCACCTCTAAGTGGGTCACCCCTTCATTCTACACTATTCGACAATTTGCAATGCAAAAAACTTCAGGGAAGCTCTGAAAACAAATGTCCTCATCGCATATAATTTGTCTATGGTACTATATTACAACTATTTACAATGAGCACATGCCCAGACTTCCACTGGTGGATAATCTATTGTCAACAGAAACTTTAGGGCGCTGCACCTACCACCATCATGTGTGCGCCATATTTAAAATGCGCCACACCATGGTGCAGGCTAGGGGGACATAGCTTCATTTTCTTGATACTATTGATGTACTCTGTAGGAGTAGCACCAATATTTTGTACATTTAATGCCTGCTCTGAGCAGGTGTTAGAAGTGCCGAAATAAATGGTGGCATTATTTTGGCCCCCTAGCTGGAGAACGCCTACCATGCATACATTATGCCTGGTGCAGGCATTGCACCACTTTGTAAATATGGCACAGGAAAAATGCTACTTCAACGCCACCTTAGTGTAAAAAAAATGACACTCTGACAGTGTTAAGGTGGTGCTAGGGGCTCTTAAATATGCCCCTTCATTTTTTAAATGATTTTATTAAAACATGTTTTGACTTTAAGCCACAACCTACTTTGAAAAATGCTTACGCAGCCAACATCAGGTGTGCTCAAACTTTACCTTGGCTAACATGGAGTACCACTCGCACCCAAAACTTTAATAGTTTGTAAATGGCACACCATGTAAGAGTCAACATGCACAACTACAGTTGCCTCAAGGGTTTTGTTATCCCCTTTCTATGCACCCACACATGTACACACACAATCTCTATGCTATTTATGACTATAGAACCTTTACCAAAAAATTTCTTTTTAAAAATCATATCGCTCTCTGGGACTTCACCTGCCCTTTCGGGTCAATAATTCAAATATTTGTTTCACTGTATCAGGGATCCATAGATCCACTGTGATGCTCAACATGGCCCCCTAAGAATTGCAGTGGGTCTGTGGCTTACCAGTGCTAGAAAAAAAAAAGAATTAGGATGGTGGTGCTCCTGGTGGGGGCTTGGACACTGGGCCTGGCCATAAACCTGAGCTGGCCCTGCACCCAACCTCATGCGACGCATGGCCGAAGGCTGTGCTCGTGGTCGGAAGGGAGTGGATAGTCACCTGTGGGGGTTGCAAGCCAGGCCCTGGAATCAACTCATGTCACACACAGTCTTAGACTTCTCACTTTACATTAAAAAAGGTATTGAAATTCATTAAAACACAAAGGTTAGCATGAATTATTTTCAGGAATGAAATGTTTGAAAATGCTTTATTTAAAGAAATACAGGCATAAAAACATTACAATAACCAGATAAAGACCATTACATATGTCCAACGGTACATACATATAAGATAAGAAATAGTAAACAGCAACAGATTGATTATTGCATTAGCTTAACCCCATTGGTGTGTGTGTCGGCAGACACATGCATACCCTCCCTTGTGAAGGCCACGAATAGTGGCCGACGCTAGTAAGGTTTTTTTTTTAATCCTCCGCTGCTCGCACCAGAGCATTTATTTTTTATTTAATACCCATCGGGAGACATAGAAGAGCTTCTGTGACTCCCCCAGTTCACCCACCCGCCCATCTGTGAGGTCTGCATGGTGCGAGGCCCACAACATCACAGTTTGTTTTCCCCACCAGAGCAGGAAGCAGAGGTAAGGCCCACTAGGGCCTCCCAAGCCTTCAGGAAGGCCTTGTTTGAACGATTACATTCTCCCCTTTCAAACGAGGCCTTCCGGAAAGTGTTTCTTGGGTATGGATCACAGCCGTGCTGCGACCCATGCACAGGAAACCCCACTAGACATCAGGGATGTCCTCTGGGGGTAGAGGGTCAGCCCCCTTAAAATTGGGCTGACCCCGCCCCCGGGGGGCATTAAAAAAAAAAGAACTTTGTTTACCCTGGGGGGGGGGGGGCAAAAGGATATTGACTTGGGGGGGGAGCCAGCCATTTAGTAAATGGTCAGCACACACCCCCAACATGGGGTGATTTTTTATTTTTTTGTATTAGTGTGTTTACCCCTGGAGGGGCGATCACGCCGCTGAGGTTAAAAAATAAAAATTACATTTAAAAAAAAAAAATTGACATGAGCAGAGCTGACCCCCTTGGGGGCGTTTCTTTTTATAGATGTGTGGTTTCCCTGGGGCCAATATTGTTCCCCAAGGAAACCACATAGCTATTTAAACAAAATCTCTAATGATACATGTATTTGGTAGTGAGGGAGTCCAAGGAGGAGGTCATGGGAGGGGGAGAAGCAAAAAAGTTTGTTGCACTGGGCATCACTAGCGCTAAAGGCTGTGATGCTGGGTATGTCGCAAGATGAAGTAATAGTGTGTCTTTTTTGTTTTTTTGTGTCTTCAGGGAACCTACTGATGGAGGGAAGAAGTGACGGTAAGGTGACTGACATTTAATGTTGCACACATCGCACAAACACACACCCACTAGCAATTTTGTCACCATATCTGCCACCTACGTAGGCTAGTTTAGCCAGTGCCAGAGATGGCATCTCATTGAATGACTGCTGCTAAAGCCGTAACTCGAGTTATGGTGGACAGCTCTGAGGCAGGATCAGAGACAGAGACTGCAGATACAGAGACAGCATCTGAGGGAGAGGGCAATTGAGCAGAATCTGTGAATGATTTTTCAGTTGGCGGAGTCCCAGCCGATGACACCTCCTCCAGTTATCCTGAGGGAGACGATGAGAACAATTGTGCTGTCCTTTCGCAAGCATAGTCTGTGCAGCGGGACAACAGTGGGTTAGCCCAAACCAGAGAGCGTGTGTGTGTGGCGGCATGCACAGAGAGTGATCTCTTGACAGTCCTACAATTTAGTTCAGCCCCAAATTCCACCTTTTACTGGTGACACTGGATTTGCCAATTGACTATGTCCATCCATTTATGGATGATGACTTCCTTCAGTAAATGGTGCAGCAAACAAATTTGTGTTCCAAACAATTTCTGAGGGAGCATGGAAGCACTCTAGGGCCCTGTTATAGGGAAAGCCAGTGGACTCCCACTTCACTGGTGGAGTTGAAGATAGTCTCGGGCCTTACGCTCAAAATGGGGTTAGTACAAAAATCCACCTTTCAGTGCTGCTGGTGACCTCGCACAATTTGGGTAACCCCTATCGTCCCACAGGGCCACGACAGGGAAGATCTGTCACAAACTAACCTGGTTTTGTAAGGCGGGTACCTGCATTTTGGGTCCTGGGCTCAGCGGTAATTTAGGAAAACATACCAAACCCAGACACTTCTGAAAACTAGACACCCGTAGAAATCCACACAGGTGTGGCTTGTGTGGATTCCCCAAAGTTTTCTTTCTCAGAATACCCTGTAAAGGTGAAACATTGAATAAAAACTCTATTTTTCCTTGCATTTCTGTCACGCAAACTACAGAAATATGCAGAGACCTGGAAAAACTGCTACCCCACTGGTGTGCCTGGGCTTACTGCCCATGACAGGAATGGATCACACAAAGGTCAATGGTAGTCCCTCATGAGGCTAATGTTGACCTTGGGTGATCCACTTGTAATGCAGGCACTAGGCACAGGCACACAAGTGGGGTAGAATTTTTATCAGGACAAGAGGGGAAACGCCAGGTGGTAGAAATGTTGTGGAACCCTGCATATTCCTGTAGTTTATGCCACAGAAATGTGGGGAAAAATAGTGTTTTTATTGACTGGTTTACCTCTGCTGGGCATTTCGTGGAAAACGAACTTTGGGGAATCCTCACAAGTGATACTTCCCTGGACTCGCCTTGATGTCTACTTTACAGAAATGTCTGGGTTTGATAGGTTTCCCTAACTGGTTTCTGATCCCAGGACTTGGGGTGATCCACTCCTGACACAGGCACTAAGCACAGGCACACAAGTGAGGTAGCATTTTTATCAGGACAAGAGGGGAAACGCCAGGTAGTAAGACTTTTGTGGATCACTGCATATTCCCGTAGTTTACGTCACAGAATGCAGGGAAAAATAGTGTTTTTTATTGAATGGTTTACCTCTGCTGGGCATTCTGGTGGAAAAATAACTTTGGGGAATCCTCACAAGCGATACCTCCCTGGACTTCCCTTGATGTCTACTTTACAGAAATGTCTGGTCTTGCTAGGTTTCCCTAAATGTTTCCCGATCCCAGGATTAATTAGTACACTCACCTTAGTTATCATTATTGCCACAGTACATTTTGGGACCTTCCTGTTGAGGGCACTTGCCCTACCCACACAAGTGAGGTAACATTTTTATCAAGGGAACCTGGGGGAATGCTGGGTGGAAGGAAGTTTGTGGCTTTCCTCTGATTCCAGAACTTTCTATCACCGAAATGTGCAGAAAAAGTATATTGCTAGCCAAATTTTGAGGTTTGCAAAGGATTCTGGGTCATAGAACCTGGTGAGAGCCTCACAAGTCACCCTATTCTGGATTTCCCGAGGTGTCTAGTTTTAAAAAATATATAGGTTTGCTAGGTTTTCCCTATGTGCGGCTGAGATAGAACCCAAAATCCACAACTAGGCACATCCATTTTCATTGGAAAAATGTGGTGTGCCTATGTAGTGTTTTGGGGAGTTTCCTGTCACTGGCACTTGACCTACACACACATGTGAGGTACCATTTTTAGCCGGATACTTGGGGGAATGCTGGATGGAAAGATATCTGTTGCTGTCCTCCGATTCCAGAACTTTAAATTGTTAAAATGTGAGGAAGAAGTATTTTTTGACACATTTTGAGGTCTGCAAAAGAGTTTGGGTCACAGAACCCAGTGAGAGCTACACATGTCATCCCATCCTGGATTCCCCTACTTGTCTACTTTCTAAAAATGTACAGGTTTGGTAGGTTTCCCTAGGTGCCGGATGAGCTAGAGGCCAAAATCCACAGCTAGGCACTTTCCCAAAAACACGCCCGTTTTCTTTGGGAAAATGTGATGTGTCCTTTTTGTGCTGTGGGGTATTTCCTGCTGGGGGCCCTAGGCCTACCCACACAAGTGAGGTACCATTTTTATTGGGGTACTTTGGGGAAAGCTGGGTATAAGGATGTTTGTGGCTCATCTCAGATTCCAGAACTTTGCAGAACTGAAATGTGAGGAAAAAGTGTTTTTAGCCCAATGTTGAGGTTTGAAAGGAGTCTGGGTGACAGAATCCAGTGAGCCACAAGTCACCCCATCCTGGATTCCCCTAGCTGTCTAGTTTTAAAACATGTAATGGTTTGATAGGTTTACCTGAGTTTTGGGTGAGCTAGAGCCCAAAATCCACAGCTAGGCACTTCCGAAAAAACACATCAGTTTTCAATGGAAAAATGTGATGTGTTCATGATGCATTTTAGGGCATTTTCTGTCACGGGCACTAGGCCTACCCACACAAGTGAGGTACCATATTTATTGGGAGACTTGAGGGAACACAGAATAGAGGAACAAGTGTTTTTGCCAATTGTCTTTCTCCACCTTTTTGCGCTCCAAATGTAAGACAGTGTGAAAGGAAGAAGTCATTTTGCGAAATTCCCTGTAATTAACATGCTATTATGTAGACCCCCGAATTCAGAGATGTGCAAATAACCACTGCCAATACATAGGTTTCCTTGATACCTATTTTTCACTCCTTATATTTTACCAAATGAATTGCTGTATGCCCTGTATACAAAGAAAACCCATTGCAAGGTGCATTGCAAGGTGCAGTTAATTAATTGCCTCTGTGTACCTTGGGTTCTTGATGAACCTACAAGCCCTATACATCCCCTCAACCAGAAGGGTTCAGCAGAGGTAATGGTATATTGCCTTCAAAAATCTGCAGTAGCTGGAATAAGTTAAAGAAGAAAGCATAGACAGATATGGCAGTTTTTTCAACTCACTTTCAATATTTGTTTCAACTGTTACTTTCTATAGGAAAACCTTGATGGATCTACACAAATGACCCATTGCTGAATTCGGATTTTTTTCTACGTTTCAGAACCCATTTCTGGCACTAACTGAAAGGAGGCTGAAAGCACAAAAATAGTAATAATGGGGTATGTCCCAGTAAAATGCCAAAACTGTGCTGAGAAATCTGTTTTTCTGATTCAGGTCTGTCTGTTCCTGAAAGCTGGGAAGATGGTGATTTTATCACCACAAACCCTTCGTTGGTTTTTTTGCAGGGGAAAAACCAGATGCTTTCTTCTGCAGTACTTTTTCCAATTTTTCCCAAAAAACTCAAATGTTAGCAGTATTTTGACTCATTTCTCAGTCTCCTACAGCGGAATCCACAAACTCTGGGTACCTTTAGAATCCCCAGGATGTTGAAAAAGAGGAGGCAAATTTGGTGTGGATAGCTTATGTGGACAAAAAGGTATGGGGGCCTAAGCACAAACTACCCAAAATGGACAAAAAAAGGGCTCAGCACTGGTGGGGAAAGGGCCAGAAGTGATAGCATTTTAAAGGATTTTGTCTTAGGTGAAAGAATGGGGAGGTAAAAAAGTAAATGAGGAAAGAGAGAAATAAAAAAAAAGAAGAATCTTAAATTAGATGAAAAACAAATGAACAAATAATTCATTAAGGCCTGTATGGAAACAGCCTGCAATATATAAATAAGTCATGGTGGTTGGAAAGGGGCAGTAAAAGATGAAGGAATGGTAGGTCACCTTGACAAGAAGGATGTAAATGGTGACCACACTAACTCTCTCTTCATAAGAAGCTGAGTAGAATGTATAACAAATCTGTCTAGTCTATGTGTGTGACATAACATGTTCCACCATCTAATAAAGGTTATATAGATAGTATCCTTCCAGCTAGAAATATTCATTTTTTTAAAGTGGTGGCAATCAGTAAATTTCAGAACCATAACATTATTTTGCCAAACAGGAGACAAACCACCTAAAAATATATGAATCTTGTCAAACAGAACATTAGTAGAACATATATCATTACCTTTGTCCCAAACGTTTAGCCAAAATAAACTGACTTTTGAACATTCAAAAAACATGTGCATAACAGTATTAATTTCAGTATTACAGTACCAGCATTTTTTTGGGGGGGGTAAAAATAACCTGTTATAAAAAAAGAATACTGATTGTTTGGTTTCTTCAGAGCAACAAGTGGAATCAATCTTAGGCCAAACCTTGGTCTATGTTTGAAAGGGAAAAGTCTGGTAGAGGTAATTTTCCCATTGTATTTTGATTGTGGATTTTATTTTGTCTTTAAGAACTACATCTAAACTCTTATGGATGTAAAAAGCAATCACTTTAAGAGAAAGGTTAAAACTAGGAAATGCATCAGAAAGATTTAGTTGCGAGGCAACATGGAAGGACCAAGGTGTGGGATTAAAGCTTTTAGTTGTTTATATTGTAAAGCATAGGAAGAGGTTATATTAAATTTGTTTTTAAATTCATGAAATGTATATATACGGTCATTAGTGAAATGCTGGGCTACAGCTATAATTTTTTCATGCATTCAGTTTTTCCAGATGAGCATTCTGTTGTTTATTTTTATGATTTTATTGTACCATATGGAGAATTAAAGTTATTTGGGTGTAGGTGCATGCAAAGAAGTATGGAGTTGGCTAGGAATAAGGAATGTGTGATTGCAGGTGAAAGACAAGATTTGGGAATCTGTGAAATTTAAACTATGGGACCTTTAACAAGTTTGGCGGTCCGAGGACCACCAAAACCACCAGCATCATAGATCCCAATGGGGTGGAGGCGGTGAGAGTCGTGGTCACTGATCACAAGTCCTCTTTCTGCCACCCTTTTCATGGTGGGGTCGTGCCATGAAAAGGCTGGTGGAAAGCCAGTGCTGAGGGCCACAGGGTGCCCTGCACTGCCCATGCCCATGGCATTGGTGGTGCAGGTGCCCCTCTGCCAGCATCCTCGGAATGAGCACTCTCTGCACTGCGGACAGTGTGCATTCCTAGGGTGCTGTTGTGCCACGACATTGGTCTTGGCTCACTTAAGGGAGTCAAGGCAAATGTTGTGACAATGTTTCTGCCACACTGACCAGTTGACATGTCATAATATGATGTTTCTTCCGGTCAGCTTGTGAAAACATCATAATATGACTTTGGGGGGGTGACAGTATGACGGCAGCCTCCTCCACACGGTCTTGGCGGTCAGCTCATTCCTATCGCCAAAGTCACAACGAGGACCTATATCTTGAAATGAAAAGGGAGTAAAATGAGAATTTAAACGTTTTTGCCAAATAGGGGTGGTGGGGTCATATTCACTCAAACAAATGGTCCAAATCTGTTCAAGAGTAAGAACCAAGTGATAGCTGGAAAACTCCAGAAAAATGTATGCCCCCTCTGCATTTGGGTTGTTGGAGCCTACAGAATGATATAACTGATTCCTTAAGTTCCGTAAAAATTTCAGTAGCAGACTATAGATTAAAAAAATATTTTGGGAGATGAACTGGAAGCATAGATAATGTTAAATGTATTATTGCTAGCAGCATATTTTTACAGGTGTCAAATCTATTCCACCAAGATAAAAATAGAGGTGACCATACCTCACACAGCGTTATTATTTTTTGTTTAACAACCGCAAGGTTACTGGAAATGGTGTCTTTTATTGATTTAGAGAATGGAATACCAAGACATTTGATATGTTTGGAATTCCATTTAAACCCAGATTCATTAAACATCTCTTTGAGCTAATATTTATGTAGGGGCATGACTTCTGATTTGTCTATATTCAGCCTATACCCTGATATGCAGGAGTATTCTTTTAAAATCTTGAAGAATTTGGGAATTGTTGTGTGAGGATCTGGTACGAAAAGTGAAATAACGCCTGCTTAAGAAACACATTTAACTTCAGTATCTTCATTCATATATCCTGAAAACTGACTGGAGCAACTTATTTTTTTCTAAATAGGGCTTTGAAGCATGTATAATTTGTAAGGGAGATAGTGGCTTCCCTGTTTAATACTTCTATGAAAATTAAAATGAAGGGATTGTAAACCATTAACAAAAATTTAAATGTTGGGTGCTGAATATAACAAACTATTATACTTCCGAATTTGAGGGTTAAACCCATGCTATTTCAATGCATATAAACTAAAATCCAAATGCACACAGAGTTGAGTGTGATAACTGCATGTCAGCTGTGACACCCTGATGCCTGGTGAATAATGCATAAAAACGTTTTTGAAGTGTCAGTGGTATATCTGGCATTAAGAAATCTGGATTGCTCCATTCCAACTAAATCAGAGATTACTTTATCAATATGAAGAGACAGGATTTTTCACAGATCTTGCAATCAGGGAGACATGTTTGTAATTTCTTAAGGATTAAGCAGAGCATAACCCTAACAAATGTGCATTGTACAGCATTTAATGAATAGAAGTGCTGAATTAAAAATTACAGTTTTGGGATTAATATTTGAGAGAACTGGCAATAAAACTCAACAGAAATCCGTCTGGGAAGGGGCCTTATCTTTGGGCAATTTATTAATGGCTGTCTGTATTGCGGCAGCTGATATGTCAGTTTCTAAAGAGGAAAGGTCCACTGAGTGGGCTGAAATTTTAGGTATAGTATTAAACAAATTCTTTCATAGCATCTGGTAGTAGGCCGTGTTGTAGGGTATAAGCTTGTTTATAATATTCCATGAAAAACTCAAAAATGTTTAAATCAGTACAATGCCTATTACCAGAACTATTCAGGCGATATTTATTTTAGATTTTTGTTTTTTTATTTTTAAGTAATTTGCCAATGTTTTGCCAAACTTATTGTGGCCGTCATAAAACTTTGTGTGGACTTTCAATAAAGAACTACTTGCTTGTTCAACAGACTTTTTGTTAAAACCTAATTTGGCTTTAGTTAGGTGGGATAGAGTACCTTTGCAATTGGAGAAAAAATGTTTATATTCAAAAAGTTTAATATTTTTCAATAACAAGGAGGTTTCTTTGAATGAGATACTCTCTTTAGTTGCAATTGTGTCAATAATTGAGGGCCTCATTATGAGTTTGGTGGTCGGAACACCAGACCGCCATGTTAGCAGTCCTAAAAAGACTGCCATGTTGGCGGTCTTCCAGACTGACTTATTATGAGTCAAGCAGGCAGGACCGTCGACCGCCAACCAAAAAAGGCAGACCGGCAGCAAGCTCGGAGGACCGGAAATAGGCAGTTCGAACTCCAGCACCGACAGCACAGCAACCAACCACCGACAGTATTACAAGCCCAAAATCGCAGTGGCAGACACACATGGTGGTCAGCCAATGGAGGCCTGTGGAGGCTGTCACCAAAGTAACACACAGCAGCACATTAGATGGATTTGAAAACACCAGAGCTGACACACTTTGTCAGACTGGACACACCTGCAAAGGACACTATAAAACACACTACTTCACACACCACAGTCCTTTGCATTTACACTGCAAATCACTGAAGCTAGAGAAAATGATTTATCACACAGCACTGATACTAGGCACCATTTTATTTTCACCCTCACTTTTTATACCCAGCACACAGTTTTGTCCAGTCACATCCTTTTGCACCTACCCTCTTCAGTAAGTCACTGTCACATTTTTTTTTCACCATGTCACATTTTAAAAATCCACGTTTTTCTTGGGATGAGTAGGGAGTCATGCCTGATGAAATCATAGGAGTAGAGCTACAGTTGTTTGGAGCACAAGTCCAGCACACTCCTCTCAGTAGGAATATAGAAATGTTGTAGGCACCACCCTGTGCACAAAGGAGGACATAAGGAAGAGGTGGAATGACATCAGGGGCAAGGTATGTTCCCTAGTCTCCAGGCACCAGCAGCAGGCCGAGAAGACTAGTGATGGCCCTCACAGTGCCCCATTACATCTCTTTTCCTGGGAGGAGAAGGTCTTGGCCATCCTGAGGAATACCTGGGGAAGTTGAGTCAGGTAAGTCAGAACACTAAAAATGTCACCAAAATGCAGTTATCCATGCTCACTGCTCACCGTTTGCCACCTTTACTGTCACTCCACTAACCAGCCCAGTGTTCATTTGTCTAAAGACCAGTTTGGCAACTCACAATTGAAGTGTACTCACCTGGGGGGGATAACATTTGTGTACTGTGTGTAGTATAGGAAGTTACATGACTACAACACCCAGAAGGCATTGTTACTGAAACCACAAGTCCAGTGTTTCCTTCTCTAAATATTCTTGTTTGTTAACTCTCAATTGAAGTGTACACACCTAAGAGGATGCAATTTGTCAAATGTATGTAGTACAGGGACTGACATGACTACAACTCCTAGGAGGCACTGTTATATGGACTCCAGCCACTAGCACAGTGTCTTCTCCAAATACTCCTGTTTGTGAAATCACAATTGAAGTGTACTCACATGGGTGGATACCATGGGCTAACTCTTGGGAAGTAGCGGGTGTAACATGGCTTTATAGCCCAATAGCCCCTGTTTCTCCAAACCAAAACACCTACCCAGTGTTCTCTTGCCAAAATACACCTGTTAGTGAACTCTCAAATTAAGTTTAGTCAAATGGAAGTATACCAGTTGTCAAGTATGTGTAGTAGTGAAAGTGACTGCAAAGTCCGATAGGCACTGTTTCTGTAACTCCAAACAAACACCAGCACAGTGTTTACTTAGCCATATACCCTTGTTTGTCAGCTCACAAATGAAGTGTACTCACCTGGGGGACAACATATGGATGGTGTGTGAAGTAAAGGGACTGACATGAATGCAAATAACAGGAGGCTCTGATACTGTTACCCCAACCACCAGCACAGTGTCCTCCTCTCCAAATACTCTGGTATGGCAACTCATAAATTAAGTTTACTCACTTGGGAGCATAACATTTGTATAGTGCATGTAATAGAGAGAGTGACAGGACTGCAAATCCCAAGAGGCACTGATTCCATAGCTCAACACACCAGCACAGTGTTCCCCTGTCCAAAGCCCCATGATTACCAACTCACAAATTAAGTTTACTCACCTGTGGGGATACTATTTGTCAAGTGTGTGTAGTAGAGAGAGTGAGATGAATGAAACGCCCAAAAGGGACTGTTTTTGTAACTCCAAACACCAGCATAGTGATCACTTGCCCATATACCCATGTTTGTCAACTCACAAATGAAGTGTACTCACCTTGGGGGGGGCAACATATGGATGGAGTGTATAGTAAAGGGACTGACATGCATGCAAATCCTGGGAGGCTCCGATACAGTTCTCCAAACATCAGCACAGTGTCCTTCTCACCAAATACCCTGGTTGGATATCTCATAAATGACATTTACTCTCCTGGGGGCATAACATGTATATAGTGTGTGTAGTAGAGAGAGTGACAGGACTGCAAATCCCAAGAGTCACTTTTTCCACAACTCCAAACACCAGTACCAGGTCCCCTTTCCAAAGACCCCTGTTTGTCAACTCACAAATGAAGTTTACTCACCTGGGAGTATACTATTTGTTAAGTGTGAAGTAGAGGGAATAACATGACTGCAACTCACAGGAGGCATTGTTTCTCTGATTTGGACCACCAGAACAGTATACATTGGATTAAAGAGCCCATTTTGCCAAATCACAATGCAAGCGTACTCAGATGTGAGGCTAACATTTGCAAAGTGTGTGTCCCTAGAACAGTGTCAACTATCTTGTGCCCTCCCCAGACCAGGATCCTGAGACGCAGTGCAATAACTCTGACAATGATTGTCCAGGAACCAGTGGTGGAGGGCACCCTGTGGCAAGGGCACAGGGCTGTGGGAGGTAGGTTGCATGGCAGGGATGCTGTGGGCATGTGGGGGTGAGGCCACTGGGGATGCACCTGGCCAGGAAACCATCAGCCATGTTTTGGGGGTCTATCAGGAGTCTCAAGGCGTGATGGACCAAGTACTTGCTGAACTCCCAGAAATGAAGCAGCTACAGAGGGTCTTCCATCGGGAAAGGTATGAACAGTGGGAGGCTCACTATACCAACATGGCCTTCCTAACAGGGGTGCTGAGGGGGATTAACACCACCCTGATCAGGAATTGACCTTAACATATTTATACCAGGCCCTTTATCAGTGCCAGCCACTGGAAGGGAGGCACTGTCAGGGGAAGAATCTGCCCCTGTAGCAGCAGACCCCCCCATGCAAGCATGGACAACCAGTGTGGAATTCAGGAGGTGCAGATGGCAAGACACCCATTACTGCAAGCAAGTGACCTCTTACAAATGACCTCATTTGTGTGCCAGATATTCACTCTGTTAACTGTTCTTCAACCACCTTCCATTTCCAATGGGAGGAGTACACTGGACTTTGGACTTCCAATGGCGTTGCATCTACTACAATGATTTCATCGACCATGACTGAACCCTACACGTTTCGGTTCCATCATGCCCCAATTTTATTTTCTGCACAAATTTTCAATAAATCTACCTATCACAAAGTCATTGTCTACTTGCTTCTGTTCCACGTTTTGCTATGTAGAGATGCAAGATTATGTCAAGTAAACAAGGATGACACAAAATACTAATGCAAGGAGGGCTATGTTACAGGTACAGGGCCCTGCTAAGGATTTCTACCAATGGACAGAGATTGCTACAAGTGTCTGGTCACATCAAATATTTCATTGCACTGTACAGCACATAGGCTGTTGAAATGGCAGGTTGTCATAGCCAGGAATGGCTGACTTAAATTGTGTCAAGGTACACATTCCAAGGTACAGGCCCCAACCCCCCAAACCACGGAAGGAAGGTCCTTGTCAGACATTGTCCTGTAGAATAGGCAAACAGAAAAGTGGATGGTGTCACCAGCTTGAGCCTTATCACATGCCACACCAGAGTAATCCACCATCACACAAACCAAGGTACAGACAGAAGGCAGTACAACAGTTCCTGATGGCAGGCCCATCATAATCCAATGACCTTGCATCTAGTGGTATGACACAAACATACATCAGTATTGTCTCACAGTCTCTGTGGTCTGCAGTGATGAAACACATCTGCAGCTACATACAGGTCATACAACAGGAGTGGTTAGCCTATGTGAAGGGTGAATACCTTGCTTGCAATTGATGACAACATATTACATGCCCAAATGATGACACACATGATGCAATCAGGCCAATACAGTGCACTAAACAAGTCCAATGTGCACTTCAGACCTTCCACACAAATACTGTTCAAGATGCTGTGGCACAGGACTCATACACCCCATATCTGTCACCTACATTACCTGGAACAATCCATGTATGTTACCTGCTAATGTCACAACTCTGAAATGCCCACATGAGTATTTCATGGTGAAGAGACCTGTACAAAGGCAAAAAAAGGAGTATAGGCTTGAAAACATACATATTACACAAACTACATAGCAAGCATCTGGAAAGGAAATTATATTGCAGTGACCTGGGGTATGATGCTGTTCTGCATTATGAAGGAATCACAGGCTGAACCTGAATATTGGGCACAGACCTGTGAAATGTAGAGATACACCAAATACATAACTTGTATGTTGATGGAATAGAAGTGGATTCTGTTGCGGTATACTTGTTCATGGACCTGAGGTGAGACCAAGCCAAAATGTGTGCCATCAATGGCCCCAACCACATGTGGAATGTATGCAAAACCATAAAAGTCAGCCTTCACATGAGCTAAATCCTGACGTCAGAGAAACTGGACAAAGCTGTCCAGATGTTTCAACACTGCTGAGAGGACATCCTTCAACACTAGACTGAACATAGGTTGAGACATGCCAGTGGATAGGACCGCTGTATGTTGAAAGAACCCTGTGGCTAGGAAGTGCAATACTGACATGACTTGTACAATAGGTGGTGAGCTGATTGGATAACTAATAGCTGACATCAGATCTGGCTCCAACTGATGACCTAAGTCCACTATTATTTGCCTATTCAGATGATAAAAAAGGATAATGGGGCATTCTTCCATAGTCTGAAGGTCTGGCAGTGAACAGTAGACAGGAGGTTGTTGCATCCTCCCTCTACCTGGTTACCTATGTATGACAAGACATGATTTATAACATTATTCATTGTGTCCACAGCAACACACATGATGCATGTCAATAATATCATGTGACAAGGCATTTTTTAATGGATATGCATGGTAACCAGTAGACATCACAGCTGCAAATAACACAAGGGTCACATATGCCCCCCTCATGATTTTCCACACTTGTCCACAACATGTATATGGACCAAACTCCAAGATGTGCAACACAATTGCTCCTTGAAAAGTGACTGGATTTCCAACCACCAAACTGACAGTTGGTGGGGTGGACTGTGCCCCACTGTTAAATACCATCTGTGTCATGCAACATACTACAATGGGGTTTGAGTAGAAGGACCTACATGAAAAGACATGATAAGCATGTTTGAGAGGTCAAAAATACAGTTTTGGAGGTGTGACGTAGTTTCTAAAGCCCAATACAGCATTTCAGGCTTCCAAAACGGCAGCTGCCTGACCTACTCCACTGGCCATAAGGAACCACCCACAACCACCAGTGGAAGTCGTCATTTCGGTAGGCAGTTGCAACTGCGGCTGACACAGCCATATGCTAACGTTGTTGCCAGTGGCGGTCGCAGGCCAATGGCTGTGTCCACCAGCGGTGACTACCATGTACGTGGCGGACGTGACTGCCACGTTCTGCAGATTCATTCACTTGATTCCTGAAACTGCTGCCAGCAAGACCATCATAACCTGAGCTGCTGTGCACCACTTCGGGAAACACTTATGCCACATCCAGCAGGTGGTAGGGGCTCTACTGTCTCCACAAAGGAACTGTAGAGGCCAGTTGTTGAGGTACTACCCCTGTTTGAAAATCTCTATGGTTCACCAGAGGAGCAGATAAGTACCTCATGTGAACAATATTCTCTGTACTGCAACATCTATTCCCTCCCCACATGCTAGAATGTGCCCATATGTGCCAGTTAGGCTACCTATGTGCCTGTTGTTGCAATCTGTGTGGCATCAATGGGAGGGACAATGTGCAGATATTGGTGGCCAGTGTCATATGATAAGTTCAGTTACATTGTGTTGTGTGAGGTTTATGAGGTCCTAGATCATCCTTGTGTTGTATGCACATAACTAGGCGAGGAGACATTACTGCCATCAACTGACATCTCTTTCCTCATGATTGTTGTAAATGTCAGACAAAATGTATGTGCTTGACAGCGTGAGATGAGTATGCATGTTGCTAGTAAAGTGAGCAATGTGTAAACTGCAACATAGATTTCTAAAAGCATCTGCTCTTGCTAAACTGTTGTTTGGAAGACATATCTTGACTCACTCTGGCCTTCAGGTTGCTATATACATCACATGCCAAATTTCTGTTGGCTACATGGTGCACTGTCATGCATGGAAGTGATGGAAATGGAGTGTCATGTAGGTTCTGTCAGCTCAGCCTACAGAGACCAGGGCCTGTCACATGTATCTCTCAGTATGGGACCTAGTTTAGGCTGGGGTAGAGTTCATGTGGCTATGCAACTGTGGCATAGTCCCACTCCCCATACCCCAGTAGATCCTGTCAAGTGGCCAATATGAGGCTCTGTTGGCTAATTCTGCCTAGAATGCCTCATTCCTTAGACTAGAATTGAATGGGTAAATAATTAATCTAAGCCTTATGTGCAATTAGCATGATTGTCAATGTGTGTGCTAAACTCATTACAGGTCAATTACTACCATAGCTGTTGTCTCCTTCTCATATGTCATATTTGTCCTGTACAGACTTATTGTACAAATGACAGTCCCACAGTGCAGACATTGTGTTGATTCCTGGGAGGCCATGATAAGTGACTCAGTAGCTTGGTCACATAGAAGAAACTATACAACACATGCCTTTGTTTGTTGAATACCATCTCTGAAGGATGGACACATATGTCTAAAAGAGTGTTCTGTGGTACAGGTACATAGCACAGAACCCCACCCCCTGAAGTGGCATGAGTCTGCATATTTTATTGCACTTGTCCACACCTGGACAGGGAAGACACTTTCTGTACCCACCATGCCAGTCCCTTCATTGTTACTCATGTGTAATGTTTGGGCTTGTACTCTGGCAGTTGCTTGTAGAAACTGCATGCAGACAGAGTGTGAATGTGTTGGTCCATTCATGTCTAAGGAGTTTACCTTTCAGAAGCCACATATGTGTGATGTGTTTCATAGTGGTTCTCATCTCAGTACAGGTTGCTAGAACATGGGCTACATGATGTCAGTAAGCTTGCTTGGTCACTGCAGGTGGAAAAAATATATGTCTGTAGTCATGTCCCTGTACCTATTGGCTTGGGGAGTATTGACAAATAGGAAAGCCCTAGCTTGCTGTTACAGGCATGTATGTGACCCAACAATTTGTGATGAAACTTGTGATCATGATCTCTTGATTTGTCTTTTGCATCCATGCAGGTCAACGCCCATCAAATGAAGGGTTTGTGGAGAGCCATCACCTGTAAGGTGCGGTCCCTGGGAGTCCACAGCCCAGCGGAGCACTCACTGAAGGACCTGAGACACTGGGCCTAGAAGATTGCTGAGGTCCAGTTGTGGATGTCCTCCCAACGTGGGTTGGATGCCTGTGTGACCATGGCCCCCTTAATCCTGGCAGTGGCCTATTCAGAGCTTGATGGGCTTTTGAGGACAGCACAGCAGCCACAAGGGGGTGAGTACAGGGCATATTCCTGCCTGTCATATTGCAAAATGAATAAGTTAGGTTCTGACAGCTCCCCCATGTGCCACATAGTAGATGAATGATTGTTTGTGTAGACATGTCATGTGGTGCATACTGAAGTGCCTTGCCTGTTGGCTGAGGAACCTAGGACACAACTTGGTAGAATCCACAAACCACTTGCTTTCCAAGGACGATATATGGCTGAGTACATTGATCAACCAAGTACTGTTTGTTTTTGTAGTGTGTGTAATTTCTATGCAACAAACCACTACTCCTCAGTGTTACAGGCCAAAGGGAAGTAAATGATGGATCACTGGCATCAGCCGGGAGCCTGGTTCAATGAGTAAATAGGCATCGGCCTCCTAGGGTCCACTTGTCTTCAGCGTATAAAGGGGGCTGGTGCTTCACTGCAGTCTGTAATGTGAAGATGGACAACATACATGTGACAGAGCTTACATTGTTCTTTGGGTCAGTTATAGATCAATACTTTCCCTTGGTAAGTGGGGAATGTCCATCAGCATAATGTATGTGCCATCACTATTTACAACATTCCTTGAGTCTATATGCCAACATGTGTCCCTTTCTCTTTGGAAAACATTTGTAAATTGCTGTTTCATGCATGGTCTACCTATGTTTAAAGGATGATGCCAGTATTCCCTCACATATATGTGCATGGCAAACTGTATGTGGAATGGGGCATTTACAATGGGTGTACATTTCATGTTGTGCAACATACTGGAGAGTGCCACCATTGTTTAATGGCTGACACACTCCCTCATGCATCATAGCATGTCATTTGGCATGTACAAATGCAGTAGCAATGAAGGACATGACAACTAGGCCTAGAGTATTGAGCCACAATGTGCATTACCATTCCCTTGATGTGACATCATGTGGAAAAGTGCACAGCACGTGTGTAATGGGTAAGGTTTGTGACCTGACTGTTGACCAACATCATGGAGTGATCTGTTGTGATGTTGGAATCACATGTTTGGGTAGAAACATTCATCCACAGACACCTGGGTCTGCATGACAATAATGGGTACAATGATGTAGCATCCAATTGAGCAATATGTCGAGGGCCTTCAACAAGTACTCGCAAGTCTCTGGGACTCTCCAACACCCAAGGGATTAATGGCGTCGACTGATGCACTGAGAGTATGTAATTGCAAGAGGTGCCAGACATTAGTGGTGATTACCCTAGGGCTTGCTGATTCATTGTGTTATTGATTTTGGGGTCAGCTCTCCCTGACATATTGCACATGATGTCCACAGTGTCCATTTCAATGTCAAATGTGTGGCTTATCAAAGCAACATTAATACTACCTCTGTGACTCTATTGGGACAAATATCACTTGGTAAAGTGTGCATAGTGCAACTGCTTCCAGTGTGACATGAGTATTTCCATGTTACCTTCTCCATGCTATTGTACTTTTGTCTTCAACGTGGCATGATTTTGGAGCATCAATCCTTATTGTTGGGTCATTATGTGTGTGACAAATAGATGTGTGCCAACGTTGCGTGGGATCTGTGGGAATGTATTTGGCATTGACCTACTATTGTATGATAACAGGTAACTAAGGTCTGCTCCGTGGGGTAAGGCTTTGAGGGTGATGTGGTCTCCTACTTTTTGAATGGTTATTGTGATTGCACAACTTAAGCCATGCAATTGTAGTTGTTTGAGATACTGATTTTCCTATGGGGAGTTCAGATTGCCATCATACATATGGTATGGCACATGTATGGACCAATGTGGTGGAGCTTGTTGCTGGGGCCCACTTGATATCATGGTAATGTTTGCTAACCAGAGCTGTTGTTCAAGTGTGATAATGGATATGTGAATACTCTTTTTCACTTTGCTATTGCAACATCAGCTCCGGCAAGTGAAGGGGACGGGGCACAGTTGAGCAGGGAAGCATCTGGCCATGGGAACTTGGGCCAAGACACCATTGATGCAGAGTGACCAAATGGCCTAAAGGGCGAGGGGAGTGCCACGGGGGAGACCCCAACATTCTCTTCATCATTAGATTATTCCTCCAGTGGATACTCCCTAGTGGTGATAGACCCATCGGGACATCCCCCTGTACCATCTTTGTCCACAACCCCCATTCTATCACTGTGCTCCCTGTTGCTCCCCACCCAGTTGGCTGTGCCTGCTCGCCCAGGAGGCTGAGTGTCTCCTTTGCCGCAGGAACCCTTCCCCAGCCCCTGTTCCCCTGCTGCCCTCAGTGAGGAAGCTATTGAAGTCCTGAGAAGTATCTCTGTGGGTCAGTCAGCCATTGTGAATGCCATCCAGGGATTTGTAACCCAACCCCAACAAACAAATACATTCCGGGAAGTTATTCATGGCGCAATGGCTGGCCTACAGAGATTATTTCAGTCTCTGGCCTCCTCACTGATGGCAGCCAGTCACGACCATCTTCTGCCCCCCTACACCTCCCTCTTCCCAATCCAAATCCCCCTACCTCTACCTACCAATGCACATAGACTGATCTGCACACATCCACCTTAACACGCAAGAAGAGCACACACAGACACAAGCACTGCAAAACACACTGGCATGCAAGCAAACAACAGACACCCACAGACACAATAACAGTCACCACTTCCCCAGAGACCCCACCACCACCATCATTACACACACAATTTCAATATACCCACAGGCACCACCACAACAGTCAGTGACACACCCACCACACCCAGCATACCTGCAGACACCACACGAGCAGACACCCAGACATCCACCACTAGCACTATACCTGCAGACACCACACTTAGAGACATAAAAACATCCACCACATGCAGAATACCCGCAGCCACCAGAAAAATAACTAACCAATGACAAGCATACCTCCCAGAAGCACGCACACAAAATCCACCCCAACACTAGCAAACTACCATTCCTTTGATCTCCAAATCCCCACCCCCTTCTGCTGACCATCCCCGTATCCCAAAGCAAGTTTTTTTGTTTGACATTGACCTTTCCTCTGTTCCCTCCACCCTAAAAACAATGACTTTACCTTGATTTTATTGGATTTCCTGATTGTAAATGGGAAATTAAACAGGGCAGGTAAGTTCAGTGCACCACTGGCTTTAAATATATGTGTCAGCCATGGAATGAAGAGACTTAGCAACCTTTGATCATTTCCCTATTCACATTTGCCTTGGAATTAGACCACACGCTATCCCACAATAAAAGGGATGCCATTTTGGCCAGATCATCAATATACAGTACATAAGCCTGAGCTTCGAATCTAAGATAAAATGAGGGTTCATAGGTGGTAAATGCAAAGCTCTCCTGCAAATGTGGTTTTCCTCTATCTGAAGGGTATCAGTGTTACCAAAACCCCACAATCCCACCCGATAAAGAACCGCAGAAACACACAGAGCATTGTAAATATTGAAAGTTGGGGAAACTGTACCCTTCTAATTTACTGAGGTAAATTAAGAATAGCTCCAGATACTTTGCTAAGAGTTTTAATATGTGTATACCATGTCCCCACACTGCTAAAGATAATCTACAAATAATTAGAATAATTTACACTTCCTAAAGGGTTTCCCTTAACCATAAGCTTAGCAATAGGCTTCTTACCTGGACTGCAAGCCATGACTTGCAATTTGCTATAATTTGTGACCAGATTCCACTCACTCGTAAAAGTTATAAAGGAATCCACTGACAATTGTAAGGCTCCTGGGGTCCATTCTATGAGTACCACCTCACCTGCATAAAGCGGTGCCGGCACTGATGCATGTTTAATTATCACAATGTTACTGGAAACTGTAGCCAGTGTGGAACACAGGTTATTAATGTAAACCAAATAGAGCAGTGGGGCCAGAATGCAACCTTGGTGCACCCCCAATGTACGTGGGAAAGGATCAGGCAATTCATCTGCCCTGCCAAACGGGACCCTTGCCACCAGATTCTCATTTATGCTGGGAGTACAAAATGTTCAATCCCTTGAGATATAGGGCATTATGATCACTTCATTCCATAGCAAGAATCCCTCCTTGCGAGAACCATGGTAAAAAACTACCGGTGGTGAATATGTAATCTATGATTGAAGCACATCCATGCCCCCTGAACGAGGCCATTGACTTGCTATTTACTCCAAGCAATTCTATTGCTATTGCTTCTTCTATGTTAAACAAGTCTTTAAAAAGGCTACAGATAGGATTTAAGAAATCATTATCATAAAAATTAACCAGATTAAAAAAAAAAACTTCTAAGTTCATCCTTCATGAATAAGGTCTGAAAAGCCTGGTTTCTAGTCTACACGGATGTCACTTTTACCTTAAAGTTGATAATAATCCACACATAAAGGCTCCCATTTGGCCTTTCCCGGCAGGAGGGCATAGCTGACAAGAGTAGCATACAAAACCCGGACATTGGTCCTCGTTTGTTTTCCAAGTTTCCTGCAATACAACATAAGTAGTAGCTGACTAAGGGCCTCATTATGAGGCTGGCGGTTTCAAGGCTGCCAGTCTCATGGTGGTGGTCAGACTGCCTCACTCCTGGTGGTCCGACCGGCACATTACGACCCTAGCAGTCAGACTGCCAGGGGACCCCATCCCCACCAAGAACATGGTTCTTGATGGGCTGATGTGGTCGGATTTGTGGTCAGCCACAGCTGGGCTGAGTTCAGCAACGCCTTGCTGATCATGATTCCCCTTTCCACCGGCCTATGCCTGGCAGTTTAACCTCCATGAAAAGGATGGTGAGAGGGAAGTGCTGGCCGCCACAGGGGGGCCCCTGCACTGCCAACGACCATGGGCAGTGCGGAGTGCAGGAAGTGCAGGAATTCCCTGCCTAGCAGCCTCGGAATGCGTACTATCTGCATTGCAGACAGTGTGTATTCCAAGGGTGCTGTTTGGCTACTCAATTAGTCTCGCCTCCCTAAAGGGAATGACAAATCTTTCGGGTGTCCCAGCCTTGTGAGTTACGAACACGCCAAGGTTTTTGTTCTAACAAGGAATTTCTGAAGCCAAAGCCTAGGATGCCTTCAACTCCTGGTAGATCATCCCTGAACAAGCAGAATTAGAACTGAGAGCACAAATCTATCTGTACACATGGCTGTAGCAGTTATTTATCTCACTTTTAGGGACATCCTCACGAGCCCTGATATCAGATATGCAGGACAAGTAACATAAAAAGGATCACTGACATGATATTGGAACCAACAATAATGTGCAACAAAAATATTGTGTCAAAAATATTGCTAGGAAATATATTGTTTTTCTATACTTATAAAGGTAAGTACAAAAATATTGAAAAAAATATTGTTTCACATTAATAGCATTGAAACAACATACAAAAATATTAATATAGAAATATATAATATATAGTACTAAATCTTACATATTTTAATATGTGCCATAAATATAATGTTAGTTAAATGAATCTAACCAATAGTTATTACTATATAAAATATATACTTCTATAAACAAATATTTTAAAGTACTAAACAAATACTAAAAAAACTAAAAAAACTAAAAAAGACATTTACAAAAAAATTAAAATTGAAACTAATGAAAATATATACAAATACTATACAATTAAAACAATTAACAAATATTAATAATAAATGCATTTACAAATATTAGGAAATGTATTTAAGCAGGAGAATAATATAAACACTATGCCCAGAACAGTACTGAAAGTGTAGAATTTCAGAGGGCCTACTCTAGTCTAAGGAATAGTAAGGAAAGCATTGGATTTTGGAGAGTCAAGATTTACTTTTCCCACTCCAGCCAGGGCAACAGTCGAGAAAGCACTGGACTTCAAAGGGGTAACATTTACTATTCCCACTCCAGTCTGTGCAAGAGTAGGGAAAGCACTGGTCTTTAGAGGGGTAAAAATTACTATTCTGACTTTGGTCTATGCAACAGTAGGGATAAGATGTACAATTCCCACTCCAGTCTGAGTAACAGTAGAGAAAGCGTTAGACTGTGGTGATATAGAATTCACTATTTCCACTCCAGTCTGTGCAGCAGTAGGGAAAGCATTGGACTTCGGAGGGGTTAAAATTACAATACGCACTCCAATCTAAGGGCCTGATTACGATCTTGGCAGATGGAATACTGCACCACAAACGTGACAGATATTCCATTTGCTGTATTATGAGTTCCATAGGATATAATGGAATTGTAATTTGGAGGATGGGATATCCGTCATGTTTGTGATGGAGTAACCCTGTCCGCCAAGATAGTAATCAGGCCCTAAGCAAAATTAGGAAAAGCGTTGGATTTCGGATGGTTAAAATTACTATTCCTACTCCAATTTAAGGAACAGTAGGAATGTATTGGAATTCAGATGGGCAAAATTTACTACTCCTACTCCAATCTGAGCAAAACTAGGTAAATTACTTCACTTCAAGCGCATTACATATTTGAATACCCATTTTCGTTTAGAAAAGTATAAAACTCTTATTGTACAATTTATTATTTAACATAATATATATATACAGTAAATCAATTTACAAAATGTGCAAACATTGGAATAATACATTTTCAATTTTAAAATATTGGTTATTTAATTCTACCTTAACTTGCCACCTATACCCTTACATGCTTATCAACCAATAACTAAAATACATAAGTATAATACAACTTACATAGTTGTTAATGAATTAAATAACTAATCAACAATAACGAATAAAATAATAAATAATGAACTTCCCACCCAACAACCCTATAACCCCAGCAGACCACACCGAAAATATACCTAATATAAGTATTACACAATTTACATAATTATTAATCAATATCTAATTATCCAATAATAATAATTATTTATTAAATATTACTCAATTCACTTCCCACTCTATGCCCCTACAATTCCAGCAACCCATACCTAAAATATACCTAAAATAATTCAGCATTACACAATGTATATACTTATCACACCAGTAATAATACATTATGTATGATTAATTAATAATTGCTTAACTAGTTTCCTACCCATTACCCCTACAGACGAAACCTAACCTAATTTTTAACTAATAGAAATTAATATTAAATAATTTACATAATTAATGATCAAGTAAATAATGTAAAAAAAAATAAATTTTTTTTTTTAATTATTACCTAATTACCTTCTTACCACATATCCCGACAAACTCAGCAAGTTGCACCTAAAATATAATTAATTAAATTATTATTACATAATATACATAATTAATATCAATCATATATTTAAAAATGATTACTTAATTAATTTCCTACCCTGTCCCTGTTCTAACTCAACCCACTACGACACTATAAACTACTAACAATTAAATTTAAAATTTGAAATCACTTAAAATTACAAGCTATATTTTAAAAAATTATAACAATTATACAATAATAACACAAAAAATTTATATCTGAACTTAACACATTAAAATAATTAAAAAATACATTATTTTCAACTATATTATTGAAAATGATATTAACAACAACTTTATTCTTGATAACGATATTACTTACCTGAAAAATGACAACAATATTTTTGCATTTACTACACAAAGACAATAGCAAACCAAATGACCATGTGAACTTGGGTATTTAAACAAAATGTACGCAAACGGAACTCATTTATGCAATTTACAAACAAACAGCAGAAAACCGTTACAATTCAATCAAGAGCAATCCAGCATGTTGTACATATTTTTAGCCATTTCACCCTGAGTTATTGTGCACTGGAAAATGCAAACATATAGTAAAAAGGAAGTGAAATTCTATAACCAAAAAAATAGTGTGAAACAGTGTGTATAAAAAAGGTATATTGCTTTTAGCAAACATCGATATATAATATTCTCACCAGAAAATCCAGAAACACTAGGTTGAAATCACTTAGGGGGTCATTACAACATTGGCGGTAAAAGGCGCTAACCGTCGTGCAGAAGACCGCCGGAATACCGCCGCAGCCCGCCAAAACACCGCTGCTGCGGCGGTATTCCGCCACAGCTATTATGACACACATCTTGGAATCCGCCGAAATTCAGACACCCACACAACACTGCCACACCAAAGGTCAGTGATAAACTGGCGGAAACAAAACCTCCACCTCCACGCCAACAGAAACACGCCCATGCTATTACGACCTACGAATCCACGCGGTGGTCTTTCAACCGCGGTATTCCATTGGCGGTACACACCGCCGTGCTCAAAATACACACACATCTCCAAAACATCGCCACATTGAACAATTCCAAATACACACACCTGATACACATACAAACAACACTCCCACACACCCCACACAATATAAAACACACACCCACATCACCCACAAACCCCTACGACAAAAAAATTACGAACGAATGCCAGAGAGAGAGCACAGAATAGACAACCCCATCACACAGAGGCACACAACACCATCACCCACTCAACATCCACGCACAAAACACCACACACCACTACACTCACCACACTCATCACCACATACACCACCCCACACATCACCCACACCACACCATGTCACGCCAAAGACACGACCGCTTCTCCGAGGAGGAGCTGAGGGTCATGGTGGAGGAAATCGTCTGGGTAGAGCCACAGATATTTGGCTCACAGGTACAGCACACATCAATAGCCAAGAAGATGGAGTTATGGTGCAGAATAGTGGACAGGGTGAACGCCGTGGGACAGCACCCAAGAAATAGGGAGGAAGGTGTGTTCAACGGTCTCCAGGCACAACATCGCGGTACAGCGGACTGGCGGCAGACCCCCACCTCCTCCCCCACAACTAACAACATGGGAGGAGCAAGTCTTGACCATCATGCATCCAGAGGGCCTCGGAGGAGTCGGTGGAGGATGGGACACTGGTAAGTCCAATCTTAACTATCAAATCCCCCACCCTACCTGCATGCTATCACACACCCCCACCCTCACACCCTCCCCTTTCACTCCAAATCCTCACTAATCTACCCATACCACAAACCACCCATCCTAACACCAAGCCCTGCATGACACAACTAAGCATGGACACCCCTCACTAAAGCATGCCCACTGCACATACCCAGAAAACCCCCCCAACCATCATCACACAAACCCACACACGGGAATGCTTGCACTGGGGTACACAAACACCCACCCATTGCACACCATTACACACACACATGCAATAATCATGCTCTTATGCCCAAGCAGGAACACGAAGGAACTTCACCACACCAGAGGGTCCAGACAACACCACTCCACCCCCAGAAGAGGCCCACATTGACAAGAGCAGCTCTGCCCTACTGGATCCTGATGACCAGCCCGGACCATCGTGGGCCTCGGGACAGTCGGTTTTCCTTGCACAGGCACAGCCCAACACCGACCTTCCACCCTCTAGTAACACCAGCACAGCACCCACCCAGCGGGCCCAAACCTCCCTACCCAGGACAGGTCAATCAGCGGTGTGTCCACCACTACAGGGAACCCAGGATAACCTGCCACCCCAACAACAACAGGGACCTGGGGGCAGTGGTAGTGGGCACACGGTCCAGGGGATGGAGGCACTGGACACAGGGGAACTGGGAGGGCTGCTGTGCGACAGGTGGAGGACAGGCCAAGGGAACCCACTCTCCACAAGGCCCTATCCTCCATCATGGGAGCATACCACCACTCCCAGGAGACGATGGTCACGGTCCTGGACAAGTTGCAGGAGACCCTGCGCCTGCAGGATGAACTGTATTTGGGGTTCAGGGAGGAGCTCAGGACCATCAGCTCCGCCCTGGGCACCATCGTAGGGGTGCTGAAGGACATACAGAAGACCTTGTGGGACACCGTGGCACTCCAAGGGGCCCCTGACACTAGCCAGGAGGATGAACTGCCCACCACCTCCGCCGGCGCAAGTGGACAGGACGCCCCGCCACAGGACCAACACACCAGCACCCCACCCCCTGCAGACGGACAACCACCACGCAAGCGGGCCCTGAGATCCAGGAACAGGACAGAGCAAGATGGCAAGATCCCCGCCAGGAAATGAGACCACCCTGATTGTCACCCCACTGTCCCACTTTGTTACCCTCTCCATACTTAAACTGCACCAGCTCCACTTCCTAAGCCCAGATGGGCAGTGCACCTGTGAGACTAATAGACTGGACTCTGCCATGGACATTCCTCCGCCATCACCCATCCTCATTTTACAAACCCCTCACATTTCAGAGCACTTCAATAAACACCCTTGAAACACAAAACAATCTGGAGTCAGTCTGTGATTTAGTAAATATGTATTATCAATGACAGTGTCATAATGGGTTTACCATTGTAAGGCTAACATACCTATGTCACACATCACAAGCACCTGAAGGATGTAAGCAGTTGACACGTAGGTAACCACACCTGTGAAACCGTAATGGAAGGGTACAACTCAGTTTCCAAATAGTGATTTAAATCGAAAAACAGGATAGAGGTAGACGTGTGAAAGTTAATGTAATGCTAAAAATGAAAATGTTCTCACCTGTGTCTCACTGGAAATATTGCTGTATGACTGACTCCCTGTTGTCTTCTTCCTCAGCTTCATCCTCATCACTGTCCACAGGCTCCTCAGACTCCACAGCTGCTACAACACCGTCATCTGGATCACCCTCCTGCAGAAAAGGCACCTGGCATCGCAAAGCCAAATTATGGAGCATGGAGCAGGCGATGATGATGTCGCACACCTTCTTCGGTGAGTAGAATAGGGATCCACCTGTCATATGGAGGCACCTGAACCTGGCCTTCAGGAGGCCGAAGGTGCATTCGATCACCCTCCTAGTCCGCCCATGGGCCTCATTGTACCGTTCTTCTGCCCTGGTCCTGGGATTCCTCACTGGGGTCAATAGCCAGGACAGGTTGGGGTAACCAGAGTTCCCTTAATAGCCGTACACGGTGCCTCTGGAGTTGACCCATCATATCAGGGATGCTGCTATTCCGCAGGATGTAGGCGTCATGCACTGAGCCAGGGAACATAGCATTTACCTGCGAGATGTACTGGTCTGCCAAACAGACCATCTGAACATTCATGGAATGATAACTCTTCCTGTTCCTGTACACCTGTTCACTCCTGTGGGGGGGGACCAGAGCTACATGGGTGCCATCAATGGCACCAATGACGTTGGGGATATGTCCGAGGGCATAGAAGTCACCTTTCACTGTAGGCAAATCCTCCACCTGAGGGAAAATGATGTATCTCCTTACGTGTTTCAGCAGGGCAGACAACACTCTGGACAACACGTTGGAAAACGTAGGCTGGGACATCCCTGATGCCATGGTCACTGTTGTCTGAAAAGACCCACTTGCAAGGAAATGGAGCACTGACAGCACCTGCACGTCAGGGGGGATTCCAGTCGGATGGCGGATTGGTGACATCAGGTCTGGCTCCAACTGGGTACATAGTTCCTGGATTGTGGCACGGTCAAACCGGTAGGTGACGATGACATGTCTCTCTTCCATTGTCAACAGGTCCACCAGCGGTCGGTACACCGGAGGATTCCGCCATCTTCTCATATGTCCCAGCTGACAGTGCCTACGAAGGACAACAGCGAAGAACCAGTCATTATTCCTCCAGGTATGTACCCACAGTTACACACAAGACTACACC
Organism: Pleurodeles waltl; assembly: GCF_031143425.1. Taxonomy (NCBI): domain Eukaryota; kingdom Metazoa; phylum Chordata; class Amphibia; order Caudata; family Salamandridae; genus Pleurodeles; species Pleurodeles waltl. Next base: position 1,018,280,388 of record NC_090439.1, read on the forward strand.
ACTCACAAAACCCTTCCTGTATGTGTGTTGAGTGTAGGCCTAGCTATGTGTGACGCAGTAGTAAATGAAGCCATGTGGGCCCCTGAAATGGCGGCTGCCTGACCTCTAAACTGGGACAATGGGATTGTGGGGTAACTTCGCTGGCGTTGCACACCGTCGCGGTAGGCGGTTGTAGACCGCGGCACAATGCTGCACCTATGGGTCCCAGGAGCCAATGAACAGGTGCGCCGGCGGTGATGATGCGCCCCGCCGCGGACGTCACCGCCGCGGACGTCACTGCCATTTTCTATCTGTTCAATCACTAGATACCTGACCTTCGACAGGAGAGGACCTACACTGCAAGTGCTGCTGTGACCTCGGTCTGGAAGCAACGATGGCTGCTGCGTCTGGGGAAAGGGCCCCTGCCTTCACTGCACAGGAGTTGGAGAAACTGGTTGACGGGGTCCTCCCCCAGTACATGCTACTCTACGGTCCTCCAGACCAACAGGTTAGTACACAGGGAGCACGTTGTATGGGCTAGGCCTGGGTGGAGAGGGCTGGTTGGAAGAGGGAAGGGGGCAGAGTTCATAGAACAACAATGCATGGGAATGAATGGGCCACATGGCCAGAGTAGGGAGGGGGCCACTCACAACGACGGTGCAGTTGTTAATGACTGTTCCTCTTCCCTTGTGCATGTCATGTAGGTCAGCGCCCACCAGAAGAGGGACATTTGGCGTGCCATCGATAAGGAGGTCCGGACCCTGGGGGCCCACCAGAGACGGGGCACCCACTGCCGTAAGAGATGGGAGGACATTCGCCGCTGCAGCAAGAAGACGGCGGAGGCTCAGCTGGGGATGGCCTCCCAACGTGGGAGGGGTGCCAGTCGCACCATGACCCCCCTGATGTTCCCGATCCTGGCGGTGGCCTACCCGGAGTTGGATGGGCGCTTGAGGGCATCACAGCAGACACAAGGGGGTGAGTACAACCTCATTCTGCTGACTTTGCGCATAGTGGAGGGGTCTAGGTGGGGGAGGTGGGCTCTGGGTGACCCTAGGCCAGGGCGAGTTAGGTAGGCAAGGCCCCTCCGTAATGTAGGCCATGTGGCACTCTACCCCACCTCAGCAAAGTGCCAAGTCGAGGTACAGTTGTCTCTGTGGCATACATATGCGCAGATGTCCACCATTGCCATGTAGGCAATATCCCAGAAATTGCGGGCATATTTATACTCCGTTTGCGCCAAAATTGCGTCATTTTTTTCGACGCAATTTAGACGCAAAACTAACTCCATATTTATACTTTGGCGTTAGACGCATCTAGCGCCAAAGTTCATGGAGTTAGCGTCATTTTTTGGCGTGAACACCTTCCTTGCGTTAATGAGATGCAAGGGAGGCGTTCCCGTCTAAAAAATCGACTCCGAGGCATGTGCGTGGGATTTATACTCCTGGGCAAAAATCACGCCCGGGAGTGGGCAGGTCTAAAAAAAACGCTTTAGCGCCGGATTTTAACGCCTGGGTCAGGGCAGGCGTTAAGGGACCTGTGGGCCCAGAGGTGCCCCCTCATGCCCCCAGGGACACCCCCTGCCACCCTTGCCCACCCCAGGAGGACACCCAAGGATGGAGGGACCCATCCCAGGGACATTCAGGTAAGTTCAGGTAAGTATATATATTTTTTTTAAATATTTTTTTTTGGCATAGGGGGGCCTGATTTGTGCCCCCCTACATGCCACAATGCCCAATGACCATGCCCAGGGGACAGAAGTCCCCTGGGCATGGCCATTGGGCAAGGGGGCATGAGTCATGTTAATGGCGTCTGGGCGTCGTGAAAAAATGGCGCAAATCAGGTTAAGTCGATTTTTTTGACTCAACCTGACTTGCCCCATTTTAAGACGCCCATACGCCATTTTCCCCAACGCCGGCGCTGCCTGGTGTACGTGGTTTTTTTCCACGCACACCAGGCAGCGCCGGTCGGCTAACGCCGGCTAACGTCATTCTATAAATACGGCGCCCGCATGGCGCTTCAGAATGGCGTTAGCCGGCGCTAATTTTTTTGACGCAAAACTGCGTTGGCGCAGTTTAGCGTCAAAAAGTATAAATACGGGCCTGCATGTGCAGAGGGCAGGAGCACGGCGTAATGCAGGGGGCTGCTGCGTCTGTCTTGTCCGCCAACGGTAGCGGTAATCCATGCACTAAAACTCTCTTTCTTCTGTCTCCCCCCATTTTTCTGCTCTTCCTGTCCTTTTGTACATCAGCATCAACAGGCGGAGGTACAGTGGCACCGGAGCACGAGGGAGCTGCATCCCACATGGCCATGGAGGGCCACACCACAGACTCTGAATGCACCAGTGGGACCGAGGGCGAGGGGAGCTTCACGTCGGCCACCGGATCACCAAGCAGCGACACGGACTCGTTCGCCGATGGGGGCTTCCTTGTGGTGGTGGCACCATCTGTGCCCCCCACCTCTACAGGTACAGCCGCCACCTCTCCTACCAGCCCCGCCCTCCCAGCAGCCCCTCAGCGTTCGCCCCGTGCCCGCTCACCCAGGAGGGTGGGCATCACCTTCGCCCCAGGCACCTCAGGCCCTGCCCCAGTCACCCCTGCTGCCCTCAGTGAGGAGGCCATTGACCTCCTCAGGTCACTCACTGTTGGGCAGTCTACCATTGTGAATGCCATCCAGGGTGTAGAACAAGAGTTGCAACATGGTAGTGCATTCCTGGAGGGTATTCATTCTGGTCAGGCTGTCCTTCAGCGAACCCTGCAATCTCTGGCCTCAGCACTGATGGCAGCCATTGTCCCTGTCTCTAGCCTCCCCCCTCCAACTGCCTCCACCCAGACCCAATCTCCTGTACCCCAGCCCATCCCAAGCACACCTACAGACCAGCATGCACACAAGTCAACACACACAAGTAGCTCAAGCAAACATAGGCACCACACACACCACAGGCACTCACGCAAGCCTCACCCACGTACAGACACAGCAACATCCACTGCCTCCACTGTGTCCCCCTCCTCCTCTTCTCCCTCCTCCCTCCCAGTCTCATCTACACACACACCTGCATGCACCACATCTACAGGCACCATGAATCGCACAAGGACACCCAGCACCACAAGCCGCTCACCTGCACTCACCACCTCCACTGCCATTTACACGTCCCCTGTGTCCTCTCCCAGTGTGTCTGTGACACCCCCTCCCAAAGTACACAAACGCCGGCAATCACTCAACCAACATCCATCCACCTCACGACAGCCTCCAGTACCTGCACCTGCACCCAAAACACCTAAAGTGACACCTCTGACAACCACCTCCTCTTCTTCCACTCCCAGACCCCCTCCAACTACCCATCCCAGTGTTCGTCAGAAACTGTCCCTCTGTAAAGTTGACCTTTTTGCCCCCCCTCCAATTCATCAGTCCCGTCGTAGCGCCTCAGCCAAAAAGCCTCCAATACCAGTGGTGCCTGTTCAAGGTTTGTGGAGTGCACCGGCCACCAGGGCAGGCAGTAGGACCCGGAGCCAAGGCACTGGCAGCCCAACCCCTGTAAAGGCCCTAAAATTGGAGAGTGGACGACGGGACCGTGTTAAGACTCCTGGTGGGAAAACAACTGACATGGGTTCCAAGGGGATTGGAGAGTCAGCTGTGACTCCACCAAAGGTGGGGAAGGGCCAGAGGAAGTCTGCCCAGCCTGTTGTGAGTGTCACGGCGGAGTAGTGCGCCATCATTTCCGGCGGTCGACACACAACCGCCAGCACCGTCATCACTCGTCAGGAGACCACCGCGGGAGCCACAGCCAAGGAGGGCCCAAGTATCGTCACTGGTCAGGAGACCACCGCCGGAGTCACAGCCCAGGAGGGCCCAAGTATCGTCACTGGTCCAGAGACCACCACCAGAGTCACAGCCCAGGAGGGCCCAAGTATCATCACTGGTCCGGACACCACCGCCAGAGTCACAGCCCATGAGGGCCCAAGTATTGTCACTGGTCGGGAGACCACCACCAGAGTCACAGCCCAGGAGGGCCCAAGTATCGTCACTGGTTCGGAGACCACCGCCAGAGTCACAGCCCAGGAGGGCCCAAGTATCGTCACTGGTCCGGAGACCACCGCCAGAGTCACAGCCCAGGAGGGCCCAAGTATCGTCACTGGTCCAGAGACCACCGCCTGGAGGGCCCCGGCTGCCACAGCCCCGCTGGGCAATGATAGAACTTCATGCCAAACACCAATGCCCAGTGTAGAGAAGGTCATGCCACACACCAATGCCCAGTGTAGAGAACATCATGCCACACACCAATGTCCGTAGCAGAACCGCCATGGCAAAGCACCGCTGAACAGTCCAGAACCGCCATGGCAAAGCACCGCTGAACAGGGCAAAGACCGCCATGGCAAAGCACCGATGAACGGGGCAAAGACCGCCATGGCAAAGCACCACTGAACAGGGCAAAGACCGCCATGGCAAAGCACCGCTGAACAGAGAAAAGACCGCCATGGCAAAGCACCGCTGAACAGGGCAAAGACCGCCATGGCAAAGCACCGCTGAACAGGGCAAGCACTGGGTAGGAATGAATGGCCCGCCACATCAGGCATCCTTATCCCATGTGCAGCTGGGACAGTGACAGGACAGGAACTTTCACGGGAAGACTCATCCAGTCTGGGCACCCGTCCCCCCCAGTACCAGTAGAGACCTGCATCTACTTGAGTGACTGTGGCTTTGCACTCCCCAGGATGGTAGAGTGGGCAACCCACCCACTGTAGAGACTTGAGATACTGTGGCTTTGCACTCCCCAGGATGGCACAGTGGGCAACCCACCCACTGTAGAGACTTGAGAGACTGTGGCTTTGCACTCCTCAGGATGGTAGAGTGGGCAACCCACCCACTGTAGAGACTTGAGAGACTGTGGCTTTGCACTCCCCAGGATGGCACAGTGGGCAACCCACCCACTGTAGAGACTTGAGAGACTGTGGCTTTGCACTCCCCAGGATGGCACAGTGGGCAAGCCACCCACTGTAGAGACTTGAGAGACTGTGGCTTTGCACTCCCCAGGATACATCAATGGGCATGGAGCCCCGTCGTGGATCTGGCTTTGCAGTCATCCGGCTGAGGTGCCCCCCTTCCCTTCCCCCTGGGGTGCCTGTAGTATTTCTATCTGATGCCCCGGCAGTGTTCTCTCCGATTGTGGTCAGGTATCCTTTGTGGGCCTTGCCCATGCATTTTTGGACTGTTGGTGCACGGACATTGGTATTTACATATCTGCACTACTTCTAGTATTGTATATAATTATGACTGATTTTCAAATATATATCTGTATATTTTTGTATGCCATGTATATTGCCACATTACAATGTTTGACCGAATTTCGCATTGTCTTTTCATTCTTCCGGGGGGATTGTGGGTTGTTACTGTGATTTTTGTGAATGCATTGGTGTGTATGTTGTAATATGCGAGGGTGGGGGTGGGGGTGTTTGGTGGGTGTCCCCTAACTTTTGCCTCCCCCTCCCCTATGTCGTAGGTGCAGTACTCACCGTTGTCTTCGGCGCCGACGTAGCTGTTGGTCGTAGAGGAGCAGAAACACAAGGGCAGGTAGTATTTGGAGTTCCGGCTCCATGGAGTCCTCGTTCCTCGTGGGATGTGTTCAGGTGAGCGTTTTCAAAAAGCAAAAGCTGTTTCCGCAGTGTTTTTATCCACGGAGAATCCGCCCCGGAAAAGGTGGCGGATTGGCAGGTTGTAATACTGTGGGCGGTACAGAGTCTCCCGCCTGTCTGTTGGCGGTGACCGCCGCGCTGCTTGTCTGTACCGCTATGGCGGGCGGTGTGTTAAAGTGGCTGTCTTTGTTGTCGTTTTCCGCCAGGGTCATAATTCCCTTTTTTTGTCCGCCGGCCTGTTTGCGGTATTTCCGCAGCTTTAACACCATCCGCCAGGGTTGTAATGACCCCCTTAGTGTTTTGATCATGAGTGGTTTGTTCACAAAAGTATTCATGGCATTTCCCTCCTACATAAGGATTTGAGGGGCTCTTCAGGACTGAGGATAACCTGGGGAATTATTTCTCGCATTGTTAGCTGGTTTACCAAAGGGAACCGAGTTCCTATCTGAGAGTGAAAAGTGCCAGTAGCGCACCAAGCAAAATAAAATTATGCTCAGGGAGTAATGCCCATAGAGTAGTGAAGTGCACTGTTAGAAATTATCAAAGCTCTATGATGGAAGCATTTTTCCAAAACAGTTGGAGGTATAGGTGTAGATGTGCTGGAACCCAACATTTTGAGAGATATGTTAATCCTCCATTGATGATGATTCAATCAAATCACTTTTTTTTTACTTTATTCATTTTTGCTGAAAGGATGCATATGTTTTCAATTGTCACATAATCATCTGTATGTCTAACCTTATTTTGCTAATACCCAATAGTGGCCGTGTGCATAGGTGAACTGTTTGCTGCCTAGCAGACTTAGACTCAGGTGCCTTAGTCTCAGCCTTAGGGAAGATGATGGTGGAGCAGGAACCAGCCTCTCTCTCATAACCTGATTTTTTTATTTTTAGGCCTCACTGTATACAGCTTCATCTCTCTGGGAAACCTTTCGAGACCAATAACAGCACATATAAGAAGTAGCACAGAGAAAGTGTGCTTTGGGTCAAACCACTTGAACCATTAACTTTTCTACGGTACCACTTAAAAAATAGTAAATCATTATTTTGCAGCAATTCTTATCTGTGATTTCCAAATAATGAATCACACGTGATATGCAATAATGATTCAGACTCTGACAAGCCGCAAAATAGCTATTTTCACTCACAACTTACCATCAAATTATTTCAGGTGGTTGGTATAAGAAAGATCCAGAATGTATTTTCTTTTTTTCACAATAGCTACGTTGTATGCTGTGGCGATGAGGAGGCTTTTTGCTGCCAATAAAAGGAGCAGCTGGAGACAGGAGAGGAAGTTTAGGGCTACAGAAGCACATTCCACAGGATCTTTTCAAAATTCAGGCTTAGCAGTGAGGGTACTTTTGGTTTAATTCAAATGCTAGATCCCCTGTTAGGAAGCATAACTGTAATATACCAGCACACACCAGTAAATAGGCACATTTTACGCTCACTTCACCACCCTACTTCTAGTAGTAGTGGACAGATGTAGGAGATCACTAATCATTGTTTTGGATGCTTCTTGGGTTTATTTAACACTCATATATTTTTCCAAGCACTCCTCAGAATTACTAAGCAGCAGTTCTATAGAACTGCACATTGTTCCCAGGAAATGGCTATATACATATGGCACTCATACACCTATTTTCCCTGCTATACAACAGAGGTTTTGTATAGGAATAGAACAATACAACAAAGCCCTAATGCAGGCAGTCTGCATTGTGCAATTCATATTTATAGACATTGTTGCAAGATACCATGGCACTGCACAGTCATGCATGTTTAGGCCCTATGCACTTATTCATCTTGCAAGATGTGACCTTGGGATGGTTGTGCCAAACTTGTATGCAATTTACACATACAATAATATAAAAAACATATCTGAAACTGTTTTTATTATGTATTTTAACACACATCCTCCAAGTGAAAGAAGATACAACAATGCACACAAATGTGTTCAGTTATTGGGAGAGTTATTGAGCAAATGTTTCGCAATTCTGGATGGAGGACTTAGACTCCGTCACAGAAGTAGTGAAGCTCTATACACCACTTACATCATGTAATATAACAATTTGCTATGCAATGTTGCACAATAAAGAAATTAAAAAAGCCAAGTGGTCGGTGTCAATGGATGTTGAATCAGATGAAAACAACTTTGAAAGGAATGCAGTTTCCGCTGCTGAAGGTAGAGCACAATACATATATCAAAGGTAAGTAGTTTGACGTGCTATTCAATTGCTGTTGAAAATAATAACATTTTGAATTAGAAGAAAAAATTATATCAAATGTTCCCGTTTTTAAGAAGAAAGAAAATATATCCCCTGCAATATATTCAAATACTAGAATACACAGAAAATCGTATTTGCTCAAAATTCTAATTTTATGAAACACAATAAAAAAAATCTAATATTAATGTCTCTTTTATCCCTTTTCTTCAGTTGGATGTTCTGTATTTGCTGTTCTAGGTGCCTGAATCTCTGCTAATTCTGTCTCCTCCTCTTACTACTTCTTGGAAAGACATAGCACTTGGACTTGACACCTCATCACTTTACTAGGCATCACTTGCTTCCCCATTCCAATGCGTGTTGTTTGTAACTCTTTAATAATATTAGCCTTCTGTACTAACCCCAGAGAAACATCTCCACTAAAATCGCCATAAAAAGGCTGGCGGAAAGCCAGTGCCCATGGCCAAAAGGGGGCCTCTGCACTGCCCATGGCATTAGCAGTGCAGGGCCGCCCTGCCCAGCACCATCAACAGGCTGTGTGCATTCCCAGGGTGCAGGAGTGCTAATATATTGGCCTCTGCTCACTTAAAGAAGCAGGGGCCAATATCCGAGCACTTGGAACACGTATTACAATGCTCCCACAATTCAGCCTGGTGGGAACATTGTAAGATGCTCAGGGGGGCGCCACCGGTATGATGGTGGGACCTCCCCATGACTTTGGAGGTCTGCTTTTAGGACTGCCAAAGTTGTAATGATGCCCTTAGTTGGCAACCCAATGTTATCTTATGGGAGAGGTAGACCTCACTGTAGTAAAAAACAAACTTAGGAGTTTGGGAGTTTTCCCTACCAGGACATGAAAATGAAAAAATAAATGTCCAACTTTTTAAAAACAGTTTACTCCACTCTATGGGCTGCTTTCAACATAGCTTAGGGATGATGTATGTGTAACAAAAGGCAGTTTCAGGCCAGGTAAGGGTTCTTTTTTCCTGAGTTGCATCGGAGTTAAACACTGCATTCAGGCTGTGGTAGCAGGCCTTGGACAAGCTTAAAGGGTCAACTATGATTGAGATTCTTACTGAATCATCAAATATTTACTGCTGGTATTAAAACATTAGGAAAAGCAATCAGCAATTTGCAATTACAAAACCATGCTTTAGCCTGGCTAAATGTTCCCAAAAAATGATTGACATGTTTCTATGTTCTTGATTCCAGTGCACATAAAGGACTTCAGGACAAACAACATGCAGGGTCTTGTATGGTGGTCTCTGTAGAGATGTGAAACAATTGGTGAATTTCAGGGAGGAAAATGTTTGGCTCTTTGATCTTGACGTCACAGGTCTTACATTTAGTGACAGTTCATTCACAAAAGTGATGCCTTTCGGAGGTTCTATATTGTTGGAGTCCAATATGTTGCTTGATTATGTAATGTTTCTTTCTAGGACAAGGAGGAGCAACGTGCCAGCCATGCAACTATTACTAACACTTTCCCTTAGAAACAGCCAGACTTATTTGTTTTGTTATTGCATTTTTTGAAAAGTGAAACCTATTGGCGTTGCTAATGTTCGTTCATTTAGGGGGATTTGCTTTCTTTTAAAAGGGCCAGGAGAAAAACAAAAACAACTAAATAAGATTGAGGAGCTTATAAATGGGCATGACACTTTTCATAAATAACAAAACATGGAAGTTATATCAGTTTCAGAAGAAAAAAAACAACAGCTCAGCCTAGACTTTACACTATTTGCAAATTTTCGGAAAAGAATGAGAAGTTGCCAGACTCTGGACCAGAGTTCGGTATGTCTTCTGTTTGCACAGGTTTGAACTTTGAGCTCCCTTTATGTGTCACCCTATGCATCTGCGAGGCGTGATAAGGATTCATACTGATGAAAGTAGTCTCTGTAAAACTGTTCAGCTGATTGATGTACAGAAAATACTCTGTGTCAAAGATTCTGCTCTTCCGTTTTTGTAGTCCTCTTTTGAATGTGTCACACGTATTTTGTTTGATCGGATAAAACGATGTAATTTTTTTTTTTTTTTTTTGCAACGGTAGTTTCTTTGGAAAAAATCGAGGTAATCTTGAATTCTTATGTCAAAATCGGGATGCTACTCTTAGAAGGAGACGAGAAAACTGTCCTTAGGATCAAACATTTTAGATGTGGCTTGACTGCACACATTTCCATAATATTCCAGCGAATATAAATGATACCTTATAGTATTACCAAAAATTGCGAATGAAAAATAGTTAATTTGCAAAATGATGTGCACGGAGCAAACCCATTTGTTTTGAAATATCATAGTTTTAGCACAAGAAACTTTAGAATTGAAACAGATTACCAATATTATTTACAAATTAAGGTGGTGAATTAAGGAAAATATTGTTTGAAAATCCCCGTTTATGTGTCTCAATATTTCGCAGCCACAAAAGTGAGAGTCTTTCTTAAGAGGAGTATTTAAAGTGATTTAAGTATTAGGGAAATTATTTCGATCAAAAATACAATGGGCCTGATTCATAAAGATAGTTTTAGCCTTAAATCTGTCTTTACTGCCAATATATACCTCTATTTACACCTGCAAGAAATTTATAAAATGATTCCTAGCAGGTGTAAATGAATTAACACTCTGGATTTGTTGTATTAGGCGTGTAGAGAAACACGTAGTAGTAAATCCCATTCAAATTGTGGGAAGTGGGAGTTACAGGGTGTGGTTAGCCTTCCTGGTTAGTGAACATTTATGAAATCTGACCTTTTTCTGACCTGGAAATGGTCAGAAAAGGACTCTAGCTAATTGCTGGAATACCCCTTCACTGGGAAACGATAGGGAACGGATTATCCGCTGTAAGATTTAGGAGTTTGCCATTGCTTACACAGATATATTAATTAAAATTATTAATGAGTGTTTATGCATTGAATAATAATAATAATAAGATGTACAGGAAAATTTATGTAGAAGAATAATGTGCACGTTTGAAAATGTGCCCAGGAGAGCGGTAATCAACATTCACAAATTGTACTAAAAATGACTAAAAAATATGTGAAATATTGAAAATGTGTAATAATAATGTAGTAATATGCCATATTGAGATGTATAACTTATGTTTTACATTAAATTGTAGAGTTAACTTAGCCAAAGCTGTGGCCTAGTTTTGCCAGGCCTCATGCAGAAGCTGAATAATCGTGCAATGTAGAAAAGCTAATGCGTTGAACTGAGCATGAACCACTTATATTAATAAAATCTGCTTAGCTAGAATATTCCGCAATGAACCGGCAGACAGGAGATGGGGGAATCAAATTTGTATCAATCCCGGTGAAAAGCAGACAAGATGTACTTTCCCAGGACTCGAACAATTGAGACACCGACTGGAGAAGAATATGCAACATTTTCGATACCTGATAAGCCAGTTGATGAGGACATCGTACAGCGGACCAATCGACAACCTGAGAGTGACGAAATATTAGAACTGATAGATTTGTAAAATAAAAGACATTGGCTAGTGTCACATATGGTGACTAATTGACCAATTAGGTTTTGGGGGATAGGCTGGGTAACTTTAATGTAATGTTGTGACAAAGGGGAAAAACTTCAGATCTAGAGGCAGAACCGATGGAGGGAATAGATGTACGAGGTTAGGCGTGGACGTTCGAAGAGATTCGGGACTCTGTCATTGGGCTCATGCTCTTGAGAGCCTGATGTGATGCTGATCGATTGATGACCTGAAGACGAAGACTGACTTTGTTGCTGATCCATACCGTGGATAGGTAGCTATGACAATGTGACTGATTGACTTTTGTGCCTTTTCTTTCTAGGATACCAACTGCGCTGTTTTTTTGAGTTTTTCTTCTAGCTAGATCATTTTCTAAATTCATCTTCTAAACTTTTTTCGCATGAAGTCCCACATGCCAATGCTAATCTGGGTTAGGTAGGGTTCCTATTCTCAGACTTTGGCGTCTACTGTGACAAATGATTGATGGACTGATTTGCTGAATTCTGCTATTCATGTTAACACATTCTTTATTGGCTTAAGTTGAAGCGCTAGATGTTTTCTCAAGTTCTGATCAGGTTATGTTATTGGTGGTCACTAATGAAATAACACTGAGTGAACTGAATAAAGTTTGAATTAACCTTATGACTTAATGACTTAGTATGTAACAATAGGGAAATAAAATTGACAAAACGTATAATTGAGTTGTGGTTATTCATGAGATGTTGACGCTATTCACTGATGATTAATGTTTTGCTTCTTGATAATTGATTTGTACGTTGATTTTTGATGGTCATCGATTACTACATAGCTAGGATACTCCATGCGATCCAAAAGGTTTATCGATTCATACGCGTCCCCTTGTAAGTTTACCTACTAAGGGCCAGGCACGCTAACAGTTTTTGGTAGCAGCTTGATGGTTAGTTTCCTTGGAGAACTAGTTATGTGGTGAACAATGGGTACGGTGGTAGTTTAAATTAGGGTTAGTTATTCATTTTATGAGGTTCGAATTTTGTTTTTCTGAAATAGCAATTGTTGCCAAGATTATGTCGTCTTAAGCCCAGAAATGACTTTCCCAGATCCTTGATCCCACTAGTAAAGTTGGGTACCTTCTCGGCGTCTTTGTGATAGTGTGAAAGTGGTAGGTTGCGCTTGCAAAGGCTTATGTAGACTGCAGGTGTATTGTGATGTATGTGAGGGAAGTAGGGAGTCTGCGTACTCCAGTTAAGGTTTAGTAGGAGTGTGCGTAATCTGCAGTATGAGAGTAGGGAAGTCGTCAGACTTCATATGTGTGTGGTGTTTTGTGCTAAAAAATTGTCCACGTAGATGTTGGTGATGTACAGACCCTGCGTGGCCTAAGATTCCAGAGTATATTGACAAGTGTAGGAGTCACATGGGTTTCTGTTGTAATCTGTCTGGTTTAGTAGGTTGATTGAGTGTGGTCAACAATTCGGTGTGTAAGTTAAGTCAGTAAGAGAAATTTTGAACTGAGATTTGGCGAGTCTTAAGTGCACCAGGACAGATCCATTGATCAGTTGAGAGTAAAATTTGCAGGTTGTAATTTGCTCGCGAATGTGGAAGACTGAGAAAGAGGAATAGCTGCATGACCGAAAGGGCCATCAGTGAAAATCCATAAGGTCTCTGAAGCAATTGTGTACCTTCCTGTAGTAAACCAGCTGATTTGTTTTTGGTTATTGGTTTTTGGTTAGTGCTGGCAATACTTTTTCATTAGTTTCATGTGATTGAAGATCAGGAGGACAAGCCGCAAGACATTGTCAGCTGCAGTGTATGAGTGTGGCATCACAGTGAGCCGTGCTGGGATAGGTTGGTTAATGAGAAGAGTCGCAAGCGGATTGGCAGCCGTCCCTGAGAGAAAATTGGTTGAGAAAGCGGGTGAAGGGAATCTTGGGAGTAAAAGTAATTTCCTTATTTAATAGAATAAATACAACAGAGAAAGATGAAGATTTTCAAAGCGTTTAGGAGTGCCATGGAGGGCGATAGTTACATTAAGGTGACAGTGGGGGAGCCGACCCCACCAGAAAATTCTCCAGCATTTATTGTAATGGAAGAGCGAGGTGTCGCACCATGTCTTTGTCAAAGCAGTGGTGCAAATTGACAGAGAAACAGGAAACTTTAGCGTTTCCAGAGCATGGAACATTTAATTTGAGAATTTTGGATCAGTTGCAAATGACATTATATGAGACAAAGCCACTACCGAGACCAGCACAGTTTGAGGCATTAGCGGTTTGGGAGCTCATAGCAAGACAACAGCAAGAAATGAAATTTCACAGGAGAATGAGGAAGGTAGAGAAGGCTTTAGCAGAGGCAAGATGGGATTGGGAACAGAAGAAGTGGAGAATGTCAACATTGCAAGGTGTTAAGTTGTTTCCTGCTACTACAGTGGAAGATGAATCAGAAGAGAAAGAGGATACTAGCAAAAATGATAAGAGTTTGTCAGGGGGTAAGAAGAAGAAAAATACTTATGTGGAAGAAGAAGATTCAGATGTTGAGGATCTTATTATACAGGTGTTAAGGGGTCGACCTCCACCCTATGTGATACATAAAGTGGGTCCAAATACTAGTTCTGTTCTAACTGTCCCAGCTCAAGTGTCGGAGACAGTGGGACCAGTATCAATCAATCAATCAATTATATGTATACAGCGCGCTACTCACCCGTGAGGGTCTCAAGGCGCTAGGGGGTGGGGGTTACTGCTGCTCGAAGAGCCAGGTCTTGAGCTGCCTCCGGAAGGCGAGGTGGTCCTGGGTGGTCCTGAGGTGGGCGGGGAGGGAGTTCCATGTCTTGGCTGCCAGGTAGGAGAAGGATTTCCCACCTGCAGTGGTACGGCGGCTGCGAGGGACGGCGGCGAGTGCGAGGCTGGTGGAACGAAGTTGACGGGTGGGCGTGTAGAAGCTGAGGCGACGGTTGAGGTATTCGGGGCCCTTGTTGTGGAGGGCTTTGTGTGCGTGGGTGAGGAGCCTGAAGGTGATCCTTTTGTTGACTGGTAGCCAGTGCAGGTGTCTCAGGTGGGTGGAGATGTGGCTGTGGCGGGGTATGTCGGGGATGAGGCGTGCAGAGGCGTTTTCTATTCGCTGAAGACGTTTCTGGAGTTTTGCGGTGGTTCCTGCGTATAGGGTGTTTCCGTAGTCTAGGCGGCTTGTGACGAGGGCGTGGGTCACAGTTTTTCTGGTGTTGGCGGGGATCCAGCAGAAGATCTTTCGGAGCATGCGGAGTGTGAGGAAGCAGGAAGACGAGATGGTGTTGACTTGTTTGATCATGGTGAGAAGCGGGTCCAGGATGAATCCGAGGTTGCGTGCGTGGTCTGAGGGGGTTGGTGTGTTGCCCAGGGCCGTGGGCCACCAAGAATTGTCCCAAGCGGACGGGGTGTTTCCGAGGATGAGGAATTCCGTTTTGTCTGAGTTCAGCTTCAGGTGGCTGAGTTTATTCCATTCTGCGACGTCTTTCATTCCATCCTGCAGGTTGGTCTTGGCGGTGGTTGGGTCTTTGGTGAGGGAAAGTATCAGCTGGGTGTCGTCGGCGTAGGAGATGATGTTGATGTTGTGTTTGCGTGCGAAGTCGGCGAGGGGGCTCATGTAGACATTGAAGTACAGACAGATAATGGACAGGTACAAGGGGTAGTGCAGAGTACTCCAAATGCAGTGACTACTTTAGTAGATGCACCCACCACCAGCACAGAGAACATATCCAGAGATACCAGTTCTTGAGACAACTTTGAACTTAGTGGTTCCTACGGAGCAAGTGGTTCCAAGGCCGATGTTAGTTCAGACCGAGCCGACTCCAATGTTGTTGCGTCAGGCACAGCCACAGGGTTTGCCAAATTTCACACCAATGACAGGGACACAGTCAGATGTAACACCAGTGATGAACCAGAGTATGGGAGTAGCCCTTCCACAAAATGCGGGTGTCAGAGCCGCACCAGATGCAATATCGCTGCCGATTACTGTTGGTCCAGCGGTACCATTGTTTGCTCAGTGTTAGAAATGGGGTCTTTGGCTGACAGTCAGGTTACCCCCCCGTTCAAGCAAGGACCCTCCCTCTAGTCAGGGTAAAAGAGAATCACCCTCAGCTAACCCCTGCTTACCCCCTTGGTAGCTTGGCAGAGCAGTAGCCTTAACTTCAGAGTGTTAGGTGTAAAGTATTTGTACCAACACACAAAGTAACTTAATGAAATCACTACAAAATGAAACAACACATGTTTAGAAAAATAGGAAATATTTCTCTAACCAAAACAAGGCCAAAGCAACAAAAATCCACAATACACAAGTCAAGATATCAATTAAAAATCAAAAAGAGTCTTTCTGTAGTTTAAAACACACACTAACACTGTTAGTGTGAAAATGTCCCTTGGGTGTGTCAAAAATAACCCCACACGGGTAAGTGTGCGTCAAAAAGGGCTTGCGATGCGTTGATTCCACCCAAGAGCGGGACCTTGCATCGTGTCTCCTTTTGTCGGGTCGGGGAGCGTCGTTACTTCTTTCCGCGGGAGAGCAATGCGTCGATCCGGTCAGCACTCTCGGGTCCGGGAAGGCCTTGGGTTGTCTTTACACGCCCACCAGTACTTGCGTCGGAAATCCAACGCACGATGATCCGAAAACCACGCACTACCAGCCTCCATCAGCAATGCTGTGCATCAGTTCTCCAGCTCCGTGCGTCGATTCTTTGGTCACGTTTCAGGCGAGCGTCGATTTTCAGCTGCGGAGCCGGCGGCGCGTAATTTCTTCAGCCGCAGATCGGAGTTGCGTCGATCTTTTCCCTGCACGGCGATCTGTGCATGGATTTCCTCCTCTTAGGCTGCCAGCTTCTCCTTTCAGGGTCCCAGGAACTGGATGGACACCACAGGGCAGAGCAGGAGTCTCTCCAAAGACTACAGGTGCTGGCAGAGAGACGTCTTTGTTGTCCCTGAGACTTCATACAAAGAGGAGGCAAGCTCTAAATCAAGCCCTTAGAGAGTTCTTCTCAAGATGGAAGGCACCCAATGTCCAGTCTTTGCCCTCTTACTCTGCAGAAGGAGCAATTGCAGGATAACTCCACAAAGCACAGTCACAGGCAGGGTAGCTCTTCTTCCTCAGCTCTTCAGCTCTTCTCCAGGCAGAGGTTCCTCTTGGTTTCCAGAAGTGTTCTGAAGTCTGTGGTTTTGGGTGCCCTTCTTATACCCATTTTCACCTTTGAAGTAGGCCTTCTTCAAAGTAAAGTCTCTTTTGAATGTGAAATCCTACCTTGCCCAGGCCAGGCCCCAGGCACTCACCAGGGGGTTGGAGACAGCATTGTGTGAGGGTAGGCACAGCCCTTTCAGGTGTGAGTGACCACTCCTCCCCTCCCTCCTAGCACAGATAGCTCATCAGGAAATGCAGACTACACCCCAGCTCCCTTTGTGTCTAGTGTGAGGTTCAACCAGCCCAACTGTCAAACTGACCCAGACAGGGAATCCACAAACAGGCAGAGTCGCAGAAATTATATAAGCAAGAAAATGCTCACTTTCTAAAAGTGGCATTTTCAAACACACAATCTTAAAACTAACTTTACTAAAAGATGTACTTTTACATTGTGAGCTCAGGGACCCCAAATTCCACATGTCCATCCACTCCCAAATGGAATCTTCACTTTAATCAGATTATTTAAAGGTGACCCCCATGTTAACCTACGAGAGGGACAGACCTTGCTACAGTGAAAAACTAATTTAGCAATATTTCACTGTTAGGACATATAAAACAAATTACTATGGGGGTTATTCTAATCTTGGCCGCCGCCCGCCAAGCGGGAACCGCCAGAAGACCGTACCGCGGTCAAAAGACCGCGGCGGTCATTCTGAGTTTCCCGCTGGGCTGGCGGGCGACCGCCAGAAGGCCGCCCGCCCGCCCAGCGGGAAACCCCCTTCCACGAGGATGCCGGCTCCGAATGGAGCCGGCGGAGTGGAAAGGGTGCGACGGGTGCAATGTCTGCTATACACTGAAAATCTTTGTGGGGCCCCCTAACAGGACCATTGGCATGGGCACTGCAGGGGCCCCCAGGGGCCCCACGACACCCGTTCCCGCCAGCCAGGTTCTGGCAGTCAAAACCGCCAGAACCAGGCTGGCAGGAAGGGGGTTGGAATCCCCATGGCGGCGCTGCCTGCAGCGCAGCCATGGAGGATTCTTCAGGCCAGGGGAAAACCGGCGGGAAACCACCGGTTTCCCTTTTCTGACCGCGGCTTTACCGCCGCGGTCAGAATTGGCCTGGATGCACCTGCCAGCCTGTTGGCGGTGCATCCGCGGTCCCCGGCCCTGGCGGTCTATGACCGCCAGGGTCGGAATGACCCCCTATATGTTCTACCTTCACCATACACTGCAACCTGCGCTTGGGGCTACCTAGGGCCTACCTTAGTGGTGTCTGATATGTAAGAAAAGGGAAGGTTCAGGCCTGGCAAGTGGGTACACTTGCCAAGTCGAATTTACAGTTAAAACTGCACACACAGACACTGCAATGGCAAGTCTGAGACATGATTATAGAGCTACTTATGTGGGTGGCACACCCAGAGCTGCAGGCCCACTACTAGCATTTGATTTACAAGCCCTGGCACCTCTAGTGCACTTTACTAGGGATTTACCAGTAAATCATTTATGCCAATCATGGGTAAACCAATTACATACACATTTTGTAAAGGAGCACTTACACTTTAGCACTGGTTAGCACTGGTAAAGTGCCCAGAGTAACAAAAACAGTAAAATCAGAGTCCAGTACACTTCAACAACCTGGGGAACAGAGGAAACAGTTAAGGGAGACCACGTCAAGGATGAAAAGTCTAACATGCAGAATAAGCCAATTGCAGGAGAACAAGGTGAAATGCCACAAAGTCTCGTGAGGAGGGGGGTGAGAGATCATGTGCAGGTAACATCATCTATGGGGCAGAGCTTTGATGGATACAGGCCATTAATGGACCTTAGTCCACTTGTGGCACTTCCAGATGCTGTAAATGGCCCGAGTGTAAGTCAGAGCTTGAAGCTTAGGACACTGCAAACACCAGGTGCAGTGGCACAACAGCACAGCATTTGAATGAGTGGTTAGATAGTCTGAATACCCCTCGAAATACATCCAAGGGTGAAGAGCAAATTGATCGCGTAAGGCTAGCTACCGAAATAACCGAACTAGTTGAAGGATCAATGGGAGTGAATAGGTTAGAATCCTATACGAAGAAGAGCTGGGATACTTGTGCCCAAGAATTACAAGAGAAGTGGGCAAGGTACATCAGAAATTGGCAAATCTGGCAGATAAACATGACGTAGAAATTGAGAAAACAAAGCACTTGAAACGAAGTTACAGGTTAGATTTTGAGGCAAAAGATTTTGAACACATGAGGTCAGCAGGGATGAAAGTGCATCTCAAAGAATTATTGCAGAGTGCTCAGGTTTGGGGAGCATTAGAGAAGTGGGAAGGCAGATGGGCAAAGAAGAAGGATAAACGGAAACAAGATTCACAAGAATGGTCTGAAAGTGTTCAGAAGGTAAAGGATTGAGTGAAAATTTTACCAATGAGGGAAATTCCAGAAGGGCAATTCGTTCATGTTCCCTGGCACAGGAGTGATATTTTGTCATTCACAAATGATTACCCAAAACTGAGAGACAAAACCAGTTGAGTGGTACCAACAGACAGATTTGTGAAACTTTCGAAATGTCTATGGGAAGACTTGAATACTCTGTTGGAGATAGTAGTGCCAGCTGATTTGTGGGTTGAGTGCAAGAGAGCAGTGGGCTGGCCGACGAGAGACCTAGAAAGGGATGGACTTACAGGGGAACCATCACCTGAAGTGATGAAACATTATTATAAGGTGATTGAGTTCCTGAAGATGAGAATCTCGCCTAAAAATATTGATTGGCAGAGAATTGACAGGACAGTGCAAGAAGTAAAATAATCAACACATACTTATTACAAGAGATTGTTGAAGGTGTTCAAGGAGTACAGTGGTAAGGAAGCGATTGAGCCAAGAGACATGTTGCACTTTGTGTTCAGGTTCGTAGAAGGATTGAGACCTGAAATAGGTCAGATGATTAAGAGTCATTTGATTTGTTGGCAAGCAAAGTCGATTGATGAGGTGCTGCAGTATGTGAAATACTGTAGTGATGAGACTGAGTTAGAGCAGAAAAAGCTGAAGGAGAAGGCAACGGTGATGCTGATTAAGGCAGCTCAAAATGGAGTGCAGGGAGCTTTAGTGCAACAGATACCGCAGAAGCAGGGAACTCTCATGTTCCAACCCCATGCGAGAGGTAGGGGTCGCAGAATCAATATGAATCCTGGCACAGATATGAGTACTGTAGTAGTTCAGAATGATGTGCAAGGGATAAAAAAAATGTTACTGTGTCTTCTTTGCGGAAACGTAGGACACTGGAAGTGGGAGTGTCCGTTGATTGTGCAGGATGGTGTTGTTCAGCAAAGTGGTGATGTCAATACATTTCAAACTGTAAAAGTCCCTAGAATGAGAGGACTTAATCCAAATTTTCAGAATAACATGAATCAAGTGCAGAATTTTCAACCCATGCAACAGATGCAAATGCCACATGCACAAATGACACAGTTACAAAAAATGCAGCAGCAGGTTCCTGTGATAACTAGACAGCAAATGCAGATACCTCAAGCCCCGATGGAATAGCAACAGATGATGCTTACTCAGCAGGTCACAGTTAGGAGACAAGACAGAAGTAGTGACACAGTACACCAGTTCCCATTACATAGTGAGAATGGAATAAACGACGAATGGATGTGTGAGAGTTCAGATGAGGAGCCATGCGTGCTTGCAACATCGCTAGAGGTAGATCAGAGAGGTCCTTTTATGAAAAGAAAGGTGATGGGTCATAGGATCTCATTTCTGGTGGACACAGTAGTTACACGCTCTACGGTGAGACGTGCAGAAGTGCCGAACTTACCTCTTTCAGGCAGAACAGTGCAGGTTGTAGGGGTAGAGAATAGACAGTTGATAATTCGGATCACAGATCTGGTACAGGTGGAGATTGGCAACTTCCAGGGACTGTATACGTTTGGAGTCTGTGATTCAAGTCCAGTATCTCTACTGGGAAGGGACTTGTTGTGCAAGACCAGATGTTCGATTAGTTGTTCAACTACTGGAATAGAGGTCCAGACGAATAGTGATGAGGAGGAAGAACAAGCTCCTGAAACTGAGACTGAAACCATTAATGAAGAGTACCCGTTGATTGAGTTTTTCCTGATGTTTACTGTGAAAGAATAGCATGCAGACTTGCAGGGAATAGTACAGGAAAATGTGTGGGACCTGACAGGTAAAGAAGTGGGTTTGATCAAAGGAGTGGAGCTGATTAAGATCACTTTGAAGCCGAATGTAGTGTTTCCACAACTTCCACAGTATAACATGGCATAAGATGTTCTGATGAAAGTGGCGCAGATAATTGGAGATTTTCTGAAACAAGGGGTTTTGAAAGAAGTGTTGAGCAGCCCATGTAATTCACCGATAATGGGCCTAAAGAAGCCTTGTGGGAAAGTAAGAATTGTACAAGACTTGCCAAAAGTGAATAACGAGGTGGTCAAGTGTTGTCCTGTAATGCCGAACCCAGCAGTAATATTGTTTCAGATTCCATGAAATGCAGAGTAGTTCACAATGGTTGATTTGTCACAAGCTTTCTTTTCTGTACCTCTCCACGAGGATAGTCAGTTTCTTTTTAGTTTCAAATTCCTAGACAGAGTCTACAGCTGGTGCAGGTTTCCTCAAGGGTACACGGAGTCACCATCTCTGTTCAATCAGATTTTGAAAACCAATCTGGAGTCATTGGAACTACCGTACCAATCGACTCTGGTGCAGTACATTGACGATTTACTGATTGCATCCAAAACAAGGGACGAGTTTAAGTATTGCCCTGTTGGATCATTTGGGAAAGTTCAGACATAAGGTGTCACCTTTGAAATTGCAGTACTGTCAGAAGTCAGTGAAATACCTGGGATACCAAATTGCGAACGGGTCAAGGAGAATTTCCAGAGAGAGGATTACAATGATACTGCAGAGAAGTTCTCCAACTTTGCAGAGAGATGTCAGAATGTTACTGGGAATGGTAGGTTATTTTCGTCAGTGGATTCCAAATTTTGCTGAGATTGCCAAACCGTTGCAGCAGGTGACACATAAGTAAGTTACAGATCCCATTACTTTAGATCAGGATCAGATGAAGGCGTTCACTAAGTTGAGAGAGTTTGTGCCAAGCTCCGGCGTTGGGAATGCCTGATTATATGAAGCCATTCATATTGTTTTGTCATGAACATGATGTTTGTTCTTTGTCTGTCTTGACACAGGTCCATGCAGGTGCTTATGGCCCAGTAGCCTATTTTTCAGCTACCTTGGACTCAGTCGCAGCAGCATTACCAGGTTGTTTGAGTGCGGTTGCGGCAGTTGGTCAAAGCCTATCACAGCGTGAGGGAGTGGTGATGGGATACCCATTGACAGTAATAGTACCTCACTCTGTTGAGATTTTACTGATAAGGACGAAAGCACAGTATTTGACTGGTGCCAGACTGACAAGATATGAGCTGAGCATTCTAAGTGCTCCAAATATAACATTGAAAAGATGAACAGTACTGAACCCAGCAACATTGCTTCCAAATGATACTGTTGAAATTGAAAAGGGAGAAGATATTGAGCATGATTGCCTTGAAGTAACTGAATTGTGCACGAAACCCAGACCTGATATCAGAGATACACGATTTGAAGAAAATGACCAAATTGTCTTTGTAGATGGCTCATGTCTCAGAGATGGTACAGGAACATTGATAGCAGGATATGCTGAGTGCACGATTACAGGTACATTAGAAGCTTCTTGGCTTCAAGGTGTATATTCTGCACAAGTAGCAGAATTGGTAGCTATTACTAGAGTGTGCCATGTATCTGCTATATTGAGAGTTACCATCTATGCGGATAGCCGGTATGGATTTGGAATTGTTCATGATTTTGGTCAATTGTGGTCGCAAAGAGGTTTCCTGACCTCTACTGGTTCACCAGTAAGAAATGGCGACCGAATAAAGGAATTGTTGCATGCATTACAGTTACCTGAAGAAATTGCCGTGGTAAAATGCAGCGCACATCAAAAGACACAGGACTACATCTCGCTAGGAAACGGATATGCGGATCAAGTGGCAAGGTTTTGCGCATTGAACTGTATATTGTTCAAAGATAAGTGGGAACTGATGGCAGAAGAAGACAATACATGTACAAGTTTTGCATTGAAAGTGATTGATACTTTGGAAGAGTTGAAAACATTGCAAAATAATGTTGACAAGGAAGAGAAACGACTTTGGTCAAAACTGAAAGGTGCCCAAAGAGCTGATGAAATTTGGGTTTCCGAAGAGGGTCAGATCGTTCTGCCAAATAGTTTTATTGTCACAAATGGCCAGATACTACAACGGACAGGCACACATTGGGAGGGATGCCATGGTTCACTTGTTCAAGATCAATCCTAGGTTTTGGCAGGCAGCAGAGACAGAGTGTCATCGCTGTATAATCTCTCAGCAGCTAAACATGGGAAAAGGGACAGTGGTGAATTTGAGCCACATTGGAAGAGCAGGAGGTCCATTCAGCAGAATGCAATTGGATGTATATGAGATGCCTGCATGTGGAGGTTTGAAGTATGTATTGGTGATTGTGTGCATTTTTAGTCACTGGATTGAAGCATAATTCCCACAAGAAGGAATGACAGTATCACAGTAGCAAGGTTGTTGGTCAGGGAGTTGTTACCACGTTTCAGATTTCCCATCTCTTTAGAATCAGATAGGGGAACTCACTTCAACGACAAAGTAATTAAACTCTTAGGTGCAGCACTAAACATGGAGCAGAAGTTGCATTGTAGCTACCGCCCTGAAGCATCAGGACTAGTGGAAGAGATGAATGGTACCTTGAAATCAAGAATTGCAAAGATGTGTGCAGCTACAAATCTGAAATGGCCAGATGCATTGCCTTTGGTGTTGATGTCAATGAGAAATACACCTGACAGGAAGACAGGGCTGTCGACCTATGAGATCCTCATGGGCAGAGCAATGTAAACATTATAGATGATATGGTGTTGGACTACTGCAAGGGTCTGCCTGATGTGGTTCGCTCTTTCTCTCAGCAGGTGCAGGCCACCACCCTGCCACACATCCACAATCCAGGTCACAATTTGAGAGCCGGCGACTGGGTCGTTGTCCGAAAACATGTGCGCAAGATGTTTTCAGAGCCACGTTGGAGAGGGCCTTACCAGGTGGTCCGAACGACAACGACAGCTGTGAAGTGTGCAGGACTCCCGAATTGGATACACGCAAGTCATACAAAGAAGATGGCATGCCCACAGGATCATGAAGATGTGTTGCTGAGAGTACCAACAACAGCGAAACAGGTTGCTGCACCTGAACCAGAAAAAGAACCAATAGAGCCTGAAACTGAACAAGAACTCATGGAAGATGGTTCTATTACCCCTGTAATAGACGAAGGTGAAGAATTACAGGAGGGTGAGGAAGAATCACTCTCAACGGCTACAGCAGGGGAGCCTAGCACATCAGAGGTTCTGCCAGAAGCAGACGATGTTGAAAGGCAAACAAAGCAAGTGCCAGACCAAGAGGGGGAAAGAGTTGAGACGGATCAAAGTCAAAGTGATCTGACTCTTCCTGAGCCCATTGAAGGTCCATCAAGAGAAAACACCATAGAGAAAGAAAAGGAGAAGAGTCCAATTCTGAGGAGAATGCTGACAGAAGGATTGAGAAAAGGAGATTGTTGGTCTGAGTAACAAGTAGGGAAAAGAAAGGAATTGGTCATAAATGAAACAATAGAGGAAGAGGTAGACACTACGAGAAAAGAAGAATTGAGTGAAGGAGAATGAAGTGGTGATCGAAAGTTGAAAAGAAAGAGAATAGCAAGTCGACGTTGCACAGGTCCTGAATGGGCGTATGCAACTACTGATGAATGGCAACATGAGTTTATGTCTTTTTGTTCCGATAGAGAGGTTCCGAGTCAGTACTTTGATGTAACCTAAAGGTGAACAGGAAGCTGAATTGTTGAATCAATATGAATTACCTCAAAAAGACTCTTGAAAATAAACTGAAAAAGACATTGATAACCTGACTTGACATAAAACCGGATGTGACAAGCTGCTAATCGATTTTGACAAAGGAAAAGGATTCCTGGATGTGAAACTGAACTGTGAGAAGAATTTTTCCCTTATTTTTTTTTTACTGCTATATATATATATATATATATATATATATATATATATATATATATATAAGAGTTTCTTCTGCTTTCTGATTCTTTACAGATCATGGCGGAGTTAAATAATGAAGTTAGGAATGCTAGACACTGTAAATATATGAGCATTGGATTGGCAATTATGTGTGGAATCTTGTTTAGAATGGTGATTGTGGGAATGTCTGTTCTTAATGTGAAAGGGGCCACTCATATTTCTGTTCCTTGAGACTACTACACTAACAGATTTAGAGAAGTTTAAGATAGATGATAAATATTTGCATGTCTACACTAATACTCAAGGAGAGCTTTATTCTAACGTTTTCTATCACTTGTTGAGTATGTTGAAATGATGGATACAAGGGATTGCCTTGTGTGTACGCAAATTCCTTTGTCAGTAGAGGAAGGAATTACGTACCACAGCTTACCATTAACATACGGAATAAGCTGTAGTTTGCTACTAACAAGGTTCTATAATCAAGAGTATATACAGTATTTTTACTCTAATTATGATCTAGTGTTTTCATTTGTTCCTATTATTAGATATCTGAGTAGAGTAGCTAAGGATTATGATATAGCATTGGTTAGAGGATTGTTTGAGCCTACACTTACATTTGGAACCGCACATGCACATAGAAACAATCTTACATGCTTGCTTACACCTTTAGAAAAGAGCTTCATAGGGCATTCTGATGACAGGAGAAAAGCATCAAAAGAAAAATTAGAAAAAAGGCTTAGAGAAAATAACTTATAAGGATGATTATGCGTTTAAACTGCAATTAAAATGCAACAGACATTAGAATTAGATGCACTACACGTAGGAAAGCTTTGTATATATATATGCCAAAGTCACACACTGCCACTTTGTTTGTTGGAACGAGTAAATTTGAACATGTATTTTTGTTTCAGAGTAAATGGACTTTTATGTTGAATGGCCAGGACCGTGCGATTCCTGGGATCTATTATATTTGTGGACTTAATTCCTATTTCCGTCTTCCAAGAGGATGGAATGGGACATGTAATTTGGGGATCGTTTTCCCAAAGATTTATCAGATAGATGACTTAAAGAAGTTTCCGAAATTGACTGAATTACATCATAAGCGACAGAGGAGGGAAACCTCTTCTGCTATTGTGGGAGATATATTTAGTGCAGTGATTCCTTCACTGCGAGTCATCCTGAATTTGATCCAGATACGAAAGTTGTCTACCATTGTGGATAGCATGCTGACAAACTTTATGGGAGCAATACTCCTGATAGATACAGAATTAGCTGCGAATATAGCTATGACCCTTCGGAATCACCTTGCTTTAGACATCATTTCAGCGAAGGACTGCGGAGTCTGTAAAATGATTAACTATGGGCACTGTTGTTCATACATTCCTAACAATAGTAAGGAGATAAGAGACTTAGGGGGTCATTACAACATTGGCGGTAAAAGCCGCTTACCACCGTGCAGAATACCGCCAACACACCGCTGCGGCAGCGGAATTCCGCCACGGTCACTATGACCCAAAGCCCGGAATCCGCCAAAATCTAGACACCCAGACAAGTCCGCCACACCAAAGGTCAGCGATAAACTGGCGATAACAAAACCTCCACCGTCACGCAAACAGGAATACGCCCACATTATCACGACCCACAAATCCACGCAGCGGTCTTTCAACCGCGGTATTCCATTGGTGGTACACACCGCCGCGCTCAAAATACACACACATTTACAAAACATTACCACATTGGACACACCTGATACACATACACACACCACTCCTACACACCCAATACAATACAAAACACACCCCCACATCACCCACAAACCCCTAAGACCACAATTGCAACTGAAGGCCAGAGAGAGACACCACCATCTACAAACTAGCATCCACAGGCACTCAACACCATTACTCACACAACATCCACGCACCTCACACAACACACCTCTAAATTTCACCCCACACATCACAACACACACCACCCCACACATCACCCACACCACCCCATGGCACCGCAAAGACACCTCAGGTTCTCTGAGGAGGAGCTCAGGCTCATGGTGGAGGAAATCATCCGGGTAGAGCCACAGCTATTCGGATCACAGGTTTAGTTTAGTTTAGTTTATAAGATTTGTAAAGTGCATGGCGACCCGAAGGCATCCCAGCTCTAAAAGCAGCAACGCACAAATAGGAGGGGGGATCAATGCTAATTACAGAATAAAAAAGTTTTGAGCTTTTTCCTAGAGAGGTGCTCGGAGGATTCATAACGGAGCTCCAAAGGAAGGGTATTCCAAAGGTGGGAGGCCTTACTGGAAAAAGAATTGTTGCCCCAGCCTCTCTTAGATCGAGAAATGTGTCCATACCTAAGAGAGGAGGAACGTAAGTTCCTAGAAGGAGTATGCAGGGAGATCCGTTTCCTTAGAGAGATGGGACCTTTACCATGTAGGGCCATATGGACAATGCAGAGAGATTTAAAATGGATCCGTTCTTTGATGGGGAGCCAGTGGAGGGTGGAGATAGCCAATTTGGCGGATGAATATTTTGAGGAGTGAGTAAGAAGCCTGGCAGCTGCATTTTGCACTCTTTGCAGCTTCTTTATTACATAAAAAGGGGAGCTAAGGAACAGAGAGTTTCCGTAATCCAGACAGGAAAGAATTAAGGCTTGGATGAGAATTCTTCTGGCTGTAGGAGGAAGAAGAGAGAGAATCTTTCTGAACATGCGCATAAGACCAAAGCAGGTAGAAGAAACTTTACTGGCTTGAGAGTCCATAGTAAGCCTGGGGTCAAGCATCACACCTAGAGTTTTAACCTGAGATTTGGGGGGAGGAAGAGTACTGAAGGCATCTGAGAGCGAGGGAAGGGGAAGGGGGGGGACCGTTGCCCAAAACCAGGACTTCTGATTTTCCATCGTTAAATTTGAGTTTGGACTTGGTCATCCATTTGGCGATGTCACTCATACAGCGGGAGAGATTGGTCACCGGCGAGTCTCCAGAGCTGGAGAGGGATACCACTAACTGGGTGTCATCTGCATAGGTGACCAAGGACAGATTATGAGGGGCAACTACTCTAGCTAAAGGTGACAAGTAAACGTTAAAAAGAGTGGGGCTAAGGGACGAGCCCTGGGGGACTCCACATGCCAAGGGGAAAAGGCCAGAAAAGAAGGTCCGGTCCAAGACTTGGAAAGATCTGTCTCTAAGGAAGGAGGAAAACCAAGAGAGGGCGGAACCTCCGACTCCTACATCCGATAGTCTCCGACAGAGAAGATCATGGTCGACAGTGTCGAAAGCTGCACTTAGGTCAAGCAGGATGATGGCTACGTGAGACCCTAGGTCTAAGAGCTGGCGGGCCGTCTCAGTTACTGAAAGGAGAGCTGACTCAGTGCTGTGCAAGGCTCTAAAGCCCATTTGGGTGGGATGAAGAAGTTCATTGCTTTCGAGATAGTTGGTTAGTTCAGTGTTGACATGTTTCTCAAGGATTTTTGCGGAGATAGGGAGGAGGGCAATAGGTCTGAAATTTTCCAATAAAGTGGGGTCAAGTTTGGGTTTCTTCAGAAGGGGCTTAACCACAGCGTGTTTAAATGACAGGGGAAGGGAGCCCGAGGATAAGGAGCTGTTGAGAATTTTAGTGAGAGGAGGAGCAATGGTGCCTGCTACCTGCAAGAGAGCAGAGGGAGGAGCGGGGTCCAGAGGGGAGCCGGATTTAATTTTGGACAGGAAGTTAATGGTCACCTCCTCGGTGAGAGGGGGGAAGGAGGTTAGAGAGACTCCTACAGGAAGGGAGTCAGTGTCATTACAAATAGAGGGATCATTCATATAGACGGGAAACCCAGAGTATATACTGATGACTTTGTCCTGAAAAAAGGATGCCAGTCGATCACAGTGGGAGTCGGAGGCTTCCGTCATAGGGGTAGAAATGGGAGGGGAGGTAAGGTCTCTAAGAATTTGAAAAATTTATTTCTGAGGACATGAAGAACATTCTATTTTTCCACCATAAAAGGTAGACTGGGCAGTTTTAATATTGTGGTGATAGGTTCTGACTGATTGCTTGTAGATCTCTCTGTTAGAGAGACTGTAGTTTTTACGCCACAGTCTCTCAAGTTTTTTACAGTTCTTTTTGAGTTCAAGCAGGTAAGGGGAGAACCAGGGTTTAGATTTGTGGGGTGAGGGAACCATTCTGGTTCTGATGGGTAGAACAACATCCAAGGAGGATGAGATCCATTTATCAAAAGAGTCTGCCGTTTCTGGGGCAGATGAGTGACCGGTCTTGCCATAAGTCAAGTGCAGCACACCTCCATAGCTAGGAAGATGGAGCTATGGCGAAGAATCGTGGACAGGGTCAACGCAGTGGAACAGCACCCAAGAACTAGGGATGACATCAGGAAGAGGTGGAACGACCTACGGGGGAAGGTGCGTTACGTGGTCTCAAGACACCACATCGCAGTTCAGAGGACTGGCGGCAGACCCCCACCTCCTCCCCCACAACCAACAACATGGGAGGAGCAAGTCTTGGCTATACTGCATCCTGAGGGCCTTGCAGGAGTAGCTGGAGGAATGGACTATGGTAATTCAAATCTTTACTACTTCATCCCCCACCCTACCTGCATGCCATCACATACCCCCACCCTCGCCTTCACCCCCATCACTCCAACTCCTCACACATGTCCCAATATCACAAACCACACATCCCAAACCCAAGCCCTGCATGCAACACCAAAGCATGGACACCTATCACCAAAGCATGGCCACTGCACATACCCATACAACCCCCCAACCCATCATCACACAAGGTCCTACACAGGAATGCAAGCACTGGGGTACACGGTCACCCACCCATTGCACATCGTGGCACACACAGATGCAATAATCATGGTTTTACACCCCTGCAGGACCCCTACCCAATGTCACTGGACAGGAGGGTCCAGATGTGTCCACTCCACCCACAGAAGAGGCCCACAGTGATGATAGCAGCTCTGTCCAACTGGATCTAGATGACCAGCCCGGCCCATCTGGGACCTCGGGACAGGTGGTTCCTCTCACACTGGCACAAGCCACTACAGAGCTTCCCCCCTCTGGAAACACCAGCACAGCACCCACCCAGCGGGCCCATACCTCTGTCCCCGGGACACGTCAAGCAGCAGTGTGTCCACCACTACAGGGAACCCAGGCTAACCCACCACCCCAACAAAAACAGGGACCAGGGGGCAGTGGCAGTGGGCACACGGTTCAGGGGACAGAGGCCCAGGAACACAGGGGAACTGGGAGGGCTGCTGTGCGACAGGGGGAGGACAAGCCAAGGGAACCCACTCTCCACGAGGCCCTCTCCAACATCATGGGAGCCTACCACCATTCCCAGGAGATGATGGCAACGGTACTGGCTAAGTTTCAGGAGACCCAGCAGCTGCAGAAGGAACAGTATTTGGGGTTTAGGGAGGAACTCAAATCCATCAATTCCACCCTGGGCACCATTGTAGGGGTGCTGAAGGAACTCGTGAACACCAGGAGGGACACTTTGGCACAACAAGGGGCCACTGACACTAGCCTGGACGATGAACTGCCCACAACCTCCGCCCGAGCTAGTGGACAGGAGGTACCACCAAAGGACCACCACACCAGCACCCCACACCCTGCAGAGGGAGAACCACCCCGCAAACGGTCCCTGAGATCCAGGACAAATACAGAGAACGATGCCAAGACCCCCTCCAAGAAATGAGACCATCCTGATTGTCATCCTTTTGTCCCACCTTGTCACCCTGTCCATCCTTAAACTGCCCCAGCTCCACTTCCTATGCCCCTTTGGACAATGCACCTGCGAGACTAATAGACTGGACTCTGCCATGGACATTCCTCCACCATCACCCCTCACCATTTTACAACCCCCTCCAATATTGAGCACTTAAATAAACACCCTTAAATCACAAAACAATCAGGAGTCTGTCTGTGATTTCAAAATAGTGTATTAGTAATTACAGTGGCAAAATGCTCTTTCAAATGTAATGTCAACATACCTATGTCACACAGCTCTAGTCCATGAGGAAACAAAGCAGATGTCACACAGTGGGACCCATATCTGTGAAATCATAAGGGAAAGTGACAACTCAGTGACCATACACTGGGTGAAAATGACAGACAGTAGAGAGGTAGTAGATTAAAATCAGATGTAGCAGGGAGTGTTATCTTCTTACCTCTGTCTCACTGGAAGTATTGCAGGATCATCGTGTTCCTGTTGTCGATGTCCTCTTCTTCTGCTTCCTCGTCTTCACTGTCCACAGCTGCCACAAGACCTCCATCTGGACCATCCTCCTGCAGAAAAGGCACCTGTCATCGCAAAGCCAAGTTGTGAAGCATACAACAGGCCACGATGATCTGGCATACCTTCTTTGGTGACTAGAATAGGGAACCACCTGTCATATGGAGTCCCCCGAACTCGGCCTTCAGGAGGCCAAAGGTCATATCTATAATCCTCCTAGTTTGCCCATGTGCCTCATTGTAGCGTTCCTCTACGCTTGTCCTGGGATTCCTCACTGGGGTCAGTAGCCATGACAGGTTGGGGTAACCAGAGTCACCTGCAAATGGCGAGGGACAACTGTTAGACACACACTAACTCATAGGGACATCCACAGACCCAGACAACTATTCCCACTGTATTGGGTACATGTCCTCACCTAATAGCCACACCCGGTGCCTCTGGAGTTGCCCCATCACATAAGGGATGCTGCTATTCCGCAGGATGCAAGCGTCATGCACTGAGCCAGGGAATTTTGCATTCACATGGGAGATATACTGGTCTGCCAAACACACCATCTGCACATTCATGGAATGGTAACTCTTCCGGTTTCTGTACACCTGTTCACTCCTGCGGGGGGGTGCCAAGGCCACATGTGTCCCATCAATTGCACCTATGATGTTGGAGATATATCCCAGGGCATAAAAATCACCTTTGACTGTAGGCAAATCCTCCAACTGAGGGAAAACGATGTAGCTCTGCATGTGTTTCAGCAGGGCAGACAACACTCTGGACAACACGTTGGAAAACATAGGCTGGGACATCCCTGATGCTATGGCCACTGTTGTTTGAAAAGACCCACTTGCTAGGAAATGGAGTACTGACAGCACCTGTACTTAAGGGGGGATTCCTGTGGGATGGCGGATAGCTGACATCAGGTCTGGCTCCAACTGGGCCCACAGTTCCTGGATTGTGGCACAATCAAGCCTGTAGGTGATGATCACATGTCGCTCCTCCATTGTCGACAGGTCCACCAGGGGTCTGTACACCGGAGGATGCCACCATCTCCTCACATGCCCCAGCGGACGGTGTCTATGGAGGAGAACAGCGAGCAGAGAGTCAACCAACTCTGAGGTACGTAAACACAGCTTACTGTGAAAATATTAGCAAATCAAAGTTTGCCTGTATGAGTGTTTAGGCAAGGCCTAGATATGTGTGACGCAGTCCAAAATAATGCTATGTGGGCCCATGAAATGGCGGCTGCCTGACCTGTAAAGTGGGACAGGGGGATATGAGGTAACTGCGCTGGCGTTGTACACCGTCACGGTAGGTACAATCCTTCATTGGTTAACATTGGACCCTATGGGTCCCAAGGAGCCAATGATGATCTATGCCGGCGGTGACGTTACGCACTGCAGCGGACGTGACCGCCATTTTCTGTCTGTTTAATCACTTGATACCTGATCTTCGACAGGAGAGGACCTACACTGCAAGTGCTGCTGTGACCTCAGTCTAGAAGAGACAATGGCTCGTGTGTCTGGGGAAAGGACCCCTGCCTTCAGCACAGAGGAGTTGGAGAAACTCATGGATGGGGTCCTCCCCCAGTACACGCTACTCTACGGTCCTCCAGACGAACAAGTAAGTACACTGTGAGCATGCTGTATGGGCAATGCCTGTGTGGAGTGGGGTGGATGAAAGATAGTGGGGGTGAGAATGAGGCGTGCATGAAACGACGGTGAGTGCATGTGCGTCATGGCAAGTGTAGGGATGTGGGCCAATGACTGTGAAGGTGCAGATGGTAATTACTTATTTTTCCCCTGGACAATTCCAGTAGGTCAGCACTCACCAGAAGAAGGACATTTGGCGTGCCATCGCCAAGGAAGTCCGGACCCTGGGGGTCTACCACAGGCAGAGCACCCACTGCCGGAAAAGATGGGAGGACATTCGCCGCTGGAGCAAGAAGACAGCGGAGGCCCAGCTGGGGATGGCCTCCCAATGTGGGAGGGGTGCCCGTCGCACCATGACCCCCCTGATGTTCAGGATCCTGGCGGTGGCGTACCCGGAGTTGGACGGGCGCTTGAGGGCATCACAGCAGACACAAAGGGGTGAGTACACTCTCATTCTGCTGATTCAGTGCGCATTGTAGGTGTCTGGGTGGGGGAGGTGGGCTGTGGGTTCCCCTAGGCCAGGACGAGTTTAGTAGGCAAGGACCCTTCTTGAGGCAGGCCCTGTGGCACCCCACCCCACCTGTGTATAGTGCCAACTACACCTAGTCAGGCTCCTGTGACATCCATGTGTGCAGAAATCAGGCATAGCCTTGTAACCCATGTCCCTGGGATTGAATAGTGGACTCCAAGTGCGCGGCATAGTGCAGGGGACTTCTGTGTCTGTTGTGTCCGCCAACGGTAGCAGTATTGCATGCACTCAACATGTCTTTCTTCTGTCTTTCCCTCCCTTTTGTGGTCTCCCTGTTCTTGTGTGCATTAGCATCATCAGGCGGAGGAGCAGTGGCACCGGAGCAGGAGGGAGCTGCATCCCACATGGGCCTGGAGGGCGACACTACGGAGTCTGAATTCACCAGTGGGACGGAGGCCGAGGGGAGCTCCACCACGGGACAGGAGCTGACAACAGTGATACGGACTCCTCCTCTGATGGGAGCTCCCTTGCGGTGGTGGGCCAATCTGTGCACCCTGCATCTACAGGTACAGCCGCCACCCCCCCTACCAGCACCGCCCTCCAAGCAGCCCCTCAGCGTTTGCCCGGTGCCCGCTCACCCAGGAGGGTGGGCATCACCTTCGCCCCATGCACCTCAGCCTCTGCCCCAGTCACCCCTTCTGCCCTCAGTGAGGAGGCCATTGACCTCCTCAGGTCCCTCACTGCTGGGCAGTCTACCATTTTGAATGCCATCCAGGGTGTAGAGAGGCAGTTGCAACAAGCCAATGCATACCTGGAGGGCATTCACTCTGGTCAGGCAGCCCTTCAGCGAGCTTTTCAGACTCTGGCCTCAGCACTGATGGCAGCCATTGTCCCTGTCTCTAGACTCCCCCTCCAACTTCCTCCACCCAGACCCACGCCCCTATACCTCAGCCTATCCCAAGCACACCATCAGACCAGCATGCACACACCTCAACACACAAGGGAAGCTCTGGCAAACATAAGCGCCACACACCCGACAGGCACTCACGCAAGCATCAGACACATGCAGCCACACCAACATCCTCTGCCTCCACTGTGTCCCCCTCCTCCTCGTCTCCCTCCTCCCTCCCTGTTTCGTCTCCACCCACACCTGCATGCACTACATCCTCAGCCACTACGTCCATCACCAGCTCACCAGGTCACCCACCACCACACCCTGCTCATGTGCAGTCACCACCCCCACTACCATTCACACATCCCCTGTGTCCTCTCCCAGTGTGTCTGTGAGGCCACCTCCCAAGGTACACAGACGCAGCGACACACCCACCCAACAGCCATCCACCTCACGACAGCCTCCAGCCCATGCACCTTCACCCAAAGTCACCAAACGTACACCTCCTATAACCACTATATCTTCCTCCACTACCAAACCCCCTCCAGCTACCTGTCCCAGTGTTCCTAATAAACTTTTCCTGGCCATCGTTGACCTCTTTCCCTCACCTCCCCCACCCCTTCAGTCTCATAGGGCCCGACTCTCCAGGTCCCAACCTAGCACCTCAGCCACAACATCGGCGGGACCAGTGGTGCCAGTTGTCACCAGATTCTGGAGTGCACCAGGCAGCAGGGCAGCCAGTGTGGCAAGGAGCCAGAGCACGGACAGTCCCCCACTTGCCAAGCATAAAAAGTTGTCCAGTGCCCGGCGGGAGAGGGGAAAGAAATCAGCCACCAAAGCCGCTCCCAGGGGTACAGTTGGGAGTGTGGAGACAGCTGCGACACCATCCAAGGTGGGGAAGGGGCACATTAAAACCGGCAAGTCTGGGAACATCAGCACGGCGGACAAGACCGCCACCAGCCACACTGCCCAGGACCCCGCCGCCAGCAGCTCTGCTGCCCAAGACAAGACCCCCACCAGCATCACCGCTGCCCAGGACAAGACGGCCACCAGCCCTGCTGCCTAGGACCCCGCCACAAGCAGCACCGTTGCCCAGGACAAGACCACCACCAGCCCGCTGCCCAGGACCCCACCGCCAGCAGCACCGCTGCCCAGGCAAGACCGCCAGCACCACTGCAGGACAGTGAGCGCCAATGATTACAACGCTACTGATGCCGCCATGGGCAGGATGAAGCACACTGGCCACCAAGCCCCCTCTAGAACCGGTGGAGAGTTACATCCACTACCTCAGTCTTTGGCAGGATGAAGCACTCTGGGCACCAAGCCCCCTCCGAAACCAGTGGAGCGTTACATCCACAACCTCTGTCCTTGGCAGGATGAAGCATTCTGGGCACCAAGCTCCCTCCAGAACCAGCGGAGAAAGGCATCCACTACCTCTGTCCTTGGCAGGATGAACCACTCTGGGCACCAAGCTCCCTCCAGAACCAGTGGAGAAAGACATCCACTACCTCTGTCCTTGGCAGGATGAAGCACTCTGGGCACCAAGCCCCCTCCAGAACCAGTGGAGAGTTACATCCACTACCTCTGTCCTTGGCAGGATGAAGCACTCTGGGCACCAAGCCCCCTCCAGAACCAGTGGAGAAAGGCATCCACTAGCTCTGTCATTGGCAGGATGAAGCACCCTGGGCACCAAGTTGCCTCCAGAACCAGTGGAGAAAGGCATCCACTACCTCTGTCCTTGGCAGGATGAAGCACTCTGGGCACCAAGCCCCCTCCAGAACCAGTGGAGACTGTTATCCACTTGAGAGACTGTGGCTTTGCACTCCCTAGGATTGAAAAGTGGGCAACCCACCCACTGTAGAGACTTGAGAGACTGTGGCTTTGTACTCCCCAGGATTGAACAGTGGGCAACCCACCCACTGTAGAGACTTGAGAGACTGTGGCTTTGCACTCCCCAGGATTGAACAATGGGCATGGAGCCCCCTCGTGGATCTGGCGTCGTGCACTCATCCGGCTGAGGTGCCCCCTTCCCTTCCCCCTGAGGTGCCTGTTTTATTTCTATCTGATGCCCCAGCAGTATTCTCTCCGTCTTGTTCGGGTATTGAGTGTGGGCCTCGCCCATACCTTTTGGGCCCAGTCGTCCACGGACTATGATGGTGGAATCCCTTGGACTTGTGTTCTTGGTGTATATATTGTTTATAATGTAAATGTATATATACGTAAATATTTTTGATTTATGTAATTGAATATATTACAATTATTCAACTCATTTCCTTTTGTCCTTGTATTCTTCCGGGGGCGTTGGGGGGGTGTAACTGTAATGCATCAGGCTGTATTTGTGTGTGTGTGTTGTAGTGGGTGAGGGTGGGGGTGGGGGTGTTGGGTATTGCGTATGAGTGTCACTGTTTTTTACCTCCCCCTCCCCTGTGTCGTAGGTGCAGTACTCACCGTGGTCTTTGCTGCCAGCATTCGTGCTCCTAGTAGAAGAGCAGGAAGATAAAGGCTGGGAGTATCTGAAGTTCCGGTTCCATGGCGTCCTGGTTCCTCATGGGGTGTGTAGAGGCGAGCGTTTTCCCTTCCAAGTCCTGTTTCCGCCGTGTTTTTGTTTGCGGTGAATCCGCCCCAGAAAAGGCGGCGGATTGGACTGTTGTAATTCTGTGGGTGGTACATTGTCCTCCGCCTGTCTGTTGGTGGTTACAGCCGTGGGGTTTGTTTGTACCGCCTTGGCGGTCGGATTGTTAAAGTATCTGTCTATGTTGGCAGTTTTCCGCCACGGTCGTAATTCCATTTTTTTTTGCGCCGGCCTGTTGGCGGTTTTACTGCCGCTTTAACACCAACCGCCAGGGTTGTAATGACCACCTTACTTACTAATCTGACTAACTCGAGTAAGGCTTTAAAAGAATTGAAGGAACCAGGTGTTTGGGAAAAAGTTGGAAAAGTATTTGCTTCAGTGGGAAATTGGCTTAGTAACATTTGGAATGGGGTATTATTAAAAATCATACAAGGAATATTAATTGTGATTGCTTGCATATTAGGATTATGGGGTACATGTAAATTGTGCCGAAAGGTTACATTGAAAAGGTCTAAAAATAATCAGAGGAGGGAAGAACAAAACAGGGAAAGAATTGATAGAGAAGATTTGAGAAGGAGACAAAACACTGAGGAGATTGAATTATGAAAATGATGATAGTAAAAGTAGTGTGATGACATATTTAGTCATCAGGAGGGATTGCTGATGCAGATATGTTAATTAAAATTATTAATTAGTGTTTATGCATTGAATAATAATAACAAGATGTAGATGAAAATGAATGTAGAAGAATAAGGTGCACACGAAGAGTGGTAATCAACATTCATGAATTGTACAAAAAATGACTAAATAATATGTGAAATATTGAAAATGTAAATAAAATAATAATGTAATAATATGCCATATTGAGATGTATAACGTATGTTTTGCATTATATTGTAGAGTTAACTTAGCCAAAGTTGTGGCCTAGTTTTGCCAGGCCTCATGCAGAAGCTGAATAATCGTGCAATGTAGAAAAGCTGATGCGTTGAACTGACCATGAACCACTTACGTTAATAAAATCTGCTTAGCGAGAATATTATGCAATGAACCGACGGACAGGAGATGGAGGAATCAAATTTATGTCAAACCCCGGTGAAGAGCAGAATAGATGTACTTTCCCGGGACTCAAACAATAGAGACACTGTCGGGAGAAGAATATGCAACATTTTCGATACCTGATGAGCTGGATGATGAGGATGTCTTTTTACTAGAGAACAGAAGGATATTTTAAGATCCACTGTGTTGGGAGAGGAAAGTAGTATACCCATTTTAAGAGGATGTAGACCAAGACCACATAAGAGGTTTTAAATCAGAGCAAGATTATTGCAACAACAATTCAGTGTAATGCAGCAGTGGATTTTTTGCAGTTGAAGTTCTGTTAAAAGTGGGTGAGTTACCATAAATGAGGAACTGCATTAAAAATATAAGTGCCAGGTAATTTCAAAGAATGGTTTGGGTAAAAAAATACAAGCGAAAGGTAAGGCACTCATAAGGACAGGGCAGCTGAGACGCAAAACACAAGACTGATCCTGCTAATATCCAAGCCAGTCATGTCCTTCACCTCTCCAGCCCAAGTGACAGTCCAGGACCTCAAAGATAACATGAAATGGAAATGAGAAAGTAACAGCACAAACAGATGTAAAAAAAAGAAGGGACTGACAATTATGGTAGGATGGTAACGAGAATAAGAAAGACAGTACAGAGGGAATGTATAATATTCTCTGTTACAGCAGACAAAGGTGTGGTAGGGACAGAGCCAGCTTTAGCGCCTGTGGCGCCCTGTGCAGCAGTCTTTTTTGGCACCCCCCACCGCCCTGACCACTTCCTTGGATTCACTCACTACCATCTAGCAAATTTGTCCCACATCTCTCTATAGCTCCATACATTCATTTGTTTTAAAGTGGTGGTAAGGCTGGTGTTAGAC
This sequence comes from Pleurodeles waltl, assembly GCF_031143425.1. Classification (NCBI taxonomy): domain Eukaryota; kingdom Metazoa; phylum Chordata; class Amphibia; order Caudata; family Salamandridae; genus Pleurodeles; species Pleurodeles waltl. The sequence goes on from NC_090439.1 coordinate 1,018,318,635, forward strand.
CTGACAGCCTTAGGGTGGTCACCCCTAACTTTTTGCCTGCCTTCCTCCACTTTTTAGACACTGTTTTGGCTGGTTTTAGGACTCTACACACTTTACCACTGCTAGCCAGTGCTAAAGTGCATTTGCTCTTTCCCTTAAAACATGATGACATTGGTTAATACCCAATTGGCTCATTTAATGTACTTGTAAGACCCCAATAAAGTGCAATACATGTTCCCAGGGCCGGTGATTAAATGCTACTAGTGGGCCCGCAGCACTGACTGTGCTACCCACATAATTAGTCTCTTAACCATGCCTCAGGCCTGCCATTGCAAGGCCTGTGTGTGCAGTTTCACTGCCACTTGACTTGGCATTTACAAGTACTTGCCAAGCCTTGAACTCCCCTTTGTCTACATATAAGTCACCCCTAAAGTAGGCCTTAGGTAATCCATAGGGCAGGGTGCTATGTAGATAAAATGCAGGACATGTACCTGTGCAGTTTATATGTCCTGGTAGTGTAAAACTTCTAAAAAAAATTCACACTACTGTGAGGCCTGCTCCTTTCATAGGCTAACATTAGGGCTATCCTTATATACTGTTTGAGTGGTAGATTATGATCTGAAAGGAGTAACAAGGTCATATTTAGTACGGCCAGAATGGTAATACCAAATCCTGCTGACTGGTGAAGTTGAATTTAATATTACTATTTTAGAAATGCCACTTTTATAAAGTGAGCATTTCTCTGCACTTAAATCCTTCTGTGCCTTACAATCCACGTCTGGCTGGGTTAGTTGACAGCTCCCTTGTGCATTCCACTCAGACAAACCCCAAACTCAGGATGCTCAGTCACACTTGCATACATTTGCATATTGAATGGGTCTTCCTCACCTGGAAGGGCAGAGGGCCTGACACTTACATGTCAAAGGACAGTAGCCTGCCCTCACACATAGGACTGCCACACCCCCTACTGGCACCCTAGCAGACAGGATGGAAATGAAAGGGGACCTTGTGCACTTCTAAGCCACTCTTTGAAGTCTCACCCACTTCAAAGGCACATTTGGGTATTTAAGCAGGGTTTCTGACCCTACCAACTCAGACACTTTTGGACAAGATACCACTGGTGAAGAATCCCTGAACCAGAATCTGCAACCTGCCAGGAAGAACTGCCTGGCTGCCCAAAGGACTGACCTGACTGCTTTTCTGCAAAGGACTGCTGCCCTGCTTCCTTTCTGTCTTTTGGCTATGCTGAGAAGGGCTCTCCAAGGGCTTGGATAAAGCTTGTCTCATGTTCCCTGAAGTCGGAGGCCCAAAAAGACTTCATTCCTGCAAAAGAACTCCTTGTGCAGTTAAAATTTGCGCACAGCCTGCAAGAAACGACGCACCGATTTCCCGAAGAGGAGCACGACGCAGCGCCAGCGTTGCAACTGGAAATTCGACGCACGGCCCACTGGGTCGACGCAAAGCCGAGCCAGAACGACGCATCCCGACTTCCTGAGAGGAATCAATGCAGCGCCTGCCATGAGGCAGAAATTTTCACGCAACACCCACCGGACTGACCCAGCCCCTGTGACTTCGTCCTGCGTGCCCAGGATTTCAACGCATCATCCCTGGGGCATCCAAAAACCCCAAAACCCAAAGAGGATCCCAGTCTATGAGCCAGAAATCAACGCAAAGCCTGCCCTGTGTGAAAACTGAATGACGCATCGTCTATGTGAGCCAGAAAAATCGATGCACACCTCCCCATTTTCCACGCAACTCCTCCTCTGCGGTTTTGAACGCAAACCAGGTACTTTGTGCTTGCAAGAGACATTTGTTGCTTTTTAAAGACCAAAGACACTTTATATCATTTTTACAGTGATATCTCAAAGTATACTTATTTATTCTTGATCGTTTTGACCTGCATCTTACCAGATAAATATTATTTATTTTTCTAAACACGGTGTAGTGTATTTTTGTCGTGTTATTGCATGATTTATTGCAGAAGTATTTTACACATTGCCTTCTAAGTTAAGTCTGACTGCTCAGTGCCAAGCTACCAGAGGGTGAGCACAGGATAGTTTGGATTGTGTGTGACTTGCCCTGAGGCAAGTGAGGGTCCTTGCTTGGACAGGGGGTAACGTGACTGCCAACCAAAGACCCTTTTTCTAACAGCTGGTTTTACTAATTCACTCAGCAATCCACAAAAAATATAGTCCTGTTCTTTGCAGCAGGTTCATTAACCATCTATGCAACTTTATGTTGAGTCAAAGCTGCCGCTACACAACACTCCCATCTCTCTCCCTAGCAGGAACATTAATCACAAGAGGTATCTTGGTTTTTCAACCGTTTCCGGAAAGCTGGACGCACAAGGAACTTTTCAGCAGGTGCTTTTAAGTCTCAAGTTTCAGAAGTTATTGCTAAACACAGCGCCCCCCTGAGGTCTGCGCCACCCAATCCAGGGCCGCTCCCGGTGTGGCCGCACCATTTGCACCGCCCTAAAGCCGGCCCTCGGTAGGAAGGTATTGCTTCACACCATATGTGATTCTAGACATGGCCAAGTATTGAGGTCACACCACATCAGCAACTGTACACTTCCATGCTATCCCTGCCTATGTCAGAGTACTTACAGCACTGCATCTTCTGAGTGCCGTGTACTTTCTCAGTTTCTGGAGCATCATAGCATGCTTGCTAGTAAGCTACAATGCCTGCTCCAGGTAATGCAGTGCCAAAATAATAATTCAAAATTATGGCACTGTGAGGAATTCTATATGTTGTGGTTAAGTGCACCCCCTGGATTGTTAGAGAGCTAATGAACTTACATCACACTTGCATGCCTTGAGTAAAATGGCATGTACATTCACTTGAAATGTATCCTTTGCTGTTTTATCTTTTCTTTGATTGGAAATCAAAGCTCTAGACTGACCCTTAAGATGGGTAAGAATCAAAACATATCTTGCTGTGACATAATTATACCTTGATAGGCTCTCAATGTAAGGCCTAATGTCACATTAATGTTTAATTGTAAAGCACATCTATACCTTGGGTGACCATGCGCTGTAAAAATCTGTGAAATAAGTAAATAAATAAATACTTATTTTTGTGTCCAACTGACCCTTCATTCCCAAAGTTTTAAGGGCCAGTTGAAGGTAACCTCCCTAAGAGTTACTAATACATGCCTTGTACTTCTAGTTCGATCTATAAATGATAACTTAAAGATGAGGCAAGAGTGTTCTTCAGTTTGTAACAAAGCTTTAAAAGGGCTTGGTGACATGCCAAGCATTATTCACCAAGCCAAAATCAAGTCTTTTCTGAGCCTGAGACACATAGGAGGGAAGCCGAAAGACCGGTCTATAAACATTGCTTTCAGCCACATCCAAGGGGTAAGATGGTTCCCTGTGGAAAGTTTCAATCCCCTACCTTAGAGCAGGTAACAATTTAATGTTCATTAAAATTGGATCAAAACAAGGTCCACCCAGATTCTTTAGGAGAGATGCAAAGGCAAATCCCAATGAGAGAGCCATTGTTTTATTTGGTAACTGATGGGCCTTGAAGTTGCCACTAACAAGAACTCAAGGTATTTATAACTGGCTACCATCGAAACCATGTCTCCATTTATCTGCAACAACCCAGCTTTTTTATTTTTATGGCTCTGGCCCACAAATTTGTTTTTTCAAAATTGACTTCCATTTAGTTGTTCTTGCACTACAAAGCTGGTTACATGATTTGCCTTTGTAGAAATACGGCTGTCAGAGTCGACAGCCGCAACGGGCATTGAGCTCGGGAGGGGGTAGGGGTGCTGTGTTTAGAAATAGCCTATGTGTTTATAAACACCTGTTGCAGAGTTCCTTGTGTGGCCAGCTGGTTTCAGGCAACAATACAAATGTCAAGAAACATCTAGTAAATAATGTTCCTGCTGAGTGACTAAGGTTAATGTGCCTCCTGAAAAAAATGTCCGACAAGAAGATCACAGAACTGTATTTTATGTTGTTATCTCAGTGGATTACTTCCTTTGTCACAGAAATCCTTTTGTTACTTGTAGTTCATAAGTTACAATCCTAATATAACAAAGTTACCTATGAACTGCCATCCCAGAGGTGCATGCAGACTACATAGTATATATTAGAACTTTATGTTTTCCCCAGGCTTTCATTATCCTAATGTGGGTTAAAAGGGTTAGTTTAGGTAGTAATGCATTCTTATTAGTAAAGCCAAACCCAACCGCTTTGGTACCTTTTAAATCCCTCTTGTGTGCTTCTACAGTCGAAACACTCTTAAAATATACTGCCTACTGCTATGGATGACATACACCTCCTACACCTGGTTGTCCTCATTGGCTTATGTAACATTTCTTATAGACTGATTTACACCCATATGATTTATTGTCTTCCTGCAATGTGAGTGTGATGCAAGGTGCTCTGACACCCTGCACTGGTATGAGTAGTGCTACAAAATAAGTGAAGTGTCTGTGAGAGAGGGGCTATGGAGAGACAAGGGGCACTGCTCAAGAGGGTAGTGTGATAGTCTGTAGAGAAGGGAGTTATATGTGGGGCACCCAAAAAGATTGTTTAACTAGTTGCCACCAGTGCTAAAGCGGCCCTGTAGGCTGTTTTGCTCAGAAGGACTATGGGCCATATTTATACTCCGTTTGCGCCGAAATTGCGTCGTTTTTTTTGACGCAATTTCGACGCAAAACTAACGCCAACTAACGCCATATTTATACTATGGCGTTAGAGGCGAATAGCGCCAAAGTTCCCGGAATGTGCGTCATTTTTTAGCGTGAACCCCTTCCTTGCGTTAATGATATGCAAGGGAGGCGTTCCCGTCTAAAAAATGACTCCCAGGCCTTTACGTGGTATTTATACTCCCGGGCAAAAGAGACGCCCGGGAGTTGGCGTGGCTAAAAACGGCGCATTTGCGCCACTTTTTAACGCCTGCTCAGGGCAGGCGTTAAGGGGCCTGTGGGCTCAAAATGAGCCCACAGGTGCCCTCCCATGCCCCCAGGGACCCCCCCTGCCACCCTTGCCCACCCCAGGAGGACACCCAAGGATGGAGGGACCCACCCCAGGGACATTCAGGTAAGTTCAGGTAAGTATAATTTTTTATTTTTTATATTTTTTTTTGGTGGCATAGGGGGGCCTTATTTGTGCCCCCCTACATGCCACTATGCCCAATGACCATGCCCAGGGGACAGAAGTCATCATTACATTTGACTGTTCCACTGGCCAAGATTGTAGTGGCAGTGTGCAATAGTCAAATGTTATTTCTGGCAGATTCCAGGACGTCGTTCATTTAATATTTTCAGCTTGATGTTGCTTAGAACATTTCTGTTTGCATCAAGGCATATATTAGAACTTGCCATAGAGAAAACATTCGGAGATGATAATTACCACTTTTTTTATTGTTTCAAAATTTTTGATGGCCTTGAATAGTAACAAGCTAGTAATAGGCTAGCCATCGAATAATCCCAAACTACATTTCCTCTAACAAAGATTTTTGTAGGATTAATTGGTGGATTCATGTGAAATTCAGAACCCTCACACCTACTGAATGACGCACTGCCAGAAATCCCTCTCCAAGCTTGTCTTTTTTCTATTCGATTGATGATTATAATGGGATATCTCATATATAATCCTAAAACTTTTCATATCTTCATCAGAGTAGTCAACTGTTAAATTGAGTTAAAGCCAACGGGTTTATTAATAGCCAACGGGTCTCTAAGTATGCATTTTTTTAATTGTAGTACCCATGATTATAGTTCTTTCACGCTCCTTACTTTTTTCTTTTACGGATGCATTTACATAAATGTTAATAATTATCGGAAACAAGTTAACATAAACAGATGTCCAATTTGTGATGAATAAAGGTAGCTCTGAAGGAGTGCTAACTTGTAATTTGGTCCTTTCTAGTTTGAGACCAGAGCTACTGTACATAGCTAATCCACCTTCAGTGTGCCCTTTTTTGCTGATTTGATTGGGTGTTTGTGGAATTCAATATATCCAGCAAGAGGATAGTTGCTTTTGCACCAGGTTTCTTGCAACAGGGAGTATGTTAGACATATTCCCAAAGTTAATTAAGTCTTCAATTTGTGGCATAGGGGAGAAGCCACCTATAATGCAAAATCGTACCTTCCTATATTTATGAGAGACTGTCAAAAGGTGTTTTTTAAGCACCATCTATTTTTTTTGAGGACAGGTTAAGGCACTCGGCAACTGGCCAAAATGTTTAATGATGGTCTGCAACGTTTCCTCATCCCTAGGCCGGCAGCGCTATCCATGATAGAGGTCATACCTGACTATCAGCTTTGGGGCAGATTTACAAGCACCTTGCACCACCTTAACACTGACTTAGCATTTTTATGATGCTTAGCATTTTTATGATGCTAAGGCAGTGTTAAGGTCTCCATTCCCCATCCCATATTTACAAAGTGGTGCAATGCATGCATTATGCCACTTTGCAACCCTTACACCACATAATGCCTGCACCAGGCATAATGTATGCAAGGGCGGTGTTCCCACGCAGGGAGGCCCTAAAAATGACTCCGTGAAATTTACAAGATTTCACTGTGCCATTTTTTCCATCATTTTTAACGCCTATTCAGGGCAGGTGTTAAAGTGACCCACACATAATAATCTTTGGGCCTCCCTGTGCTTTGCTGCACTAGTGCTGACATTTTTTGCGCTAGTGCAGCAAAGCGCCACAACAGCGTCAAACGTTTTGACGCTGTGTGATAACAACTACCATGGTGCGCTGTATTGCAAATATGTGCAATTTCAGTGTTGTTAGCGGTACGCAAGAAATGTGGTGCATCAGAACCCATTTGCCACCTTCTTGTAAATCTGCCCCATAATTCAGTGGATGCACATAATTGCTGTCTCAGGCCAGAGGCTACAGCAGTCAAGAGGCTTATATTTCATTCAGTGGGTTTGTGCAGGAGCTAGTTATGAGGTAGAGAAGGGGTCAGGGTGGAAGGTGATGGATGAGGTGAAAAGACAGCAGAAATGAAGAAAACAAAAGGGTGGAAAGAAACAGAGGTAGATAGAATGAGATTGGGAAGAGAAAGTCAGTTATAAGGGGAGATGGGTATAATGTACCATATTTTTAACAAATTCAGACCACAGTAAATGCAACCACAACAAGCACGTAGAGGGTGCTACACCTCGAGATGTACAGCAGAAGCTCCAACCTTGGGAGTGTTCTGAAACATTAATAAAAATTCCAGAAAGGTCCTGGATTCCTGACCACCAAATTCGTTGGGTCAGTACTTTTAAAAAATCTCTAGGGGGGAGTTGCTGCACTCCTGCAGCCTCCATGCCTCTTTGGTAGTGTTGGTGGGGACTCTGTCATCCTGGGGACACAACAAGAGGCGAAAGATGTGCAAAGTAAGATTTCCTGCAGAGCATTATGAGGCACTCCAGCCGAAAGCAGTGGATATTCAATGAGAGGTTGGGCTGGGAGGGATGCTGCCTTTTTCTTCGCTGCAGCACACAGCTTTCCTTGGTGTCTTTTTTTGGGGCGATGCCTTGTCCCACTAAGGTCTCCCATACCTCACTGAAGGCAGCTGAGGGAACCCGCCCTTCGCTGCCCCACTGACTCTTGCATGTCCTGCTCCTTCACATGTGGTCACGGGAGCCAGCAGCTTCTTTCTCCCTGCTTGTGAGAGCTCCTCTGTTTCTCACGGTGGCCACACGCTCACCCCAGACTCGGGTATGGGGAGCAGGGCATGTCCAACCTTGCTGAAGGAGCGAGGTGGTGCTCCCCCATTCTTCTTGACGTTCGGGGGTTAGGGAATAGAGTCCCAGTCCCCTCCTTTGCAAATAAAGCCTCCGGGAATGGGTTCCTGCGCCAGGGAAGGGTTTCGGGATGGAAGCCACATGCACGCCTCTGTCCTGAAAAAATAACATGTAACATTGTGCGCGTAGACCTGAGCCCAGACCAATCCTGGGAATAATTTTTGGAAAGACCACAAATGCCTTTGTGCACCATTCTCTCCTCCAAAGAGGTGTACTCCACAGAGAGCTGGTCCCCCTGGATCCCTTCATTAGCCTTCCGCCTGGTCTTTGTCTCTGGGCGCAGAAGTCAGGGCTTTCGCCACAAATGGTCCACAAGAGTTGTAAGAGACCCAGTCTCACTAGCCCTTGGGGAGACCTCTGGTCTTGGTGTAAACTGGGGCAGAGTCCTTAGTCCTTTCTAGACATCAGAAGTTTCTTCTTCCAGTTGTCCATTACAGTTCAGGGCTCTAGTGGCGCACAGCAGAAAAACACCAACCAAGAGAGAGTCATGTGCAAGATTTTTAAATGGGAGTGGAAGGTTCCAGAAACAAGGCACCCCTGGCCAATCCTAGGGTTCCAAGTCACCTCTACATCCCTGTCACAACCCTCCAGCACAGCATGCTGGGAAAATTCAAAATGTCATCATCCAGGAGTCACTAGTCATATCCCCTCTGTTTCCCCAGGTCCACCCCTCACTGACATTCCTTTCTAACCAAATCTTCAAAGGAAAGCTCGCTCCTCTGTTGGCTCAGAGGTCTGGGCTACCTCCTGTGTTCCTTTGTGTGAGGAGGCATGTGTTCCCATTGATGGGGAGAAATGTATTTGGCCTGGCACAGCAGGATGACAAAATCTTGAGCTGAGCCAAACAAATATTACAGTTTTGAAAGACCCATAAGTTGTACAGATATTGGCCTTCATTATGACATTGGCGGTAAAAACCACCTACCGCCACGGCGACGGCCGCCAAAAGACCGTCGCATGGCAACCAGCCCACCACCATATTATGACCATAGCCAGAATACCGCCAGAAGGATGGCGGAAATTCCGGTTATGGTCATGGCGGGGTTCAGTTGGTGGAGCACCCTGTCCCATCTCCTGCAGGAGGACCCCCTGACATCAGGTAAGTTGGGTGCTCCGACAGGGGAGGGGGCGAGGTGTGTTGTGTGTGTGGGGGTGGGGGTGTATGTTTGTGTGTTCGTGAATGTGGGTGTGCTTTGCGTGTGCTATGTGTGTGCATGCGTGGATGTGCGAGTGCGTGTATGCTGTGTTGTGTGAATGCATGTCTGCTTGTTTGTATGTTAGTGTGTTTGGATATGTGTGTGAATGAATGAATGCATGTGTGGGTGCATGTGGGTATGAGTGTGTGTATGAATGTGTGTGATAGTGTATGTTGGGGAGTGGGTCTGGAGAGGGAGGGGGAGTGGGGGAATCTGGGGAGGGGAGAGGGCGGGGAAGACCCCTATGAGTGACAGGGAAGGAATTTCCTGTCCCTGATAGTGCCCACCACCATGGTTTTCGTGGCGGTAAAGAGGCCACGAAAACCATGGCAGTAGGTGGGGTCATAATCCGCCGGTAATTGAGCCAAACCGCCAATGTCATATTATGGGGTAAAGTACCGGCAGCCTGTTGGGAGTACTTTTCTCCATAATACCACAGTCCTTCCAGGGTCAAAATGAGGGCCATTGTCTTGTAACTTGAAGATTTGATTTTTGCAAACAAATACCACCCAATTTTGGCATTTCACTGAACTTTGTTGGCCAAAGGGAAGTGAAACTGCACTCTAAGGCAGTTTTCCTCCTATGTGTATAATAAAGTGTCACTACAGACAAAACAGTAACTCACACTGACTTTCCCTAGCAGTTTACAGTAACATTATAAGACCTACCCCAGGTCAATATTAATCCTGAAGAATCCCCTCTGCCCCAGGTTGCCTGTGCGTAGTTACAGTAGAACAGTCCACACACATGTGCAAACATATGTACACACATGTGGACACATGTTCATGTGTAATCAGCCAGGTGCCCCTTACTCTAGCTTCGTCGCAGCAGCTTTATCTTAAAAGGCAAACACTAGTGGCAAACATGCAAAGTTCATTTACCATTTGATTAATGTGAATGAGGCACATGTAGTTAGGCTCACCCACAGGAAAAAGTCCAAAGCCGGGTGATCCAAAAAGCAAGATATCTGGGCATACTGCACAGGTGCAACCGAGATGCAACAGCACTTAATAGGAAAGGAAAAAGGTAGGAAGGACAGAAATAATAGAAAGATGGAGAGCAGAGAAGATTTGGGAGTGCGAGGGATAGGAGAGATTTGAATGTAGAGAGAAAAGGAGGCATGGATGGAGTTGATGACCTATAGAAGTGAGAGGAAGAAGTGAAAAAACAAGAATGGGAGAAGAAACGAAAGAAAGGGGGGGTAAAACCAGATAAGGAGAGGAAAAAGGAAGGGAAGGAAGGCGAAAGGAAAGAACAGAAAAACAGCCAAAAGGGAAACCAGGAGGTGACAAACAAGAAGACATGGAAAGGAAAGAGATGAGTGAGAGAAAGCCATAGTTAAGATATAGGTGTCATAGAGTAAGGGTGGACTTCGAAAGAACAGAGAGAACAGAGGGAGTTTGTGGGGGAGAGAAGAGCAGGGCATAGATTGAAGATAGGTGACAGAACGAGGAAGAAGTGGAGCTGAGTGGAATTAGAGATAGGAAAGTAGGAATGCTTACATGTTGACTTGTTACGTGTCTTCAGCGTACAAAGCCGCAGGTGCAGTGTACTGAGCCTCTTTATTGTCGTACCTAGAAGAAAAAGTTAGAAGGAACATTGTTCTCTAGATCAGACAAAATGTCAGTCTTTAAAGATAAAGCAAACCTTGATGGAGGAGAGCACAGGGACCAAAAGACCTCTCTGAGACATTTGGATTTTCAAGATGGCACCTGATGACGAGTGCCATGAATCCATGCAAAAGATATCTGGTGCAAGCTAAATGTGCTTTGATTGCATTTGGCAGATATTGGCATACCCAGAGCGATGACAGTCCCAAGTGTCAAACTGGCTTCAGCAGCAGACAGGAGTATAGCTTCCTTTTGTGCCGCAGGCGCAAGGGCATAGACGCCCAGACAATTGAGCGACCCATTCAATCCTGATTATTGCTATCTTTTACAACTAAACACAGCAGCCTGGGGCTTCAATTCCTTCCTTGCACTAGGGTCCTTGACACACTGGCTATTATTTAGGTAGCAGAGAAGGGGTGATGAAGGAAATTCTCCTGTAGAGGTGCAATAGATTCCACTCGGCCTTTGGAAAGATCTGTTCAGGGTGATGGAAGGACTGCTAGCAACATGCTTTACTCTGGTGAAAAACACAATTGAAGAAATAAACAAGACTATGTCCAGCCAATGGCAAGAAGTAAAATAGGAACAGCTGATGATGGTGAGGGCACTTTAGACACTGGTGATGTTTGAGGTGTAAGTATAACTCTTCTTTCTTGGGATTTGATCTTCCCTCTGGTACACTGACATTTAAGGTTGGATCATCAACTACATCGACATATTTTCCCTGCTGGAGGCTTTGAATTTCCCCTAACAACAAGATTGAATGTAGTGAGATGCCAGTGGAATAATGCTGAAACACCTGTCAGATTGAACACTTGCAGTTCCAGTCTGGTTCGTGAGTGGAAATTTGTGAATTAGTATGACTCTCTCCCTTTGCCTATTGTACCTACCAGTTTTCACTGAGTCCCTATTATGGGGGTCATTCTGACCCTGGCGGTCCATGACCGCCATGGCGGAGGGCGGCGGAAGCACCGCCAACAGGCTGGCGGTGCTTCCTGGGCGATTCTGACCGCAGCGGTAAAGCCGCGGTCAGAAAAGGGGAGCCGGCGGTTTCCCGCCGGTTTCCCGCTGGCCAAGGGTATCCGCCATGGCGGCGCTGCTTGCAGCACCGCCATGGGGATTCCGACCGCCTTCCCGCCAGCCTGTTTCTGGCGGTGTCCACCGCCAGAACCAGGATGGCGGGAACGGGTGCCGTGGGGCCCCCTAACAGGGCCCCACAAAGATTTTCACTGCAGACATTCCGAGCCGGCTTCATTGTTGAAGGAGCTTTCCCGCTGGGCCGGCCGGCGGTCTTCTGGCGGTCGCTTGCCGGCCCCGCGGGAAAGCCAGAATGGCCGCCGCGGTCTTTTGACCGCGGAGCGGTCTTTCGGCGGGAACCGCTTGGCGGCCGGCGACCGCCGACCGCCGCGGTCAGAATGACCGCCTATATCTTTCTCTCTCTCTTGTGCTGATATTTCCTTCCCATTGTTATCATTGCAATATGTTTTAAACAGCATTAAAGATGGTAGAAAGTATCTAAAATTAAAAGTATGGAGTGCTCTTTATCTATGTTGTAGAGATATGTTAGTTAAACAGCGACGTCCTGTGCTGGATAGCAGATGTCTCATTTCAAGATTGTGACATTCTGTACGCAGTTCTGGTATTGTTGAAACATATTGATGTTTTATTTCAATAATAATTATTTAAACTAAAAGTTGGAATTGAAATGAGTCCAAGAAGGCAAGCACATGACTAGAATGTGGCTGCACTGATGGGCATTTGTGTATGTGGCATGCCAAAGATGCGAATCTTGACAGGCCCAACTCAGTGATTATTTATTTTTAGGCATCCAAAGTTAGAAACCTTGAGCCTTATTCAAAAATGTAAACTTAGACCTAAAGTCTAAACTTGACCAACAGTCTCACTTTATTCAGAGTAAAGTTAGACTTTTGGTCTAAGTTTAGATTTTTGGTCTAAGTTTAGAACAAAAGCCTAAAATTAGGCCACAAGTCTAACTTTGCTACGAGTAAAGTCCAATTTTAGATCTAAACTTGGACTTTTGGTGTAAACGTAGGGGCAGATTTAAGGAAAGTGGCTCCGCACCTAGTGCAGCGCCACTTTCCTTGCACTCCTTAACTCCCCCCTACTGCCACCATGTGTGCGCACAATGGCACAGGGTAGGGGGCAATAGCATCAAAATTGTTGACGTTATTGATGTACTGTTTAGGGTTACCACCAACATTTAGGAGCCATCCATGAACAGTACATAGGGACCCACTGTAAACAATGGCCTTTTAAGGCCTGCTCTGAAAAGGCATTAAAAGTGCCAAAAATAATGATGCAAAGAAAGCTCTTTGCACCATTTTTTCAGCCCCCTCTAACAGGGGAACACCCCCTTTCCATACATTATGCATGGCGCATACATAATGTAGCGCAAAGGTTTACAAAGTGGCACAATGCATGTATTGCCACACTTTGTAAATATGGTACAGGTAAAAGCCCACCTTGGCGCCTCCTTAGCATCAACAAATGACACTAAGAGGGTGCTAAAGTGGCACTAGGCCCTCTTAAATCTGGGCCTTAGACGTTTGGTCTAAGTTTACCTTTCTGAATCAGGCCTCTTGTCTTGAGTAGCAATACTCTTCAATACTCTGACATTGGGAACTTTAAAAGCCTGAGCCATGTGTCTCGAGGCTTTTTGGTTCAACGTTTGTACAAGCAAAACCATGAAAACATTAAATATGTTTAACGCCATCATTGTAGCAAGATTGATGTAACCATAGATAAGGAATAATTGAGAAAAAACCAATATGGTCCAACCGAGACCTACAAGATTACATACAAATTTCTGAAGTGGGTGAATTACTCATTGAGTTGCCACCAGGGCTGAAACTTGTGATCTGCAGGATACAAAAGGATCTGTTCAACAAAATTAATAACCCACCAACTTTTTACGCACAATACAAATGTCCTCCAACATTACACACAATGGGGGTTATTCTAACTTTGGAGGAGGTGTTAATCCGTCCCAAAAGTGACGGAAAAGTGACGGATTTACCACCAGCCGTATTACGAGTCCATTATATCCTATGGAACTCGTAATACGTCTGGTGGTATATCCGTCCCTTTACTGTGACTTTTGGGACGGATTAACACTCCTCCAAAGTTAGAATAACCCCCAATGTTCTGCAGTATGCCTATTAAAATGCTGAACTATTTCATGATTGAAACAAAAGACAAGAACCCATATAGGATTCTGTAGCATGTCCATTAACCAGTTATCCACCATGACATAGCGAAGAAACAGCAATTGTTTACTTTGCTACTGCAGTTTGAAGGTTTGCTATGAAAAAACAAAACAAATAATGCACGCAGTCCTAAAATGGTACCTACCTCTTTGTGTGCTGGAGAGGGTTGATGCTCGCTGTAGCTGCTTGTTCATGGCGTCACTTTGAGGAAATGTACAGCCCACTGTGATGTGACACTCAGAGAGCTATCAATTTAGCAGTAAGCTTTGCTGTCTTGACATGGAGCCCCGACTAAAGGGAGGAAGTATTGCCACACCCAACTTCACTGTCTGGACTCGTGCAGGGAAGAGGAGTATGTCTTTTGATGTGAGTCCTTGTAATGCTGTCCAATCCAGAGAAAACCAGCACAACCCAGGGCTTTCAGAACGCACTCCTGCCCTGCCCAGTTGAGCCTGGAGTATGGGAGGCTTGGAAAGGTGTGTTGCTAGGCAACACATTCAGAGATGGGACAAATTGAAACAGTTGCAATTACAGTTGTTGCCTCTCCACAGCAAGCTCTGCCTGGGACACTTGATTTTTAAGGTTCCCCATAGCTGTTGTATGTTTTAATGCCGTTTCAGTCTCTAGCAAGGGGTCTCAAAGGCAGTGCCAGTGGTCACAAGGGGTACACCAGGTGTTGCAGCTCCGACCATTAGAAGCACAAAATGATGTCCATGCATTCACAGTCTTGTCTGGCAAGCTACTGATTACACAGTTTGAGAGATTGAGAGGAAATGTTCTGCCTTACCATAAATATTTCTGATCAAGTGGTGTAGAGACAGAGAATCAGTCTATGAAAAGAGGAGGATTAACAAGACTTTAAAAACTCAGGTGGCCAACAGGCCGTACAGCTGTCTGTGAGAAGCTAGCAAGTGGTATATGGGGGAGTCATATGTCAAGATAATTTGCTAATTTAGCTATTTATTTATTTTAGATTGTCAACCTTTTTGTTTTATTTACTCTGATCTTTCTTGCGTTATGCTGGCACTTCCTTAGTTTATCTGCCTCTTTTATTAAAAAGTTGACTTAATATATTAGTGTTGCACAAAGCATTTGTACATTGATAGAGGGATTGTCTTTTTATTTCAGAGACCTGGTCATTAAACGAATGGTGTTCAATAGTACAACTCACGGTGAAGAGGGTTGAGGATAGCTGTTCTATGAAAATCATGAATGGTGCGCATTTATCAATATTGAGCACCTTCATTTGATCACAGAGTGCATGAAAACATAATCTTTGCTTCCCAGTGCTCCCCCACATGTAGTCTACTGTATTCAGCCACTGTGCAACAGACTTCCAGAGCTACCGGATATGTCCCATGCATTGCTGATACTTATGGGTTTCATCTGATGGTGGGACCGCCCAGCTCACTCCAATATGGAAGAAGCAGAGAACTGCTGACCATTCTATCTTTGTGCAAACTTTTATGTGCTGAATAAGTAAGGAGTAGCTCATTATGAGAAATTGACCTTAATGTACCTTGGCTTAAAAAAATTGCTTTGACAGAGTACCATATCTTTCAAGGGGTGTATACCTTGAAGGCTTGAAAGACTACAGAGCAAATAACATCTTGGCTGTTGTTTTACCATTAGCCTTAGGAAAGTGGATGTATCTTTTGTGTGTTTAAGAAATACAAAGGGGGCTGAAATATACATGACACAGGCACCTTGACAACCACAGGTAATAGTTTTAGAACTCTGATGTGATTCTCCATTGAAAATGTTTCTAATGAATTCGGAAAATAAGCATATTCAACTCTTTCCTCTGAGTTATGCCGCCTTCAGGTCAGATGCTAATAGATAAAAGGAGGACTCTGGATGACAATGATTCCGACGGGTATAGACTGACATAGGGAAGAACAAGAGGTAGTCTCTTCGCTTGTGGTAGGACAAGGATGAGGTGTGAAAACTAGATAAGGCATGTGTAGAAGTAAGAATGGGATTGCAACTGCCTTGGAGAAAATTTCGGGAGTGAGAGTGGAGCTGAGATTGCAATTGGTGGCTGCAAAAGCTGAGGGACAGGCAGAGGTTGGAGAAAGAAATTGCTTCAACTGTGGATGTGTGAGCTGTCTGAGTCAGGCCATTCAACTACTGCTCACTAGATGAAATAGAAGGACATTACCTTATCCTGTCTTTATATGCCCTGTCCCAAAGTGAGACTTTCCCAAGAAAGCTCCTCATAGTTATTTAGAGTTTAGTGGATAGGATACTCCTGCACAAATGTGCATTATAGCCTATAGCACTTGTAATATGTGAATGAGATATCCCCCGTAGTGACAGAGCAGCAAGTCTACCACACTATAAATAAGAACCTAAGGACCCTAGTTATAGGCCCCCTAGCACCACCGGCGTGCCACTTTTAGTGACGCTCCGGTGGTGCTAAGTACTTTTTGTGGCTTAACACCACCTTGTAAATATGGCCCCTTTCCACGCAGCACTGTGCGTGGAAAGGGCGTGCAATGGGTGTTGCTGTGGGTGTGCCACAGCAACACCAATTGCTTTTTGACGCTGCCTTAGATATATGAAATATCATGAACCTGAGGCAGCGCCAAAATCTAATGCCACCCCCAGGGGTGATGTTAGCAAGGCGCAACGAGGAGGAATACTTTTATTCCTCCTCGTTTTTTGCTTTTTTTATGTGTGCTGCATTCTGCCTCACGCATAGAAAAAGAAAAATGCCAGAAATTATTGTTTATGTGCGGGAAAGTGTCCCTTCCTGCACATAAACAATCATTTGAAAATTACGCTTTGGCACTTCTGTGTGTGCTGCATTGTGCAGTACACACAGAAGTGCCAAAGTGCCATTAATTATTGTTTATGTGCAGGAAGGGACACATTCCCACACATAAACAATCTCACCCCTCAGCACAGAAATCCTTGCACGATGAAGCAAGAATGCCTGTGTTGGCAGCTAAATTGAGCGCCAGCCAGGGGTAAACGCAGGGGTGCTCCGTATTCCCTTAAATACGGCACATCCCTAGGTTTCTAAAGTGACGCAGCGAGATGCTCCCAATTTTGGCACAGTACCACGCTGTGCCACTTTTCTTTAAGTCTGGCCCTAAGTGTTTATGAATGGAGGCTTAGCGCTTAAACAGATAAGAAGAGATGAATGTCAAAATATCGTATTGAACTTTATCAGACTGATTTTGAGTGTACAGGATACAACTTTGGTTTTTAAATGGTTCAAGCCTATCATTAATAGGAACTTGTGTGATTTCAATAAACTCATATACCAAGGAGCGTCCTTAAAATACCACTAATTTAGATTTCAGAGGAGTTTAAGTTGAGAGAATTACAGGGTTGGAACTTTTAATAGTTTCTTTAGAACTTTTTCTAAATGTGCACTTTAAGGTCTTGCAGCAGATGCTAGTAGTTAAGCAGCTTTGGAGTCATTAAGCTGATCCCTGTGGTTCAGATACATAAGAAAATTACATATTTTTGGAAGCTCAAAGAGATGACTGTGCCTTCTCTAAAAGTGGTAAGTTGAAAATATTGATGTTTCATGTAGTTTGTTGGTTGTTCTTTCTTTTCTGAGTAGATAATTATTATTTTTACAGGTTATTGTGATTATAGTGAGACGAAGTGAGATGTGTAAGACCATTTCTTAACATTCCTTTCCATAGGAAAAAACACGATGCAAATACATTTCACTGTATGTGATTTAACCAAATGGCATTTAATTAAATTTACCATGAAAACCTTCTAAGGCCTCCTTATTTGGATGCTTGGGATTGAGTTTTTCTGGCCAGCCGTGTTCTTCTGAAACAAAATGGTTTGCTGTTGAATGTCAGGGAAAGATTTATTTTGTCAATATAACTACTTAAAGTGAGTGCTATTTTATCAATATTTTTGAGGAAATGTATAGCCTTGTCCATCCTATTCAGGTAATAAGCTTAGTAAGAAAACGAATGAAGTGTGTCAATTGAATGTTTGGATTTTCTTGCACACTGATTGGTTAGAAAAAATGTTTAAAAAAATCTAATATTGGTAAGATGGTTCAGAAAAAAGAGTCAGAAGTTGGTTTTGTGACAAATAGGTGTTTTTGAGGCACCCTGCAGACATGGGGCCCAGAGAACCATTATATGGTTGTTCCTGGTCTAACAAATTAAATATATTAGTTTGCACACTAATGTATGCTTTCCCTTAGAGACGTATCATAAGCATTACATTTATAAACACCATACATTTTCAAACTGTACTCTCCTGTATAGAAATTACTGAGTCAACTATGGATTGTGGGGCTAAATTAGTGAATGCTTATCCTAGTGCACCGACTGCAAACCTCTGATTTTGGTCTTTTGATTCATTGAAGAGCTGGGATTAAATTGAAAGTTTAGTTTTATTAATTGGAAGCGTTTGAAGTAGGCTATGTTTTAACACAAATGAAGGAATTAATTCATAATAATGAAATGTATTTAATTCAATTACATATTTAGATTAATTAAAAATAATGTTCAAAATGAGCTTTGATAACAAGCTAATTAAGCTATTTCCAATAAGCACCCACTGAAGAACTAAGAGGGTTGTCCAGAATTTGCATAACTAGCTGGGCAGTGTTGTATTAATAAACAGTGCAAATTAAACAACATAACAAGTGTGCACACACATTAACGTAAAGTGATAATTAAAATGGCAGAAATTGCATTAATAAAAGAGCTGCAGCAATTAGTAAAACATTTTTGGAATTTCGGAAACACCAGATTTTAAACTTTAAAGAACATTCGGAACATGATATGTTTACTAATCCGAGACACCAAATGACAAAATATCCAATGATAAAACATGAGCAGGCAAAGAACACTAGTCTCCAGTTTAGCTGTTTGTGTTTTTTTCCAATTAATTTTGATAATGAGCTACCACATAACATGTCCAATTAGTTCAGTCTGTTCTAACCATTGTCAGATCTCTTTGTGAGGAATGTTACCATTCGTCTTGCAGCACAACATAGTCATAAAATCGCCTGGGTGTGCCTGCTAGCAGCTAACTTGGGAAACAGAACTCCTTGGTAGCCTTTGGTAAAGACTAGAGTAAGGCATGGGAGGGAACATAGACACTCAACTTACTGTTAAGAAATGTTTCATCTCTTCAACCAACTGACAAAGTGAAACCTGTAATTGAATGGGCCATTAAAATCTAATAAAGCGAATGCTCCATGGGTGAGGGGACAATTCCCTGTTGCTGTGCTGCATTGCAGAGTCTTTTTCAGCCACTTTTCACTGCCATGTCGACCTGGCAAAATAACCCTTTTGCCAGGCCCAAACCTTCCTTTTTAATACATATAAGTTCACCCCTATGGTAGGCCCTCAACAGGCCAGAGGGCAAGGTGCAATGTGTTTGAAAAGCAGGAATTAACTGTTCATTTTAACATGTCCTGGTAGTAAAAAACTATCAAATTAATTTCTTGACTACTGCATGGCCTATCTCTCCCAAAGGGTAACATGAATATTGCCTTAGAACATATTTTAAGTGTAATTTCCAATTGGTACAAGATAGCCATGTGGGGTTTGGTGTCCCTGGACTCACAATTTAAAATCACAATGTATGATGAAGTCAAATTTTTAAATGCAGTTCCGAAAATACCACTTTTAGAAAGTTGGTATTTTCTTACTTTATCCATTTGGTGCCTACTGCCTTTCTCTTGTCAGTTTTCTGGGGTGGGAAGGTGACAGCTAGGCTTTGTGAATTCCCCCAAGAAAGTCACACACAATGGAAGTTTAGGTGTGACATGATGGGCCTTGATGGGCCATCCTGACAGGATGGGAGGGAGGAGCTGGCCACAGCCTCAAACCTACATCAGAATAAGCTGTGTCCTGTCCTCAAACAAAGGGCTGTATAACCCTCTGTTGTGACTCTGAAGTCAAGGCAGGGAGGAAAGGACCTCTGTGCAATTCAAAGGTCTGTCTTTAATATCTCCAACCTCTGTATAAGTACTGAACCTCTGACACCACCAACTCACTAAAAGCTGTGACTATTATGCCAGGACAAAGGACTGCGGTGCTGTTAAAGGACTATTATTCTGCTGGACTGATGCTCTGCTGAACTGCTACTTTGCTGGACTTCTGCGTTGCTGTGCTGCCCTGCTGCCTGCTGTGCCCCTGCCTGTGTGAGAAGGACTGGACCTGCATCACTTGAAACCAGAGTGACAACAAGGGCCAGGCAAGTGATCTCCTGATCTGAAGCCTCAGGGACATAAAATACTTCCAAACAACCTACTGCTGCTCATGGACTCTGCAATCTGTGAGTCTGCCATGCCAAATGGCGCCACCCCAGTCCTGGATCTTTGGAACTGAGGCCTAAGGTGCTGGCTTCAGCAGAACCACCGTCTCTCTGCCGTTGTGTCGGCAGGACTGACACATCACTTTTGGAAGCAGCACTGTATTATTTCCTTAGGCGCAAGACCCTACTTCCCCATCAACGAATGACTTGACGATGGAGCTGAACTCTGCATTGCAGCCACTGTACTCATTAGAATGAGCACATCACCTCATCACAGCCTGCACTTGCGCACAAACTCCATAGCATTTCAGCTCTGACGCATCACAACAGCTACCTGGGGAACTTTGACACATCTCAACTGTGTGTGGAAAATATACTCATCTCCTTCGCTGTGGGGAGCGACACCAAAGCAACACCTGCTGCACCCCACATCTTCACAACCAGGAGTATGGTGCTTTTTGTTCAGCAAGCTTCACTGGGTCCCTACATCCAGCCTCCACCCCATTGCTGTTGGCCTTTCTTTTGACTTCGTCCCTGTCCAGCGCGACCAGTTGTCCCTGATTGGCGCGTCTTGCTTCTGAGCAAAGTTTTATAATTTAATATATGCAATTTCATATCTTAAGTTCTACTTATTGGATTTTTGTCATTGTGGTGTTATTTTATTTATTACATTTCGCTCTATTTTTCTAATCTAGTGTGGAATCTTTTAGTTGGTGTTTTCACTGTTTTACTGTTTGAAATGCTGCACAAATACTTACCACACTGCCTCTAAGTTAAGCCTGATTGCTCTGTGCCACGCAACCAGAGAGTGAGCAAAGGTTAATTTAGGGTTTCCCTGACACTTACCTGAGCAAGATTGTGGTTGCTGCTCGACTAATGTTAAAATCCCAGTCAATCAACAACCCAATTTCTCACATTAATGTTCAGTTTATCAAAGCAAATAGCTATGTTTCTTCTAGGGTTTGGTTTCAAATGTGCTTCTTCATGCAGGATAGATGTCTACGACACACTTTTCAAATGCCTGATTTCAGAATTTGGGGGTATTTTTTTGGGAGATGTTGACCTCCCAAAATACAGTTCATGGAAAATCTCTGTTCATCCCCTGGTAGCTAAGGATCAAGCAACATGTATTACCACAAGAAATAACGTTCAAGTAGTACCAACATTTTGAAATCAAGAAAGAAACAATTAAATTCCCAAATCAAGTAAACAAAATAGACAAAACATAAGCAGAAAGGCAGAAAAATGTTCAAAGGAAAATAAGTAATACCAGAGTGTTAGGCTTGGCATCATTGGCATGGTCTCCCGCAACTTTTTGCCTCTGCTTCTCAGCTTGTTGATGTTTGCTGGACTCTGTTTTGCTATTTTGATACTCTGGCCACTTTACCACTGCTAACCAGTGCTAAAGTGCAAGTGATCCTATTTAAAATGTATGTGTAATTGGCTTATCCATGATTGGCATATTTGATTTACTAGTACGTTCCTAGTAACATGCACTAGAGGTGCCCAGGGCCTGTAAATCAAATGCTACTAGTGGGCCTGTGGGCCACCCACAATAGTAGTCCTGTAAACATGGCTCAGACCTGACATTGCAGTGTCTGTGTGTGAAGTTTTAAACTGCCATTTCAACTTGGCAGGTGTACCCACTTGCAGGCCTAAACCTTCCCTTTTTATACATGTAAGGCACCCCTAAGGTATGCCCTTAGTTGCCCTATGGGTAGAGTGCAGTGCATGTTAATGTATTGATTTCCTAACAGTCAAATACTGCTAAAATCAGTCTTCACTGTTGCAAGGCCTAGCTCTCTCATAGGTTAACATGGGGACTGCCTTTAAATATTATTAAAGTGCAGTTTCCCTTTGAGAGAAGATAGAAATTTGGAGTTTAGGGTCTCTGAACTCACAATTTAAAAATACACATTTTAGTGGAGTTGGTTTTTAGATTGATAGTTTGAAAATGTCACTTTTAGAAAGTAGGCATTTTCTTGCTTTTAACATACTGTGACTCTGCCTCTTTGTGGATTCCCTGTCTGGGTCAGTTTGACGGTTGGGCTGTTGTGAATCCCTCTAGACAGTGAGACAAAGGGAGCTGGGGTGTAGCCTGCATATCCTGATGAGCCATCTGTGCTGGAGGGAGGAGTTGTCACTTACACCTGAAAGGGCTGTCCCTGCCCTCGCACAATGCACTCTTCAACCCAATGGTGAGTGTCTGGGGCCTGGCCTGGGTAAGGCAGGATCTTGTGAACAACAGAAACTTTCCTTTTAAGTATGCCTACTTCCAAGTCAGAAATGGTATAAGTATTGGACCCAAACCCCTGAAGATTAGATCACTTCTGGAACCAAGAGGAACCTCTGCCAAGGAGAAGAGCTGAGGGGAGTGCTGCCTGTGACTGTGCTTTGTTGGGCTATCCTGTAGTTGCTGCTTCTGCCTGTGAAAGAGGACGAAGACTGGACTTTGTTGTATATTAATGCTTGTGAAGAATCCCCTCCGAGTGGTGCTCTATCCAGTCCCTGGGCCCTTGAAAGGTGAAGTTAGCAGACCAAGAGCTGAAAATCCATGCACAGAGCGCCGTGCGGGGAAATTTTTTCGATGCCCCGTCTGCAACGCGGCTGATAAACGATGTGCCGGCCCCCCCAAGCTAAACTCGACGCTCCACCTGCATTACGGCTAGGAGATTGCCGCATCATGGCCGGAGAAACGACGCACTACACCCCTTGCGGTTTTCTAATACTGTGCGACAGGATTTTCCATGCATCGTCCCTGGGAGTCAAAGTCAACCCGACTCTGCACGGATCCGAGGTGCCCCATCCAGAAATCGATGCATCGTTCTCTTGAGAGGGAGAAAAACAATGCCTCACCGAACCGACTGGAGAAGAACCAACGCCTGGCCTCCCTTGCGAGGAAGGAATCAATGCATCGTACCTTTTCCAACACACGCTCGCCAATGCGGCTTTATTTTTTACACTAACCAGGTACTTTGTGCAAAATCAACATTTCCATTGTTTTCTATAGAGTAAGACTCTTATTCTTTTGAAAATTCATATTTTAACTTGTGTATGTTGGATTTTTGTCGTTTTGGTCTTGTTTGATTTAGATAAATGTTACCCATTTTTCTAAACTGGTGTGGTGTCTATTTTGTAGTGTTTTCACTGTATTACTGTGTTAGTTGTGACAAATACTTTACACATTGCTTCTGAGATAAGCCTGACTGCTTGTGCCAAGCTACGAAGAGGGTGAACAGGGGTTATCTAGTTGTATTTACCCATTACCCTGACTAGAGTGAGGGTCCTTGCTTGGACAGAGGGCAACCTGACTGCCAACCAAAGATCCCATTTCTAACACTGAGATATAATTATTTTAAGCTTTCTGGCCAAAAGAACCTAAAAAGATGTACAGTGCCATCGAAAATATTAGTTTGTGGTTAACCAGAATCTAGGTACATCTTCAGGCCTACATTGCAGTAGAGGTTAGATATACAAAGCAGGTTGTCTTTAGTCTGCTTTTTGAAGATCACATTTTCAACAGTGTAAGGTTCAAGGATGAAACCAACAAAGTGCCATCATTCCTGACCTCTCTATGAAACTATTGCCTTTAGCATCAAAGGCTCAGAGTGGTACTACGTTGGATTTCACAGTTGCAGCGGTTGCTTAACTGATTGGATACATTTTCCACCTCACACAAGTCAAAAGTTTTACCTTCAGACTTCTCAGCTTTTTCCACATGTGCAAGACTGGAAGCTGTTGTGAGGCCATGCTTGATGTGGCTGGTTTCCTTCACTGTGAGATCCTATAATTGCTTGTTAGTGCAACGAAACACTGAGTGGGACATACCTGGATTTCTTACCTGCCTAAGTGTGCCATCTATGGCAACCCTCACCATAATGTTCCAGTCATCTAGAGGTAGAAAGCTTTACTCTGTCCCACTTTTCTCCAACTGCTAGAAATGTTGTTCCTGGATACTCGTGCAGTCACTGGGTCCTAATGGCAGCCTTTTAAGCACCAGATATTTTTTCAGCCAGAGCTTTGACAGAGTTCAGTCCTCTGTGATGAGCTTGGCCATCTTGGAGGGGGAGTCGTCCAGATGTTTGTTTTCCTGTAGCAGACAAACTGGAAGTCAACCACATGACCCGTGGAGCTCAATTCTTAACCTGGAGCTGCACTAGAAGCCGGGAGTTCTTCATCACCCTTGGTCTAGTAGTGTCTTTTTTCTCCAGCTGTTGTGAGGGGGTGGTGGTGAGGTGGCAGTCTTATCCTATGAGCTAGCTAATGATTGGAGAATTTCCCTCACCTTGTCCTCTCTACTTTCACACCCTATGTCAGCATCTTTTTTGCCTATTACTATGAAAAGTTGCAAAACCCTTAAATCCATAGTGACTAACCCACTTTCTATCTGTAGGACCTATTTATCTCTCTACACCACCCCTGTATTTAGATATCAGCATCAAGATTCACTAATTTGCCAATGATACACAACTCTCCTCGAAAGACTCCTCTGCCTGAGATATCCAAAGCCTATAACAGTGCCTGCACATCATGCAGACCTGGGTATGCGATGCCTATCTGTAGTTCACTTTATACAAGATAGAATTTCTGCTATGTGCCAAGACTAATAAAGAACTGTTTTTGGCTCAGTCAGGGATCTAGAAACACCACATGCATACATACAATCATTTGTACATACATACATACATACATACATACATACATACATACATATATGCATGAGGCCCCCTTCATCTGTCTGGGCAAAGAACTGTTTTTGCCCCTGCTGGGAATGGAACAAGAACGTATAGGAGGAACCTGGAGCTGAATGAGAGCAGATCTTAGTCAGCCCTATTTTGCATCCCAAAGTCAAATGAACTACTGTGAAGTATGTCATTTGTTCTGCCAACGATTTATGTCCTCCTTCCAGATGGCTAAAAACTGTTAAATTGTCAGTGTTTCCTGACATAAGGATATATAAAATAGGTTTTTCCTGTATGACAAAGGCTTTTTGCTTTACATGTGTTTGTGTTTTTAAAATGCAGCCAGGGCACAGTCGTGCTCCTGGCAGACATATATTTTTTTATCATATATTTGCATAGTGTATGTACACATTACAGAGGACACATATCACACTTATGCCATTGGTGCTTTCTCTCTGCCATTTACCATGGCCTTAGAGGAACGTTAATGAAGCCAATGAGGTAATCCCAATGCAAAGTAGATGGTTTAGAGGAAAAGAACAGAACAAAAAATATACTCCTGTTTTAGCAATAATACCCTTGCCTGCACGTAGACACAGCAATACATCAACAGAAAATATGACTAACACACTTTTTATTTTAATTGTAAGCACTCGCTCTTGGTTTTAGAAATGATTTCTAAAAACGTACAATTTCAGTGGTATTAATATTTTCAAAAGTGTAGCTATGTTGGTGTATTTACCATTCGGCCTTCACAAATTAACCTAAACACATTAATTGCATTGTATAAAATTTATTCTGGACCTGTAAACAAAAAGGTTATGGGGTTATTAGGCTGCTTTACCAGCAGAGTAGGACGTTGTTACTCTTGAAAAACAAAGATGTTATGTTCTTTCGGGATCTGTCAACACCTAGGTGCCAGTTTTAATAAAAGTGGCACTGCACCCAGTGGGGCGTCACTTTTCTTGCGTCCCTTAGCGCCCCCCTAATGCACCCATGTGTGCGTGGTGTCTAAGATATGGTGCACTATGGCAGTAGTTAGGGAACTAGCGTCAAAATTATTTACACTAGTTCCAAGCTTTGCAGGATTAGCGTAACAAATTCTGATGGTGTGCCTCCTTTTAATGCCTGCTCTGAGCAGGCATTAAAAGTGCCAAAAGAATGATGCAAGGGAATCTCTTGGATTTCTTTGAACCATTTTTTCAGCCCCCCTCTGCTTTGCACAGACATAATGAAGCACAAAGGGTTACCTCGTTGGGCCACATCAGCCCCCCAAAAAATGACGCTGATGTGCTGCAAGGAGGCGCTGGGGCTCTTAAATCTGCCCCCTATTGTATCACTAAAGAAGCTAGTGGAGCTGAGGACATAATTAGGGTAACAAAAACGTAAAATACCATTGAGATTTAGCCGACATGTAAGGAACTCTACATGTCTGCTAAATCATGCAAGGAAGCTTAACCTACCTTTTTAATCAAATCAATTATATTTAAATACAGGCAATGGCAAGTTTCAATGTTTTATGTGTTTACAATAAACATAAGCATGGTTTACAGTTTACAACTACTCAGACAAGGAAGAGATGCAAAATGTTTGCCACGTTCACTCTCACACTAGTCAGGCTTATGTGGAAAGGAGGGGCATACGCCATGAGAGAACGGAGCTGAGCAGTCTTTGATTTTTCTACTCGTGATGTACACAGGAGACTGCGCTGTCAGTCCTTTTCAGGAATCTATAAATCCCATCCTAAAACATTTTGCAACATCTCGCGGTGACCCTACGCCACCTCCTGTCAGCTCACATCTCCCTCCAAGACTGTACCTTGCCTCAGTGCTTCAGCAACTGACCTTAAAATATCCAGCTGTCACTGCAGACTTTGGTGCCTTTTTGAAGCCTAGGAAAGAGAGGGGCCACAGCCACTTCCCTGACCTGATTCGTGGCAACACCAGCGAGTTGTGTAGTAACTATTTGCAGACATGACCTTTTTCGGGTAAGCCTGTGAATGTGTGTTGTCAATGATGTGTGATTCCCATGACTTTCATTGACCTTTCCTCCATTACAAACTAGAAAATCAGGCCTGTCTCACTATTGAGTTATTCATGTCTGTAATTCTTTACATCTTTCCTAGATGACGTTTTCGATCATAATCATACCTCGGCTTGTCTTGGTATCTTCTGCTGTAGTCATTTTACTTCGTTTGGAAATAGATTAGTTCTTTTGCAGACTTTTTTCCGAAGGTACATTTCTTTCTTTTGAGTTGGCATGGTTGTGTCGCGTTGTTCCATAGTGTGCCATCCCTCTTTTGAAATGAGTCACCTTGGGTGCCTTGTGAAGCAGGCCAGATCTACTGTAACAATAGGGATGCCTGACTGCAGCCCTTATACCACCATGGAGACCAAAGGTATCTACTTTATGCTCATGTATGTACCACATACAGGTGGCAGGACTGGTCTGTCAGCGTCCTGCTGTGATGGAAGCTTGTGGGATAGTTCAACAGTCTTGACACATAAATTGCTTTCCGAATCTATAATGGAAGGAGCAAACACACTCACACTGAGGCCCATATTTATACTTTTTGACGCAAAACTGCGCTAACGCAGTTTTGCGTCAAAAAAATTTGCGCCGTCTAACGCCATTTGGATGCGCCGTGCGGGCGTCAAATTTATACTTTGACGTACGGCGGCGCAACCAACAGGTGGGCGTCAGGATATTGTGACGCACACAGCGGCGTCAAGTCGTAAGGAAAAACCACGTAAAGGCGACGCACATCACCGTGGGCCGATTTACGACAGCGCAATCGTGAAAGCGCTGGTTTTTCTCACGCAATTGCGTCAAATTCTAGCGCGAAAACTGCAGTGTTACCAGAGAGCCAACATGGATCCCAGTGGACACAACAGAGCCCAGGATGATGACAGCAGACCAGGAACCAGCCAAGAGGTCCCACAAACAAACCAGGATAACCAAAAAAAGAAAAGAAAGTGTCGCATCAGTGAAGAGGAGCAGGAAATCCTGGTGAGAGAGGTGACGGAACACCAGCACCAACTTTTCATTACATCCAAATTGCCACTCAGTAGGAGAGAGGCCATATGGAAGGAAATAGTGGACAAGATCAACAGTGTGGCTGAAGAACGCCGCACAGTCACTGAGTGTAAGAAACGCTGGCATGACTGTAAACGCAGGACCAAAGAGAAAATGGCCAGGAACAGGAAGGCAGCAATGCAGACTGGAGGTGGGAGTCCAGCACAACAGGAGGCCCTGGACCACATGGAGGAGATGGTTGCAGCCGCCATCCCCGAGGAGATCGTCACAGGGATTCAAGGGCAGGACAGTGCAGACTACCAAGACACAATGCACATGCAGGGTAAGTCGCATGGGGAATTATAATGCACTAATGTTAACTGCAACCAGGGGGGGAATACCTACTACACAATGCATGTAAGTCAGCATATACATAGAGTGGCATGGGTAAAGGAGCACAGTAGGGGGGCATGCCTAGCACACACTGAAGCTGGGGCACCACCAAACACAGCAACAAGTACAGCCCCATGGGGACATCCTGTAAGTACAACAATAGAGCCAAGGGAAAGCAGCGACAGGTAGGAAGGCCACTACAGCAAACTCACATCCAGGCACTTGTTTTGTAAAATCTATCCTACAGCAACTAGGTCCCTATCAGTAACCCAGTAGGCAAAGCAACAACTGCAATGTAACTGCCACAACACCTTACAATAACGCCTCTCATCTCTGTGCAGCTACAGTACCAAATGGCAGCAACCTCCCCATGGAATATACATACACAAATTAGGGGGTGACATTGACATCCGCAACAAGTCAGTGTAAAAATACAAACGCACCAGTACACTCAAATGCCCAATGTCCATACCTGACACATACATAAGCCAAAGTAAACAGCAATAGGACCCACACAGCACCAACCACACACACATGCTGCATACGTCAGGGTCCCTCACATGCTTGGATAACAAGGCTACATCACTAATGTCATACTGCTCAGACAACACCTGAGGAGGAGACATAGGCAACTGGTCACTCAAACACACCTGCAAAGTCTGACAAACAAATCGGACCTTCATACGATAAACAGGCTTATACAATCAAACACACATGACCCACCTTCATCTTCAAACATCAACAATGTTTACATCCACACCACATCCAAACATGAACATGCATAGGAAATGGCACGGAACATGTACACTGCATGCAATGTGAATCAAAAGTGAATGGGGCAGGTCCTGAGAGGCAAGTGTGTTGGCAGGGCACTCACAACACCCACAGTCAGTCAATGTGTATTCTGGCAAGTGTAATGTATACTTTGCGCATTAGCCTCAGGCTGTAGGCCTTTCTGCACCTTACCCTGAATGTACTCTTACGCATATGCTCACATCTAAGAGCCTCTGAGCACTTTGCACTACATGCTTCTCATTGGCCTTCCTATCAGGAAATATACCAAATAGCCAGTCCTAGGGTGTTGTTAATAAGTCCAATCACACTGTTTTGCCTACATCTGCACTGGAGTGTGCCAGAACAGATACACTCTGTGCCCCAGTCAAGGATACAGTCTGGTACTTTGCGGATAGATGGGGTAGGGGTTCTGATTTGCCATTCCTGCGTAGGGAAACTATCTCATCACCATGACTTATGACTTATAAAATCACTTCCTTGTCCCAAGACACACAAGAGGGAGTCTCCAAACAGAGAAACACCAGACGCTGCCTGCCTTGCTGCAGATGCAAAACCAGATCACAGGCCATTGCTCAGATATGACGGATGAAGTCTCCCCAGTGATTCAGACAGGCAGGCTAGAAGCTTAACATGCTGTGCTATAAATAGAACAAGCAGAGGGAGAGTACAAACTGTTAGGCACCATGATAGCTTTCGACCAATGTCTTACTCTCCTGCTGACTATTTCAAGTCTACCATGTTGAAGTATTTGGGTTATTGTGGCTCACACCTAAATATAGACAAGTCAGTTGTTCAAAGAGATCATCATATGAAACAAATACTGTCTTTGACTTTTGTGTATGAGTTCATACTGGAAAAGAGTGAAGATGTTGGGATCTGAGTGACCACAACTTCCCTGAAAAGTTCCAAAGATGTCATGCGCTCGGATGTATAATCATTCCTTTGCTGTGGGAGACATGAGCCAATGCTAGTTAGCTAGAGCAAAATGAAAGAATCAGGGTGACAGAGTCAATTAAAAGTGGGTCAGACTCAGTCCATCACACCATTAGCTATCCTGCTGCCTCGTAAGCAAGTCAGCTCAGGTCGGATAATGAGAACACACCCTCGAAAATGTCTCTACATAAGAATAGTTAATCACGGAGGGACTAGTAGGACACAAAGATGCCTATTCACAAAATGTTACAAAGCAACACCTAGCGGCAATTAGGCAGACAAGTCTGGTAGCTCCACATCACACATGTGACACACAGGTGGGCCATAGGCCTACAACAATGCCCATATGAAGGACAGCAGATACCCAGAAAAAAACAGACACCAAAGATAAGGCATCCAAACGCCTGTAACTGTTTGCAAACTTGTTACAACACAGACACACTAATTGTACCCTGTTTCATTGCAGAGGAACATGGATCTCCTGCCGATATGCCTGACCCTGATTTCCCTGATGACATCGATGACGACCCCATCAACCTCTCCCCACAAACCCTCAACATGGTCTTAGGAAGCCTCCAAACCCCACCTTCAGTCCCAAGGAGGAGCCCAGAAGAAGCAGCCACCCCAGTAGACCCACCTGCCACCCCAAATGTAATACCTGCCAGCTCCAACACAGCTGAGGACTCCGACGACACTGGAACCAGCTTTGAAAGAACCGTCGTTGGGGTCCAGCGGGAGCTGGCCAAGGAGGTGCGGGTGGGGATGCAAACTATGGCAGCCAGCCTTGAGAGGGTGCGTTCGTGCATGATCCCTCCTGCTGATCAGACAGCTGTGATGCAAGCACTAACATCGCACATGCAGGAACTTGTAGAAACACAAAAGCAAATCGCCACAGCTGTCATCCAGTTGACGGAACAACTAAGAATGCAAGCCAGTCAACGGGTGCACGAATGCAACATCGAACCCCTCAGGGCTGACCTGGCTGCCTACAATCGGGATGTGGCTGCCATTCTGAGAAACCAGCAGGCCCTCCTTGCTGCAGTATTGCCCTTCCTAAGTCCACAGGGACTAGCCCCCGGGATGTCTGCCTCCATGTCTTCTAACACTGAGGTGTGTGTTGCCCCTTCACAACCAACAACAACAAGGACAGAGGAGGCAACACACACATCAGAAGAAGAAGACGTGGAACAGATAACCTTCACACGGAGGAGTACCCGGAAGCCCTAGTCCCTGCACCATGGCCTACTCTGACCAAGGTCCTGCGTTTAGTCAAAGCCCAGTTTCTGAACACCTACACTCAATGACTGTTTGGCAATCCACTGTTTGACTTGTCCACATTGCCAGTGAATGTCTCTCTCCTACAATTTGGTAATCCTGTCCCTCTGCACTGACACCTTCTATAGGCTCACCAAGAAATGATGCCCCAGAACGGACTCAGCCAAAATGTTGAATGGACAATTTGCACTACAACACCTGTAAATAAATCGCACTTGCTCACCTATTGTGTCTCTGTGTCATTTCACACTTCAACTGTGCAGTACCTAACTCCAAAGTGGCTGTGTGGCAACCCTGTTGAATCTCTATACTACTGTCCTGATGTCATATATTCAGATCCATCTGTGCATTGGCCAGGATTGCATCATAGCCCTACCATACTGAGGGAAATAACTGAGGAAGGAACTAAGCACACACAATCATGCTGTGTTGGTCAGAATGATGCACCATCTATCGCTATTCCAGAGAGCAAATGGTGTCTGGGAAATGTAGGCTCCATGCAAGACTTAAATAAGAATGGATGCCGCTTAATGTAATGAATCGTGTACAAATCACACTGCATTAACTTCCCTTACAGAGTAGGCTTCCATGAAGGAAATTCATGCTGCTTCAGTACACACATGATGTAGCTCAGCAATGAAAGCAGCAATACATGAGTGTGAACAACTCCTCATCTACAAAGATCTCCCTGAGCTTCACACTGCTGTCCGACCTAACAATTAACCCACATTGACATGTAATGAAGCACTCTTTGTGAAGTTGGACACATATCATAACAAAAGCTTGGTGTACAATGCACACTACCAATGGGGAGTCTCTCAATTTGAGGATACTTAACAAGTGAGCACACGGGTAGATGGGATGTTAAACATCCATTCCCAGGGGATGCTGAGCATAGGACACAAATGTCACACTAAATCATTCTGCAACATGGATGTCAAGGCCATGATAAAGTAGCACCTAACGCATCAAGTAAAGGGTTAACAAAATATTTATTTATATCTAGTACTACAAGAGGCAACTAAGGGAAAGGTACACCTACACTAATCTAACCTGACTACTAATAACCCACAACTGTCCCTATCTAACCTAAGCTAAACTTACTCTACACATGTAACGAAACGATCTAAACATCAACCCCCCACCCACCATTATGAGACAGGACACATGCAGGACAAAACATACTAACCTACACACATACTACACTATCCTAAACAAGGATATATATTTTTTTTTATTTTTTTTTATTAAACATGAATCCCAACATTGCCCCCCACCCACCCACCCACACACAAATATTTGAGAAAAATAACAAGGACCCCCCACCCTCTTCCCTAACACTAACTAAGCTACATACCTATCCTAATCCTAATACTAATCCCCAAAGCCCAACTAACAGGAGAAAAAAAGGAAAGAGGTGAGAGGGGAGGGATAAAAGTTTAAGAGGGCAAACGAACTAGACGTTTGCACTCCTTAGTGTGCGCCTGATGTCGCGGACCCGGGTCTTTACATAGTTCATGTCATCAGTCAGGTTGTCCACCTTCCTCAAAAGTTTGTCCACTTTCTGGGACAATGCCTGGAAGGCTGCAGGGTCCACGGGAGGGTCTGTGGGGAGGGTTTGTGTGCCAGCAGAGGTCGAGCTAGTGGCAGCTGTTGGTGGGACATGTGACTGTCCTGCTGCCAGCACACGGCTGGGTCCAGGTCGTGCTGCATGCGGCGGGTCCATGGCAGCCGAAGTAGATGGGACCACTGGGCCAGACCTGGTGGCTGTGTCGTTGGTGGCTGTAGGTGGCACACTTGTTGGAGGCTGTGGTGTGGCCCACCACGCCCCGGAGGCCCTTTCGGAGTGATACCTGCGGCCCATCCGCCGATACCCAGACTGCACCTGCAGGATGTGCCTGTAACGGATGGCACGCCGCTCAAAATGGATGCGATCGGCCGCCCTCATGTTAGCAGCTGTGAAGAGAAAAGGCAGATATTTACCTTTGGCTTTGCATTGGGTGGGATAGCACAATGGGTTATTTGTACATTACTAGAAATGTATAGGTTGCAGCAATTGTCACAACATAGTTCACAGAAGGGCTCAGAGGAAGTACATGTGAAGCATGCATACATAAGGGCATATCACACCTAGAATATCCAGGTCTCTACATGATGGATGACATCACCCTACACTACTCATCCTAATCATCCCTACGGTTTTGTACATCATGGCTGCACCTCTTCCGCATACTTACTTCACTACATATGTCACTATATGTGATAACTATCACACTCCTCACTCTAAGCCATCTGGAATTGGTTGTGTGCTAAGATTGAACCAATGGGCTATAACCCAATGTCTACACTAGGGACCAGATGTAGGAAGATGGGAAATGGGACGAACAATCTGCAATGCAGAATGGGGTATCTGACACCGTCTGTGAGTTGCTATGGGGTTGCTAAGAGCCACCTCATTTACATCAATGATGTGGGTTGCAAGTTGCTCCACCTTTGCAACTATGGGCACTCACGGGGATGGAGGCCTGCTGGGAACAGCAGACCTCCATGTCTGTGACCGCTTGGAAATAACGCAGAACATGTTCCCCAAGTGTAGGCCGTTTACCTCAACGGGAAATGAGCAGCACTTAGAAATAAATTACGACAATTTCAATATTGAATAATTTAAGGCACTTAGGCCCGTATTTATATTTGTTGTTGCGCCGCATTTGCGTCACTTGTTGACGCAAAAGCCGCGCAAACTTGCAAATTCCAATTGTAATTTGTAAGTTTGCGCCGTTTTGGCGTCAAAAAGCTGGGCAAATGTGGTGCAAAAAAATTATAAATACGGGCCGCAGTGGTCCCAAGGACCACTGTCTGTTTTGTACAGGATTATTTTGGTACACTCGGAAAGGTGATGGGTTACAATGGGGACCCCTTACAGCTAGCAAGTGGGTTACCATCCACTTAAAGTGGATGATAAGTGCGACTCACTTAGCAACCACAAACTCCATTGCAAATGGACTTGCATACCACTGTCAGTTGCAAATAGGACTGGAAAAAGCCTTCATATTTAGGATTAGGAATAAAATCTCCCATATATTTTCATGATCACCTAATACATTTTGGAATAGGAAACAGATGTTTGCAACTCACACACAATAATTATGAGTTTATCAACTTGTACACAGTTTGGCACATCTGGCCCTAGGTTCTGACTCACGACACAAAAGGTGTCAAGTAAGTGTGAGATACTGGTTGCTACAGTCCAAGGTAGCCTGTTTCACATTAACATCCCAGTCGTTGAGGGTGGTGTGGGAAGAACAACCACCAATCCCATGTGAAATGCACACCCAGGAGTGTATTGAACGTTCACCAAGTATGTGCCTTCACACACAAGACCTATGAATGGCTAGCAACACGTTGGACTTAGGCAAACATTGTGACATCCATGGACCACACATGTCACAATGATATGACTTTTGCCAACATGACATACTATCAGTGAGGCATGTTTTACTACACACACAGAGGAGGTGGAACACCCATTCTCATGATTCAACAGAACACATAGGCCATTGCACTCAAGTCACACACACTCCTAGTTCAGCTTGTGTAAGTACATGCCCCCGGAAGATCCAACCTACAGTGTGCACAGTCCATCCTCAACTAGGAAGATGCACTTTTCATCACAGCCATGTGCCTAAGCTATATGGGAGAATGTCAGTCTGATATGCAGACTCAGTTCATGTCAAGTCCCCGACCAAGTCTTACTTTGACCAGTGTATTCTAAGTAACTCATCCCATTCCCCATTGCGGCCCAACTGTAATGTCCTACAGCCCCTCAATCTCAGAGATGGCTAGGTGTTGCTTAACAGAAACATAAGTCCAATTTGATATCACACTAACACGACAATGGCAATGAACGGCCAGCGCATCACATCATGATTTCTCTTGAACACACAGTAGTCCATTTTGCGTCATTGGCAAATAAATATATCAAATAGCACTCAGGCAACACTCACTGTAGGTATCGGGGTCGTCGAAGTGTGCCACCTCTCCCACGGTGTAAGGCTCTGGTCCACCTGTAAAGCATGACAGGAAGAATGTACTCAGACTGGGTGGACTGACAAAATAATTCTGTTACAATGACACTGTGAGAATATGACATGGTAATGATACACTTTCACACATGCTCATACTGCATGGATGAGTTTGTATTCAACATTAACATTGGATGATTCTCCTGCTACAGTTACACACCCTACTACACACATGCAGTGGCCAGGACAGTCAGGTGTCGTCCAAGTTTACTCACAATAATTATGCCCCGACAATATTGTTATCCAAACATCTCAGCATGTGCATTCCAGAGAGACATCCAGACACTTGTTCCATGAGGACTGCATGACCACTCACAGTCAAAGAGCCTATGTGGACATGTTCAACACACAGCAACCACACACACATGTGACATATCTGTGGAAAACATATCTGACTTCATGTGACGTGTATAAAACACACATGTATATCATCATCATGGGATTCAAATCAGATTTCGAGCGATGGGGTCTACATATGTAGGTATGTTGTTTCAACATGACTTACTCATTGCCCATTATGACATGTAGAGTACAAATAGAGCCATTAACGTGTTGCTTGTCTGACACAAATGCTACACTACATTACATACAGCTACAGCCATCTGGTATGTGTAGAACAACTGAGCCATCTGACTGCTAGCATAGGTCTTCATACACATTGTGCAACACGTACACATTAGGGCACATATGTAAACATTAGTAAGGCAGCATTTGCATCATTGCATCACGCAGAGATGGGCCACACCTGCCAAATACAGTTATATGTATTAAGTTTCTGCTGTTTGAGGGAGAAAAAGTGTAGCCAATTTGGGGATATCAATATATATTGACAAGGGCCTAGGTTTCCCTAGCATTACACATAGGCAGCTCCTTATCTAGCAGATTGGGTAACATTCATCACATGTTCACACACAGATTACTATCATGTCCATGTAATTGATTGCTACTCACCTACAGGGCCACCAATCCTGACTCCCAGGTGGTCCAGCAGGTCCTGTTCCCTCGTGATCAGATCGGCCCAGCGGTGTTTCAACTGATGGACATTCCGCATGGTCCCATGGACCCGGACCATGTGATGACGCACCTTCTCCCAGCGAATTTTCCGGGCCTCCGTGTGATACCCCTGTATCACACGGCCCCCAGCCTCCAGCATCAGCGGGAGGAAATGGCACACTAGCCAGATAAATCCCCCCAATTCATCTTCGCCCATCCTGGACAGGCGAGGCCTCCCTGACATTATGACTGATGACTAACAGAAAAAATAAAGTAGGAAATGGGGAAAGGTAGAGGTGTGAAGTTAAGAAAAGGAGAAAATAGCCCAACTAACCCCAATAACTACCCTAGCCACAACAGACTCCCACAGACAATACAAACAAATACAGGAATGGACAAAACTAGACTTAACAGACTGAGACAATGATACACAACAATATTAGACTGAACAAAGTACAAAAGACAAGCTACACAGGACAACAAAGCAGTAATTCACAGGACAACACTCTTCACTGAACCACACAGTCTAGAAAAATCTGAGACTGAAAAGTGAAAGTGAAAGTCAACTTCCAATACAGATTTGGCAAACAGGATATCCTATTACATCACTTCCTGCATAAAATGGCCGCCGTTTTTTAATCGCGGTTTGCGTCGTATTTTCACGCATACATAATTTCGCGTCATTTTTTATGACGCATAATATTGCACATGCTGCTGAGTGTAAAAATATGATATGAATATTAATATTTATTTACTGTACGAGATGTCCAAAAATATGTGCATGTTGCGTCATTTTTTCCGACGCATACATGATGGGCGTCATATTTTATCCACCTACAGGAGTGCTAATGCTGCTGAGTGAAAAAATATGATATGATTATTAATATTCATTTACTGTACGAGATGTCCGAAAATATGTGCATGTTGCGTCATTTTTTCCGACGCATACATGATGGGCGTCATATTTTATCCACCTACAGGAGTGCTAATGCTGCTGAGTGAAAAAATATGATATGAATATTAATATTCATTTACTGTACGAGATGTACGAAAATATGTGCATGTTGCGTCATTTTTTCCGACGCATACATGATGAGCGTCATATTTTTTAAACGTACAGGAATGCACATGCTGCTGAGTCAAATCTGAAATATGATGTAACTTATATTTTGCTGTCTAAATCTGTGAAATTTTTGTATACATTCAGATTTGACTCTGCATTCTGTGCACTCATGTACGTGACCAAAATATGACACCCATGCTGTATGCGTAGAATTATGATCAAATCTTTTTGTTACGTCTTCATGTTTTTAACTTGGGGAAGGTGATTTGTCAGGGTCAAACGGGGCAATGTGATACACATTTGTGTTTGGATATGCCACATGTCCATTGTTGTATGTATGGCAGGCATTCACACAGTAATGGTGTGGATACGTTACATAATGTCTTTTCCATATTTGTCAACATATTTGTGGCAATTGCTGATGGCTGTTTGGAAATGATGGATGGGATACCATGATGTATTCCTTCTCCAAATTTGGTCCACACTTATGATGGTGATGCTTTTATCTGGAGTCCTAACAGGGAGTGCAATGGTCACTTACAGTTATTATGGGGCTAACCATGTCCTAGCCTCATTTTGTGTTTGTGCTTTGTGTTCTACTCTTGACATGTAGGCCACACATGTACCTTATGCATGTATTTGGCTCACAAGTACAGGATTTGTGTATGTTTGTGGGACCGTAGAAGTGGACTTAGGCCCCCAGCACCCTAGGATTTGACCATCCTGATTAGTTACAGTATCCATGGCTTGGCTTAATATTTTATGGGAAACCTGCAGCAGCAGGCTAATGTAAGGCCATATGGTATGTATGACTGTTGACCATTCATTCATCTCATTAGCCCATTAGAAGTTTGCAGTAATGATGATTTTGAGCTGACATGCCTACCATTTCCCAATGACTATGTTTGGAAGACTCTGAGCGTTCCTGATGTTCTGGGGAATATTCTTTAGTGGGTGTCTGTGTCCCTTTCTGCATTAACTGGTTAAGTGGCATGTCACATTCTTCCTGCTAGGTTCAAACTGGGACCCGACTGTGATGGTCTACTTTCAATAATTTGGTTGATTGTATGACATATGTGTACATGTGTGTTGGTATGTGGATCCACTATCACCTGTCTGGGTGTATGTTGTCACTGTGACATCCAGGTCTCCTCCTGAGTTAGTGGCAGCTAATGTTGTCCCAATTGTGTTTTGCTCATATCACCCACTGGAGAGAAGCCATTGATGACATGGTGACGTACACATGGATGGTCCCACC
The DNA here is from genome assembly GCF_031143425.1 of Pleurodeles waltl. Classification (NCBI taxonomy): domain Eukaryota; kingdom Metazoa; phylum Chordata; class Amphibia; order Caudata; family Salamandridae; genus Pleurodeles; species Pleurodeles waltl. Next base: position 1,018,357,160 of record NC_090439.1, read on the forward strand.
CTGTCTCTGACCACATGTGACGTGACTTTCACATGATCTACTTTTTTTGTCTGGGTGCAAGACTGTCTCAGGTGTTTTGATGTAGCATGTGGATTTGCCACATTTGTACTCATGTGGGCCTCTGTGTATGGCAATGTATCATGTCACATCCTACCCTCTGTGCATACAATTGAAATGTTCTTTTTTGTTGTGATGATTGTTATGGCATTGTTGGTCAAGGAGACCACATTCTTCGTCAGCATTTTATAAGTAAAGGTGCTCAGTAATGCATGGACCAAAGCATGATGTGGTGTTTGATATCTGTGTTTATTTACAATAGTGTAATACAGGTGATTATTATACATTAAGCAAAAAAATTATTTACAAGCTGCTGGCGCCTACGCTGTCCTGCTGCCGTGTTGGGTTGTCCCCCCTCCTTTTGCGGCCCAGCATCCTCCTCTTCGTCATCCTCAGGCATGCCTGGGTCCAGTTCAAGGAGGGGAATGTTCCTCTGGACACATATATTGTGCAATATGGCACAAGTGAGGATGATTTTGCACACCATCTCTGGGGAATAGAGTAGGCTCCCGCCAGTGATGTCAAGGCAGCGGAACCTAGACTTTAGGATCCCAAAGGTCCTCTCCACAATGCTGCGGGTCCTCTTGTGGGCGTCATTGTATGCCCGCTCTGCAGCAGTGACTGGGTTCCCGAATGGTGTCATCACCCAAGGCTGGATGCCATACCCCTGATCAGCTGAAAGAGAAAGAGAATGGATTGAATTAGATGTAGGAGGCAGTGTTGTACGGATCTTTGATGGCTGTAGTTGTGTTGTGTTGTCTGTGACTCTTTTGTGTACTAATGTTCCAACCTATGGTTGTTATTGAAAACTTTGCTTTGATATATTTTCCCTTGGCTGAGCAAGTGTTTGTTGGCTAACCGTTTGTCAGAAGGACTGTTTTTGTTGTTGCAGTAGAGTGTTCCCTCCCTAGCATTGTGACTAGTGATACAGTTGTCTGTGTGTCCTCACTGGGGGTGTGATGTTAGTTCCATGCCGAGTTAAAACGTGAAAGTGTATTTGACACCTTCATGTGTATGAGCCCAGGCCATCCCATACCTTTTGACTTATGCATTGTATTAGTGTACAGGTTATTTTGAGACTTCCAATCTGTAAAGTGACATTTGGCCAACCACACTCATTGATGTCTTCACATTAGGCTGTGGATTAAATTCCAATGTGTGACAGGTTAAATGTTGACTTCAGACACATGGCTAGTGATGTGAGTACCTCAGTGTGTTCCTGGCTAGGTGTTGCTATTGTGGTGTATGTGTTGTTTGTCCTAGAGGGTTTGTGTGCGGTGTGTGTATGGGTTTGTTTTTTGTCCTTACCAACAAGTAGTCCATTGCCATAGCGTCCATCCTGGAAGTGTTGGTTGATGGTGGAGTGACGGAAGATGAATGCGTCATGTACACTCCCAGGATATTTGGCCACGATGTTGGTGATCAGTCCTTGGTGATCGACTATGGCCTGCACGTTGATTGAATGTGTGTGCTTCCTGTTGCGGTAGAGGTGTTCTGAATCAGCAGGTGGCACAAGGCGTACGTGTGTGCAGTCGATTGCACCAAGGACGTGCGGGAAGCCACTGATGGCGTAGAACCCCTGTTTAATTTCCTGCTGCTTCTGCAGTGTGTTAGGGAAGCAGATGTGGCGGGGTGTCAGGCGAATGATGGCATCCAGGACTTTAGGCAGGAATGCAGAGAATGATGGTTGGGATATTCCACCAACCAGGGCACCAGTTGTCTGAAAGGAGCCACTTGCCAGCAGGTGTAGTACGGCAAGCAGCTTTGTTTCAGTTGGGATAGTGCGGGGTGTCACTAAAGTGGGGGCCAACTGTTGTTCGATATTTGCCAGCAGCTGCTGAATGGCCTGCCAGTTCAACCGGTACCTCTGGATGATGTCCCGTTCCCTGAGGCCATGCAGGGTTGTTCTTGGGCGGAATATCCTGTCCTGCCTTCTGCGCTGTCTTTGGGGTCCCTGCTGTTGTTGTTGTAGCTGCTGTTGTTGCTGCAGGGCTCTGCGTCTACGTGCACGTTGAAGAAAAAGCACCTCCATAGCTCCCTGTTGCTGCTCTCCTGCTCTGTTGTTTGTTCTGTGTGTTCTGCTTAAGTACAGGTGTGTTTGCCCCATTTTAACGCCTGCCCTGACCCAGGCGTTAAAATTTAACGCTATTCGTGCTTTGCGTCATTTTTTTGCGCCGCCTACGGCCCGGGAGACATTTTTGCCCGGAAGCATAAATACGACGCACCGCTGTATGCGTGGGTTTTTGGACGGGAACGCCTACCCTGCATGTCATTAACGCAGGGCGGGGAGCCGCTTCCAAAAACTCACGCACATAGCGCCATTCCCCTTGTGCGCCGCATCGGGCGTCAGGGTATAAATATGGGGCATCGTTTGCGCTGAATGTGCGTCAAAGTTTTTGACGCACATTCGGCGCAACCGGAGTATAAATATGGCCCTGAATATCTGCAAAAACAGAACATCGATAATGGTCAAAGGCATCTCATTGAACCTAAGCATTTTTCTGGTAAACTTAGAATAATCATAGTAGTGTGAGCCATTAATATGCTAGCGTTATGTTCTGCCACTTTTGTGTTGGTACTTTATTAAATAATATTGCATCCCATGGCACAGCATGAGAAATGGTATTTCACGGAAAGACATAAAACCATGTGTTATGGTGTAGTATATTATCCTAAGGAGTATTATCGTATGGGGCGGGATGAAATGGTGGTATGCTGTGGTTTGCATCGTATGATAGTCAATGATTTATTGAAGCATTTGCAAAGCTCGGAGAAGCCAAGTCGGACAACAAACACGTCAGTCAACATGGGCAGTTTACAATGACACTGCAAGCAGTCAGTGCCCCTGCAACTCCGAAGATTTAAATATCGAGGCAAGATGTATTGAATCTGTCTTGCAGAAGGTGGTTAGAGCTGGCATTTGGGGAAAATGAATAACCTCTGGAACACAAGAAGCTTTGAAAAAAGTATATGATTACAGTCACAAAAGCATTTTTGATCATGGGCAGTGGTAGTATTAAAGTACTCGTTTGCATTCTCTGCCAAAAAGGCTAACTCAGTGCAGTGATTGGGTCTGAACCGATATGTACTGTTTCTGAGACTTTGTGAAGAAAGTTGGGGGGGGGGGGCAGAGGTTAGGGGAGCACCATTTGGTAGATTCAATGAGCTTGGCATCCTCTTTATTGGGGGGGGTGAATGGTATGAGAGTGTTTGAGACGGGATCAGACTTAGCATTAGTGTTCCCTCCAAGCCTCTCTGCATATATGGAGTCTTCCAAAGGTATAGAGTTTGTATTGGAGGTCAATTTGTTAAAAATTGCATTTACCTTTGATTGAATTTTTTTTTTAGTTTGTTCCGGAGAAATTGGTCAGGGCAAACAGTGATTTTGTTATTAAAGTTAAATAGAGTTTTAACTGTGTTGAAAAGCTCCTTAGCAGAGGTTTTAGCCGTGTTTATTTTGTCCATGGAGTGTCCCGATTTTTCCACAAGAATTAGGGAGTTATTATCTCTAACAAACAGTTTATATTTACTATTTTCCTCTGGACAATATTCTATCCTCCATATTTGCACCTGGCGCCTGCGCTTTTGTTGAAATTCTTTAAGTTCAGGAGAATATCATCTAGCAGAGGGCTTGGTACTGTGGTTTTCCTCGATTTTACAGGGGCCAGCTGGGTAACTGTGGCGTCGATCCAATCAGCATAGTTGGAATACGCTGAGTCAATATCATTCCCTAGTGTGGGATGCAGCATCCTTAGAATGTTATTTAATTTTACACTACCAGTTTTCTGCCAGGTGCGAAATTTAAAAGAAGTAAATGCATTTGGACTATGGGAGTTGTTGGTCGGTACTTTAAGCTTAAAGAATACCACTTTGTGTCTGTCCAGGTTAAATGCAAGATCTTTTCCACCATTAAATCAGGGTTTCTAGTTAAAATGCCATCTAGTGTGTTACTGGCCTGATGAGTCGGTAGATGTAACAACTATGTAAGTTCGAAGCTATGCAAGCTGTTGACTAGGTGGCCCTGTCTCTATCTAGGGAGGCCCTGTCTCTATCTTCAAGTAATTTTAAGTGAAAAATCAAAATTACCCAGTAGAGTAAAAGTAGGGAGTTCTATACAAGATTCCATAAAGTCCATTAGCATTTGGATGAAATTCTCTCTGGGCCCAGGTGGACGATAGAATAAAAGGCATTAGTATTGCTTAATTTTAAGTTGAACATAAGGGCTTTGCAATCCAGGTGAGTTATTGGCTTGAACGTGGTCCTTAGATGGTTGTAATAAAGCATTGCAATCCCTCCACCACTTTTGCCTTGTCAGTCTAGTCTGTAAACATCGTAGACTTCAGGAATAGCTATTCTAAAATCAAGGTCCGATGCAGCACCAGCCCTGGTCTCCATAGGGAAAGATATATCAGAGGCCTCAAGATCCATAAACTCAGAGAATTCATTATTTGTTTCTATTAGTGATTGTTACACTTTTCATCCTTGGCGTGGTCTCCCTTAACTTTTTGCCTTTGTTTCCCAGATTGTTGATGTGTGCTGGACTCTGTTTTTGTTGTTTTTGTTACTCTGGGCACTTTACCACTGCTAACCAGTGCTAAAGTGCAAGTGCTCCTTTACAACATGTGTATGTAATTGGTTCATACATGATTGGCATATTTGAGTTACTGGTAAGTCCCTAGTAAAGTGCACTAGAGGTGCCCAGAGCCTGTAATTCAAATGCTACTAGTGGGTCTGCAGCACTGGTTGTGCCACCAGCAATAGTAGCTCTGTAAAATTGGCTCAGACCTGCCACTGCAGTGTCTGTGTGTGCAGTTTTCAACTGCCAATTCGACTTGGCAAGTGTACTCACTTGCCAGGCCTAAACCTTCCCTTTCCTTACATGTAAGACACCCCTAAGGTAGGCCCTATGTAGCCCCATGGGCGGGGTGCAATGTATGTTTAAGGTGGGACTTATACTAATGTGTTTTATATGTTCTAACAGTGAAATACTGCTAAATTCGGTTTTCACTGTTGCAAGGCCTATCCCTCTCATAGGTTAACATGAAGGCTGCCTTTAAATATGATTAAAGTGTAGATTCCTTTTGGGAACAGATAGACATGTGGAGTTTGGGGTCACTGAGCTCACAATTTAAAAACACATCTTTTAGTAAAGTTGATTTTAAGATTGTGTGTTTGAAAATACCACTTTTAGAAAGTGAGCATTTTCTTGCTTTAACCATTCTGTGACTCTGCCTGTTGTGGGTTCCCTGTCTGGGTCAGTTTGACAGTTGGGCTGTTTGCACCTCTCTCTAGACAGTGACACAAAGGGAGCTGTGGTGTAGCCTGCATATCCTGATGAGCCATCTGTGCTAGGAGGGAGGAGAGGAGTGGTCACTCACACCTCAAAGTGCTGTGCCTGCACTCACACAATGCAGACTCCAACCCCCTGGTGTGTGTCTGGCCTGGGAAAGGCAGGGTTTCACAAACAAGAGAGACTTTTCTTTGAAGTAAGCCTACTTCAAAGGGCAAAATGGGTATAAAAAGGGCACCCAAAACCACAGACTTTAGATCACTTCTGGAAACCAAGAGGAACCTCTGTCTGAAGAAGAGCTGAAGAGCTGAGGAAGAAGAGCTGCTCTGCCTGTGACTGTGCTTTGTGGAGCTATCCTGCAGTTGCTGCTTCTCTCTGTGCAAGAGTACAAAGACTGGACTTTGTGTGCCTTCCTGCTTGTGAAGAACTCTCCAAGGGCTTGAAACTGAGCTTGCATCCTGTTGTTGAAGTCTCAGGGACAGCAAAGACTTCTCTCTGCCAGCACCCGGAGCCTCTGCTGAGACTCCTGCCCTGCCAAGTGGTCCCCTATCCAGTTCCTGGGGCCTTGACAGATGAAGCTGGTGGACTAAGGTTGGAAATCCATGCACAGATCGCCGTGCTGAGAAATTTTCTACGAAATCTCTGAGAGCAGCTAAAGAAACGAAGCGCCGCTGGTTCCGAGGCTGAAATCGACGAAGCACTTGCAGCTCGGCTGGCAAAATCGATGCTCACGACTGGAGAAACTACGCTAGGCATCTCTGACGGAGGCTGAAATGATGCAACATCGCTGAGCACAGAAAAACAACGCAAGCGTGCCCGGACCCAAGGTGTTTTGTCCGGATTGACACATCTCTCTCCTGCGGGGAAAGAAATGACGCATGCCGATTGGACTGGAGAAGGAGAAACGGCGCACGACCTCGCTTGTGGGCGAGAAATCGACGCACCGCTTACCTTTTTCAACGCACACTCACCCGTGCAGGTTATTTTGAACGCGACCCAGGTACATTTTCACATTAGCGTTGTGTTTAAGAGAACATGTGGACTCTTTTTGCATTTTAAATAATAACTTGAGTTGTGTATGGTGGATTTTTGTCATTTTGGTCTTGTTTTGTTAAGATAAATATTCTCTATTTTTCTAAATCTGTGTTGCGTCATTTTGTAGTGTTTTCATGAAGTTGCTGTGTGTGTTGGTACAAGTACTTTACACCTAGCACTCTGAAGTTAAGCCTGCCTGCTCGTGCCAAGCTACCAAGAGGGGGAGCGGGGTTAGCTGAGGGTGATTCTCTTTTACCCTGACTAGAGTGAGGGTTGTTGCTTGGAAGGGGGGGTAACCTGACTGCCAACCAAAGACCCCATTTCTAATAGCGATCAATTATTAATTACATTTCTGTAAACCAATTTGGCCTTAACCTGGGCATTCTCCTGTACATGACCACTATCACTCAATATGAATGTCTGCTTCATATTCCGATTCTGAATTTAATCAGCTGTCTGCTCTTCACAATTGAAAACTTCAGTTAATCAGATATCAGGATATAAAAATATATCAGGCACAACTGATTGGGTTGATCCTGTTATAGCAATTATTACGTCAGTGTGCATCTCCTTCACCTGCAGTTTTCAGTGTTGTCTTAAAAGAAAATAACTATTGGGCACTCCTATATTCGGAATACCAAAATTATTATGTTTTTGTCGAGGTAATAGATGCAGGATGGCAATAAGAAATACTAGTTTGTTGCCCCGTTTGTCATAAGTTGCAGTACAGATAAGAACACACTGTAGGGTAGTGACATGTATGAAGCCAAACATTGGGAGTGCCAATAGTTTTTTTTTTTTTTATGTTTGTCTTCTTTATGAAATAGCTATATGTTGTGTGATATGTTCGAATAACATACTGAGAGGCTTACACAAATACAATAGTGTTTAGGGGAATTTTGTGAACTTTTTGTGTTTAGGAATCTTTGTGTACAAATTGTATTGTGGGTGTTGTTTGGGCAAATATTGTTGTCAATGACTGTAGGCGAGTGATACTTTGAATGAATGGTTGTCAAACAGCTGTGAGCCTGCAAGTGATAGAACTAGTAACAATGCAGACGGGTATCAGGGAAATGCAGTGATGTAAGTGAATTTCTTTGGACTTTGAGTATATAACAAGTAATCTTTACAACAAATGGTATTCCAAGTGGATGCAGGTGCATGAGAGGCTTTGGGAAAGTGCTGCTGTGTGTGAGTAACTATTTACAAATGATGTTGCAGGCAAGCATAAGTGAGAGGCTCTGCAAGTGGCAACGCATGTGAATGTCTGTGGATAAGTGTTTTGTCTGTGTGACAGTGGGTGAGTGTGATAGTAAATAGCTGAAGCAAAGTGTTAGACCTGACACCCTTTGGTGGTAGTCCGCCAAACTTTCTTCTTTAACCCCTCCTGATTTGTTGAATTTGTTTTAGTTGGCGTTAAGACTCTGCGCACTTTACCACTGTTAAACAATGCTATAGTGCTTGTGCTCACTCCCTAGAACATTGAGCAATTGGCTTACACCTAATTGGGATATCTACTTTGCTTTTAAGTCTCTTCTAAAGTGGAATGCAATATACACAGGGCTGGTAAATTAAATGCTATGAAAAGCCCACACTAACTTCTTTTGAATAAAAGGATTCCATGGTTGAAAGATTTGAAGGGCTGTAGAAATTGCATTTCATATGTTGCTTTTTTCTACCAGTTCCTCAAGCTGGGAAGAAAAGAACTTGTCTCCTTGAAAAGACAATTGAAGAACCACAGCCTACTGGGACTGCTCCAATTTCTATATCTTCAACTATAGAAGGCATTGAGCTGCAATAGATGTGGGTGAAGCAGTACCCAGTGCCCATAACAAAATCAAAGGAAACATCCGACAAGAATGGAGAAAGGAGTTCCATGTTCACCAATCTCTTTGTTGGATTCTTTTGTTCTTAAAGTCAATCATTAAGCGATCAAAAATCCTTCAAGAGGGTTTGAGTTGCATAAGCTGAATAGGTTTCAGCTCGTAAATAAAAACTGGATGCTACACAGGATCTTTTAAGAGAACCCGCTATATTTTTATTGAGGCTTTTTACATAGCGGGCTCCTCTGATGCAAAAGAGGACAATGAAGACATTCTAGCCAAAACAGCATTGACATCTGGCATTTGCAACAACTTGTTCTCAAAGTTTTCCAAGGCATATCTATTGAAAAGAAAGAGAAGGAAACTGGTTTTATAAATCTTCTTTCACTCCTTATGAAAAAGAGATTCAATCACAAGGGTGCTATATTGCAAAAAACGAAACTCATCAGAGGGTGAAATCTTCTCTAGAAAAGAAAGCATTTCTCTAATGTGTTCATGGAACTCCAGGAGTTGAGCTCCCTGCACATATTTCCATTTGGTCGAGGGGTCAGAGTCGACCTCATCATCAGGTAACATCCTCTGACACTTAGCAATTGGTTGGGCTAAGGCAGGGGAAACTGCCTCATCAATTCAGGCCTGTAACTCAGAATGAGACACTGTAACAAGCACCTCTTCCCCAGATGGGAGCTGGTGAGACATACTGGGTCCTGGCTCTGTTTCAATCAACAATGAAGATGTGCTGGAAGCAGCCCCTTCCTGTTTATAAAGGTTGACTAGCAACTCAAGACTAGGGATAGAGGAGAGCACGTAATACCCCCTATGGTGCATGCCTACTACCTAGTGCGCACCGATGTGGGACTGCAGTTGTGTAGTACACAGGTCTCTGCAACCAGTACAAAGCATGTACTGCTCTTGCACCAGCTCTCTCCCCCAGCCATGGTGCCTGAGCGGGGAGAAGAAAACAATCCAATGGGCACCAAAATAAGTGCTGCTAAGGCTGACCACAAGGGCGACTCGCCTAAAATGTAGCATTCTCCCCAAAGCCACAGTCTGGAGGACAGAATAAAAAAGGAAAGGTGATTGGGGTGGGAGGGATTATTACTCTGCTCATCATGCTTGTTTTTTGTTATCGTGATTGGCTTTTGTAAGCGATTTCACTGTGGGAGGGAGGGCGACCACCGGTGGTTAATACTGGGACGAGGAAACTATACATGGGGTAATGCTGCCTTGCTCTGCTCAGGGACATGACTTAGGGCCAGATGTAGGTAGGGATCCGATTGTGACTTGCAATTTGCGAGTCATAGCGACTCGCAAATTGCAACTCGCAATCCGAGATGCAGAAAGGTGTCTCAGACACCTTCTGCGACTCGCTATGGGGTCGCAAAGACCCACCTCATGAAGATTCATGAGGTGACCACGTCCAAGGCTACAGTTCCTGTGTGCCTTGGACGAGGTAACTTCGTCAAAGGCACAGGAATTTGGGGGAGCGCGCCCCCCCTGTGCACCCCACCCACCCCCCCAAGGCGGGGATGGAAGGGGACGCCCTTCCCCTTTCACCCCCGACCGCCCGCCACCCCACCTGTGACGTCAGAGCGCGCGCTGATTTGTCACAGGGTCTCCCCCAGAGCTTCCAGCGCGATTGAAAGAGAAATGCACCAGGGATAAAATTTTTTTTTTTTTTCTATTTGTTTTGTTTTTTGTTTTTTAGGTGGGGAGCGACCCCTTAGGCAAGGGTCTCTCCCCTAGGGGGGCAAATTATATTTAGGCCATTTCTGCCCCACTAGACACCAGGGAGTTTTTTTTGTTTTCGTGAATTTCAAACAAGGGGAGCGACCCCTTAAGCAAGGGTCGCTCCCCTAGGGGAGGGGGATTATTTTAGGCCATTTCTGCCCCCCTGGAGGGTAGATCAGCCTATTTTGATTAGGTCGATCTGCCCCCAAGGGGGGCAGAAACCACTAGGCACCGGGGATTTTTTGTTTTTTTTTGTTTCACAGATGGGGAGCGACCCCTTTGACAAGGGTCTCTCCCCTGGAGGGGAAAATTGTATTTAGGCCATTTCTGCCCCACTAGGCACTGGGGATTTTTTTTTGGCGCCAATGTCATGCAGGGGGAGTGACCCCGTAGGCAAGGGTCGCTCCCGGGGGGGTGGGGGGAAAATTTATTTTAGGCCGATCTGCCCCCAGGGGGGGCAGAAACCTCTAGGCGCCAGGGCAATTTTTTTGTGTTTTTTTTTTTGTTTGTTTGTTCTTTTAGAGATGGGGAGAGACCCATCAGGCGAGGGTCGCTCCCCTGGGGGGCAAATTGTATTTAGACCTTTTCTGCCCCCCTTAGGGGCAGATTGGCCGATTTTAGGTCAATCTGCCACCAAGGGGGCAGACACCACTAGGCACCGGGGATTTTTTTTTTGGCCCCAATGTCACGCAAGGGGAGTGACCCCGTAGACAAGGGTTGCTCCTTGGCGGGGGGAGTTTGGGGGGGCGTGTGGGGTCATATTTATTTTAGGCCATTTCTGGCCCCCCCTGGGGCTGGCTGAGCTAGCGGCCAAAATCCACAGGTAGGCACTTTGCAAAAAACTGTTTTCTGTGAAAAAATGTGTTGTGTCCACGTTGTGTTTTGGGCCATTTCCTTTCGTGGGCGCTAGTCCTACCCACAGAAGTGTGGCACCATTTTTATCGAGAGACTTAGGGGAACGCTGGGTGGAAGGAAATTTGTGGCTCTTCTCAGATTCCAGAACTTTCTGTCACCGAAATGAGAGGAAAAAGTGTTTTTTTTGGCCAAATTTTGATGTTTGCAAAGGATTCTGGGTAACAGAACCTGGTCAGAGCCCCGCAAGTCACACCATCTTGGATTCCCCTGGGTTTCTAGTTTTCAAAAATGCACTGGTTTACTAGGTTTCCCCAGGTGCCGGCTGAGCTACAGGCCAAAATCCACAGGTAGAACCTGTTTTCTATGAAAAAAATGTGATGTGTCCACGTTGCGTTTTGGGGCATTTCCTGTCGCGGGTGCCAGGCCTACCCACACAAGTGAGGTATCATTTTTATCGGGAGACTTGGGGGAACACTGGGTGGAAGAAAATTTGTGGCTCCTCTCTGATTCCAGAACTTTCTGTCACCAAAATGTGAGGAAAATGTGTTTTTTTAGCCACATTTTGAGGTTTGCAAAGGATTCAGGGTAACAGAACCTGGTCAGAGCCCCACAAGTCACCCCATCTTGGATTCCCCTAGGTCTCTAGTTTTCAAAAATGCACAGGTTTGGTAGGTTTCCATAGGTGCCGGCTGAGCTAGAGGGCAAAATCTACAGGTAGGCACTTTGCAAAAAACACCTCTGTTTTCTTTAAAAAAATGTGATGTGTCCACATTGCGTTTTGGGGCGTTTCCTGTCGCGGGTGCTAGGCCTACTCACACAAGTGAGGTATCATTTTTATCGAGAGACTTGGGGGAACATAGATTAGCAAAACAAGTGTTATTGCCTGTTGTCTTTCTTTACATTTTTTCCTTCCAAATATAAGAGAGTGTGTAAAAAAGACATCTATTTGAGAAATGCCCTGTAATTCACATGCTAGTATGGTCACCCCGGAATTCAGAGATGTGCAAATAACCACTGCTCCTCAACACCTTATCTTGTGCCCATTTTGGAAATACAAAGGTTTTCTTGATAGATATTTTTGACTCTTTATATTTCAGCAAATGAATTGCTGTATACCCGGTATAGAATGAAAACGCACTGCAGGGTGCAGCTCATTTATTGGCTCTGGGTACCTTGGGTTCTTGATGAACCTAAAGCCCTATATATTCCCGCAACCAGAGGAGTCCAGCAGACGTAACGGTATATTGCTTTCGAAAATCTGACATTACAGGAAAAAGTTACAGAGTAAAATGTAGAGAAAAATTGCTGTTTTTTTCACCTCAATTTCAAAAAAATTCTTCTTCAGTTGTTATTTTCTGTAGGAACCCTTGTAGGATCTACACAAATGAACCCTTGCTGAATTCAGAATTATGTCTACTTTTGAGAAATGTTTAGGTTTCTGGGATCCAGCATTGGTTTCACGCCCATTTCTGTCACTGACTGGAAGGAGGCTGAAAGCACAAAAAATTGTAAAAATGGTGTATGTCCCAGTAAAATGCCAAATTTGTTTTGAAAAATTGGATTTTCTGATTCAAGTCGGCCTGTTCCTGAAAGCTGGGAAGCTGGTGATTTTAGCACCGCAAACCCTTTGTTGATGCCATTTTCAGGGAAAAAATCACAAGCCTTCTTCTGCAGCCACTTTTTCCAATTTATTTCAAAAAAACAAAATTTTCACTGTATTTTGGCTAAATTCTTGGCCTCCTTAAGGGGAACCCACAAAGTCTGGGTTCCTCTGGAATCCCTAGGATGTTGGAAAAAAAGGACGCAAATTTGGCTTGGCTAGCTTATGTGGACAAAAAGTTATGAGGGCCTAAGCGCAAACTGCCCCAAATAGCCACAAAAAGGCCTGGCACAGGAGGGAGAAAAGGCCTGGCAGCGAAGGAGTTAAAGGAAAACGAGCTGCAAAAAGAAAAATTCCAAAACCATTTGGTTTCGTTTTTTTCAGAGTAGGCAGTGGTCCATAGGACCACTGCCTGCTCTGAAAAAATATTTTTGTGGGCACTCACAAAGGGGAAGGGGTCCCCATCCTTTTGCGAATGAGTTACCATCCACTGCAAGTGGATGGTAACTGCGAGTTGGTTTGCGACCGCTTTCGCGGTCACAAAGCAACTCAGCATCGCGATGCGGTCGCAAATAGAAAGGGAACACCCCTTCCTATTTGCGAGTCAGAATCACATTTTGCGAGTCGCTACCGGCTCGCAAAATGTGACTCTGCATCGCGTTCAGGCTTTTGCGCTTCGCAAACTGCGTTTTTCAGCGTTTGCGAGGCGCAAAAGGCTTCCTACATCTGGCCCTAAATGCACTCTTTTTTGGTCTCCATTGCAAACTAAGGGGCAGATTTATGAAAATTTAGCGATGCCTTTGTGCCATTTTTTTATGCAAAAGCGGCACAAACTTACAAAATATAATTATATTTTGTAAATTTGGGACGCTTTTGCATCAAAACGTGGCGCAAAGAAGGCACTAATTTTTCATAAATCAGGTCTTAAGTATTATGCCCACTGTGTGCTGTAGATGAAAGAAAATAATTAGAAAAAACACACGGGCCCGTATTTATACTTTTTGACGCTAATCTGCGCTAACGCAGTTTAGCGTAAAAAAAAATAGTGCTGGCTAACGCCATTCTGAAGCGCCATTCGGGCGCCGTATTTATAGAATGGCGTTAGCCGGCGTTAGCCGACCGGCGCTGCCTGGTGTGCGTGAAAAAAAAACACGTACACCAAGCAGCGCCGGCGTAGGGGAAAATGGCGTATGGGCGTCTAAAAATGGGGCAAGTCAGGTCGAGGCAAAAAAATCGTCTTAACCCGATTTGCGCCATTTTTTTACGACGCCCATCCCCCATCAACATGACTCCTGTCTTAGCAAAGACAGGAGTCATGCCCCCTTGCCCAATGGCCATGCCCAGGGGACTTCTGTCCCCCGGGCATGGTCATTGGGCATAGTGGCATGTAGGGGGGCACAAATCAGGCCCCCCTATGCCACAAAATTGTTTTTAAAAAAACTTACCCCAACTTACCTTTTCTTCCCTGGGATGGGTCCCTCCATCCTTGGGTGTCCTCCTGGGGTGGGCAAGGGTGGCAGTGGGTGTCCCTGGGGGCAGGGGAGGGCACCTCTGGGCTCCTTCAGAGCCCACAGGTCCCTTAACGCCTGCCCTGACCCAGGCGTTAAAAAGAGGCGCAAATGCGGGTTTTTTTGCCCCGCCCACTCCCGGGCGTCATTTTGCCCGGGAGTATAAATACCACGCACATGCCTCGGAGTCATTTTTTAAGACGGGAACGCCTCCCTTGCATATCATTAACGCAAGGGAGGTGTTCACGCCAATAAATGACGCTAACTCCATGAACTTTGGCGCTAGACGTGTCTAACGCCAAAGTATAAATATGGAGTTAGTTTTGCGTCGAATTTGCGTCGAAAAAAACGACGCAAATTCGGCGCAAACGGAGTATAAATATGCCCCATGGTTTGCCACTGCACGTGTTAAACATTGGGGAAGACGCTGCTGATCAGGAAAAAAAAAGCCTAAATCCGAGGAAAGATTTGCACATCATCCATGGGACTAATGTAAACTAGTTTTGGAGTACATGCGCATATGTGCACTGTAACTATTATGCTGTAACTCAAACTGTAGAGCGCCAATGGCCAAAATGGTGTAATCCATTGCCGCATGCTGAATGATGAGGTGGATAGAAGCAAAATGTGAATGTCATTTGAGCCGACAAATGTAAGACGGCCATTGTATGTATTCGCTTGGGAAAAAGGCTGTTGAGACAGCTAAAGCTATCTCAAAGGCCTGACATAAAAAGTGCATTTCCGGATTATAAACAATCATGTTGAGTTTGACAAAATAATTGTATGCATGTCTACACTCAGTACATGGATTTGTTTCGTTATCTGACAGAAATGAAAAGCTTTTTTTCCTAAATTGACTTCCTGTGGTTTTGGAATTTAAAATAGGTCACTTTATAACCATTATGTCTGGCTGCAAAAATGTTCAAAATGTTCTTGAAATGCCAGTGTATAATGTATTAATGCAGGACGGACTAGGTTTGAACTTCTGAGTCATTTAAGAATACCTTGACACTTTCTTTTTCCACCATTCAATAATAACTACATTTAATTCCAACGTGGAAAAGTAACAAATTTCCTCCGACACAGGTTACTAAGTATATGACCTGGCTATAATCAGAGGAGAAGATCTCTTTATGCCTGAAAAGCACAAGGGCAGGAATCCTAGTGAATAAAATAAACCACGGCCTTTTCTCAAGACCACATCGACCAGATGAAGCACTTTATGACACCCAGAGAGTGGTCGCTGCAAACTGCAGCCATTTCAAAGGTACCAGCATCCAGCTAATGATTCCGAGAATGCCTGAAAATCAAATCATTCCCACAAATCACTGGATAGAATTTGCCAGAGCTCGGGTTCAATCACAACTTGTCTTTCTCAATATCCTCTGCGCTTGGGAAGGGAGCACGGAAATAAAAAAGTACAGAGTAGACTATGCTTGAACCCTGAAGAAGCCACCTCACCCTAGCTGTAAAAGACTTCCACTGGCTCCGAGTGGAGAAAGAATTAGGCCCATATTTATACTTTTTGATGCACAACTGCGCCAACGCAGTTGTGCGTCAAAACTTTTACCGCCGGCTAACGCCATTCCAACACGCCAGGCGGGTGCCTTATGAATAGAATGACGTTAGCCGGCGATGCGGACTGGTGTGCGTCAAAAAAAATGACTCACACCAGGCAGCGCCGGCGTATGGGAAAATGGAGGTTGGGCGTCAAAAAACGGTGCAAGTCAGGTCTGAGGCAAAATTCAGGCCTCAAACCGGATTTGCGCAATTTTTTTTTACGCCCAACCTCCATTGACATGACTCCTGTCTTAGCAAAGACAGGAGTCATGCCCCCTTGTCCAATGGCCATGCCCAGGGGACTTATGTCCCCTGGGCATGGTCATTGGGCATAGTGGCATGCAGGGGGGCCCAAATCAGGCCCCCTATGCCACAAAAAAAATCGGAAAAAAATACTTACCCGAACTTACCTTTACTTTCCTGGGATGGGTCCCTCCATCCTTGGGTGTCCTCCTGGGGTGGGCAAGGGTGGCAGGGGATGTCCCTGGGGGCAGGGGAGGGCACCTCTGGGCTCCTTCCGAGCCCACAGGTCCCTTAACGCCTGCCCTGACCCAGGCGTTAAAAAACGGCGCCCATCAGGCTGTGCGCTGTTTTTTATGGCCTGCCCCCTCCTGTGCGTCAAAATGACGTCAGAGTATAAATAAGGGGCACAGGCCTTAAAGTCATTTTTTGGAAGGGAACGCCTACCTTGCTTATAATTAACGCAAGGCTGGTTCCCCCTTCCAAAAAATTATGCACATGGTGGAATTTTGACGCCCGCGGGGTCGGACGTCAAAGTATAAATATGGGGCAGGGTTTGCGCCGATTCTGCGTCAAAATTTTTGACGCACATTCAGCGCAAACAGAGTATAAATATGCCCCTTAATGTTAAATCGCTTCACAAAGGCTCCCTTTATGAGTCATGGGCGCAGAATTAGAGCATGGTTCATGCAGAAATACTTCTCCACATGATTACAAGCTTTCTGCATGTGAAAACACCTTACGTGCTACTTTGCCCAGAATTATTGCAAGCAGAATAACAGTGCACAGAGACAAGGTTAAATACCACGTCCAGGGACACCGCATGTCTAAAACATGGTGATTACAATTAGGAAAGTACCACAACTGATAGTACGTGAGAAAAACACCGCCAAAGTCCTCCCCCACTCTGAAGCAGGTGGTAATCTTTAGCAAAGCCTATTTTAAAATTGTTAAAGGACCATACAAAATTGTAAATTAAATTACTAATCTTCCATACAATAGTAAAACCTATACGACAGTACATCATCAATCGTATTCTACAATAAAACAACAATAAATCTGAAGTGACAGATGGTAGTACTTACCTACAAGGACCATCGACCAAAATACTGAGTGACAATCTGAATGTAGTCGGGCAAGTTACCAGGAGTTAGTCGCCCCATCATAAATTTGATAGCCACAGAGGTAGTGTGAATCCGAAGTTTTTCAGCCAGAGACTTTGTTAACTGGAGGCCGGAGGGAGTTGGGGGAGATGGAGGTTTAGGGATGGGATATGCCGTGCCCGAATCTGGGGCACTTGTAAGGACCTGAAGCAGTCCACACATACTCTCTAACTCAATAGCAGTCAACACTGGTCAGCACATCTCCTATGACTACTGCCTGAAAGAATTGCAAAACATGATTCAACTTGTCCTGGGCAGATGCAAGTGGGGAAAGCAGACCTGCAGTACCAAGCTATGCCAGACCCTAGGCACATGTGAATTGCCATGCTCATAGGGACTTTTAACCCGCTCAATACATCCTAAGCATATATTCTGACCATATGGACATGTTTTCTACGCCTACGTAATGCATTGGGAATGATCTACAGCCCACCGCCTGCATTAAGATTGCCAATTCCTCCCTCGTACACGTATACCAAAAGCCAAAGGAAAACAGTTCTCATGTATCCTCTTTGTTATCGTGTCAATGCATCATCCCTAAATCAGTGAAGGAGCCTTCTACAGACACGGGTCACCAGCCTGTAAAGGCAAATCATTGATTCACTGGCACATGCAAAATCATAGGATGACATGTTTCTCCCTAGTATTGACTTCTGGTACATCATCATCGACATGTGAATCGAAAATAATATTACTGTGATGTTTAACTTACCAGTGCATCCCTCTCAGCTATCACTGAGGTCCTGGCTGATCTCACATTTACTTTACTCAGTAAGAGCAGGGGTAAAAGCCTACAGCCAAGTACACACACAAAAATACAAACATTGAGCTTTAGTTTGGACTACTGATGGACCAGTGTATATGCCTTCATTGCACACATGGCACCTTACAACATGCGAGGTACAAGGAGCCAGATTTATTGAAAAGTGGCGCAGCCTGGTGCTGCGCCAAAATTGGCAGCGTCGCGCTGTGTCACTTTAGAAATGCAGGGATGTGCCATATTTAACTGAATACGGTGCACACTTGCGATTCCCCCTGCGCTGGCGATAAATGTAGCTGCCGACGCAGGCATCTTTGCACCATCATGCAAGGATGTCTGCTTTGAGGGGTGTGATTGTTTATGTGTGGGAAGGAGTCCCTTCTCCACATAAACACTAATGGCACTTTGACACTTCTGCGTGTGCTGCACAATGCAGCACACACAGAAGTGCCAAAACGTCATGTACAAATGATTGTTTATGTGCAGGAAGGGACACCTTCCCGCACATAAACAATAATTTCTGGCATTTTGCTCTTTCTATGCGTGCTGCAGAATGCAGCACACATGGCAAAAGCAAATAACAAGGAGGAATAAAAGTACTCCTCCTCATTACGCCCTGCTTACGATACCCCTGGGTTGGCGTTAGATTTTGGCGCTGACTCAGTTTTACAAAATGTCATAAATCTGAAGCAGCGTCAAAATGCAATGGGTGTTGCTGTGGCATGCCCACAGCAACACCCATTGCACACCTCTTCCACGCACAGTGCTGCGTGTGAAGGGGCCGTATTTACAAGGTGGCATTAAGGCACTTTTTGTGGCTTAACACCACCTTGTAAATACAGCACAGTGCTTAGCGCCACAGGAGCATTCCAAAAAGTGACGCTCCTTGTTTTCTAGGCGAAATATCACAAATATGTGACATGTGCCCTTGACAGTGTGGAAGCCAAGATTGGAAAAGACTCCAGTGATTTTGACGAAAAAGACACAGACACATGTCGGACCATTTTGACGGTGGCAAGATGCCAATGACCCTAGCATCTGGACTATTTTGTGAACAACTAAGTCTGATTTGATTAAAAAAAGGACCCCACAGAACAAAATTATGCTGCACGCACTTAAGTGTAAGAACAAATTGTTTCCTGATTCGTACCTGCTACCCAACTGACCCCACCAGTACCATCGAGACATGCAGCCAAGTCACTGAAAGGCACTTAGAACTCCTAGTACACAGCAAACTGTTATGTTATTGCTTCGTCGCTTTGGGTATATTTTTTTAATCCGTGCAAGATCTACAAGGTAGTCATACATTGACCACCATTGGATTATGCAGTAGATGTTGCCTACATTATGGGTTGTGCAACCTGGCTATCCTCTAATGCAGTGCTTCCCAAACGTTTTAGAACTGCAACCCAGTTTTTAGAGTGACAAACTTTCTCAACCCACCTAGCTTTAATGAACATGAAGAAGGTAATTTTTTAAATGTAGCTAAAGCATGGTGTGGTATTTACAGACAGCATGTTTTCCATTGAAATAGCCCCTAAATGTACTTACAAATGATGTGTGGAAATCGAGTTTCAGTGAATACTTATCATTTGCGCCTCACCAATTAAAGTGTATTGATTTGTTTTGATCCTATTAGTCTTTGTTTCCATCACACTTCAGAATTACAAAAAAAATTGTTTAATTGTTTGCTTTCCTAACTGCAGAATATGTACAGTTAATTTTCAGGTGTTTATCTTATGCTGCGGGTTACATAAAATGACATCCACAGGCTTTTCTTTCAAACTCCTGGTACTCCAGCAAGAGTGTCACACAATTCACTTTTCTGTTCTCGGACTGCAAAGCAAGAGGAGTTTGTAAACACCAAGGGGGTCATTCTGACCCTGGCGGTCGGTGATAAAGCGACGGCCAACCCGCCAACAGGCCGGCGGTCAAAAAAATGCAATTCTGACCCTGGCGGGAACCGCCAACACAGCCCGCCGCATTAACACTCCGACCGCCACGGCGGAACAAACAAACAGCGCGGCGGTCACCGCCAACAGCCAGGCGGCAGACAATGTACCGCCCACCCTATCACGACCCACCAATCCGCCACCTTTTCCGGGGCGGGAGCCCCGCCGATAAAAACACGGCGGAAACAGACATTTCCAATGGAAAACGCTCACCTCAAGACACTCCACGCGGAATCCGGACAGCATGGAACCCGAATTGAACATCATACCTGCTCTCGTCTACCTGCTCATCTACCACGAGTACGAACTCCGGCGCAGACGTCAACGGTGAGTACTGCACCTACGACACACGGGAGGGGGGAGGAAGAAAGGTTATGGGCATACACATATGCGACCCCCCCACCCCCCCAATATGTACACACCAATGCAGAGCAGGAAGTCACAGTGACACCACACAAACACCCTTTAAAAATACAATGACACAACCAAATTTGGAATACATTTTCATGTACAAAAAAAGCACCTGGAAATAATTGAGCAACCGTGAAAAATATTTACAAAAACCAAAAAGATATACACATCAGTGTATCACTGAAGTAACAAGTCCTGCACATCCTACGAATCTAACATGTCTGTGGGCCAAGGTTCTGCGAACCAAGGGCAAAGCCCACACACGAGACCTGAGTCCTTTGGAGAGAACACTGCAGGGGCATCTGATGTCAAAACTACAGGCACCTCAGGGG
Source organism: Pleurodeles waltl (assembly GCF_031143425.1). Classification (NCBI taxonomy): domain Eukaryota; kingdom Metazoa; phylum Chordata; class Amphibia; order Caudata; family Salamandridae; genus Pleurodeles; species Pleurodeles waltl. Next base: position 1,018,377,477 of record NC_090439.1, read on the forward strand.
GAAGGGAAGGGGGGGCCACCACAGCCACATGAGTCCACGACGCCAGATCCACGAGGAGCCACCATGCCCACTGTACCATCCTGGGGAGTGCAAAGCCACAGTCTCTCAAGTCTCTGCAGTGGGTGGGTTGCCCACTGGACCATCCTGGGGAGTGCAAAGCCACAGTCTCTCAATGTCTCTACAGTGGGTGGGTTGCCCACTGTACCATCCTGGGGAGTGCAAAGCCACAGTCTCTCAATGTCTCTACAGTGGGTGGGTTGCCCACTGTACCATCCTGGGGAGTGCAAAGCCACAGTCTCTCAAGTCTCTGCAGTGGGTGGGGTGCCCACTGGACCATCCTGGGGAGTGCAAAGCCACAGTCTCTCAAGTCTCTACAGTGGGTGGATTGCCCACTGTGCCATCCTGGGGAGTGCAAAGCCACAGTCTCTCAGGTGGATTACAGAGTCCACTGGTCAAGGAGGAGGCATGGTGGGCACAGTGAACCATAAACAGTGCCTGAGACGGCGGGACCCAGCGCAGCGGTGCATGACATGGCGATGTCCAGCGGAGCGGTGCTTGACAGGAAGGGTCCAGCGGAGCGGTGCTTGACAGGAAGGGCCCAGCGGAGCGGTGCTTGACAGGAAGGGCCCAGCGGAGCGGTGCTTGACAGGAAGGGCCCAGCGGAGCGGTGCTTGACAGGAAGGGCCCAGCGGAGCGGTGCTTGAGACGGCGGGGCCCTGTTCAGCGGTACCTGTCTTCACGGCGGGGCCCTGTTCAGCGGTACCTGTCTTCACGGCGGGGCCCTGTTCAGCGGTACCTGTCTTCACGGCGGGGCCCTGTTCAGCGGTGCTCTTCTGCACGGCGGGGCCCTGTTCAGCGGTACCTGTCTTCACGGCGGGGCCCTGTTCAGCGTTACCTGTCTTCACGGCGGGGCCCTGTTCAGCGGTGCTCTTCTGCACGGCGGGGCCCTGTTCAGCGGTACCTGTCTTCACGGCGGGGCCCTGTTCAGCGGTGCTCTTCTGCACGGTGGGGCCCTGTTCAGCGGTACCTGTCTTCACGGCGGGGCCCTGTTCAGCGGTACCTGTCTTCACGGCGGGGCCCTGTTCAGCGGTACCTGTCTTCACGGCGGTGCCCTGCTCAGCGGTACCTGTCTTCACGGCGGGGCCCTGTTCAGCGGTACCTGTCTTCACGGCGGGGCCCTGTTCAGCGGTACCTGTCTTCACGGCGGGGCCCTGTTCAGCGGTGTTCTTCTGCACGGCGGGGCCCTGTTCAGCGGTACCTGTCTTCACGGCGGGGCCCTGTTCAGCGGTACCTGTCTTCACGGCGGGGCCCTGTTCAGCGGTACTCTTCTGCACGGCGGGGCCCTGTTCAGCGGTACCTGTCTTCACGGCGGGGCCCTGTTCAGCGGTACCTGTCTTCACGGCGGGGCCCTGTTCAGCGGTACCTGTCTTCACGGCGGGGCCCTGTTCAGCGGTACCTGTCTTCACGGCGGGGCCCTGTTCAGCGGTGCTCTTCTGCACGGCGGGGCCCTGTTCAGCGGTACCTGTCTTCAAGGCGGGGCCCTGTTCAGCGGTACCTGTCTTCACGGCGGGGCCCTGTTCAGCGGTGCTCTTGCAGTATGTCAAGGGAGTCATACCTGGCCTGGACACCCTGCTCACTCGCCCTCCGACCGTGCTGTGTCAGGCCCCTTCGGGGAGTGAGTCCTGGGCCCTTTGGTGTCGTCCCTTGCAGCCGGGATGGGGCTTGTGGGGCCCTCCTGCTCCGCGCTCCTGGTGGTAGTCCTCTCCGCCCTGCTGTCCTTCCGCTCCTTAGATGGGGCTCTCGGGCCCTTGCCTCCCCTGGCTGCTGTGGCCGGTGAAGTGGCCGGAGTCACCTCCTTGGGGGCAGCCGTCTCTGTCCGCTCACGGCGGCCCTTCAATTTCCGGGTCCTCTTGCCTGGGGGGGGGCTGGCTGTCACCTTGCTGCTCACCGAAGTGTTACTGCCGCCAAAGGGTGGACTCCACATGCCATGCACCACTTGCACTGTAGAAGTTGGGCTGGTGGTGGCTGAGGTGCCCTTGGGATTTTTCCCAGTTGGAGGGGGGAGTTCGGGGGAGGGAAAGAGGTCAAAACTGGAGAGGTAATTTTTCTTGGGACCAAGGTAAGGGGTAGGAGTAGTGGTGAGAGAAGTGGAGGTAGAGGATGTGGTTGTATGAGAGCCAGGTGTGCTGTCCTTGGGTGCAGGTGACTGGGACGTAGGCTGTGGTGAGGTGGTTGGCTGTTGTTTGGGTGTCTGCCTGCGTTTATGTGTCTTGGAAGAGGGGGTGACAGACACAGTGGGAGAGGACACAGGGGACGTGTAAGTGCCAGTGGGGGTGGTGACTGCAGGTGTGCGGACTGTAGTGGAGGGTTTGCTGGTGGTGGAAGAACTGGCCGATGTTGGGGTGCATGCAGGTGTGAGTGTAGACGTCACAGGGAGGGAGGAGGGAGACGAGGAGGACGGGGACACAGAGGTGGTAGTGACTGTTGATATGTCTGCATCTGTGTGTTGCTTGGGTGAATGCTTGTGTTTTCTGTGGTGCTTATGTTTGGATGAGCTGGCCTTGTTTGTTGAGGTGTGTGCAGGCTGGTCTGATGGTGTGGATGGGATAGGTTGAGGTACAGGAGACAGAGAAAGGGTGGAGGCAGATAGAAGAGGGAGACTGGAGACAGGGACAGTGGCTGCCGTCAGTGCTGAGGCCAGAGCAGTGAACGCTCGTTGATGGGCAGCCTGACCCGAATGAATGCCCTCCAGGTAGGCATTGCTCCGATGCACCTCCCTTTCCACCCCCTGGATGGCATTCAGAAGGGTAGTCTGCCCAACAATGACCGTCCTCACCAGGTCAATGAGCTCCGCACTGAGGGCAGCAGGGGTAACAGAGGCAGGGGCTGAGGTGCCTGGGGCGAAGGAGACGCGCGCCTTCCTGGCCGAGCGGCCACGGAGTGAAGACTGAGGGGCTGCTGGGAGGGCGGTGCTGGTGCGCTGGGTGGCGGCTGTACCTGTTGTTGCGGGGGCACAGATGGTGCCGCCACCGCTAGGGAGCTCCCAAACGAGGACGTGTCCGTGTCGCTGGTGTCTCCACCGGCCCCCGTTGTGGTGCTCCCCTCGCCCTCCGGATCACTGGTGCCCTCAGTGTCTGTGTCAGTGCCCACCGGGGCCTGGTGACCTGCAGCTCCCTCCTGCTCCGACGCCAAATCTCCTCCGCCGGATGATGCTAAAACACAAGAAGACAAAGATTTAGGGTGGGGGGAGAAATGAAACAAAGTTGAGTGCATGCCTTAGCAATACCCTTTGCGGAGAGGACAGACACAGGTGCCTCGTGCACTAAGTCGCGAACTTGGGGTACACTACTCAGTACTTCTGACTAGGCAAACAGGTCTAGGGACAACACACGCGCACATGTGTGATGCTGGAGCATGGGTAGCTGCACTTGGCACCCTACAGAGGTGGGGGGCGGGGGCACAGGGCCATGCCTAAGGGAGCGGACTACACTACAGAGAGCGCCCTGGCCTAATGTCACCCACAGCCCTCCTCCCCCACCCAGACGCCTCCAATGCGCATACAGATAGGAGAATGTGCGGATACTCACCCCCTTGTGTCTGCTGTGCTGTCCTCAAGCGCCCATCCAAATTAGGGTAGGCCACCGCCAGGATCCGGGACATCAGGGGGGTCATGGTGCGACTGGCACCCCTCCTAGGTCGGGAGGCCATCCCCAGCAGTGTTTCTGCAGTCTTCCTCGTTCCGCGGCGGATGTCCTCCCACCTCTTGCGGCAGTGGGTGCCCCGTCTGTTGTGGACCCCCAAGTTCCGGACTTCATTGGCGATGGCACGCCAAATATCGATTTTCTGGTGGGCGCTCACCTGTTTGACATGTACAGGGTGGGAAAGAGAAACCGTCACATATCTGCACGTTTGGAGTACATGCCCCCCCCTCCCCAACCTTGTCATGGTTCCCATTCTCTCATCTGTCGTGCGTTGCACTCCTCATTCCCTCCACACCCCACCAACTTACATCCCCCCCCTCCACACAGGCATAACCCATTCAACGTGCACTGAGTGTACTCACCTGTTGGTCTGGAGGACCGTAGAGTAGCGCATACTGGGGGAGGACCCCGTCCACGAGCTTCTCCAACTCTTCTGAACTGAAGGCGGGGGCCCTTTCACCAGTAGCAGCAGCCATTGTCACTTCCAGACCGAGTTCACAGCAGCACTTGCAGTATAGGTCCTCTCCTGTGGATGATCAGGTCTCGAATGATTGAGCAGATAGAAAATGGCGGTCACGCCCGCGGCGGTGCGTACCGCGGCGGTGCGTCCCGCGACCGCCGGCGCACATCGTCATTGGCTCCTGAAACCCATAGGCTTCAATGTTAACCAATGCGTCTTCGCACAGCGGTCTTCGACCGCCTACCGCCACGGTGTGCCCCGCCAGCGCAGTGACCTCACATCCCATTGTCCCACTTCACAGGTCAGGCATCGGCCATTTCAAGGGCCCACATGGCTTAATTTCTAATGCGTCACACAGGCCTAGGCCTTGCAATGGCACACATACAAACATATCAAACCATACATTTACCTGTACTGTGCAAGCTGTGTTGTACGTACCTGTGAGTGGATTGACTCTGTACTCCATATTCTCCTTCCTAGGCACCGTCCGCTGGGACTAGCGATGAGAAGGAGGAATCCTCGCGTGTACCGGCCGCTGGTGGACCTGTCCACAATGGAAGAACGCAACATAATACTACGATACCGACTTGACCGAGCCTCCATCCATGAACTGTGTGCCCAGCTGGAGCCAGCCCTGATGTCCCCCATCCGCCAACCCACAGGAATTCCCCCTCTAGTGCAGGTTCTGTCTGTCCTCCATTTCTTTGCAACTGGCTCATTCCAGACAACAGTGGCCATGTCATCTGGGATGTCTCAGCCTATGTTTTCCAAGATCTTATCCAGAGTGTTGTCTGCCCTGATGAAACTCATGCGGAGCTACATCATTTTCCCAGAGGAGGGTGATTTGCCTACAGTGAAAGCTGATTTCTATGCCCTTGGACACATCCCCTACATCATTGGTGCAATTGATGGGACCCATGTGGCTTTAGTCCCCCCAAATGACGATGAACAGGTGTACAGGAACAGGAAGAATTACCATTCAATGAATATCCAGGTGGTCTGTTTGGCTGACCAGTACATCTCCCATGTAAATGGCAAGTTCCCAGGGTCAGTGCATGACGCGTATGTTATGCGAAATAGCAGCATTCCCTATGTGATGGAACAGCTACAGAGACAGCGTGTGTGGCTAATAGGTGACTCTGGTTACCCCAACCTGCCGTGGCTATTGACCCCAGTGAGGAATCCCAGGACCAGGGCAGAGGAACGGTACAATGAGGCCCATGGGCGTACTAGGAGGGTGATTGAGCGAACCTTTGGGCTCCTGAAGGCCAGGTTTAGGTGCCTGCATATGACAGGTGGATCCCTAATGTACTCACCAAAGAAGGTGTGCCATATCATCGTGGCGTGCTGTATGCTCCACAACCTGGCTTTGCGACGCCAGGTGCCTTTCCTGCAGGAAGATGGTCCAGATGGTGGTGTTGTAGAAGCCGTGGAGCCTGTGGAGAGTGAAGAGGAGGAAGACTCTGAGGACGACACAGACAATAGGGACAGAGTGATACAACAGTATTTCCAGTAACACACAGGTAAGAATCACCCACGCCATTTCACAATTGCTTATAGCCTCCTGCATCTGTACTTTCTGTAGTTCCCCACAGATGTTTTTCATTAATTTTTGCCTTTCCCTTCCCTTCTCAGTGCTGTCTGACTCAGTACCTGACTTCTGCTTGGTTCGCCCATGAAATACAGCGTATTGACATTGGTATGTTGTCATGACTAATTGACAGAACAGAAATTGAACAGTAATATGTAATACATTTGTAAATAATACAGCATGACTCAAAACAGATTTGTGTGCAAAATGTGATTTATTTACAGTGCTAGATATCGGTACATGTGATTCTAAGGGTGATGGGTGGGGGTGGAGGAATATCCATGGCAGAGTCCAGTTCTCAGTCTCACAGGTGCATTGTCCTTTTGCCTGTGGAAGGATGGAGCATAGGCAGTTCATGGTTGGACAGGGTGGCAATGTGGGACAGTGGGAAGACTTGAGGGGGTATGTCCTGCTGGCGGGGGTCTTGACATCCTACTCTGTCTTTTTCTTTGGTCTCAGGCTCCTCTTACGGGGTGGTTGTTCTTCAGCAGGAGGTGGGGTTCTGGGGGGCTGTCGAGGTGTTGGGACCTCCTGTCCACTAGCGCAGGCGGAGGTGGTAGGCTGTTCCTGGTCCGGGCTAGTGACAGGGGCCCTGTGTGGTGCACCATGGTCCCGCAACGCGTCCTCTATCCTGTGGAGGGCCAGGACGATGGTCCCCATTGCGGTCCCGATGATTCTCAGCTCCTCCCTGAACCCCATGTAGCGTTTCTCCTGCTGTGCCTGGATCTCAGTGAACCTGGCCAGTACCGTCGCCATCGTTTCTTGGGAGTGGTGGTATGCCCCCATGAGGGTGGTGAGGGCCTCTTGGAGAGTGGGTTCACTGGGACTCTCCTCCCCCCCTGTCGCACAGCAGCCCTCCGAGCTGCCCGGTTTGCCCCGGCCTCTGTCCCCTGGACGGTGTGCCCGCTACCACTGCCCCCAGGTCCCTGTTGTTGTTGGGGTGTTGTGTTAGCCTGGGTGCCCTGTAGTGGCAGACACACCACTGATTGAGCTGTCCTAGAGACAGAGGCATAGGCCCGCTGGGTGGGAGCTGTGCTGGTGTTGTCAGAGGGGGTCGGGTCTGGTGTGGCCTGTGGCTGCCTGAGGGGAACCGACTGCCCAGAGGTCCCCGATGGTCCGGGCTGGTCATCAGGTTCACTGTCGACAGAGCTGCTATCCTCAGTGTGGGCCTGTTCCGGTGGTGGGATGGACACTTCTGGACCCTCCTGGCTGGTGTGTTGTCGTTCGGGTCCTGCATGGGGTAAGAGAGTTTGGTTATTGTTTCTGTGTGTGCAATAGCATGCGTGTTATGGGTGCCCTTGTCCCCCAGTGCAGGCATTCCCTTGAGGGAGGTGTTGTGAGGGTAGTTAGTGGGGGGGGGGGTTAGTGCAGTGGTCATGCTTAGGTGATGGGTGCCCATGATTTGTGTTGGCATGCAGGAGATGGTGTTGGGATGGGTGGGTTGTGCTGGTGAGACATTGTCAGGGAGGATGTGTTCTGGGGGGTTGGGGGTGAGGGTGGGGGTGTGGGTTGGCATGCTGGTGGGGTGGGGGGGATCTAGTAGTTGAGATTGGACTTACCAGAGTCCATTCCTCCGGCTACTCCTGCGATGCCCTGAGGATGCAGGATGTTCAAGACGTCTTGCTCCCACGATGTGAATTCGGGAGGGGTGGGTGGGGGTCCGCCGCCAGTCTTCTGGACCGCGATGTTGTGCCTGGAGACCATCGATCGGACCTTCCCCCGTAGGTCGTTCCATCTTTTGCGGATGTCCTCCCTATTCCTGGGATGCTGTCCCACCGCGTTGACCCTGTCCACGATCCGCTGCCATAGCTCCGCCTTCCTAGCTATACTGGTGTGCTGCACCTGCGAGCCGAAGAGCTGGGGTTCCACTCTTAGGATTTCCTCCACCATGACCCGGAGTTCTTGGTCCGAAAAGCGTGGGTGCCTTTGGGGTGCCATGGGGTGGTGTGGGTGAGGTGTGGGGTGGTGTATGTGATGATAAGTATGTTGGTGAGTGGTGCTTTGTGCTACTATGTGGTGTGTGTGATGGTGTAGTGTGCCTCAGTGTGTCTTGCTTTGGATTGTCTGCTGTGTCTCTCTCTCCTTCTCTCAGTAATTATGGTCGCAGGGGTTTGTGGGTGATGTGGGTGTGTGTTTTATAGTTGGTTGATTGTGTGGGAGTGGTGTGTGTATGTGTATCAGGTGTGTGTATTTCAAATTGTCCAATGTGGCTGTGTTTTGGTGCTGTGTGTGTATTCTGACCGCGGCGGTGTGTAGCGCCAATGGAATACCGCGTTTGAATGACCGCCGTGTGGATTCGTGGGTCGTAATGGCATGGGCGTATTTCTGTTGGCGTGACGGTGGAGGTTTGGTCATCTCCAGTTTCTCGCTGCCCGCTGATGTGGCGGGCTGCAGTGGAGGACGGAATTTTGGAGGTTTGGCCGTTGTGGGTCAGAATGACCGTGGCGGTTAACCGCGGCCGCGGCGGTGTTATGGCGGTCTTCTGACCGGCGGTAAGGGCCTTTTACCGCCGAGGTCAGAATGACCCCCCAAGTCCCTTGATAAAAAACCTAAGCACCAATTTGTCAGAAGACATAGCCTGACATTTGACCCCTGTCTTTGAAACGCAGCAAATGTAGCAAGATAAATACACAATTCAACGGCATCTTTATTTATTGCTTGGACTTCCTAACCCGTTGGCTCAAGGAAACACAGCTCTAGTGTCTTCCTTCACAATGTGAACCTGGCCACATACAATTGTGATAGTGAGATTAGCAATTCTACTCCCTCAAGGGAAAATTTAACATTATTCATCACAACCTAGTAATGCACTGTTCACACTCATGTCTCTAAATGAACAGTATATTATGCTTTCCCCCAAGCATATTTTCCACCTTGTTTGGGGAGGTACATATGGTTGTAACACTGGAAAAACCTACATAACCTCAGATTCACAAATGTATTTATTTATTTATTATGTTTTATAAAGCATGAACATGGCACTCACAGTATTGGAGTGCTGTACATAGAGAGAACTGATGAGGTTTGCTATGGAGGAAGAACACCTGTAATTTAAAATACGCTGTACATTGAATTCGAAGAGCAAGGTATAACAGGATACAATGTCAAACAGAGTGGGATAAATGTTTTTTTAGTATAGTCTGTTAAACATAATCAATCACTGAAATGGTGTATGGTTGCAGTACAGATAAGTGGATATAGTGTACTGAACCAACACTCATCTGGTTCCTTGGTAGCCCCAGGTAAATATGCAACTTTCTTTAATGTCCTCCAGGCTGACCAGATTTCCAGTAGGTTGTGCATGCTCCTCACAATGTTAGAGATCCTGCTCAGGTGCTGATGTCTTGCTGGTTGTGAGGGTAGCATTCTAACCTTGAATTCCATTAGTTTTACGATTTTTATGGTGAAGCCACTACTAAAATGTTAGCCAGCATTAATTCCCTTTCAACTGTAGTTTTTGCAGGAAAACTTCATATGTTTTGCTTTGGCATTTGTTGTTATGTTGGATTTATAGAGGTATGGTAGAGGGCTGGGTGTGCGTATATATATATATATATATATATACAGATATATATATATATATATATATGATGTTTCTTGGCACATGATGGTGGTTGTGTTTGTGCATGATGGTGCATTGGTTTATGATATTGGTTATGTGTACATATGATAGTGGGTTGTTTGGCATATGATATGGGTTGTGTGAATGTATGGAAGTTTCTTAGGGTATGATGGTGGTCGTGTGACGACTTCATGCTGGGTGTACGGACACATAATGCTGCTCATGTTGAAGCATGATAGTGGTGTTTTGGACTACAATGGTAATTATGTTGGCATATGGTGGGTGTTTTGGTGTATCACATTGGTGGTGTAGACCTATGATGGTGGATGTGTGGGTGTATGATTTTGGTAGGAAGGTGAGTGTGTGAACATAAGGTGTTGGTTGCTTTGATTTGTTATGATGAATGTCATGGCATATGATGTTGGTTGTGAGAATATGTTGGCATTTGATAAATATATGTGGACATATGTTGGTGTGGGTCTGATTGGATAATGCTGGTTGATGGGGGATGTGTTGGCAAATAATGTTGGCTGGGTTGGTGCATGATGTCAGTGCGCTAGTATGTATTAGGTTATGTATGGGTATGCTATTTGTGTCAGGGGGTATGATGGTGTATGTGCTGGTACATGACACTGTATATGCTGACATGTAGATTTATGATGGTTGATGTTGGCAGGGGCGGCTCCTCTATTAGGGCAGAGGAGCATCGCATCCCCCTCCCAGCAGTGACAGCTGCAGAACCTTTACCAGAAAATGATAATAATCTGAGTTTATTATCGTTTTCTGGTAAAAGGGTGTGATGAGCAGTGAGGGGGGGAGCACAGCACTCCCCCCTAGGTGTGCATGTATATTTGACCGGCCGTCTCGCAGTAGGCAATCTCCAGCCCAGCAACACAGTTGCCGGGCTGGAGAGAGCATCTACAGGCTCCCAGCCTGCCTGGAAGCACCACGGCTGGGTTCCCCCAGCCAATCCTGATGCTGGTCTGAGCAGTGTCAGGATTGGCCACAGGGCAGGCTGGGAGCCTGTGCCTGCAGCAACGAGGCAGAGGAGACGGAGGAAAGGAGCAGCGCACGGCGTTCAGGTAAGTATTTAATTTTAATAATTTAATGTTTATTCTCCCCCAAGCCCCCTCCACAGGCCACCCTGCCCCTTCCACGAGCCGCAACTGCATTTTGGTGCATATTTTTATTTGTGCGCTGAACATTGTATGGTATTTTCAAATAATATGGTGGATGTGTTTGTGTACGGTGCTGGCTATGTTCTCATGGGATGTTGGTTCTTTGAATGTATGACAGGGTCTATAAATGAATGGCAGTGAAAATGCTGTATTATGATGGATGCATGGATGTATGGTGATATTGTGTTGTTATTTGATGGTGATTGTGTGGCCATATGATGGTGGGAGTGTGACCTTCTCACGTTGCTTGTATGTACATCTGAGCGCAGATATAATGGTAAATGGTGTTGGTTGGCTGGACAACTTATGGAGGGTGTGTTCATGATGTAGGCTGTGCAGATGAATCGTAGTGTGCTCTCCTACCTTTCTACAAAGACTCTTTTCTCAAGCCTACCATGCCCTCTGGCCATTTTCTGTCCTCTCTACACCTCTTGCAGCACTTTAATTTGCACTTTGCTTCCCATACATCCTCCCTCTGCCCCCACTACCATGTAGCCCCTCTGTGTGCCCAACCACACTGTAGCCCCTGTGTGTGCCACCCTCTTTCAGTCCTACTTGTCCCCTGTACCCCTGCAGGCCATTTGTACGTGTTCCCACTCCTTCATTCCATTTGAGGGATGTTTTGTATTAATCTGTCCTGAGGGGTGCTCTCAATCTCTCCTGCCTCACCTCTACGGGTCCATGTACTCTTACAACCACTATGTGTGTGCCCCGCCCGACTTAAAACTCTGTATACTTTTCTGCCTCATCTGTACCTTGCTCCTGCACCTCTGTTATGTCCTCCACACCTTGTAATAAGCCTGTCTGTCGAGCTCCTCTCAATGTACTGGTAAAGAATTACATTGTTAGTTGAGAGGGGGTGTGAGCCTTTCCCATGCAACAGCTACAATGCTTGTCCACGTAAACCACACACAGTCATTAAATTAACCTATGCTTAAACCCCTGGTAGCTTGGCACAAAAGCACTCAGGCTGAACTTATGTGTAAAGTACTTATGTAGAGTACAAACAGAAATAAAGTGCAATACAACACAAGAATCTCACTCCAATTTAGAAAAATCAAGTAAAATGTAATAATTGTTTTGGCACCAAAATGTCAAAAATCCAATCATTAGAAACAGAGAAACCTCCTGGGGATCAAGACTCACTCCACAGAAGCCAATAGCAGGACACGGGCAGGTCTAGTGAGTCTGGGCAGCCTGGCAGGTGCAGGACAGGTCTCTGGAGCTTGTTATTTCCCTGTATACCAGAACAGGTGGCCAGTTAGCTAGACTCTGAAATCACTCTGGTGGTTCTGGGCTAAAGGAACAGGTCCTTTCTTCCTTCCTTAGGTAGCAGGAAGCCCTTATTCTGAGGCTTCTATAGGTCCAGACATTAACCAAAGAGTGGGTGGTATGAGGATTCTTCTTTTATACCTGGTGCAAGTTTTGAAATGGGGAAAGCTTCTGGTGCTTCCTCCCCATAGGGGTGTTTTGAATTTCCTGCCTCTCTGTTCTGGTCCAAGTCTGTCTGAGGTCATAATAGGCTAGTGTGAAGTTATTTGTGTGTGAGCTGAGGGAGTGTCTTTGAAGTGTGACAGGTGACAGCTTTGCCCCCTCGTCAAGCCAGGATGGGCCAGCCTGCCAACACCCAGGGACACTATTGTGATACTCTCTAGGAGGAATACACAAAGGCTAACTGCAAATTAACCTTCTCATTTGACACAGGAAACAGACTGCAGGCACCTATTTGAGGCCATATGGTTAGGACAAGAAAATGGCAACGCTCTAAAAGTGGCATTTTTAGACTTGGGACTTAAAACCTGACTTTGCCATTAAAGAGGGCTTTAAATTACAATTCATCAGACATCAAACATGACAGTCCTACCTGCTTCTACACAAAATGTATCACTTAATAAATGTAATTAGGCAACCCAAATGTTATATTATGGGAGAGGTAGGCCTTTCATTAGTGAACAAAAATGTAGATTTTTTTACTACCAGTACATCCAAAACATAAACATACATGTCCAACATTTTAAATACAATGCACCCTGCCCTTTGGGCTGTTTAGGGCCTAACCTAGGTGTGACGTATCTATATTAAAAAGAAAGGTTTAGGTTTGGTAAAAAGTTATTTTTTTACAGTAAAAAATGACAGTTTAAAACTGCATACAGACTGGAATGGCAGGCATGAGACACGTGACAGGGCACATTACCTTCTTATAGACCCTACCTTGCCTTAAGGTAGTTTGTTTGATAACCACTAGGCCCACCTTGTCCAAGAGAAGTGGCAGTGTGATTCACTTTCTCCTCGGGCCATATAATTGGAAACCACTGGTAAAAGAATGACACCTCTAGCATATTATTACATTGTTTCACTAGCATCACAAGACATTGACCTGAGTTTGTGACAGGCATACATTACACCCACTATACTCTTGCTAAGAACTAGGCAGGAAAAGACAGGAAGTCCTTCAATATACCCACCAATACATTTCGAACTTCATATTTATGCATGCATTGTTTTCATACATCAATGCAAAAGCTAATCTTATTCTGAGTGCCTTACATACTACACTGTACTATGCATACGAAGAGAGCATAACACATAATTTGATAATAACAGTAGAAAATCCCACTTCAAAAACAAAATAATGACTGCTAATTTAAATGTAACTAACTGCATGTTTGATATAGGATCAATCAATAATGCATTAAATTTATACAAAAAAGTTACATAATACATGTACAGATAGGAACAATATTGAATGGTACGTAAGACTACTGCAATGCAGTAAGCAAAGTTGATGTGGAAATTATTAAACCTCCAGAAGACCAAAATAGCCTCCAAATAGGCTGGTGAATGGCTGGTGAATTTCTGTCTGGTGCAAGATTTGTTATCCTTCTCCCAGTGTCTACATCATCTGAGCTGCAGGTGCACATCAGTACATTAGGCATCTAACATAGGAGAGCGCTAAAGCTTTGCGGAGGCGGCTGGCGTAGCTGTGGCTACATCTTGTCATTACTCCAGTGCTCACCATTTTCAGCGAACTCCAATGCTGGATGCATTTCAGTCCACTTGTCCTGGCCAGTGCCTCTGCTGCACTGCAAGGTCTTTTTCCTCCATCAATTGTGTTCAGATATTCTCAGTGGATCTTTGAGAGCCTTCTGTACTAGACTGACTGTTTGTAAATGACTACTACACGCAATTAAGCAATCTCACCCCGTTGCAGCTGTAAAGACATCAACATATTTAGAGGTTGAGGAAGGGAGTGGTACTCAGCTACAAAGCTAGGTAGGTCATAGCTATCAGGGCTAGCCTTTGTTAAGGTTGGGGAACAAGCTACAAGGCTTGTCTGTGGCAGGGGGCGTCTTAGGATAACAGGCTATGATGGAACATTTTTTGCCAGGTTTTTCACTGTGGTTTATTGTATCAGTGATTTCTCTTAGTAGAAGCCTACAATCTGTTCTAGCAATTCTTGGAAGAAATCAGAGTGGGAGAAATTGAAAAGGAAGAGGAAATGGAAAGGTCAAAGAAGGTAGGGGAGTCTGTGATAACTCCAAATGTGATAGTTCAGGTTTGGTCTGCTATAGGCAGTGAAGAGGTGTCACAGCTGGGGAAACCTGCTGCCACTTTTGATTCTGGCCAGGAATTAATTTGGCAGCTCTTAAGGCTATAAGCCCTTCCCTGCCTGCCAGTCATTTATATTCACAGTCAGTGTCAGTGGTGACCAATCTTCAAGGTGGAGCAGGCACACAAAACAACTATGGGCACTCTACCTAGTAAAACAGAAAATGTCACTCTTCCATCTCATTTTATCTATTTTTCTAATATGGGCAAGGTGAAAAAAGCGTTTTATGGTGGGTTTGTAATACCTCATCGTATCACAAACTCCGAAATACATCTCGGGTCCTGTCAGGCTCACTCGTAAAACCATAGCTCAACCCTGGGTAGCTGTGACTTCAAGCCACCAGGCTTTAACAAAGGAACAAGACAAAGCATTTAGAATTACAAAAATAGTTGAATAAAAAAGAGATATGACACCAAGGAAATGAATTTTAGACACCAAAATGAACAGAACCTGCATCAAGGTTCCGGAGTTATAAATTATTAAGCAAATCATAAGTAATTGCAGGGGCAACTACTGATTTAGCAGTTACTTTGAAAACATTTAAAAACTTGTATAAAGTCATGTTTTTCTCTATTCCAGCCCTTTTGGCTGACCACAACCAGAGGGGATCGAGTCACAGGAGCCAAAAAGGCTGGACAGCACAGTTACCTTGCAGTCAATGCAATTTAAGTGCCATTCTCTGTGGACAAACCACCATAGAATGAAGTTCTCCAGATGCAAAGGATGAAGGATTCTAGAGATGCTGAAAGATGCTGAAGATGCTGCTGCTGCTAATGATGAAAGTGACTTTTATCACACACGGCTTCTCCAGAAAGTTTCCTGGCGCTTAGCATTGGTCAGAGAGGTGGAACCACTTTGGGGGGCATTCTGACCCTGGCGGTCATCGACCGCCAGGGTCGACGACCACGGAAGCACCGCCAACAGGCTGGCGGTGCTTCCTTATGTATTCGGTCGCCCAGCCGCGTCCGGCGGTTTCCCGCCGGATTACCCCCAGCTGGGAGAATCCTCCATGGCGGCGCTGCTTGCAGTGCCGCCATGGGGATTCCGACCCCCTTCCTGCCAGCCTGTTTCTGTCGGTTTTCACCGCCAGAACCAGGATGGCAGGAACGGGTGTCGTGGGGCCCCTGGGGGCCGCTGCACTGCCCATGCCACTGGCATGGGCAGTGCAGGGGCCCCCTAACAGGGCCCCAGAAAGATTTTCAATGCAGACAGTGAAAATCGCGACGGGTGCAACTGCACCCGTCGCTACCCTGCAACTCCGCCGGCTCCATTCGGAGCCTGCTTCATTGTTGCAGGGCCTTTCCCGCTGGGCCGGCGGACGCTCCTTTGGCGGGCACCCGCCGGCCCAGCGGGAAAGCCAGAATGGCCTCCGTGGTCTTTTGACCGCGGAGCGGGCAAGTGGCGGTTTCCGTTTGGCTGGCGGCTACTGCCGCCAGCCAAACTCGGAATGAGGGCCTTTGTGTCTAATCCTGCACAAAATGCCATGTTTTCTGATCTGGTGACTAGGGTATTCATGAGGCCATCCCTTGGTCTAAGAACACAGTGAGGTGGCATTGGCCACAAGTGTAGATGTCCCTTGAAATATGGTTGAAGTCTAGACAAAAACCTGGTGCCACTGGTCTATTGGTCCTTTTAACTGAGGCTAGTATCCTACTTGAATGAGCAAACTGCACTCTGATGGCTCTCCTGGGGCCAGCAGGCTCCGCTGCAACTTTTAAGCATTGAGGTTTGGTCTCCGGGGCTATGAATTAGTGGCCATTGGAGGTCAAGAGATTGTGGCTATTAACTCGCCAAGGCAGCCTTGATCAGCCTTTGTGACCCTTTAGCTGTGACAGAAAGTCATTCAACTGACTCTTAGAATTCACCTTTTGTATCTGGGGCTTGGGGAAAACTTTTCCTTGAGCAGGCCACTACAGGAAGATTCCTCTCTTTGCTAGCCCATGGATCAGCAGGTGTAGTCCAGTCATTGGTGCAGGCAATCTTTGCTGAGCCCAGGAATCAGCAGAGCAGTCCTTCTTCGGTCCTCTCTCAGGTGAAGACTTGACATGCGATCTGGGTCACAGGGTGCCACTTTAATGTCCATAACTTGCCTCAGGGGATGCAGTGATTACTAGCCAATGGGCTATCAGGTCCCCTCCCGCCTAATGATGTCTTTCTGCAAAGTGTGGCATCTAGCTATGCCAGAGTTCAATATTCTGCCCCCTCTAAAGATGGCAAAACCCCTCTCTGTGTGTAGAGCCTTTTAGCCCACTTTAAAGCTGTGACTACCTGAGGACTACATGCCCCTGGGAAAACTGGTTTGGCAACTGTTTCTCCCTCTCTGTACCCGATTTCAAACTGTCTAGCAGAACAATAGAGCAGCCCTTCCTGTGTGGATCCACCATTAGCCCTTTAAAGGCAAATTCCCCTTTGAAGCTCACCGATTGAGCACACACCCTGTTTGGCCTTCCTTCTGGGGGTTGACACCTCTTCCAATGGAAGGCTACTTATGTCCTGTCACATGAGTCATTCGCATCTCTTCCTAGGATGCATAAAGCTGTCTTGTGGCCAGCAACCATAAATGGCCATTGGAAAATGTGGACAACAGAGTGGCGACTTACTAAAGATGCTGTTTACTCAAAAGTTACATTAAATTAAAGTTGGGAATCAAGTCGGGTTTAATGTAATAATTCTTCTGATACCTTTAAATACCAACTATAGTAGTCCCATTCAGAATTTAGCACAGACGATTTGTCAGTGTGTAATCCTATACT
This sequence comes from Pleurodeles waltl, assembly GCF_031143425.1. NCBI lineage: Eukaryota > Metazoa > Chordata > Amphibia > Caudata > Salamandridae > Pleurodeles > Pleurodeles waltl. The sequence goes on from NC_090439.1 coordinate 1,018,394,332, forward strand.
CTCCCATGGGGCTACTAGCTTTTCTACAGCAAAAATTACAATTTGGGGATTTTCTCTGCTAGGACATATAACAATATGTGTGGTAATTTTTAATATACAGCACCTTGCCTTAGGGCTTAACACGCTTAACTTAGGAATGACTTATTTATATTAAAAAGGAATGTCTAGGCTTTTTCAATAGTTGAAATGACAAAGTTGAGTTAGCATTTCAAAATCTGATCTGCCAGCAAGCAATGGCAGGCTAGGAGTCTTACTTTGATCTGTCACATTTGTGGTGGTCAAATAAGTGCTGCAGTTCAGGAGGAACAATTTAACTTACAGGCCCTGAGAATCTCTGGCACCATATACTATGGACTTATAAGTAAGTTAACTTATACCAAGTGGGTATAAGCCAAATAACAACACCCTTTCAAGGGTCAGAGCACTGAAGTCTGGCTAGCAGGCCTCAGCACATTCTCAGAGTCAAAACACCAGCAGCATCAGTCCAAAACGTAGGGGTGGATCATTAAAAAGGGGAATTTCCTTACAGGAATGCACACTTGTGAGAACCCGATATGCCTGGTGCAACATAAAAAGAGGGGACTCTCAAGACTTCATACAGCGTTACCAGAGGAAAGGCCAGCGGGAGAGGGAGAGAGGGAGTTTAACAACAGATAAGACCGGACGGGCAAATCTGACAATACAGACAATATTGACCCAAAATGGCCATACAAAAAAAAAAAGATAACAATGTCCAAACCCAGGCAGGCTTTCCTGGGTATCACAACAGAATTGCAGCCTTGTTCCCTTTCTACTTGACACGAGGCACAAATTAATGATTCAAAGAAGAGTACAAATTTCTCATTTTTTTTCTGGTTCTGCTATGCTAAATGCATGGGGGAAACTCATGACTGATTTGTTTAAGCTGATTTTTGTCTGTGTGTATTTTTGATTTAACGAGTGATGACTTTTTATTACAATTATGCCTTTTGTATGATCATGTAGCACAAGGAAGTTAATTAATTGTACCAGAATAGCTTTGGTGAAAACAATATAGAGTCATTCTGAGAAGGACATTTTCACCTAGAATCAGACCCTTTTTGTTTAGTTCTCTTCTCCTTAAATGGCGAGGTCATTGTGAATCCCATTCAAAATATCATTAAAGCTTTTGGTGGCATTGTTTATATCCTGGTCTTCAAGAAGCAAGGGTGACTAGATGCAAAGTGAGCTGCACGATCATTCAGATTTCTGTTGTTGGTATCCCGAAACCAAGTTCGTGGTCCGTTGGGTTGGCCACAGATTATGGTTTCAAAGAAGAACACCAGAACTGAATGTGATAATGATCATACCAGTCAACAAAGATTGTATTGTCAACAAGTAGGATTCTATCTCAGAACTAATATGATCTATGATACTGTCTTTGATGCATGTGGGTTTGAGGTAGTACTGGAACAGGTCATTCTGTGCAAGAATGAAGAGAAGAGAGAATGAGAGTTATTACTGCTCTCACGGTGTTGAAGATCACCTACAAACATGTGATTGTCATTGAACAAAATAGTTGTGAAGTGACATGATCCATGCAGTGTTCATCAAAAGAGTTGTTGTGCCATGACGAATGCTAAAAACTATATTTAGGCCCTCATTACAACATTCCAAGTTGTAACCGCCGTGCGGGCACCAATGCGGCCGCACTCCTGCGGTGCCCATTATGACATCCCCTCTGTTTCCACCCGCCGGCCCAGCGGGGATGTGGGCCGCAACATGGTAGCCGGCTCCAAATGGAGCCGGCGGTGTTGCGGCCGTGCGATGGGTGCAGTTGCACCCGTCGTGCTTTTCACTGTCTGCATAGCAGACAGTGAAAAGCCGTATGGGGCCCCCAGGGGCCCGTGACTCCCAGTACCGCCAGCCTTTTCCTGGCAGTTCAAACCGCCAGGAAAAGGGTGGCGGTAGGGGGACTCGTAATCCCATAGGCAGCGCTGCCCTGGCGGATTACTACCGCCGGGGCCATTGTGGCGGGAAACCGCCGGCCCCAGCAGTTCAACCGTGGCGCTTCCGCCGCCGTCGTAATGACCCTGGAAGCACCGCCAGCCTGTTGGCGGTGCTTCCGTCATTTCAGCCCTGGCGGTCCTGTACCGCCAGGTTTGAAATGACCCCCTAAGTCTGTTAGACTTATAGCCGATGGATTTCAGTTCAATGATGAGGGATAGAAAAATAGCGAAGGAATCTGATGCCACTTCTTTACTGGGGTAGGATCGCTACAAATTGATTGCAGGTTACAAATCATCCATAGTTGGCCAAAACAGGAGAAAAAAACACAGAAAATAGTTAAAAAATATATATATAATTAAGTGGATGGAGGGCCCACAAGGGTCTTTTAACAAAATGGCTCTTGTTGAATAATTATTGTTGCCAGAATTAAGGAGGCTAAATAAATCAAAGATAAACTAGGCATTACTCACCTTAGCAGTAGAACTAAAGGAGGGATAGTACATCTGTAGAAGGATGGCTCTCCAGTGTATAATATATAAATGCAAATAACAAAACACATGTTTCTTCCTACGCTGCAAGAGAAAACCACCCCAGCTGCTGTCACACTGAAAATTCAACTTAGGGTTGGAGCAGATATGCCATTGTACTGCCGCAAGAGCAACTGTAAGAAAGTCATCCTTTTTGCTCCGATAACCACCCTTTTTTGACTGATACTGGTGGTTACTGACTCTGAAAGTGCCCTTGGCTCTGCTAACCAGAGCCAGTGCTCTGTCCTTAAATGTTACATGGTAATTGGTAGAATTATAATCGGCCAAGACAGCCTTCCTGCAAGTCCCTAGTATGGAATGTTGGTTTAGGGACCCCAGTAGACTTATTGCAGTTAAGTGTGTACAACTATAGTGTTTGGTATCAGGATGCTCTTTCAGGCTGGTTTTAAAATGAGACATTTTTGACCAATGAATTAAAAGTACTTCCAAAGTCTAAAACTACCTTTTTATTACCTATACGTCACACCTAGGGTCTGCCTTAGGTGCTCCAAGTGCAGGGTGCATTGTTATAAAAAGACATTATAAAAGATGTTTTACATGCTCTGGTATGGAAAAACACCCAAAAGTCCCATTGCAGTGCTGCTAGCCTCATAATCTAACATGGGAGGCTTTATTAAACTTTAATAAAGTCTAACCTTTGATTGAAGTTAGCCAGCAACTTGATTCAAAGTATCAAAATAATAGTTACAATAAATACAACAACTTCCTAAGGTGAGATTTATCATGGCTATAACAGGAAAGTGGCTTTAGAACTTGAAATCCTGAAGTTACTTAAAGCAGCCATGAAGCAACCTCTTCTGATTGGATAGCCTTTTACAGCCTCAGTCAAGCTGGCCTCTGAGTAGGTGTGAATAAACCTGGGGCTGAAACAATACAGCCATTTGGTGGGAGGAGATCTGGTCCGTGGAGAAGCCAGGAAAGGAAGGTGGATGGGGGGATACGCTGGACATCAAAGGCAGAAGAGCAAATGTCACAGGACCCAGGCCACCCAAACTTACTTGATCCCCGACCAGATGGAAGTGCCCCTAAGTAGGCTAAAAGAGGACTAATGGAAGGGGAGTGTAGTGACTTATTAGCCACACCTGTAGGCTGGGTTAACTATCCACTCACTCCAAGGCGATAATTTCTCAATTAGAATTTTGGAGAACTGTGCATTCTGGGTCAAATATATGCCATACTTGCAGTAAGTTGTCATAGCAGAGGGATGCAACTTTACCACTATTGGTTGGGGCATCCACCCCTCTTGCCAGCCCAAGACTAAATATGCAGAGCTGCAGGAGCTCCTCAGATCCCTGCCTGAAACATCTGGAGAAGGACTGACCTGCTGGACCCTTAGAGTATACCACAATAGGCTTGCACCTATAAGTACTGCACCTGCTGCACTCACAAGGCTCCACACAAGAAAGGACTGTGAATGTCTTAAAGGATAAGGAGTGGGGTCCCTGAGCAGCAGCAGATCGAAAAGTGCTAGAAGAAGCCACCTGCAACATCCTGAAAGGACTACTCCAACTGACCTGCTTCACGTGGAATTTCTGGACTGGCCAGGCGCATTGTGGGAGATTGAGTCACAGGCTTCAGGAGGCAAACAAGAGTTTCTGAACCCTTGGCTGATGCTGCTGGACACTTTCTGACTCTCAGGTGCCCTTGCTCTCAGTTACATCAACATTCTAGGAACTAAGGTAGCTTGTTGTAAATGGAACTATTTGCAGGGTAATCCCCAAAATCATTACCTTCCTCCTCCTATTTTTTCTGACCTTGTTTTTGTTGTCTTTAGGCCTCTGTGTACTTTACTGCTGTTAGCCTGTGCTAAAGTGGTTGTTCTCTCTGCTTAAAACATGGTATCAGTGGCTTATCCCAAGTTGACATATTTAATTTACTTATAAGTCCCTAATAAAGTCATATTAAATGTTCCCAGAGACTGTAAATTAAATGCTACTAATAGAGGGTCTGCAGCACTAATTATGCCACCCACTTTAGTAGCCTTCTTACCATGTCTCAGGTCTATCACTGTAGACCCAGTGTGTGCAGTTTTACACTGCAATAAGGACCTTTTGCCAGGCCCAAACCTTCCTTTTTAATACATGTGTGTCAACCTAGGGTAGGCCCTGCACCGAGGGCAGGTTGCAGTGTATTTAAAAGCAGGATATGTACTTTTAAGTGTTTAATGTCCAGGAAGTGAAAAAAGGTTAATTCGTTTTTCACTACTGCAAGGCTTATTTGTCCCATAGGATAACATTGGAGTTGCCTTAGTACAATTTTAAAACAAATATTTCCATGGGAAGAGAGATACTTGCAGGTTTGGTGTCTCTAGATTCACAAATTAAAGTCCTAAATTATAGTAAAATCATATTTTAAATAGGAATTGTAAAAATGCCACTCTCAGTTGGTATTTTCTCACTTTAGCCATTTGGTACATGCTGCCTGTCTCTGGTCGCATGCATTGGATGGGTGACAGCTGGGCTTTGTGTATTCCCCTTAGCCAGCCACACACAATGGGATATTAGGTGTGACTTGATGGGCCATCCTGGCAGGATGGGAGGGAGGAGCAAGACTCAGCCTCACCTATACCAGATTAGGCTGTGTCCTGTACCTACACAAAGGGCTGCAGCTCCCCCTGTAGGGAGTCTAGTGCCAGGGCAGGAAGGGCAGGGGCTCTGTGTACATCAAATGCCTGTCTTTGAGTCGCCCCAACTTCAAAGGCACAGCTGGATATCAGATGTAGACCTCAGGCATCACTACAGCAGCCCACATCTGGACATGTGGATACTTTGCTGTGCTGACCTACTGCCTGGGTGAGAAGGACTGGACCTGCCTCCGTTTGAACCCAGACTCCCAGGTGCTAGTTGGCTAGCCTCCTGGTCTGGAATCTCAGGGACATACAAAACTTCCAACAACCCTGCTTCTGCACCTGGACTATGCCATCTGTGAATCTACCCTGCCAAGTGGTGCCATCCCAGTCCAGGACTCTTGGAAGTGAGCATAAGATGTTTTCTTAGCAGCACCAACACATCCTCTGCTGAGCAAGACATCCCTGGGTAGAATAGACATCTTCTCAGCTGGGCGGTGCATCCTTGAGCAGAATTGACTCATTGCTGCTGTTGCATGGATTGGACCTATTGCAAAACAATTGCATCGCTGTTGCATCCTGCATCTTGGGTTCTACGCATCATCTTCAGAACCACCACTGCGCAACACTTTTCCTGGGGTATGCTCCTCACATCTCCTGTCAATGACAGCCTCGACAATGAAACTACACATTGCATCTTCACCACTCAATGGAGCCAATACATCACCTCAACTGCACAATGCATCCTCAACACCAGCCACCCCATCGTAAACCCTGTCATCCAGATCCTCAACGTCAATGCAACAGGACCCTGCACCGCAGCCTCTCCGCATAGCGGAACTGAGGCATCAACATGGATCCACGCAATGCTCCACAACCAGGATTCAAGGCACTTTGGTTCACAGCCCAGCTGGGTCCTTGTAGCTGGTCCACACTCCATAGTAATCAGTCTGAACTTTTGATTTTGCCTCAGTACATTGCGACCAGCTATCCCCAATAGTGATTTTTGCTTCTTGCCGCTTCTTTTACTTCCAACTTTAGAATTCAATATTTCCAGTTCTGCTTATTGGATTTTTGTGGTTTTGATCTTTTGTTAGTTATTAAATTCAGAGCTATTTTTCTTACCTGATGCGGAATCTTTTTGTTTGGTGTTGAAATGTTTCTCAAAAAATGTACACACTGCTGAGTCAAGCCTGGGTGACTGTGCCAAACTACCAAAGGGTGAGCACAGGTTAATTTAGGCTTTGCTTCTGCCTTACCCTGACTAGGATTGTGGTTGTTGCTAGACTAGGGCTTACATCCTACTAAACCCACAACACACTTTCTGACAAAGCATAATTTATGACTCTATTTACCCCACTCTCCACAAACTTTAACAGATCTTGTAGATGCCCATAATTTGCAATCTGTCAATGCTGTAACGAAAGTGTGCAGGAAGCACAGTTTTTGAAATTTGAATATACGGTTAGGAGCAACAAAGGGGAAGAAAAGACCTTGAGCGTGTGAATATCAAAGGCAGGCAACATGGAGAAAGTGCCTCAGAAAGATATTGGAGACTTTATTTGTCAGCTATTCTGTGCACAAATATGTGACACTTGCACGTTTTACAATTTATACATATGCACTCGTTCCTCGTGCCATAATCAATTGCGCTTTATCAGTTGTTAGCTATATGAGTAATGGTGCAACTCTGAGCAGGCACTTAGGACCATGGAGTGATGGGACAAATATAAATATGCAAAATGGTTATCATTTTTGGCAGTATTCTGGACATATTTGGTGCAAGGTTGCCAATCCATTAAGTAGCAATTCTTTTCATTTCACTTTGGTAGTGGTAGTATTGAATCAACTGTCTTTAAAATTTGGGTAACTGGCTGCTGTAAAGCCTTTCTCTGATTCATCCATCTATACGCTTACCCAGATACCCAACCATCCATCTAAGCAGTCACTTATTTAACCCTTGTACATCTGTTCTGCTTTCCTACATATCTCATATCAGAGCTTACAGAACCTCTCTGGAATGCACTTCTGAGTTAAAAGAAGACCTTTATTGTTGTTAATTCTCCCCACCCACAAGTTCTTGAGAGACGAATTAGTAGATTTCAAGCTCAAAGTAGTCGCAGCAAGAAAACAAAATATATCACAGTACTTCTCAGTTGCAATGTACACAGCAAATATATATAATATATTCAAAGCAAAGCATAAAAGTCAAATTCATCACTGTATGAGCAAGTAGGACCTATCTTCAGCTTCATCTTTCTGGGGTCTGCAAGTTGATGACTCCGGTCAACTGCGAGAAAGAGATTATCTACCCACACGGGAGACTGGCAACTGACGTCTAGCTCCAGCCTGAAGTCAAGCAGATTTGAATCTAACTCACTGTAGCCCAGAGTCATCCTTACAAAAGCGTGCCCCCTCCTCTCAGACTCGGGAAAACTATGCAAGCCTTTGGAGACTGGCCAGATCTCCTAGACTTCTCCTATTCCCAAGGCTGAGCAGAAAGGAAAACACCAAATGTACTCTCTCTTATCAGGTCTAGTCTGGTGTGAAGAAAACAGCTTGGTTCATCTTGTGGAAAAACACAGCTTGGAAGAATACAGACATCTGCAATGTTTCAACTGCAATGTCTAACTCCACGTTAAAGCCAATAGGCAGCTAACCTAAATATCAAATGTAATGTCTAATGTCATGTCAAAGCTGATAGGCAGCTAACCTAAATACCAAATGTAATGTCTAATGTCATGTCAAAGCCAATAGGCAGCTAAACCGAATACAGAATGTAATGTCTAATGCAATGTCAAAGCCAATAGGTAGCTGAGCTGAATACAAAATGTAATGTCTAATATCATGTCAAAGCCAATAGGAGGCTAAGCTGAATACAGAATCTTGGGCCAGATGTAGGAAAATTGCAGAGACCCACCTCATTAATATTAATGAGGTGGGTCGCAAATTGCGGCCCCATACCGACTATAGGCACTCGCAAACATGGAGGCCTGCTGTAGTCAGCAGACCTCCATGTTCGTGACTGCTTTTAAATAAAGCAGTTTTTTTTTTTTTTAAGTGTAGCCCGTTTTCCTTAAAGGAAAACGAGCAGCACTTAAAAAAAAAAACGAAACCTTTAGTTTCAGTATTTTTTCAGGGCAGGTAGTGGTCCCTTGGACCACTACCTGCCCTGAAAAAATAGTTTTGGGTCCATTCCAATTTGCGAGTGGGTTACCATCCACTTCAAGCGGATGGTAACTGCAACACCATTTGCGACCGCATATGCGGTCGCAAATGGTATTGCATACCACTACGAATCGCAAATAGGAAGGGAACACCCCTTCCTATTTGCGATTCTGAAATGCATTTTGCGAGTCGGTCCCGACTCGCAAAATGCATTTCTGCATTGGAAACACGCATTTGCGAGTCGCAAACAGCAGATTTTGCCGTTTGCGACTTGCAAAGTGTTTCCTGCATCTGGCCCATAATGTCTAATATCATGTCAAAGCCAATAGGCAGCTAAACTGAATACAGCATGTCAAAGCCAATAGGCAGAATACAGAATGTAATGCCTAATGCCATGTCAAAGCCAATAGGCAGAGGTAGAATACAGAATGTAATGGCTAATGCCATGTCAAAGCCAATAGGCAGCTGAACTGAACAAAGCATATAATGTGCTACTGGTGAACATTGAGTAACTAATATGCGCAGTGGTGAAACACAAAGTCATTGGTCAAACACAAATAATAGCATCACATTCCACCCTATCACCAATGAATTTTTGTTTCACATATCTCTTGTTTCAAACAAAAACAGAGAAAAAAAAAAAAAACATCAGCACAAAAAAAAACATTATCAGCAAATCAGATTTGAATGATCAAAGCAATCACTGTAAAGCAATGGAAGTGGATGAACATATTGATCTCATAACCTTTCACATCAGATACATCTACACAGAAAAGACTGAAACTTTTATACTCTGAATGAGATTATAGTGTCTCTAAAATAGCAATTTAATTCTCCCCACCCACAAGTTCTTGAGAGACGAATTAGTAGATTTCAAGCACAAAGTAGTTGCAGGAAGAAAACAAAATGTATCACAGTACTTCTCAGTTGCAATGTACACAGCAAATATACATAATATATTCAAAGCAAAGCATAAAAGTCAAATTCATCACCGTATGAGCAAGTAGGACCTATCTTCAGCTTCATCTTTCTGGGGTCTGCAAGTTGATGACTCCGGTCAAATGCGAGAAAGAGATTATCTACCCACACGGGAGACTGGCAACAGACGTCTAGCTCCAGCCTGAAGTCAAGCAGATTCAAATCAGTTGCCAGTCTCCCGTGTGGGTAGATAATCTCTTTCTTGCAGTTGACCGGAGTCATCAACTTGCAGACCCCAGAAAGATGAAGCTGAATATGTAGGCCCTGCTGCCTTGCTCAAACGGTGATGAATTTGACGTTTATGCTTTGCTTTGAATATATTATATATTTGCTGTGTACATTGCAACTGAGAAGTACTGTGATATATTTTGTTTTCTTGCTGCGACTACTTTGTGCTTGAAATCTATTAATTCATCTCTCAAGAACTTGTGGGTGGGGAAGAACTAACAACAATAAAGGTCTTCTTTGAACTCAGAAGTGCATTCCAGAGAGGTTCTGTAAGCTCCGATAGGAGATAAGTAGGAAGGCAGAACAACATCCACTAGTCATCCATTAATTATTGATGAACTTAGTCATTCATCCATGCTCTCAAAAATCTATTCCATCACTGTTGAATTCTCACATTCACCCACACACCCATCCACATAACCCGACCAGTGTATTCACCAATCTACAAAGAACCACTTTCACCTATAAATAGCCAGATATATTATATTTGCCAAAGTGTGTAACAAATTGTTGATTGTGTAAAAATGTGTTTTTTTGTGTCTGCTCAATGTTATATTTTTTACTGCTTTGCTATTTATACAATGCACCCTCAAGCTGTAGATCTGTTTGTGATTTTTAGGCAAGTGAAGATGACCAAAAAACGCTGCTAGAGAGTTTACCTTTATTTAAAGTTCAGCTAGTGCGCAATGTAGCAGTGTGAGACATGCATTTTGTTGCTAGTATGGGTTATGGTACTTTGTGTTGGTATGTATGTATCTGCACATTGCAATTTTTCTTTCTGGATGCTTGAGCATTGCAGTTTGTTTGTGACTGATGTGGTCATGCTCATATATGTTAAGGGGTGGATGGGTGTGACGTTTGATAACTTATTCTGAGAGGTTGGGTTTTCGTGTTATGATATCAATATGCTATGCTATACACAGTTATGATAGGTTAAGTTATGCTAGGTTATGTCGCATTATCTTATGTGTGCTCTATTGTATTTCTAATGCACAATATTTATTCCAGGTGGATTTGCTTGGTTCTGCTCAAAATGATAGAACTAAAACGATCAAGTGGCTGATGTGTCAAAGCGTTTTACCCATTCTATGTCTGTGGGTAAATGTCATATTACATATTGGCCCATGTCCCTTACTTAGAACTGCTGATGTCAGACTAGAGTGTTTTAGTGGAAAAGGTGGACTAAGTGAAAAATTTGAGAGGGGACTTGGCTTGCTGGGGGCCAAGATAGCAGCATTTTAGCGAGGCACCTGCACACACCACCAGTCCCTGAGATTTCCCAGAGCACCCCTGCTGCCTACAGGGATAGGCCCCTGGCTTGGGACCACAGATGTGCCTGCAGAGTGGAGAATTGGGCAGCAATGGGCAACGCAGCCCATGTGGTGAGCCTCTCCTTAGCCGTGGTGCCGTTTCTTGGGCACAGAAGGTGAACCTGACCGCATCTGCTGACCAGGCGCTCAGACACTCCTGTAATTACCTCATAAATGTTTGGTGACTGGAACAGCTGCCGGGGTGAGCAGAGTTATCATGGATATAATTGCCACGAGGTGAGGCCGAGACAACAGACCCCTCAGAGTGGGCAGGTCAGCAGCTCCAATGCCGACTCATGGGGTCAGGGGCTAATGGGAAAGCCAGCCACCTCTGATCCAAGAGAGGCAGGGAGATGCTGAGAACTGTGATAAGAGGCACTAGATAAAGAGGACTACCTACAGACCTGCATGGTGGTAGAGAGGGTACTAAGGAGCAGACTTGCATCTGAACTTGTGTGAAAGGCTGAGCATGTGCATATCACTTGCTGGATGACTTCTGTGACTGGGGTGTTAGCTTGAGAGTGCTGTAAGAGCTTTGCCATCATTGTTCTACCGCTGCACATCCAGGACGTATACTTACCACTTATTGAGCTGCTAGAGTGAAACCCAAGGTGGAACTACCCAGGCGCTAAGGGATGCACTGAAGCTACCAAGGATAACCCAGCAGAAGAGCATCCATGAACCTCTGTTGAGGCACAATGGGCAGATTGGCATCATTTATCTGGCCCTCCAGACAAAATGGATTTGATTTTATAGACTGTGAATGCTTCCAGGGGTGTGCTAGAGAGCAAAATTGATAAGGTCTCTAGCTACTTAGGCAATCTCAGAGATGATCATCGCAAGCTTGTGGACAAAATTAAACAAAATGCTGAGACCTTCAAGGAGGTGGGCTCCAATGTCAAGGGCTTAAAGACTAAGATGACTGAATTGCTGCACTGAGTGTAACATTCTAGATAGATGTGCTGAAGATGTAGAGGGTCAGAGTTGCCACAACAACTTATGGATAGTCGGGCTGTCCGAGAAGGAATAGGAAGAAGACACAGTGGCCTTCCTCAACTCTTGGCTGGTGAGGAAAGTAGCACCCCAGCGACTGTCATCAGTTTTTTCCCTGGAGAGGGCATGCTGGGTCCCGAAGCCACCAGCACCTGGGGTGCCCCTCTTGCTCCATAGTAGCCTGTCTGCTACACTCCCAGAACAGAGACCTGCTACTACAGAAAGCACAGAAAGCATGCAGCTTTCATGTCAAGAATAACTCATTGGCTATCTTACCAGACAATACTATGATGGTTCAACCAAAATGCACCTCTTTCCTTGTGATTAAGAAAGAGAGGAAAGAGGTCAAAATCTGTCAGATGTGTCTGTTCCCTGCCTGCCTGAAGGTCATGGTTGGTGGTGAAATGCTGCTCTTTAATGACCCACCTGTACAGGCCTATAAGTCTTGCCTAAATGGAGGACAGAGGATGGAACATATGAAACTGAATTGCTACCACTGGGGATGTCAGGCAGATGCCAGGGGCTCACGCCCACTTAGGAGACAAATGGAAAGGAGAGGGCAGTGGCAATTAATCTGACGTCATCACTGAGGACTTTGCCAAGATGGTGCCTGGAGTGCCACTGCTGTGCGACATCCTATGATAACCTTGGCATTGACACTATGCCAGGAAAGCTTACAGCTGGACCCCTGATAACTCTCAGAATGGCAAACAACTACTAATGCTGGGGGCTTCATATCCTGTACACCACTTGCTACATTCTCTGTCTACCCAATTAGGGGGCTCTTTAATATAGGGGGGGCCACCAGTAGGGTGCCAGCCATCGAGGACCTCTGAAGGGCTGCTCCTGTGCTTAACCTTTCTTTTGCCAGGATAGACTGACTCCAGCCTCACATGACCCTTCAACATACTTTCATAGTGGGCTCAGAGGTGGAGAAGCCTCACTCTACAGAAACGTTGGCATTCAACCCCTTTAAAATAACCAAATACACAGTTATGGTGTTGGGAGTTCGAGTTCCAAAACTGTGTTTAATACCTGGTCCATTCTGGAGAGCCATTGCTTCTCTGACCTGGGCTTGGGCAGTTGGGAACTGTTATACTGTTCATGCTCAGTATGAGAAGGTGAATGTGCTGCAGCAATCTGAGGTTGAGGGAAACTAGGATCTTAGACCTGCCATGGTGGAGAGGATTTTGCAATACTCTTTCATTGATTTGAATGTCAAAGTGTTGGGCTCTGCTGGTAAGCATACAAAATCCTGTTCTTCCTGAAGGGCAGGGGCGTCGATAGGCCCTCATCTAGATGAGACCAACTTGAAGTGGCCCAAAATAGCCAGGTTGCAGATGAGGTGTATGGGACAGGTATATGTAAAAGGGTCCTCTGCCTTTTATAGAAGGCCATTCATTTGGGTCATACAGGGAATCCCTTAGAGGGTACATAGACACATATTGAGTATGGCTATGTTTTTGTGGTGGGTAGGCTTAAAGGGCTCCAAATACTGATTGGGAGCCTCTATTCCCCAAATCTGTGCCAGGCACAGTACTTCGCCTCACTATCCCAAATCCTCTTTCATGACCCTGAAGCACTGATACTGAGGAGGGATGGATGGATGACTGCAATTGCATTGACCCCTTCTTTCGCAAGGTCTACACAACTGGTAGGGCCTTTAGAGATGTATGGCAGGCCTGAAATTCGAGATTGAATGAGTACTCTTTCGACTCCCCAGTGCATGACTTACATGTTCACCTAGATACCGTATTGTGCTCTGTGGAGCTTGCAGTGCACATTGAGTGTGCTGAATCCCTGGGTCGTATATTGTCAGACCACAATACCTTATTGGTGAAGTTGCATGGGGGCAGCCAATACCAACCTTGAGGCTGAAGGAACCCACATTCAGAGAATGAGCCAACTGTGGACTACTTTGCCACAAGTGCATGTACGGACCCCAATACTTATGCTGAATGGGTTGGTAGCTGTAGAGTGCTTGCTTTGGGTGGAACTATCCACGTTAGAGGGAGCCATTTGACGCCAGGACATTGAGGCTTTCAGTAGTACAGGTTAAACATCCCTCCTTACAATGGCGGGATTATCCGAACACCACACACACAGGTAGGGCAAGCTGGTAGGCTGCTGGTGTGGCTAACCCAACCTGGGGACAGGGAGAACCCTGTTACACAAGTGATAGGCCCGAGAGGGAAAAGGGGATGCTCCCAAACAGGATTCATGATGTATTCACTGACCATATATGGATCTACAGGAGGAAACTGAATCTGTATTGGAGGAGATTCTTGATGTCTTTTTGAACAGGATGGGCTTATCGCCATTGTCCATAGGGGAGCAAGAGGCTCTGGATGCTCCAACTGCAGAGCCTGAGATCAGAGCCACCATAAAGGGGTTAGCTCAAGCTAAAAAGCCTGGGACAGATGGCCTCCCAGCCTGATTTTACCAAATATATGACACCCATTTAGTCCTGATGCTGTCTGAAATGTATACTAATGCACTGGACTGTGAACATCTTCAGTGTATAACCAGGGAACCTCTTATAGTCTCCATTCCCAAGCCCTCAGTGAGTTATCATTCCCAATCAATGTTAAATCTGGAATATAAAATCTTTAGCAAGGCACTTAGTAAACTGCCCTGATGCATGAGGACCAAAACTGTTCATTCCTAAGTGCAACACCTCTCATAACATTAAACAGCTCTACTGCATTATCGATAAGATGGCCAAGGCACAGTCTTCTGAGGTGTTGAAAATCTCTATTGACACATAGAAGGCATTTTAAACATTGCAGTGGGACTACTTACCGGTGGTCATGACCTGGATGGCTCTGGCAGAGGGGTGACATAGATGGGTTGCAGAGCTCATGTGCACGTGTGGACATGTGTGCACGTGGGCAGGTGAAAGGGCAGGTGCATCTCATAGCCATTTGGGGTGCACCAAGGCAGACGACAGGGTTGCCCCCTCTTCCCATGCTGTTCATGCTAGCGGTCACATTGTTTGCTTGTCTGCTGTGTGTAGAGGGTCAAGGAAGGGGGATTCCATTGCTTTGCAGGGGCCACTTGGTATCGCTATCTGCAGACAAAACATTTATCATTTTGAAGGATGGTTGTGCAGGTATCCCAAGGACTGTAGCCTTATTAGAAGATCGCAGGAGGGTCTCTGAGCTACTGACAAATCGACAGAAATCATGTTTCCAGAACTAATGGATATCCCGGAGTTGGTGCAGAGCTTCAGGCTCTCCTGGGAGCCTAGAGTGCACAAATACTTGGGGGGTCAGAATAAACCAAGCTGACAGTGACTTCAAAGAGGGCAACCTCAGAGGAGTAATGCATGGCCTACAAAGTACCATGGCATTTCGGAGGATGCTGAAGCTCTTTATCATAGCCCAGATATCATTGACTAACAGGGTCATGCTGCCAAGGGTTCCTTACTACTTTGTAAATCTTTCAATCTGGATACTGCGGTCATGGATCGGATCCCTCAATGGTTTCCTTTGGGAGCTGACTTAGGATGGGCAGCACACGTGGGGTGTTGTAGGAAAGTACCATCTTGCCTGGCATGTTACCCCCATATTTCACTGTATATATGTTGTTTTAGTCTATGTGTCACTGGGACCCTGCCAGGCAGGGCCCCAGTGCTCACAAGTATGTGCCCTGTATGTGTTCCCTGTGTGATACCTAACTGTCTCACTGAGACTCTGCTAACCAGAACCTCAGTGGTTATGCTCTCTCTGCTTTCCAATTCACATTGGCATACTGGTACACCCATTTAATTCCCTAGTATATGGTACTGAGGTACCCAGGGTATTGGGGTTCCAGGAGATCCCTATGGGCTGCAGCATTTCTTTTGCCACCCTTAGGGAGCTCTGACAATTCTTACACAGGCCTGCCACTGCAGCCTGAGTGAAATAACATCCACGTTATTTCACAGCCATTTACCACTGCACTTAAGTAACTTATAAGTCACCTATATGTCTAACCTTCACCTGGTGAAGGTTGGGTGCAAAGTTACTTAGTGTGTTGGCACCCTGGCACTAGCCAAGGTGCCCCCACATCGTTCAGGGCAAATTCCCCGGACTTTGTGAGTGTGGGGACACCATTACAAGTGTGCACTGTACATAGGTCACTACCTATGTACAGCGTCACAATGGTAACTCCGAACATGGCCATGTAACATGTCTAAGATCATGGAATTGGACAATTCCAAGATCCCCCAGGTCTCTAGCATAGTAACTGGGTACTGCCAAACTGCCTTTCCGGGGTCTCCACTGCAGCTGCTGCTGCTGCCAACCCCTCAGACAGGTTTCTGCCCTCCTGGGGTCCAGGCAGCCCTGGCCCAGGAAGATAGAACAAAGGATTTCCTCCGAGAGAGGGTGTAACACCCTCTCCCTTTGGAAATAGGTGTCAGGGCTGGGGAGGAGTAGCCTCCTCCAGCCTCTGCAAATGCTTTGATGAGCACAGATGGTGCCCATCTCTGCATAAGCCAGTCTACACCGGTTTAGGGATCCCCCAGCCCTGCTCTGGTGCGAAACTGGACAAAGGAAAGGGGAGTTACGACTCCCCTGACCTGCACCTCGCAGGGGAGTTGCCCAGAGCTCCTCCAGTGTGTCCTAGACCTCTGCCATCTTGGAAACAGAGGTGTTTGTGGCACACTGGACTGCTCTGAGTGGCCAGTGCCAGCAGGTGACGTCAGAGGCTCCTTCTGATAGGCTCTTACCTCTCTTGGTAGCCAATCCTCCGTCCTAGGTAGCCAAACCTCCTTCTCTGGGTATTTAGGGTCTCTGCTTTGGGGAATTCTTTAGATAACGAATGCAAGAGCTCATCAGAGTTCCTCTGAATCTCCCTCTTCACCTTCTACCAAAGGATCGACCGCTGACTGCTCAGGACACCTGCAAAACCGCAACAAAGTAGCAAGACAACTACTAGCAACCTTGTATCGCTTCATCCTGCCGGATTTCTCGACTGTTTCCAGGTGGTGCATGCTCTCGGGGTAGCCTGCCTCCTCCCTGCACCAGGAGCTCTGAAGAAATCTCCCGTGGGTCGACGGAATCTTCGCCCTGCAACCGCAGGCACCAAAAGACTGCATCACTGGTCCTCTGGGTCCCCGCTCAGTACAACATGCGTGGTCCCTGGAATTCAGCAACTCTGTCCAAGTGACTCCCACAGTCCTGTGACTCTTCAGTACAAATTTGTTGGAGGTAAGTCCTTGCCTCCCCACGCTAGACTGCATTGCTGGGTACCGCATGATTTGCAGCTGCTCCGGCTCCTGTGCACTCTTCCAGGATTTCCTTCGTGCACAGCCAAGCCTGGGTCCCTGACTCTCCTTCCTGCAGTGCACAACCTTCTGAGTTGTCCTCCGGTGTCGTGGGACTCCCTTTTGTGACTTTGGGTGGACTCTGGTTCACTTTTCTTCCAAGTGCCTGTTCAGGTACTTCTGCAGGTGCTGCCTGCTTCTGTGAGGACTCCCTGAGTTGCTGGCCGCCCCCTCTGTCTCCTCCTCCAAGTGGCAATACCCTGGTCACTCCTGGGCTACAGCAGCACCCAAAGACCTCTACCATGACCTTTGCAGCTAGCAAGGCTTGTTTGTGGTTTTTCTGTGTGGGAACACCTCTGCAAGCTTCATTGCGATGTGGGACATCTGTCTTCCAAAGGGGAAGTCCCTAGCTCTCTTCTTTCTTGCAGAACTCCAAGCTTCTTCCATCTGGTGGCAGCTTCCTTGCACCCTCAGCTGGCATTTCCTGGGCTCCTGCCCACCCTCGACAGTGTTGCGACTATTGGACTTGGTCCCCTTGTCTTACAGGTACTCAGGTCTGGAAATCCACTGTTGTTGCATTGCTGGTGTTTGTTCTTCCTGCAGAATCCCCCTATCACGACTTCTGTGCTCTCTGGGGGTAGTAGGTGCACTTTACACCTACCTTTCAGGGTCTTGGGGTGGGCTGTTTTTCTAACCCTCACTGTTTTCTTACAGTCCCAGCGACCCTCTACAAGCTCACATAGGATTGGGGTCCATCTGTGGTTCGCATTCCACTTTTGGAGTATATGGTTTGTGTTGCTCCTATACCTATGTGCTCCTATTGCAATTTACTGTAATTCTACATTGCTTGCATTACTTACCTAAGTTTGGTTTGTGTACATATATCTTGTGTATATAACTTATCCTCATACTGAGGGTACTCACTGAGATCCTTTTGGCATATTGTCATAAAAATAAAGTACCTTTAATTTTAGTACTTCTGTGTATTGTTTTTTCTTATGATATTGTGCATATGACACCAGTGATATAGTAGGAGCTTTACATGTCTCCTAGTTCAGCCTAAGCTGCTTTGCCATAGCTACCTTCTATCAGTCTAAGCTGCCAGAAACACCTCTTCTACACTAATAAGGGATAACTGGACCTGGCACAAGGTGTAAGTACCTCTGGTACTCACTACAAGCCAGGCCAGCCTCCTACAGGTGTCACTGTGCACACTCCAGAAACCAACGTAGCCTTGGGGTCCCAGGCTTCAAGCTTTAATACTTTGCTACACAGCAACAGAGCATCACTCACTGGGTAGCGGGGCTCAAATTGGCTGGACTGGGGGACTTTGGGACCTTGCACAGAGAGGGAGTATTGCTGTCATGATGCTGGGCATGGCTTCTTCATATGACTCTGGTGCTGGGGGGAAGAGATAGTCACCATGTGGGACCAGCTCTACTCTATGTCACTTCAATACCGTTGTTGTGGTTCCCAACCGCTAAAGGAGGCTATTTAACTCCTTGACGGTTGACCTCCTGAACTGAGGTTGGCATGGAGATGCTTGGGGACATCTACTCTGAGGACCCACTTCAAAAGTTAGAGGTGTTAGAGAAGGATAATGGTTTACCACATTCTCAGTTTTTGACTTACTAGGTGCTGTCACTGGCTTTGCAGCAGGTTATGGAGCACTGGAACAGGAAAACACTACTACAGACCCAGTGGACCTTTGGCCACAGTGATCACCTGATCCTGCCTATTTAAAATGGCACCATCAATATTAATAGATATCTTAACTAACTTTAGGGAGACTCTTCTTGGTAGGGCTTTCACTGGTAAAGAATGGGACTAATCCCTCAAATGCTCTTACACTTTCACTCGCAACAGTAGGTTTAATTCCAGGCAATTTAATTACTGGATTGTACATATCTCACACCGCATAAACTGAATGTCATGGTCCACACCATTGTCCCAGAGGTGCTCTCACAGATGCAGACTGTCTCCATATGGTGTGGAGGTACCCGGTCATAGAACGCTTCTAGATGCAGGTCCCGACAGACCTGGACGCAGTCTCGGTTGCTACCAGCTATACACAGCTGAGATATGGCTTTTTGGGCTGTTCTGTAGATGTCCAGAGAAGACAGCAGGCACTAGCTTCTGGGACCTAGCCAGTTGATAGCCCTCAAAGATTTTTCACACCACTGGAAGTACCCACATTGCCCCCCACAGTAGATGGTCAAAAAAAGGAAAAACCAAGGGCTCTGGCTGATGCTACAGCACTACGCGCCAAGGAGTACAGGGATTATAGAGTAGTATAAGGGGTTGTTCACACAGCCCCTTGCAGACCTGTGGATGGAGGTATTCGCTTTCTGTCTGTACCATGATCCTTAGGCTGATATTAGCTGGGACAACGATTTGCTGTAGGGGCGCACACCTGTCACCGGGAGCTCCCGACTCACCTTTGTCCTCCACGCTTACCTCTCCCTTCCCTCCGATGCTCATTTCCTCACTTGAGGGAACCACATTGCTACCACATTTGTTAGATGTACTCATCTCCACAGCAATTAACACTGAGCAAAGTTTTATGTAACCAGTTACATTTTATATTCATTTTTCTTTACTTGGTAGAGACGGAATACACACTGATCTGCCAACAAAAAATGATGCAAAGAAATCTCTTAGATTCATGCATTGCGCCACTTTGTAAATTTGATGCAGCGATGTTGGCCTCGTTAGGCCACATTAACGTTAAAAAAAATGACAGTAATGTGGTGCAAGGAGGCGCTAGGGGCTCTTAAATCTGCTGTTAGGTGCGAACTAGACTCAACTATGTCAGTGAACACAACTATCTCATTCGGGTCTTTGCTCAAGGTGCTATATGGCATAATCAGTACCAACCTCCATCATTGCTGTCAGCCTCAATGCAGGTGTTCACTCTGCTCATTTCGGCAATTTAGATTATTTGAGAAATTAGCGGGGGGGATATTGCACCAGCGTCAGAATGAATACAAGCTTGGTGACTTTACTGCTCTTCTGTGAGATGAATTAAATGACACATTTTCTGCCGGTTCTGGCCTGGTGCCAAACAATAGCAGCTCTTATGTGAAGCGGAGCTAGCACTGAGGAAAAACAGAGAAAACAATAGCAATGGATATAATACATAAAGCATGTCAAGAATGAAAAAAACCTAAAACGCTATCTTTTATGTCTATTTGCGAAATGGAATAACATTGATAATACGAAAAATCAAAATATTGTTCAGAGCTGAAAAGGGTATGACTGTCTAAGTGAATAGATTGAAAGGGAAGACCAGCTTTCAATGCTGAGCTGAAGAGCACTTATTCTTTACTTTGCCCTTCAGGTAGTTCTTTCTCAAGATCTCGCATTGTTGGAACAAATGCATTCTGAAAATACTATTAGACACACTGTGTGATAATCACTGCTTTAAAGGATCTGGCAGACACATATGAATAGACTAGGCCTGAATAAAAAATTGTCTTATTTAGGTGTCGGATATTTTGCATATTTTATTTCGTAAAAAACTCGGGCAGAAAATGTCTTGTGGGAAATGTGAAGCTGCCTGTCTGCGGCAGCCACACTCTCCGACCTAGCAAACTACACCACTGCATGAAAAAAACCCATGGAGCAGGGATCTTTTGTGACTTTTGCACACAATGGCATAGCCAGTGTATTCTCTTCATGCAGACGAAATCCCGAAGGTAGTTTATGCATTCCAAGCAACACGTTATGCATTTAAAAAAGTTATTTATCATCCTTAACTTCCTCGCCAGGTCCAGCGGTTGCTCTCTAGAATCGTTCACTGTTGGCCCTATTCTCAAAACTATTAAGATGCGTAATATTGACTGGCACGAACAGTTAGAATTTTTTTGAGTTCAAAATTAGTTTTTCTTCTCTCAAATATTGGGTTTTCCCTTGTAAAACGATTTACACAAGTATTGTGAAATACAAAACAATGTAAAAATCCTTTAGGACTATGCTTGGAAAACCCAAGATAAAAAAAGCTTCGGAGACCCACATGATGTCTATTAATCTCATTTTTCAATGTTAAGGAAGGTAGTTATTTCACGGTCCCTCAAAATAACGACTATTATTTGAATGCGCCATTCCAATTTTCCAAAAGCTGCAGAAAAGGCAATTATATGTGCTGAATCTCATTTGAAAGAATGAAGGGAGCATTTGTTGCATATAAAGTTGCCGTTGATCTGGTTATTTTCCCCATTAACATAAACCAATGATACCTTTTGCTCCACATAAGAGTGCACATTTGCCGCAGGCACGTTGTATCCCTTTGACTCCTTCACATGGGGCCTTTTCAAGGCTAATCTGTATGTTTGTACATGACACAATCTCAAATTATACTTTTCATACTAACATTTCTGGCCTTCAGAAGGGAGAACAACAAAAAAACAGAACAAGCCATATATACTAATTCACAAGAAAATAACAACATAGGCGTCCACATTGGCTTTAATTTTCAACAGTGCTTGTGTTTCTGATTGTAAATTGTTGACACTGAGTAAATTCCAAATCACTGTACCGTATGAACAATTCTTGACTACTGCAAGAAAAAAAACATTTAGGAAAAGTGTACTTACGTAGGGGTACAGGCAGAGTGGAGTGAAATTGACGTTACATGTTGAAAGTGAGAGGAACATAAGTTATTCGGTTTGGTAAGTGGACTCCTTCTGCCTGTGTTGTGATCAGGATGTATGCAGAGGATCAGTATAACGTGCCTCTTGCATCATAGCCCCCATGTGTGGTGTTTGGTTTAGAGCTATGCGTCCAACAGAACACAAATTGATGATAGAATGCAAAAATGCAATCGTCATCTCGATATCAAAATCCCATTAGTCAAAGTGTAGAAATAGGTCATTGTATAGGCTACCCATATTTTAAAATGTCAATAACGGTATGAGATATAATAAAAGCGATTTGGAAACGATCCACTGAAAAAATGTGTCTAGACATAAGAAAATATTATCCTTTTTTTGTATTTCAATTCTTTATTACATTTTCAGAAAACAAACATACAGAAACATATTAACGAGGAAAAACATACAAAGGGTAATTAGAACAAAAGTGTACCAATTATGAATGCCCATAATCATACCGTTCTGAGTAATAAAAAAAGAGAATAATAAGAAACAATAAGTAAATATTAAGGCAAAAAACATGTTCAAATATTAATTTTACAGAAATAAAGATTAATACCCAATCAACTTTTAATAATTATGTATCAGTTTGTTCACAATTTTTAACAAAAAACACTAGAAGCCATCAGAAAAAAAGACAGAAAAAAAGAGAAAGAAATATAGAACATAACATCAAAAGGAGTTACCAAAAGAGAAACACAATTACTCTAGAAAAGAACTCCAAATAGCATCAAATTTTGTTAAATTATCATTCATTCTGTACGTCTCCCTTTCACATTGCACTATTGCAAACATATCTTTCAACCAATATTGAATCGTTGTTAAAACCTTAGATTCCAAAAACGTAATATGTTAACTGTAGCAAAACTAAGAGTTGTAGACAACCATCTGAATATCTGTGGAGAAATCTTTTTTGAATTAGAGGAGTCATGTAATAGGAACAATTGGGATGAAAGAGAAACAATATCAGGTAATGATGTCCTTAAATAGCTTTCTATTTGTTTCCAGAAAGGATGAATCTCGGGGCAATCCCATACGACATGAACAATATCACAATTGATTTGCTGATATCTCCAACATTTGGAATTAGGACTAAGCTAGAAGAATGAAGATTGGTCGGTGACCAATGCAAGCGATTAAGTATTTTAAAATAATTAAATTTCAATCGGGACTCTCGAAGGCCTTTATTATAAATTTCTAAAAGTTTAGTCCAGTCTTTGTTCGAAAAAGTACTATTAAGTTGTGAGGACCACCAGGCTTTCAAGTTATTGGACGTATCAATAGAGAAGGATCTATCAATTAATATGGAATATACACCATGAATAAAATAAAGTTATTCAACTGTGAGTTTGGAAGACAATATGCCTCCTGCAGGTGCGAAAATGATTTCAGGGAATTATTTTGTGTGTATAAGTCTGATATGATGTTTATTTTACGATTACTCCAAACATACCAGTTAAGCTCTTTTCATTGGTAAGTAATTGCACAGTTATTCCAAATTGGATCGTGTAAATGAATATATAGATTACATTTTATTATTTTATTAGCTTTTTGCCATGCTAATTGAGAAGAATAAATAATTGGATTTGAAAATTGTGAATACTTTGGATTTTTGGTATAATAAATGGCCATGGGGGTAGCTGTTGAGCCACCCAATAATTTACAAAGTGAGGGAGTCGTAGACCTCCTTTGACTGAGGATGAGTGTAATTTGGAGCTACTTATGCAAGGTTTACTTTCTCCCCAAATAAAGTGAGGTATCAAAGATGAGGTATTTTTAAAAAAATGGCCATTAACGGGAGTGATAACATGCTAAACACACAGTTACATTTTGGAATTGTATTCATTTTAATAATTTGTACTCTACCCCATAATGAAAGATTGAATTGGGACCCTCGTACAAAATCCTGTTTAATAGGATTCAGTTTATCCATCACCATATTCTTCAACCCAGGAATAAGTAAAATCCCAAGATGTTTAAATTGAGAAGATCTCTACCTAAAAGGAATATTTCACAGGGAAGCTAGTGTAGTACTTTCATTCATTGACAGAGCTTCACAGTTAGACCAATTAATGTTATACCCGGAAAACTTTGAAAAATGATTTAAGAGAGAAAACAAAGTATTGGTTGAAGATTACGGTTTAGAAAGTGTAGGTAGTGTATCATCAGGATAATAAAAAGCTTTAACTTCTCCTGTAGGTATTACAATACTTTTTATATTGATATTTTGTCTGATAGCAATAGCCACTGGTTCTAAAGCAAGAAGAAACAGCAATGGAAAGAACGGACATCATTGTCTGGTACCACAGTAAATTCTAAAATAGGAAGGTGTAAAGCTGTTTCATGTAATTGCAGCATTTGGGGAGTGATACATTCCTTTGGTTAAAGTAATAAATCTGTTCCAAACCCTATTCTACCCATACTTCAGAACAAATATCCTCATTCCACCCCATCAAAAGCTTTGTCTGCGTCTAGACATAATATTATATTTTCTTCTATTTTATGATGTTGATGCCAGTGTAGAATTGTTCAAAGATGATTTGAAGGGGAACTGGATGGGACAAAACCGACTTGAGATGGGTGGATAAGTGATGTAATAACTGAGTTGAGATGAATCGCTAATATTTTTGCCAAAATTTTAATGTCAGAATTTATCAGTGAAATTGGTCTGTAGCCTGAACATTCTAGTGGATCTTTACCAGGTTTAGGAATAACAGCGATACATGCTCACAAAAATTCTGAAGGGAAGTGTCCTATTTTTAATGCTTCTTTAAAGAAAGATTGTAACAGTTGAGTGAAATGGGTTTCAGTAATCTTATAAAATTCAATAGGGAAGCCATCTTCTCTGGGAGGCTTACCTGTAGCTAAACAATCAATAGCTTTTATAATTTGTTCTAAAGTTATTTCTCTTTCAAGACTATCTTTCTGTTCTTGAGATTATCTTGGAATATTTAAATTGGCAAAAAATAATCTTGCTCCTTAGTATCTGAACAATGTAATGAAGGATAAAGTGTTTCATAGTAGGTCTGAAATTGCAACAGTATTTCAGAGGGAATGTAAATAGGCTACCAGAATTTTTTGAAATGGTAGATATAGTTCTAGAGGATTCTTGTTGGCACAATTGATATGCTAAAAGTCTTCCAGTTTTCTCCCCCCTTTCATAATTGCATTGACGAATAAGAAAGAGACATTTTTCAGCATGAGATGTATATAGATTGCTAAATTTAAATTTAACTGAAAGTAATTTCTTTAATATCTCGAAAAAGTCTGTTTTGTTATAACTGTCCACAAGAGATATATCCTCTTTTTCCATGGCTAACCTCTCAGTGTTTAATTGTTTTATGAAAAGGGACGAATCTCTCATGATCATACCTCAAATTACTTTTTTACCTGCTGCTCAAAGTGTACTGACATTCGTTACTGAATTCTCATTTTCTTTAAGAAATTGTTCAAAATGTTGACATAAGCTCAAGTTTGCTTGAGGTGTTTTATATGAAGAGACATTAGGAGCCTCATTATGACTTTGGCGGTCTATTTGGAAGACCGCTGTGGTGGCGGCTGCCAAAAGACCACCATGTTGGCAGTAATTAGACCGCTGTATTAAGAGTCACACGCTGGAGACCTCTACTAAACAGCCACAAATCTGACCCTGCCAGGACACAGGTGGGCAGAAAATAGGCAGTTCCACCACCCGCACCGCCAGTACAACAACTCCCCCCCCCAGATTACGAGTGACAAATCCCCACAACGGTTCTACCATAGCGGCAAACCATTGGCAGTGTGAACCGCCGCACTTACAAACCTACTTCAGACAGAACACAACACCACATTGGCCAGTTTGAATACCCCACACCCGAAACACCTACTGACTGAACTATATAACACACCCCCACACAACCCACAATCCTTGCACACACAACACCCGCTCCCACCCACAATAAACCCACCACCATGGCCCAACAAAAGCACCCATGATTAACAGACAATGAGTTGAGGGTCCTGGTTGATGAAATTGTCAGGCAGGATAGAGCCACAACTGTTTGGAGCACAGGTCCTGCAGACATCCATTGTCAGGAAAATGGAGTTATGGCAGAGAATTGTGAACATGGTCACCTCAGTAGGCAACCATCAATGCACAAGGGAGGACATCAGGAAGAGGTAGAACGAAATATGGGTCCAAGACATCACGTCACCAGATTGCCATGCAGAAGACTGGCGGTGGACCTCCACCTCATGGCACACCTATCATGTAAACCATCACACAGGACCTAAACCCACTCAGCCAGCAAAAGTTACCTATCCAGATTGAACCTACCTCAATGGAGCATGGTACACATGTCACAATCCACTATCCACAAACAATGTTTGCAGTGCTGCATCTGTCAATTCCATTGCTGGGAATCATGTCAAGCCATTGTATGCAGCAGAAAAAGAGATAACCATTCACGTCCACCATTTAACTATCTTTTACTCCATTCACAGGTACACCTGCCACCATGGAGAGGATACCAGAGACAGCCAGCCCTCATCAGGATGAAGGCCCCAGTGAGGACAATGCCTCTGGAAGTCTGGACATTGATGACTTACCTGGCCCATCTGGAACACCTGGTCAATCTACCACTCCCTGCCTCACCCTGCCCACATCAAACCCGCATCCTCATCACAGTCAACCCTTTGTCCCCAAACCTGTGTCCCAAGGACAGTTCAATCAATAGTGTGCCCCACAGTACAGGGACCTGAGTAGACCCTTCACACCCAAGACAATGAAGGTCCAGGTGACAGTGGGATTGGGCACACCGTGCTAGGGGCACAGGCATATGTAAACATTACCATGTTGAAGGAAAACCAATGGCTGCAAAGGGAATACCACCATTAGGTCATGCAGCAGTGACGGTCCCACAATGTCACCATTGCCTGTTGCAGGGCTGCTCAGGGACCTCACGACCACCCTGTGTGCTTCCTCCAACCACCAGCAGGCCCCATCCATTAGCCACATCACATCAGAAACTTCTACATCTGCTGCAGCTAGTGGAACGGAGGCCCTGCCAATGGAACCCCAGGCCTCCTACACCCCTCCCTCTGGAGCTGATGAACCCCCCTGCAAATGTAGACATACACCCAGACATCCAGCTGGAGTAGATGCCAAGACCAAATCCACTGCCAGGAAGTAAAAATCTCCTGATTTCTCTTCCTTGTGGGTCACTGAGACACCTTGTGGACTGTTCAATTACATGACTACATTTTCCCATTACCCTTTCCCATTTACCCATTACACTGGACCTGTGCTACCTATAGCTTTGCCACCTACTCTGATGATTCCAACTACCATGACCCCACTCATCACCTGTTTGTCACTGTATGCACCATATATTTTATTTTCACATTTCCCCTGTATGCCCAATAAACACTATTGATCACAGCAACAAGCGTATGTGTCTTTATTTGAACAAATACAAATGTTTTGTATGCAAAATATTATGTGGGTATGGCCCCTAAACCAACAGTCAGTGTAATGGACAGCAGATGGAGGCATCCACTGTAGGAGACACAGTACAACAGATATGTCACATGGCAGATGTAAGGTAGTCACTATTCCAGGCACATTACAGTATATACACTCATCCAACCTGAAAAAGACACCATGACAGAGAGCTACATCAGGATAGAAGGCATGGTGCCACACAAACACAAACCACATAGGCAGTACATAGTTGTCCAGCTCAATGTTGATTGCCACTGAAGCAGGGCACAACAGATAACATTTCTACATCCACAGTCACAGGAAATACATCACAATACACTGTAGCTGCCAGCTGCCATGTGCAAAACTCTATTCTGTAAACATTTACCAAAGGCTAATAAGCACGAATGTATCAAGCCATAGGTAGCAGAGGCATTGATTGACATGACACAGTAATTCAGTGGAATTACATGAGAACAGGAGAATGCAGGATGCATAGCTCAACACAGGTCTGTCCATAAGAGATGTGAAACTGGCAGCCTGCAGTGAGTACACATGTAAGAAAAGATACATTTAAAGTCTTCACCTTACATCCAAGCAGTTAGCTCCCCAACACACACATAGGGATAGGAACACATTACAACACCAGTGATGTTTCTATTCAGGAGGACCAATGTCACCAATCAATGTGGATATACATGACTTGCAAATACACAGTCAGCATACCTGTATGTTACTGGAAGTACTGATTGATGAGCTCAGTCCTAGAGTCAGCTACACCATCCTCATCTGCCTCCTGATTACTTTTCATTTCTGCATCACCAGCCACTGGTCCAGCTGCCTCGTCATTATCAGCCAGCAATGGTATCTTATGTCTCAGGGTAAGACTGTCGAGCATGTAGAAGGCAACTGTGATCTGGCATACCTTTTGGGGAGTATAGAGGAGGGCACCTGCAGAGACGTCCAGGCACCTGTACCTGGCTTTCAGAAGGCCAAATGTCCTTTTGATTACACAACTCGTCCTGCCATGGGACTCATTGAAACGGAGTTTCCCTTCCTTAGCAGGGTACCTTGCTGGTGTCAACAGCCAGGGAAGGTTAGGATAGCCAGAGTCACCTGTGTGCATAATGGTAGGAACTGTTACAGTACAGCCACAGGGAAGAATATGATGATAGGTACCATAACAGAGACACACATCCAAATGCATACATAGCAATGAGCCAAGCCCTCTCTGTGTGAAGCCATGCCATCATGTGTGTGACATTGCTCTTCCTCATAATGTAGACGTTATGCAGAGATCCAGGAAACTTGGCTGTCACCTGTGTGATGTACTGCTCTGCCAGATACACCACCTGAACATTGATTGAGTGGTAGTTCTTCTTGTTCCTATTCACCTGCTCATTGGCACTGGGAGGGACCAAGGCCATGTGTGTGCCATCTATAGCTCCTATCACATGAGGGCTGGGGAGGAACCTGATGTAGCTGTCGAGGTGTTTCAATGAAGCACACAGTACATCCTTCAACCCAAGACTGAACATGAGCTGTGACATCCCTGCTGTCAAGCCCGCTGTAGTCTGAAAGGATCCAGTGGCAAGAAAGTGTAGAACTGACAATACTTGTACTGTGGGATGGATGCATAGGGATTGGGTACGGCAGGCAATACATCAGGCTCCAACTGGGCACATAGATCCATGATGGTCCGATGATATGCCTGTCCTCCATGGTTGCAAGGTCAACTAGTGGTCGGTACACTGGTGCATGTCTCAATCCCCTCATTGCAGGGTATCTAGGTTAGAGAGTAGAAAATGTACTGAGTGATAAGTACTTTACACATGTAGGCAGAACATGTCATCTTCGCACACA
Source organism: Pleurodeles waltl (assembly GCF_031143425.1). NCBI lineage: Eukaryota > Metazoa > Chordata > Amphibia > Caudata > Salamandridae > Pleurodeles > Pleurodeles waltl. The sequence goes on from NC_090439.1 coordinate 1,018,423,318, forward strand.
CCTAACACTGTACACATGCATTGCATTGTTGACACATACCATTATGGGCATGCAGAAGCGTCACTGTTACATGCATGTCACATGTATTAGCTGAACTACAATGGCACAACATAGGCCTACTCTGCAGTTTGGACATAAATGTGTATGACACACTTATTTAGGGACAACTAGGCATGATATGTGGATAAAATGGCAGCCGCCTGGCCTGCTGCACAGGACAGTTGGAAGTGACCTAGGTCCGCCGGAGTATGTCGTCAAGAAGGTAGGTGGTTGCAACCACCGTACAACTTCTCATTGGTTATCATGGCTACCTATGTGGGATTGGGGCCAATGGCGATAACTGCCGGCGGTGACGGTCCTGTACTCAGCGGCTGTGACCGCCATTTTCTGTAGCCATGCTCACTTGACTCCTGACACTCTTGCAAGCAAGACTCCATGATGTGAGCTGCGGTGTACTGTCTCTGGGAGCCATCACCCCAGAAGAGCTGGTGAAGCTTGTGGGCGGGGTCCTTCCCCTTGTACTGTATGGGACACCAGAGGAACAGGTGAGCCCAATGCCATAGTCATGTGTGATAGGGGTGTTTCTGATGGTGTAAGCGGTAAGTGTACTGGGGAGGGAGTACATGCATGCAGAGGGCGTGGTGTTGAGGCGTGTGAGCCGAGAGGAAGGGTATGTGTGGACACTTGGTGAGTCAGATGTGCATTGTCCAATGCTGTTGGAATGGGGCATATGTACCTGACTTTCCCCTTCTGACTGTGTCATCCATGCAGGTGAATGCCCATCAGAATAGAGGAATCTGGTGTGCCATCGCCAAGCAAGTGACCCAGGGGGGTCCACATCCGGTGGTGCATCCATTGCAGAAAGCGTTGGGAGAACCTGAAATGCTGGGCCCGGAAGACCGCGGAGGCCAAGCTGGGGAAGTCCTCCCAAAAAGGGAGGGGTGCCCGTTGGACCCTGACCCCTCTAATGGCCCATATTTTGGTGGTGGCCTACCCTGAGGTGGATGGGCGTTTGAGGGCAGCACAGCAGCCACAAGGGGATATGTACTGACTGTATCCTGGCACTTGGCTGGGCTTAAAAGGGATTAGGTACCTCACTGCAGGCAAAGTGACATTGTTGTAATGACATCCTGTGTTTTGTCTATTGGAAATGGGTATAATGCACCCTAGCTGAGTATAATTAGTAGATGTGTTGGCATGGTTTACTGTCAGTTGATGTACATCTCCCATTCCTAGACCTCTCCATGTCTGGAATGCAGATATGGTCTAATGACATAGGCACATGTGTGAGACCATCCTGTCTATGCAATGGATGTGAGTATTAATATCACCCTAAGCATTGAAACTGACCAGCTCTATCATCTGCATTTGTGGCTCTGAGTTGTCAGTCCACTCCCATCTATGTAGCATACCTATAAATGCTACTGTGTGACTCTATTGTTTTCTTATGGACTAAATACATCATCTACTGGTAATGGTATAGACTGAATGTGGGGCTGCCATTACAGTTCCACAACAGATATGGTCTTCATGGGACTGGTTATTGATTTGTTAGCTGTGTTGTCACATATAGGTCATCTGCTGAATGTAGGGTATGTGAAGTTAGGCAAATTGGGAGCCTACTACATGTACAATTGATGAGGCCTGTTTGCAGACATCATGGATTCCTAGGTGCTATACTTGTGGGAATGTAACCGTTAAACCAATGGTATGGTACTAGAGGTGTTAAGTGCCTTACCCAGATCATTTATATGTCACCATGGTATGTATATGGGATGTATGACAATGCCCTAGTTATTGATATGCTGCATTGCAGAGTTACCGCCTACATTATGTCCTAGTGGTAAGTTGGGGGCACATCTGATGGACTGGGACTTTTCTGCTTGCCTTGCCAAGCTGAAGTGGCAGATCAGAAGAGGTTGGCCTATTGCATGACACATGTCATGTAGATGTGGCTCTATTGTTGCATTTAGTCTCCCCAGACTGGCTCATGTAGTAGGGGATGTGTAAGTGGTGGGTACAGGAAGTGGTGTTGGTCCATATGAGCCTAATGCATCCTGACATTAACTGTCAGAGATATGTGTGGTCTGGGCTCTGTGACAGGTATTGTCATTTCTGGAATGATGTGTTAGGGTAGAGTTGTCATGATACACAGTCTAACAGGCGTAAGTGCATGTGTTGTGGCAGTGAAAGCAGACAATGATATAATATGTGTGTTCCTGAAGTACATCTGTTGTGACATTGCACACAGTGATTGAGTATGGATGTGGTATATGTGAAAAATGGGCCTTTGTAGATGCAACTAGCAGTATGATCATTTCTGATATATGTGTTTTGTGTCTGCTGATCTGGCTTTACGATTAGGTCAGACTATTCAAATTGCTATAACAGAGACATATTTTAAATCTAAGATGTCAACTGTTTGGGTGTCTGACTTGTAATGACCAAATCAGTGTTTATTTCTATATTGGCATCATTTTACAGAGTGTTTGGTCTGGCATGTAATGTAACAGGCAGGTGCTGTGTGGTCTGTGAGGGGATTAGTTTTCAATGTAATGGATATGTAACAGAGGGCATGGTCTGATCAGGTGTTGTAACTGTAGTGGCAAGAAGTGTTTTGTTCAATCAGCTGGACATCCAATGGGTGATAGGGGCATTGAGAAGTATGATGTGTATTCAGGCATACAATTGATACTGCATCCAGGACATACTGTGCCAGCAGAAATGGCTTTGATAGTCATCATGTGGATGACTCCAGCTGTGCTGTGCAACTTAGATATTGATGTAGGTGTGAGGGTTGACATGCAGGTGTGGGTAGTAGTGACTTGTTGTGACATGATGCAGGTAACGTGTATTAGCACCTGCGATGGTCTAGCCAGGATAGGTATTGTAACAGATGTGCTTGTTAACCAGTGTATATTAGAGCTATATGTTAACCCATTTTTATCCGATCTCTCTCTCACTCTCTCTCTATTTGTGTGCATCAGCATCATCAGGTGAAGAAGGGGCACAGGCGAGTGGGGATGCAGCATTCCATGGGGCCTAGGAAGCTGCAACCAGCGAGAGCGAGGGACATAGTGGGACAGAGGGCGAGGGGAGTGCCACAGGGGAGACCAGATCAAACACCTCTTCTTCAGAATCTTCGTCCAGTGGACAGTCCCTGGTGGTGGCAGACTCATCTGGGACCACCCCAGCACCATCTATATCTTCCACCTCCCTTACTAGCACCGCCCTCCCTCTAGCTCCCCACCCAGTTGCCCGTGCCTGCTCACCCAGGAGGGTGGGCATCCCCTTCGCCGCAGGCACCTCTGCCCCTGCCCCATTCAGCCCTCAGTGAGGAGGCTATTGACCTCATGAGGTCCACCTCTGTGGGTCAATCCACCATTGTGAATGCCATCCAGGGACTGGCAGCTCAAGTCCAACAGAGCAATGTGTTCCTGGAGGGCAGTGACTGTGCCCTGGCTGGCCTCCTGAGATCCTTTCAGGCTCTGGCCTCCTTACTGATGGCAGCCAGTCTCCCTTTGTCTACCACCCCCCTACACCTACCTCTTCCCAATCCCAACCCCCTCTCCCCAAACCCATCCAAAGCATACATACACACAGGCATGCATCCACCTCAACAGACAAGGCTACCACTGATAAGCACAAGCACCACAAGGCCCACCACCGGCATGCACACAAACAACACCCACCTGCAGACACACCAACATCCGCTACCTACACAGAATCCCCCACCCCTCCCCTTCACAGACACTACACCAGACACACCTGCAGCCACCACACAATCATTCATGGATCCAGCCACATCACCAGTCTAACCCACAGTCACCACAATATCAGCCCTGCTGACATCCACCCCAGTCATCACATCTGAACCCACAACAACCACTGACACCCCCACATGCAGCACATCTACCATACCTGCAGACACCACCCCAACAGACACTCACTCATACAGCATGGCATCTTCCTGCACCTCTTCCCCCCTCCTCCCAAGCACTCACCCAACCAACAGACACCCAACACCCACAAGCATTTCACACATGCACTTGCACCCAAGACATCCACACGGACACATCTTACAATAACTCCCTCTCCGTACACTCCCAATCCCTTTTTCCATGACCACCCCATGAGTCTAAGAAGCATGTCCTCCAAGAGATTTCCTTGTTACCTACTCCTCTCCTTCCCCGTGATACCCCCAAGTGTTCTTTGTCCCTCCCCAAGTCCAGCCCTTCCACCTCCAAGTCCTTCCCTGCCCCCCTGCTAGTGCTCATGCCCCCCTGCAAATAAATCTACCCCTACCAAGCCCAGGCCCAAGAATCCCCCTCCCAAGCCCAAGCCCAAATCTCACCCTCCCATACCCAAGCCAAAACTCCCCCTCCCCAGTACTGAGGTGCCAGCCTACCCCCTTGATGCCCTTACCATGTGGAGGTCATTTTGCAGTCAGGAGTCAAGTTGGGGCACTCTAAGTTGCCATTGGTGCCTTTGGCACTTTGGACTGGATGCTGGCTTTTTACATGTTGTTTTTATATATGTTTCTTGCCAAATACATCTGGCCCAACATGTTGTTGAATTTGATGTTGACATACTTGTCGAGCCTTCTTTCAACTTAGCTGTTTGGTGTTTGTGGGATGAGTTTGTGCGTGTGTGACATGTGTGTGTTGGTTGTGACAGCTGCTGTGCCTAGGCTGCATGTGTGGCCCTGCCATTTGTCCGGTGTCATTGCTGTGTAATGTGTGTAAGATATGTTTGTGTTTGTCACATGCCTTTATGTTGGTTGCAAAATTGTGTTGTGTTTGTGTAGAGATGTGTTATAGTGTTGTTGTGTGCTCTTGTGTGGTTGTGTGTGCATCTGTATGTGTGGTGATGTCTATGTTATATGCTTTGTGTGTGGTGTGAGCATGCTGTGACGTATGTTTTATTGTTTGGCAGTGTGATTGCTGATATTGGTTGTCTGGTGTTATGTGTTGTTGTTAGTATGTGTTGTCAGGTGGAGGTGTGCAATGACTCTGCTTGGTGAAGTGTTTGTGGAGTTACGGTTGTGATGTTGTTGTGTGCTTCTGTGCTGGTGCTGTGTGTCTGCTGGTTGGTGTGTGTTTGGTATGTGTGGGTTGGCCAGGATGTCTGTTGTATGGGCCCTGATGTGTATAGTATGAGTGTGGGTGTGATTGTGTAGGTATGTGTATTTATGTGCATATGGGTGTGTGGTTACGTGTGTGTGTCACCATCGCAAGCTCCTCCGGATGTGTATGTAGTGTGGGTTTTCCTTACAGTATCAGGTAGGTGTGTGTACTCATGGTTGTTGTGTTCACCGCCGTTGCTGGTTCTGGAGTCGCTGTATGAGCAGGAGCAGTGGGAGGGCTTTCAGTTCTGGTTCCATGGTGGCTTCAGTCAGGTATGTGTTCCAGAAGGTGGTTGTTTCCTTTTAGAGAGTTGGTTTCCTCTGGGGATTTTGCAGTGGTGCGACGGCGACAGAAACCTTGGCAGTGTGCAGACTCATAATACGTCCGGTGGGAACATGGTCCTCTCCAGCCTGAAGGTTCCTACCGACGTCCGTGGCGGCATGTCCGCACTGGTGGTACTGGTAGTTGTTTGGCTGTGTTCTGTTGGGAAGACCGGCATGTTCATAATTTGGTAGTCTACACTGCCGGCCCGTTGGTGGTATGGCCGCCAACATGACGGTCCTGGGACCGCAAACTTGTAATGACCCCCTAAATTTCCAATTGAATTTTGGGGTCTGTGCTAATCCAACATTAATGTGTAGATCTATTAAATCATGATCTGAAAGGCTGCATGGAATAATTCCAGCATGTATTAACTCTAGTGTTGTAGGAGACATCAGGAAGTAATCTATTCCAGAAAAAACTAAATATGAACAAGATGTAAAGGTATATTCTCTGGTATCTGGGTGTAATAATCTTCATGGTTCTTGTAGTGCAAAATCTTCCATGAGATCTTTTAGGCTATGTCTTTCACTTGTGTGAAGAGTATCAGGTTTACCTAATCTATCAAAGAATGGATCAACAGTGACATTCCAATCTCCCCCAATTATTAGTCGTGTAGATGCAAAAGAAGATAGTAACCAACTAATAGAGAAATAAATGTTGTTTTGAAGTCAGTGAGTGCGTAGATCGTACCAGTGATCATGAAAGAGTTTCAAACACAAATTTGAGCAAATGCATTTCTACCATTATCATCTGTCTACGTTTGAATAACTTTATATGGTAGGTTTTTATAAAAAAGAATGGCTACTTCACATTTAGGAATAGGAGTGTTGTTATTGTTAAGATTATTAGGGATTTTACTAGCATGTATAATTTGACCAATCCAATCTCTTTTCAAGTTTTGACTTTCTGACAGATTGAGATGAGTTTCTTGTAACAATGCAATATCAGGTCTTCATTGTCCAAGAAAATTAAGGCCCTCATTACAATCCTGGCAGACGGCGGTATTTTGGAGAAAGGTACTGCCAACAGGCTGGCGGTACCTCTCCCCAAAATATGACATTGGCGGTTTGGCTCGAGCCAAACCGCCAGTGAACCGCAAATGTACCACTCCGTCTACCAGGGTGATAACAGCCACCGGGCTGGAGACTTCAGCCTCCAGCCGGGCGGCCATCACTGTCCCACCCACGGGATTATGACCCCACCTACCGCTGTGGTTTTCGTGGCTTTTTTAGCGCTTAAAAAAAATGGAGGTAGGCACTATCAGTGCCACGGAATTCCTACCCTGACACTGATAATGGTCCCCCCGCCCTCTCCCCAGAGTCCTCCCTCGCCCTCCTCCTCCCCCTCCTAACCCCCCCAAGACATACAAGCACATTCACGCACCAACATACACACGCATACACACACTCATACCCACATTCACCCACCCATGCATACATACATTCACACACATCCACACACACTGACATACATACAAGCACACACGCATTCACACAACACAACATACACCCACACACACACGCATTCCACATGCCACACAACTGCATGCATGCCCACACAAGCAGATACCCACACACCCACACACACACACACAACACCCCCTATACCCCTCCCCTGTCGGAGAACCCGACTTACTTGCTTGCAGGGGATCTTCCGGCAGGAGACGGGACATGGCGCTGCTGCCAGCAGCAGCATCTGGCAGCAGAACGCCGCCAGGCCGTATCATGGATCATGATAAGGTCTGCGGCAGTCTACTGCCGTGGCACTGCTGCTGGCAGCAGTGCCACCTTACCGCTGTCCGCCGCCATGACTGTAGCTGGAATTCGGCCAGCCTTCTGGCGGAATTCAGGCTACAGTCATAATATGGCGGACGGTAGGTAGCCGCTGCGACTGTGTTTTGGTGGCTGTCGCCCCGTCAGTAGGTGGTCATTATCGCTTTATTTAAAAAATAATTAAATGTGTGACATGGCAAAAAAGTTGCCTATACTTTTAATTCTGCTAGTACAAAATGTATGCAAGACAGCATTAACACACATTTTCATTATTTTGAAAAGGTGTGTGTGTGTGTGGATCTAGGCAGCCCAAAGAGCTGAAGTGAAGAGAACAGCAGTTGGTGATAATTATTAGCCTTGATTGCTGCCCTGCACTATTTTCTTTGTAAATCTGCCCCTGAAAGTCTTCTATTGTCTTTAGATATCAACACTCCTACATTGCATATCAAGCCCAGCTGTACAACCAGGCAATTGGTTTCTGCTTCTCTCTCTTGCTCTATTGCCCTTTCCCCAGGTTTACTTCTAAGCTGCATATTTACAGTGTAAGGATGACAGTGGGTTCAGTGCAGCGTGGAACTATGCATCACTTCCATTCGACATGCATTGCAAGACCAGAAGATCTTTACACAAGGTAACAGTTAGAAATTGTGTCTCTAGTTGCCAGACTTATGCACCCTGTCCATGCAGGAACCACATCCTAGTCAGGGTAAGTCAGTTACACACCATAATTTAACCTGCGCTTACCCTGCGGTGGCTTGGCACAGAGCAGGCAGGCTTAAGTTAGAAGGCAATGTGTAAATTATTTGTGCACTGCTTAAAACTGTAAAACAGTAAACACACTCCACAAGAAGATACCCCACCTAGTGAGAAAAATAGAGCCTAATTTGATGAACAAAACAATATCAAAAAAACAAAACAAAACAAATCCAAAAAGTAGAAGTTGAGCTATGAATTTTTTTAAAGATTTGCAAATAAAGTGCTTAAAAGCATAAAGCACCAACCCCAGCTATCTGATCGCGCTAGACTGGGTGAAATCTGAGAAGTCAGGCTGACCACAATGGAGCATGGGTTGGATACAGGGATTACCCTTGTCCCGCTGAAATTAGTACCTTGGTTCTGGTTTACATCGAGGTTGAGGAGTTATGCGAGGAGCAGCGGTGTTGATGCATCATCTTCGATCCTGGCAGTGTAGGTGATATGTTGGTCCCGAGTTGCACAATCGGAGATGTGTCAATGTCGAACCACTTGGATACGGGTGAAGCATTGTTGTCAAGCCACGCAGCTGGCAATGCGATGTCTTCTGCAGCAGCGATTCATCGAAGGGGATGCATCTGTTCCGACTGGCGCAACAGAGGTGAAGGCTAGATTCTGGCAGGAGACAGCTAGCGTACCCAATTCCAAGCCCCACGACTGACCCGGCACTCCTTCGCAGGGCAGGACTCAAAGATGACAGTCTAGAAGCTGCAGCAGGGTTGTTGAAAGCCTTTGATGTTCCTGAGACTTCAGAACAGAAGGCAAACCAGCAAGCCCTTAGAGTCACTTTGTTTTTGAAAATGTAGGGCTGCAGAACCAGTCCTTCTCACTCCCAGGAGAGGAAGGCAGCAGGGCATGTACAATAAAGCACTCCAGCAGAGTGACAGTCCCTTCAGCAGCACAGTAGTCCTTCTTCCTGGCAGATTGTCCTCAGGTACAGAAGTGTACAGATTTGCTGATGTCTGAGGGCCAGTACTTATACCCAGTTGTACCTTTGAAGAGGGGTAGATTTCAGAGAGAGGCCTTTGAAGTGCACAGAGTCTCTGCTCCTCATGCCCTGGCTGAAGACACAGAACAGGGGGTTATGCAGCCCATTGTGTGTGCCCAGGACACAGCCCATTGTAGTGTAAATGTCAGCTCTTACCTCCCATCCTTCTCAGGATGGCCCATCAAAATGTAGATGGCAACTCAGTCACACCTAAGCTCCCTTTGTGTGTGGCTGTCTGGGGGAATGCACAAGAGTCCAGCTGTCTCCTACCAAGATGTGTAGTCAGTGTGAGACAGGCAGACAGCATTAGGTGATTCAAAGTAATAAAATACCAACTTTCTAAAAGTGGCATTATCAGAACTACATTTTAAAATCCAAATTCACTATACGTTGTGATTTTAAATTGGGATACCATAGACACCAAACATAGGGGTCCCATCCCTTCCCAATAGGAAATGATGCTTATAAATTGTAATAAGGCGTCCGTATGGGAGATAGGCCTCGCAGTAGTATAAAAATAATATAAGAGTTTTTGCTACCTGGACCTGTAAAAGTTAAGGGTACATGTCGAACTTTTAAAATATGTTGCACCCTGCCCTTGAGGCTATCCAGGGTCTACGGGAGGGTTGACTTCTATGTATTAAAAAGGGAGGTTTGAGCCAGCCTGGGGGTTAACTTGCCAGGTTGACATGGCAGTTTAAAACTGCACACACAGGCTCTGTAATGGCAGGCTTGAGCCATGCTTGCAAGGCTACTGTTGTGGATGGCATAAACAGTGCTGCAAGTCCACTAGTAGCATTTCATTTACAGGGTCGTTGCACAGGTAGTGCACTTTACTAGGGATTTATAAGTAAATTAAATGTGCCAAATGTGGGTAGGCAAATGTTCTCATGTTTTAGGGAAAGTGCACATGCACGTTAGTACTGGTCAGCAGTGGCAAAGTGCCCAGAATCCAAAAATCAGCAAAGATTAGGTCCACATAGCAGAATGTCAGAGAGCAAAAAGTGACAAAAAACTACACCAAGGATGCCATGTCTAACAATGACTGTTGTGTACTACAGACCCCTCTTTTCAGCTGGGATTACTGATTCCTCTTAGTAGTCCAGTACCTTTTGAGCTGATTCTGTATCAATTTGGAGCTGAAATAGTTACTGTAAGAAACTACCTTTGTGTGCTGAGACCAGAGTTCATGCCACAAATATATAGAGCTTCTTCGGTGTTTCCTTGTGCATTTTTGATAGCTAGGACAGAGCAACAAACCAATCCAGAAATTCGAAAAGGAAGTACGTGTATTGCAGTTGAAGAACAAGAAAACAATGCATTTAAAGATCTAAAGATATTGTAAACAGAGGTTTAGAGCTTGGGGGTACAATGATAGCATAGTGAGGAAGGCAGAAAAAATGCATTAACACAGTTGATCGAAGTACTACACTTCAAACAAATAAGAATAAAAGAAATGACAAACCTAGACATTTGTCATTCATCACCCACTACTCTACATTGAGCAATGAGATTTATAAGATTCTTCATAGGCACTGGCACTTGTTGATGGAAATGACCAGTAAGGGTAAGGTTCTGACCAGGAAGCCTTGTATTACTTACCGGAGAGGACGGACGCTCAGAGACCATCTGTGTCCTAGTTATATTACCGCAAGTAGAATGACGACTTGGTTACCAACAGCTCCCAAGGGATTTTATGTATGCCATGAATGTAATGTTTGCAGTCTTGGTGTGGACAAGTTACAAACTTTTTGCTATAATACTGGTAAGAGATATGATATAAGTATTTTATCAATTGCAAAACAAAGTATTCTGTTTATGTTATTGGTTGCAGTTGTGGTAAAATCTATGTGGGTAGTACAATTAGACCCTTGAAACTTTGGATACAGGAACATATCCGGGCCATAAAAAATAAGGATATTAGATATCCATTGGCACTCCATATGATGGAATTACATCCCGTTGATTGTAAGGTCTGGTTCCATGGGGTTGATCTGGTACCATCCAACTTGAGAGGTGGTGATAGATAATTGACCCTACGGCGTAAAGAGGCGGCGGCATAGATTTGGCGCCTCAGGGCCGTAGATATGGGGCATAATACTGATGATGAACTTCACTACTTTCTGTAATCAAGGGTGACCAAGTGCTTGGTTTTTTACAACTATGGTGATCTTTTTCTGAGTGATTCCATTTGGGTATGGCAGTTATGTGCAAATATTGCTACCTTTGTATGTACATGATATGGTATGGAATATATATTTGGTTGTAGAACATTTTATGGGTTTGTGTGCACCATGGGTATAGTTCTTTAGGTGCAGTAGTTGTATCTTTCTCTAAATAAAACATCCCGTATTATATTTGTTTCTACTCCATTTAAATAATGATCAAAGTTTAGGTTTCCTTCTGGTGGTCAGCCAGGATCTTGCAGTGCTGTTTGAAACATGATAATAGTTGGTGTCATATTCTTTTTTTATAATCTTTTTATGTTTAATTGGTAACTGCTTTCTCTACATGGAATTCATACTAGAGTAGTGCCAGTTCATTGTTATTCCACATTACAAAATGGCCTCCCCATTTTATATCATATTCACTTATATTTGTTTATGATTAAGGTTTTGTTTTCTTTTTTGGTGGTCAGCCCGTATATTTTTGGGCTGGTTGATACATGAGAGTAGTTGATGTTATATTCTCTTCATACATTTTCATTATGGCTTAATGGTAAGCAATATCTCTATATGCAGTTTACACAAGATGGGCATGAATTCTTTGCGATTTGATGTTACAATCTGGCCACCCCTTCACAGTGCAGCTATTTATAAGCCAGCAGTTTCTATAGCAACCGGCTTACATTTTTGGCCTATCGGTGAGCCAGAATCCATATATAACCGGGTCATGAAGGTCGGCTCGGTTTTATTTGCCGCTATGGCATTTCCTACTTGGCGTGCATCGTTGCAGATGTGTTGATGCGAAGGTGAGCTTTCTTCCTACGACGGCCTTTGCTGGGGGTTTGGACACACGAAGGAAGGACCGTTAATTGGCCCCTTCATTATACTTATACTTATTGTATACAACATACAAACAGCGCATTCGAGCAGTGCACATGGGAGAAAGTATGGACTAATTGGCCTTACATTGCCTTTAGTGCTTTTAGTATACATACTGCATACACATTTTTGGGGCGTGGTGATGGCAATTTCAACATTTGTAATCATTTTGCGGTTTATTAATAACATTAATTATTTATGTTAGTTTGTGAGCGGCCACAAGGTGGTTATTGCATGGGTGGTTAAAATATGCTGCTTTTTCAATTCTGTTTTAGCAGGTTGGCCCACATTTGGTTTACACCATACCAACTATACTTACTCTGATATTCAATCTTTGATAACAAGCATGAAAACTATACATACACAAGGTATGGAGGAGTCATATTTTTGGTTAGGGTAGTATTTTGTTTGGGTTACCTAATATTGTGTAATTGGCATCATCAAGCAGAGTAAGAACCTTTATGGCAATTAATAGTGGTTCTTTTTGTTATATGTTTCTTTTGGATAATTTGTTAACTAATTTTTAACTTGGTATGCTTGCAGTTAGTTTGTAATTTATTGTATCTGTTTCATGTTATATGTATGGATATTTATTGTATGTTTTTTTCAATGGTTAATGTATATATATTTTTGTAGTTTGCCATTTATATTTTTGTTTTTTTGTAATATATAAATATGTTTGTTTTTATAATTATGGGGGAAGGGAAGTTATAATGATTGTTTTCCCTTGCCATTGATTTTTTTTGTATACAAGTTTGTCCTGGTGTTTAATATTGAATGTAATTTTCCCTTGCCGTTATGCTCTCCAGCTGTTTTATTATTATTAGTGAGTATGTCTTAGCTTTCCACACGATTAAGGATGTTTTTCTTTTTATAATTTTAGAAAAAAATATATTTTTCCATTAATTAAATATACAAGTTATTGCATTGAGGATATTATTCTTATTGCATTGCAGCCCTGAAGAAGTCCTGTGTTGAGGACAAAACGCGTTGGCTGATGTTTTTATGAATTTGTTCCAAAGAGAAGTTGAATAAAGAGAAGATAACTAAATGAACAAAAGTGACACTATATGATGTCTGGACTTTTATGATGCGTTGTAACTAGTGGTGCACTATCAAAATATTTTACATTTGTCAACTGTGTCCATGTGTGCGCATTGCAAGGGGATCTTTATCTGTCATGTTGTGCATCAAGTTGTGTGTGGGAGTTGGTACGTGTATGTGTGTTTGTGGCATTTAGGGATTGTGTTGTGGTGCAATGGCAATAGATAATGGTGTGCTTATAGTGTGTTTCGTTGTGTTTGATGCAGTGCGATACATAAGTCAAGGGTAGAGTTTGTGTGTGTGACGTACCTGAATTCCGAGGCCACTGCCATTGTCCATTGGGTCCAATTATGTCCTCCTTCCATTATCGGACCGCCAGCAGTACACTCCCTGTATAACTGTAGCTTCTAAATACGGGCAGAACGAACCCCCTGCCTGATGGCTACAAAGAGTACTCTGTTGTGGCGGTCAGCGGCTCAGTCTCAATACATCTAAATATGTCAGGTGAGATGGCATCAACGTGATGGTCTTTTCTGGTCAGCCGCTGCATTGGTTTGGCAGGAACACCCCCAAGATCGAAATCAGGCCCTAAGACACAGACAAAAGCAAACACCTGACTCACCTCATACCCCCACCATGCCTTTACAAAGGAAATGTCTCAAAATTCCATGTTTGCTGATCATATTTTATTCTACCTTCCATCCAATGCTCTCCAAAAAGTCATACAAAGACAACATAACTCAATTTAAAGAAAAATATTTGATCAACACTGCAAAAAACTATTTTGGAGTTTTTCTATGGCACCTGTGAAATGGACTCGGGTCAATGCGAGTAATTACTTAACCTAAAGAGGTAGGGGGCTCATCCTTAAAAGTGTTTTTTTTAAAAATCATCCACCTTTACATTATTATTTGCTTTTTGTCATTTTCTAAAAATGTTACAGTTATTATTACACAAAATAGTCACAAAAGAGAAACTAGAGGTTGGTAGTGAATGGATAAATTCACAAAGACAAATTGAATTAAAATGCTTAAAAATACCTAAAACTAAAATACAAGCTTTTCATCTGCGGAGGATCCTCGTGTAATATCCCTTACTCTTTCTGCCCCATACACAGTAATGACTGACTCGTTTTAGCAATGCATAAGATGTACTTACCTCACAATTGTACTAGTAAGTCAGTGAACTAGCTAGGCTTTTAATGTAGGTGTGCATTCTGATAAAGAAGCATAGTTGGATATTGTTAGAAGTTGGATTTCTAGTTGGCAGAGAAATGCACCCTGTCCAAGCAGAAACCCCAATCCTAGTCAGGGTAAGTCATACACACGCTAAAAGTTAACCTGAACTCACCCTCTGGTATCTTGGTACAGAGCAGGCAGGCTTACCTTATGGGGCAATGTGTAAAGTATGTGTGCAACACTTTAAACAGTAGAACAGTGAAAACACCACAAAAAAGACACCACAACTGGTTAGAAAAATAGAGCTTAATTTTATGAGTGGAACAAGGCCAAAACAACTAAGCTCCAAAAAGTAGAAGCTGAGATATGAATTTGTAAAGATTAAAATGCAATATAAAGCTTAGAAGCATCAAGCTCCAACTGGGGCTATCTGGTCATGCTAGACTGGGCGAAATGGAAAAGCTCAGGCTGACAGCAATGGCGAGTGAGTCAGATACAGTCCTGGGTAAGTTCTGCTGAAGTTTTCCCTTCTCAAAGTTGAGCCAAAAGTCCGGCTTGCGGGGTAGATGTTTGCCTGGTGCAAGGAGACCATCGCCGGTAGTGGTCAGTGAGCACAAGGAGTTGGCCGGGCACCAAAGATGGGCAGACTGAAGCCTAACAGTCATGTGTCATGATGCTGCCTGTACGAAGAGATGAGCCTACAGCGGATCTTGCTGATTCTTCATGAAAGCCTTCAGAAAACAGGATGCAAGACAGCAAGTCCTTGGAGTCACTTTGGTTCTGGGATGGAGTGAATTCCAGTTCCAGTTCTTCTCACTCCCAGGCAGGAGGGCAGTAGGCAGCAGGTTAGCTCAGCAAAGTAGGAGTCTAGCAGAGTAGCAGCTCAGCAGAGTGCCAGTTTTTGTAGGAGCACAGCAGTCCTTCTTCCTGGTAGAGTATCCACAGGTCCGGAAGTGTGTTGAGTTGGTGGTGTCAGGGATCCAATGCTTATACCCAGTTGTCCCTTTGAAGTGGGAGAGAACTGAAAGCATCGAGGCTGAAGATTGCAACTCTCCTGCACTGCATGCCTGCCGAACTGCACGCCAGTCTGATTTTCACCGTTACCCCGAGTTTTTATCATTGTCATTCTTGGGATTCAGCTTGGTGTCTGTCCCGGTCTGCCATCGTTTTTGTTCTATTTGGGCAGAAAGGTGGGGCGACTTAGCAGTTTAGCAGTGGAATAGCAGGCGTGGTGCAAGGTGGCAAAGGGGTACAACCTAAGGCGGCACCAAGGTGAGAAAGTGTCTGTTAGACATTTGGTGCACTAGGCATGGTGGCCCCAACCCTAGGGGATGGAAGCAGCTGGCCTAGTGGCTGGTACAGTTTGCACCCAGGTTAGGGACTGCCAGTCGAAGGACTTTTCTCCCATGTCTTGTCTGGTCTTAACCCCTTCTGCCCCTTTTTACTACTGCTTACTCTATCCCTACCATTAGACCATAACCCCTTGTACTACTCTACACCCCGTACAGCCTCCATGGCATCACATTGGAGCACATGGAGAAGGTCAACGCAAGCTAGGAGGTAGGTGGTTGTGGCCCCTTGGCACAGCAGTGTTTTGGAGGAAAACTCGCCATTAGTTCCGGCTAATTCCTGCTTCACCCGCCTCAAGGCCTGAAGGTCCTAAGAGGTGGTGGCGAAATTGTGAACTATGCGATTCAAGGCCTGTAGAAGTAGGAGAGCAAGGAGGGCGTACTAGGCATGGACAGTACGGTTGGTCCAGTATGTTAGGGCGATCAATGTAGAGAGCTGGTGGGGCTTGTGTGCTGGTCTTCCAGCTGTTTCCTCCTTTGTTCCCTATGTTCTCTATGTTCCTTTGTCCCTATGTTCCGATTTGGCATCATTTAAGGGCCCATTAGTGCTGGTGCCTCTAGTGCCTGCTGCTGCAACATTTGAGTTCCCTAATACAATCCTGTTACAGTTGTCTACAGGGATTATCTCCTTTTATTGACGAGATCTGAGGAGATTTGAGGAGTCTGGCTCTGGTTTATCAGGACTGCGTGCAGCGCTGTTGTCTGATAACTTTATTTACACTACTTCATTACTATGGTGCTACCTGCCATGTCAGAAGGCTCTTTAAGACCAAGAGGAAGGGGAGCTAGGTTAGATGGTACAATTCACCATAAGGGTTCAGAAGGCGTAAGCAAAATGCAAACTGGAGCCTGGCATTATGTTTTTCAGACTCCTCTCTCTGTACCTATCCCACATGCCTCTCAGGCTGCAATTGTCCAGTTGAGTGCCATATAAATTCTGCCCAGTATCAAGCCACCGAACCTTTAGTGGAGAGGGTTGGTGCAATCGATTGTTCAAGAGAGCTTACCAAGAGTGTTGCTGGGTACATCAGGAATACAAACGCTCCACACCCCCAGTTTTTACCTGCTACTGAATGCAGTGGGGATGGCCTGGCAGATGGCACTATTTCAGGCTTTCTTTTGGACTCTATGGACCCTATGTCAGAAGGGGTAACTGAGGAATATCTGAGGATTGAAGTGGTAGCCCCAATTCAGGGTCCAACCATTAGAACTCTGTGAATTCACTTGTATCCTCCCCAGCCACTCTCTCCAAACCTCGGTTAGCTGGTGAGCCCTCATATGTTTCCATGGATCCTCTAATAGAGTAAGCTTAAGAGAAGCCCTAATTTAGTTCTTTCATTACTGAGACCAACCTTGCTCATTCTCCTGAGAGAAAAGAATCACAAGCACCAAGTCACTGTCATAAGGCAGCTAAATCAATAATATCTATTGCTAGATTGCCCTCCTCTCTAAGAGACTTCATTACAAAGCACTTTAAAGTAAGAAGCCCAGCTCCGGAACCCTAGAGTGGAACGAGGGGTGAGTCATCCGCAATTGTGTAAAAGTGGTATGGTTGAGGCTGGAATTAATTTTGCAGATGTGGAAAGGTCTCCCTCTGTAGTTGGTATAGAGAAGGGTTCTAAAGATGGATCCAAGGGTCAAGAAGTCCTGATGATAGGGTTGACCTCCTGTGTGAAGCAGTTGACAGTTGAACTGGAAGCAGCTTATTCAATGGGTGATTGAGGGGCAGGTGGTGTGGTTGTTCTACCATAGGATAAAGGAAGGGAGGAGGTGGTAGTTTCTATGCCGCAACCTGTAGATGTCTTGCAAAGGTCACCCCCACTTGCTTCTCATAATAGGGGTGATTCCCCCAGGAGATTAATCTTGCAAATGGTTGAAAACATGTAAATAATGTAAACACTGTAAATCAATTGCCCAGCATAGCTCACTTGTGCCCTGAAGCTATCCAAACTAGCCACCACGCTGAAAAGGAGATTGATGTTGAGTGTTTCCACCTGGTAGACAAATGTGTTAAAAATGGACCAGGAGAACTGGAGGTGGAACTATCAACTTTGATGAACCTGGCTGATGGGTTTCCACACCAGTGAGGGGGGTCATTTAGAAGCCAGACCCTCAAGGTCTTTATGCTTGCCAATAGGTAGGAGGGAAGTGGGTCATGGGACGGTCTTGACTGATCCAACCTGCAATATGCTTGCTAAACAGACACCCCTTTCCGGACCTGAATGTCTGGCTGCTGCTTCAGTGAAGGGGCTTTTAGGCCATTGACCCTTCTCACCATGAACCATTAAATGAGACTATTGCCTCGGGGAATGCTTCTGACTTTGCCCAGGACCAGTGAATGCTGAATTTGCTTTCCCTTATGCAAGTAACCTTCCATGAATGCTAAATGCACTTGTGTTGAATATTAACCAAAATGTTAAATTAATTCAGCTGCTTGAAGCTATAAGTAAATCCCTTAAGGGGGGGCAAGGATGTTACCTTGGATGGTGTACCTCAAAAGGCCACGATTGAGTCAGGCATTCTGTCTACCTTGCAAGAGGTGATCCCTTCCACTACCTCCTTTGTAAATGGTGGGAAATGTATCTCAAGATATCCTTACCCAGTTATAAAAAGGTGGAATGTTTTCAGGAAAGTGTTTTATCTAGATTTAATTTTACTCTTCTATCAAAAACAAGAGTGGGCAAGAGGGCTTCTCGAAGGAAGGAATGCATAAAAGGTGTAGGCCCATCAAAACAGCAGGAAGTAGGGCTGTTAAATTATCCTTCTGTGCCTCCAACTTCAGTGATGATCCCAATGGAGAAGAAGAATTCTGCCGATAGGGAGAGACCTTTTAAGAACAAAATGGGGAAACTGAGAGAATTACTAGGTACAATAAAATCTAAGAATTTCTCGAAAGTGTAAAAGAGGCCTCTGGGCGTAAAAGTACTAAAGGGAGACCCTGTCTCAAGGGGCTGCACATAGTTGTTGCCCTAACAGAAGAGAGCCAGAGGCTGGTCTGAAAAAGCTCGTCCAGTTCGAGAAAGAGTAGATCCTAAGTCAAGAGTGCCATCGAAGCTATTCCTAAAGTTACAATGTAAAAGGAAAACACAGCACTCAGTCAGTCGACCCCTTACTAGATCACGGTTGTGAAGCACATTTGTAAATATCAAAAGATTAAGGAGTGTTACCTCAAATAATTTAGCCCTGTTTGGTTTTAAAACAATAGCAGGAGAATGTTAGAAATGGGGTCTTTGGTTGGCAATCAAGTTACTTCCTGTCCAAGCAAGGACCCTCACTCTACTCAGGGTAATGGAGAATCACCCTCAGTTAACCCCCACTCACCACCTAGGTAGCTTGGCACGAGCAGGCAGGCTGAACTTCAGAAGCAAGGTGTAAAGTATTCGTAACAACACACACAGTAACTCAGTGAAAACACTACACAATGACAGATCACAGGTTGAGACAAATAGATAATATTTATCTAAACAAAACAAGACCAAAATGACAAATATCCAACATACACAAGTCACGTTATGAATTTAAAAAGCAAAACAGTCTTAAATCCTTTAGAAAACAGTAAGAACATTGTTAGCGTACAAAAGTATCTGGGTAGCGTCAAAATAAAGCTGAATAGGCGAGCGTGCATCAAAAAAGGCCAGCGACACATCGATTTCTCACCTGCAAGCGAGAGCGTGTGCCATTCCTCCTCCGGTCGGGTCAGTGTGCATCATTTCTTCTCTCCCACAAGAGAGCAATGTGTTGATCCAGATGGGCACCTGGGGTACAGACAGGCTTTGATTTTCTGCACACAGCGATGTTGCGTCAAAATCCGGTCAGACGGTGTCAAGAAACCGCACTGCATGGGGGCTTGCATCGTTAACAGCAGCAGCTGCGGGTGTTGCGTGTCGTTTCTCCACCCATGTTGCATCAATCTCCCAGCCGCAATGCAGGTGGAGCGTTGATTTCAGCTGCAAAGCGGGTGATGCAATTTCTGTCCTTTTCCACCAGCTGCACCTTTCAAGGGCCCAGAGACAGGTTAGGGCACCACTTGGCAGGCAGGACTCTCAGCAGAAAGCCCAAGTGCTGGCCGAGAGAAGTCTTTGCTGTCCCTGAGACTTTAACAATAGGAGGCAAGCTCAGTTTCAAGCCCTTGGAAATTATTCACCAGTGGGAAGTCACACAAAAGTCAGTCTTTGTCCTCTCTCAGGTAGAAGCAGGTACTGCATGCCAACCCAGCAAGGCACAGTCACAGGCAAAGGGGCAGCACTCCTCCTCCAGCTTCTCCAGCTCTTCTCCTTGGCAGAGGTTCTTCTTGGTTTCAGAAGTTATCTGATTTTCAGGGGTTTTGGGTGCTCCTCCTATACCCCTCTCTGCCTTTGAAGTAGGCCTACTTCAAAGGAAAGTCTTGTATTCCAGATCCTGCCTTGCCCAGGCCAGGCCCCAGACACACACCAGGGGGTTGGAGACTTCATTGTGTGAGGGCAGGCAGAGCCCTTTCAGGTGTAAGTGACCACTCTTCCCCTCCTCTCAGCCCAGATGGCCCACCAGGATATGCAGGCTACACCCCAGTTCCCTTTGTATCACTGTCTAGAGGAGATGTGCAAACAGCCCAACCTTCAAACTGACCCAGACAGGGAATCCACAAACAAGCAGAGTCACAGAATGGTTTAAGCAAGAAAATGCCTACTTTCTAAAAGTGGCATTTTCAAACACACAATCTAAAAACCAACTACACTAAAAGATGTATTTTTAAATTGTGAATTCAGAGACCCCAAACTTCAGATATCTATCTGCTCCCACAGGGAATCTGCGTTTAAAAAATATTAAAAGGCAGCCCCCAGGTTAACCTGTAAGAGAGATAGGCCTTGCAACAGTGAACAACAAATTTGGCAGTATTTCACTGTTTGGACAAGTAAAACACATAAGTACATGTTCCACCTTTAACATACACTGCATCCTCCCCATGGGGCTACCTAGGGCCTACCTTAGTGGTGACTTACATGTATAAAAAGGGAAGGTTTAGGTCTGGCAAGTGGGTACAATTGCCAAGTCATATTGGCAGTTTAAAACTGCATTCACAGACACTGCAGTGGCAGGTCTGAGCAATGTTTACAGGGCTACTAATGTGGGTGGCACAAGCAGTGCTGCAGGCCCGCTAGTAGCATTTGATTTACATGCCCTGGGCTCTTCTAGTGCAGTTTACTAGGGACTTGCTAGTAAATCAAACAAGCCAATGTACACATAGGGCCTCATTCTGACTTTGGTACCGCCGTCAGAATACCGCTGCGCGGTCAAAAGACCTCCGCGGTAATTCTGAGTTTCCCTCTGGGCTGGCGGGCGACCGCCAGAAGGCACCCCGCCAGCCCAGCGGGAAACCCCCTTCCACGAGGATGCCGGCTCCGAATGGAGCCGGCGGAGTGAAAAGGGTGCGACGGGTGCAGTTGCACCCGTCGCGATTTTCAGTGTCTGCTATGCAGACACTGAAAATCTTGGTGGGGCCCTGTTAGGCGGCCCCTGCAGTGCCCATGCCACTGGCATGGGCACTGCAGGGGCCCCCAGGGGCCCCACAACACCCGTTACCGCCAACCAGGTTCTGGCGGTCAAAACCGCCAGAACCAGGCTGGCGGTAAGGGGGTCGGAATCCCCATGGCGGCGCTGCCTGCAGCGCCGCCATGGAGGATTCCTCAGGCCAGGGGAAAACTGGCGGGAAACTGCCGGTTTCCCTTTTCTGACCGCGGCTTTACCGCCGCGGTCAGAATTGGCCTGGATGCACCGCCAGCCTGTTGGCGGTGCATCCGCGGTCCCCGGCCCTGGCGGTCCATGACCGCCAGGGTCGTAATGACCCCCATAATATTTATACAGAGAAAACGTACACTTTAGCACTGGTCATCAGTGATAAAGACCCTTATTATGACATTGGTGGTAAGTCCCGCTTACCGCCATGCCGACTGCTGCCAACATACCCTGGTGGTATACCGCTACCCATATTATGACCCACACTTAGCAATCCATCACTATACAGACACAACACAAGTCCGCCAGCCCAAAGGTCACTGGATGGATGCACTGCTGAGGTGCCCAGTGTCATTTTAAAGGCAGGCCTGCCTTGCTGGCTGCTTTTAAGTTAAAGTTAACCCTAAATTCGACTTTGGAATTAAAAGAACTTTCAAAGTCCTACACTATCCTATTTTTACATATGTCACAGCTATGGTGTGCCCTTGGTGCCCCCAGGGTTGAGCGCAGCGTAAATACAAGCAGGGACCTTATAAAAGATATTTTATGAGCCCTGGTGAGGGACAAATACCTAAACTTGTTTTCCCCATTGTAGTGAATAAGCTCCATAGGCTATTTTCCATAGGAAGGACCAAAGCATGGCATGTCTAGTATTAAATTAAAAATTATAATAAATCCAACAACTTACCACTGTTGAATTTAATGTAACTTGCAACTATAAAGAGTTTTAAAATTCTTTCTATAAGTTACCAGTTTCAGCTCTGTAGTTCCCTTCTCTGATTGGCCAGCTTCTGACAGAATGGCCAGGGTGCCCTGATTAGGTTTGAAGTGGCCCGGAATGAACACAATGGAAATATCTGGGGGAGGAGAACTGCCTCAGCAGTTAGTGAAACAGGATGGGGGGAGAACAGCCAAACTGTACTTAAAAGGAGGGAAGGACATTTGGGCCTGTAAGTGGACCGCCCCCATTTCTTGCAAAACCAGACAGCCAGGTGCCCCCTAATTCGATTAAGAGAGGGCTTGAAAGGGGTGTGCCAAGGGAAACCTAGCCACACCAGTGGGTGGGCTCAGCCAGTCCTAACCTCTGGGGTTAAATATTTGCCATTTTAGAAGTTAGGAGGATGCTGCTCCCTGGGATTGAAGTTTGTCACACTTCCCAGGAAGTGGTCACTCAAGAGGGTGGTGGCCTACTCGTGACTGGACAGAGGCCCCCCTGCTTTGTACCCCCAGAAGCAAGGATAACACTGGCAGAGCTGCACCCCACTTCAGGTCCCTGCAAGGAACAAGACAAATAAAAAGGAATACACTGCTGGACCCCTGACCTGCACCTTGACACTGCACTCTGAAGGACTGCACCAGCTGCATTCGTGGGCTTCACCTCTAAAAGGACTGTGCCTGTGTCAACTGCTTCAAGAAGGGACTTCCTGTTTGCTACAGGTAGAAAATAGCTAACATGAGTCCCCTGCATCAAGCCCTGAAGAAACTGACCAGCTGACCATTGGTCATTTTTGGATTTGAGCTACTTGAATTGTGAGAGTTGTAGTCTTAACCTTCCGTCACGAAAAATCTTCAAAGTCTAAACTTAGAATCCTTTACTGAGCTCTCCTGCGAGGCGTATCCGAAGAGGGCTCCAGGGAGGTCGGATCAGACTGGTGACTTCGTCACAGTGAAGAAAACCTTCACGAAAAAGCTTGAAGGTAAATCTTTGGCCGAGGCCTCCTGTTCACTGTAGCCGAGCAGGGCTCCATCACTGTTGACCTCAAATTTTGACTTTGCCCGGTCGAGTGCGACCAGATGTCCAGATTGTCTATTTTAGTTTCAATGCGCTAAAAAACATTCAGGGGCCGATTTAAGAGCCCCTAGTGCATCTATGCCCCACATTAGCGTCATTTTTTTAATGCTAATGTGGCCAAACGAGGCCAAAATCAATGTGTTAAATTTAGAAAGTGGTAAAATGCATGTATTGCTCCACTTTGTAACCCTTTGGGCTACATTATGCCTGCACCAGGCATAATGTATGCAAAGAGGGAGTTCCCCCATTAGGGGGACTGAAAAAATGGTGCAAAAAATCTAAGAGTTTTCTTTGTGACATTTTGTTCGGCACTTTTAACGCCTGCTCAGAGCAGGCATTAAAAGAGGCACACTATTATTTACAATGGGCCTCAATGTGCGTTTCAGGATCAGCATCAACATTTTTTACGCTAATCCTGCAGAGCTCCAAACTATTGTCAAAAATGTTGACACTAGTTTCCCTAACTCCTGCCATGGAGTGCCGTATCTTAGTTATGGCGCACACATTGTGGCGTTAGGGGGGGCTAAGCAGTGCAAGTAAAGTGGTGCTGCACTGGGTGCAGCACCACTTTATTTAAATCAGACCTCTAAAGTTCATATCGTCGGTTCCTTTTTTTGATTTTTGTTATTTTAGTGTCATTTTAAAGATAAAAATATAATACATTTTTATAAATTGGTGTTAGATTTTTATTGTGTTTTGTGTTTTACTTCACTGTTTTATGATCTTTAAATGTTTGACACACCTGTCTCCTAAGTTAAGCCTAACTGCTCACTGCCAAACTACCAAGGGCTGAGCTGGAATTAATTTATTGAGACCTGACTGTACCTAGTGGGGTTTGGTGGCCTCTTGCTAAGTGTGAGTACATACCTGCTCTTACCTATAATCCACTTTCCAACACATACATATGCACCATGCAGCACAGTTACAGTTCTTAAAGATGGAACTGCCACTTAAGGTCAAAATTACACTGCACACATGACAGGCCGGTGCACAAGAGGCCTGGAATGGGAGCTTTCACTGCCTATGGCCCTCTCCTGAATGCGCCAGACTCTGCTTAGCCCTTCAAGATCGAACACATTCAGGACTCTGTGGGTCACGGAACTCCGCCTCAGCAGAATTCCACCAAGTTTTTAATTAACTTCGTGAAATTCCACAGAGTGGAGCTCCATGAACTCCTCTCAGGCCTAATGACCAGTGCCCATGCAGAATGTGAGAATGTGGGAACCCTGCTGGCTTTCCTCACCAATGCCACACTTAGCGACTCCTTAATCCTCGAAGTAGATTCAAAGATGGGTGAGCATCTCTGCTTGCAAGAGTGTATCAATGGTAGATTTCAAGACTGCTATAGGGCCCTGTATGTCCCCCATCGGTGCTACCTCCTCAACTCATAACTGACTTTGTGCACTCAGTGATCCTGCTGACAATCTCACATAGGTTAGGACATCATACTTCAGGAAGTTCAGGCAGCAATTAAACATATTGCATGAGCCAATGTTCTTGGGGCAAACAGGTTGCTAGTGGAATTTTATGCAGGCCAGACTGTAGACCTTGGACCATGACTGGTTGCTTTCTATGTGACAACCCGAGAAGCGGGACATCTCCCCGCCTCAACTTCCAAGGCCCTGGTGGACCCGCTGTTAAAACCATGTCACTCCCCCAGGACGTGAGGGCAGATTGCCCCTTGTCCATGCTTAACATGGATTATAGAATACTTAGGATATTTGCGATTCGTGTTCTTCCATTGATGCCAAGACTGATGCACACAGAACAGTCTGGATTATTACTGAGCACAATACAGTGCATAACATTCACAGCCTCCTAAATATTGTCAACGCGAAAATGGTGGAGAAGAAAAAAGTGGCAGTCACAGCACTTGACATCAGAAAAGCTTTCAACAGCCTTTGCTGGGATTTTCTTCACCATGTCCTAACTAAAATGGTTTTGGGCCTCTGGTTTGTCCAGTGGTTCAAGTTCCTGTACTCTGCAACCACTGCCCGAGTCTGGACTGGTTGATATATTTCTGAAGCTCATGATGTAGGGAGAGGAAAGCAGTGAGGCTGCCTCCTCCAGTCTGGTAAGGCGTATAAGGGACTGGACATAAAGGGCATCTCACACTATCCTGCCCTTCATGCAGATGACATGCTGCTTCTCAAGCAGGATACAAATGAGGACTAGCCTCACATGATCACTTTTCAGGAATGCTTTGGACTACCCTCTGGCCTGTGCATCAATAGGCAGAAGTCCCACATGTTTCCACTGAGCAGGATTGCTCCCCAAACTCATGACCTATGCAGACTTGACTGAGAGGGGAATTGTGTAAAATATTATGGGATTCAAATCTACCATGACCCCTCTGACCTCTTCGAGGGCAATATAGACATAGCTGTTAGAAATTTCCAAGCCAGTGTTCACTTCTGGAAGACCCTGCCACTGTCAGTAGTGGGCCGAATTGCTGTAGCGAAGATGGTGGCACTCCCTGACTGTTGTGCTTCTTCTCCACGCTGCTCATCATTATTTCCCGAAGGGCCTTCTGAAACTAGACTTCTTGCTGATCGAACTCAAATGGGTAATGGCTAGGCACAGAGTAGTATTGACTAAACTGCAATGCTCCACAGTGGAGGTGGGAATGGCGGACCCAGATTTCCAGGCATACTATCTGGCTGCAAATTACAATGGTTTACCCAGTGGATTTATTCATGTGGGCAGCAAGGGGAGGTTACTTTGGGGGTGTTGCCAAGTCCCTGCATACCATAGCAGATCATCCTGAATCTGAGAAGACGTCTTCAGGAGGGTCCACTGATCTGCAGGTTGTCCTACACTACTGGCACCACTCCCTCCAATATACCCATATTGACAAATCATACACACCAGATGTCCCACTGTGGGGACTCGACTATATAACCTGGGGTGAAGTGCTGAGGTGTTTAATGGAATGGGCTGCCTATGGGCTGCACTGGGTCAGGGAGCTCTACAGGGATGGGGAACTCTTAACTTTTGATGGCTTATCCACCTCTTTTTATATTCCAAGGGGTACATTCTTTTCACATAGAGTAATAATCGTCATGGGGCGTACCCATTGCGGTACAGGCATGGAGGAGCTCCCACAGCAAAGAGGTTGCCAGGTACTGTGCACCACATCGGGCCGTGTTAGGGTGCCAGCGTGCCTTTGCCCAGCCTTGCAACACAATATTACTACACTTCTGGTGGGGCTGCAAGAAAAATTGAAAAAAGACTTAGCACTTTCAATTACGGAAGTGGGATGGGTCAAGATACTTGCATGCACCTATACTGTGTCCAGGAACACCAGATTGAAGTTGATTAGCTTTTATTGTTTGCATAGGGCGTATTTCACCCTGGGCAAGATTATTTGGCTCCTTTGAGCTGCAGAAGCCACCTGCCCCAATGTGGGGCCTAGGGTTAGGAGATGCTACATATGGGGTGGTCCTGCCCCCTCTTTGTGGACTATTGGAGGGAAGTAGTAGACTTCATTAACGGAGTAACTCATCGATCAATCCCATACACACCCCTGACATGCTTACTAGGGGATACCTCAGACCTGCTAGACGTAAGATCACCACAAGGTTTATAAACTTAGCTATGGTCTTGGCTAAACATGAGATCACCATGCACTGGAAAGCCTCTAGGGGCCCTAGATTTGCAAAATGATGGGAGGAGTGTCTCCAATAGGCATGATACTAGAGTGCAGTGTTGCTCAGCAAGATGAGAAGGGGCAAAGGTTCAATGGATGGGGTCCAGGCTTGGGACCACCTAGTGGACTGCCTCAGGGATCCAGAGATGGATATCCCTGTTAGATCTTTAGGGTCACATGCTGCTTCGAATGCGGGAAGACCATTGAAACACCTTCTTTTTACACACTGTTGGAAGGCAAGTATACTGACAACACATATATATTAATTAACTTAAAGGCTCAACAGGTACTCTATATTTTCTGAGACACTAGGACATGGAAACAAGGTTACTTTCTCAGAAATGGGGGCAGGGGGAGCTATTGTTTGAACCTCGTTTCACACACCATATACCATGCATTACTTTGTTACCAAATGCAGATATTTACTGTATTGATTCTCATATTATAGCCTTGTGTACCTTTCAAGGCATTCTTGTGCCCTGATGAATCCACCCGTGTTTTGCTTGTGTTATTTGAAATGCCAATAAAAATGTGTTAAAAAAAAAAAAAACTATTGGTTGAGCCTCAGACCTTTTTCTTCTTTCCTCCACACAATCTCATAAGACTCTAACAGGATCATAAAACATCTCATGGCAGGCCCAGTAATTGTCCATGCCTGTCTCATGAGAGGCTTGTGAGATTATAAAACACCTCATGGCAGGCTCAGTAACTTTCTCTCAGATCTTGCAAGCCTCCTACAAGACTGCACATGTCCATGCAGCAAGCTTCACTCCCTGAAGCTTGTGAGCTACTCTTGTGAGAGTCTTGCAGAATCACAAAACTTTTTAGGTAAATAGTAGTATTAGGATGGAGTATCCTCTCCACTGAGACCTATCTCTTGCATGAATGGTCTCTCCACACAGACCTCTGTCTCATATGGCACGTGTACATAGTAGTGTGTATGGAGGGACTGGCCTCTCTAGTGAGACCCTCTCTTGGATGATGGGTGTGCATAGTAGGATGTGAGGTGAGACTGACCTCTCCCCCCCTTACATGAAAGGTGTACACAGTAGGATGTCTGCATGGACTGTGCTCTCTTACCACACCTCTTTCCCAAATAACAGGAGTGTGTAGTAAGGCATATAAATGGACTGCCCTCTCCTTCCAGACCTCACTTTCAGATGATGAGTTTGTGTAGTAGGGTGTACGGAGAGATACTGCCTCCCCACTGAGTCCTCCCTGTCAGATGAAGGTGCACGTATTAGTTTTTGTACATAGACTGGCCTCTTCTATCAGATCGCTTTCTCAGATGATGGCTGTGCTTAGTAGGGTGTTTACACAGACTTCCAGAACGCTCTCTCAGATGACTGGTGTGCATAGTAGGCTGTACAGAGAAAGAATGGCCTCTCTTATGAGACCTCTGACTCAGATGATAGGTGTGGTTAGTCGGGTATATACATGGACTAGTCTCTTCTGGCAGATGTCTGTCTCAGATGATGACTGTGCATAGTAAGCTGTGTACATGGACTAACCTCTCCTGTCAAACCTCTCTCTCAAATGACAGATGTGAATATTAGGCTGTGTACATGGACTGGCCTCCTCTGTCACAACTCTGACTCAGATGACAGGTGCACATTGTAGGGTAGGTGGAGTGACTAGAATCTCCCCTAAGACCTCTCTCTTGGATGACAGGTGTGCATAGTATACAGGAGCTGGCATTGCTCCCGGAAGCAGGGGGTGCTTTAAATAGCAGTTCTATGCTTTCGGGAGCAACGTTTTCATCGGTTTCCCTACACACATATTTGTGTGCAGGGAAACAGATGAAAACTCTGCTTTCTGCAAGCGGGAGCTATTTGCCAGTTCTCTTTGCAGAAAGCGGACTTATGCTTCTTTTGCTTGGTGGGAACTGTCAGCTCCCACCAAGCAAAAGTAATCAGCTACCTCCCGAGGGAGGGCACCTTGGAGGGTAGCAGAGGCCAGCCCTAACGGTTTGCTGTTCCCAGGGCCATCTATGTCTCCATGAGGGGTGCCCCCTCCAGCATTGAATTTATCCCCGGGGAGGTGGTGGCCCCTGGGATCGAGGGTCCGGAATGGACTCTCTATATTAATTTATTTCAGCTCGGGAGGTGGCAGTCCCTGTGGGGGTGCACGGCCCCCCTACATTTATTTAACATCCTTTGTCCCCAGGGAGGTAGTAGTCCCCTGGGCTTTGATAAGCCTTAGGTGGGGGTTCCGGTGTACCCACTCTTCTTTTCTAGCAATGCCCCCAGTACATGGCCCACCTGGGGTAAAATTAAAAGCTAGTGTGGCAGACCATGCTAGCTTTTTTTTTAAAAAAAGAACTGTTGTGAAATTCACGAATAGTCATGATTTTTGACACCGTTTTGAAAAAAAGCTTTTTAGCCCTGGAGGTGTCCCCGGCGGACCCCTGTACAAAGGCTATGGGGGTAGGGTAACCCATTTTCTTTTCTTTTTTTAAATATTTGTATCCAAGTCTCAAAATGACTGTTAACACTTCCTTGTTTAAGTGTTGGCAACCAATCAGGTCTCTACATGATATAGTATTTGTGAAGTTGTTACAACCCTTTATATACAAATTTGGATTTACAGTAATTTCTCTTAAACTACTGAACGGATTTACCAGTAGGTAGGTAGAAGGTAGGATTTACCACCAGTAGGTTGCATATATATATATATATATATATACATATATATATATATATATAGACAGAGACATATAGATATATGTGTGTGTGTGTGTTATATATATATAATACACTTTAAAAAAGAAAGGTTACAGGGACGTTATAGTTAGGCTCACATTTTAAACATATGAAACCATAGAAATTCACCACTTATAGTTAGTTACCTCAAGTAACTATAACTTGTGCCCTAAAGTAACTGAAACTCAATCTCCCGCCATGCACCATTTTGTCATCAAAAATTTTGCTGTAAATATTACATTGATGTTATCAAAGATATCATGAGTGCCGTAATTTGTGGGGTAATTAGCAGCCGCCCCGCAGCCCAAGGGGCCACCACCTCTCCTGGGCAAAATGGAAATTATGTGTGGGGTCGCATGGCCTCCCTGCGCCCTGGGGATCACCACCTCCACGGGGCTATAATCAAATGTGAGCAGGGGGACTGCGTTACCACCACCCCCGTGATCACCCCATGGACATAGCTGCGTGCGGTGGCTGGGCTGCTGCTTTCCTGGTCCCACTGTCAAAAAACGAAGCTTCAGCAAGCATGCTCTTTCAAGTAACTATATCTCACGCCATAAGGTAACTGTAACTCACTTCCCCTCTATACACTGTTTTTTTCCCAATAATTTTGAATTATTTGGGGGAACTAGCAGTGCATGGGTAGGGTACGAGTTATAGTTACCTTAGGGTGCAAGTTATAGTTATTTGAAAGAACTGTAACTATAACTGCTGAATTTCTATGCCTTTGTGCAAGTAAATTCAAACCTAACTATGTGAATTTCTATGCTTTTTAACACACATATTAATATTTGTGTCAGGTTGTGGCAAGCCAATCGGGGCCTTACTTTTCCCATAGATCCGAGGAGGATTCAAGAAAGATCCACAAATCCACAGATCGGACGAAAAAAGAGCAGTTTATTTGCCCATTAGGGGTCCCTCTATGTTTCCTATGGCATCAGGATACCTGTCAAAGCTCCCACCAAATCAGAGCAAACAGCAATGTCCTGGGATGGGGACCCCAGGACATAGCAAAAGGCGGCCCTGGGGTGGTGGTGGCCCTTGGGCTGAGGTGGGGCCGGGAGGCCCACCACAATGCATTTACTAGAAGCCCCAAAGGAGTGGCAGTTCCCAGGGCTGCAGTGGGGCTGGGTGGCCCCCCACATTCTCTTTACTTGTAGCACCCGGGAGGTGGTGGTGCCTGGGGCTGTGGGGGAGCCAGGCGGCCCCAAGGCATTCCAAATTGTAACGCCCACGGACCTGGCCCACTTGGGGGCTTACTTTAAACGAGCACAGGAGCCTGCGCTTGTTCTTTTTTTTTTTATTTTTTTTACTTTTCCGCCGATCCGCGCATCCACTGAGTCTCCCAAAAGGTTTTTCAAAAAATGCTTTTTACTCTGGTGGGGTCCCTCTGGGATCCCAGCACCCTAGCTAAGGGATCAAGGTGTCCCTAAACTGGACCCTATTCTTTTTTTTTCAGAGTCTCAACATGGCTGCCAGCACATCCTTGTTGAATTGTTGCCAGCCAATCAGATCTCATCACAAGATCGGGAGGGTTCACTGAGCCTTCACGTCCCTATATATACAAATTTGTTTTTTCTTTAATTACTCAAAAATATGATTCCTTGTAATTCTGGTGCAGTGTTAAAATGCAATGGGTGTTGCAGTGAGATGTCCACAGCAATACCCATTGCACGCTTCTTCCACGCTAAGTGATGCATGTGAAGGGGCCCTAAAAGTGGCTGAATGCCACCTTGTAAATATGGCACAACGCATTGCGGCACCGGAGCTTTGCTAAAAGTGACCTTTCGGTGGCTCAAGGGCATTGGTAAATGAGGCCCTAGGATCTAACTATAACTACCTAGTGGCGACTGCCACTAGGTAATACATCTATATATATATATATATATATATGTATATATATATATATATATATATATATATATATATATATATATATACTTAAAAAAACAAGGGTATAATGGACATTATAGTTAGGCTCACATTTTAAACGTACAAAACCATAGAAATTCACCTGTTATAGTTAGTTATCTCAAGTAACTATAACTCGTGCCCCATGGTAACTATAGCTCACACCCCTTATCGGTTTGTACTTTTCAAAATGTGAGCCTAACTATAACGTCCCTGTAAACTTTGTTTTTTTAAGTAAATTTCAATGTTTTTTTAAATTCTGTTTCCTAACTCTAATGTCCTTGCTACCTTTGTTTGTTTCACTGAGTTTCAATGTTTTTTTAACGTAAAGTAATTTGAATTACTATGCATTATTACAACTCCCTGCAGCAAACCCCTTAACATCACCCAAACCTGTGTTGCGAATGGCTGGTGGGAGTTGGCCGCAGGACCAGGTCCCCAGAACCACCCAACCACCCATCTCGCACGGCCTTTGGCCATGCATGGCGGGTTTGGATCTAGACATCAGCTGTAAAGAAAGATACCACTTGCCACAGTCACTACATGAGTTATTGCCCTTTAAAAAGACAGGGATGCAAACACCACCATCAAGGATTACAAATAACTTTTCAAGGTGGAAATGCAGAGGAAAGTGTTGGCAACCAATCAGATCTCTGCACAAGATTGTCGGTATTCACAAAGTCGTTGCCACCCTTTATGTACAAATTTGGATTTCCTAAAATTTCTCCTAAACAGATTTACTGGTAGGTAGAGTGGTGGGCACATAATTAGGATCACCAGAGATAGGAATTCCTTGGATTCCTGCTATAGTTAGGGATGACAGAGATAGGAATTCCTTGAATTTCTGTCACTTAATAACTTTGCACCACTCCAATTTCTGACAGTTTACTACGTATGCTATAACACTAGACTCCACTCCATGCTACTCTACTCTATAATATACAAGTACACTCTATTGTACTTCCTTCCACACATTTCAATCTACAATATTCCACTCTGACAATTGACTTTATAACACTGTACTGTACAGCACACCTCATAACGAGTCATCACTCCCAACACTTGACTCTACAATTTAAAACACATTTTTGTTAAAAGTGTAAAAAAAACTTGAAATTCAATGGAAATACCAAAGGTTCAAGCTTAGTTTTAGCTAGGAAAACTATTTTCCATAAATCAAACAAGCTTAAAGTACACAAACTTTAAAGTTTGTGCAGTTTAAGCTTGGTTTGTATATCGAAAAATATAACAATATCTAAGCTTTAACCTTTCATTGAAAATATATTTTATATTAGGTGCATATATATTTATATATATATTACCTAATGCCGGTCACCGATAGGTAGTTATACTTAGGACCTAGTTTCTATTGAATGAGCGTTTTTTTGACATGGCTATATCTTTGGCACTGTTTGATGAATCCTCACAAAACTTTCCAGAAACAGTGTGCCCAAGGATCTTATTGTGGAAAGGAAGTTTTGGAGTGATCTGTCAAGTGGGGATAGAGAAAAGCGGGGGGTGGGATTAAAAAAAAGTGTGTTTCCCATGTTAGTTTGCATAGGATTTTTCAACACGACTATAGTCTGAACCCGCTGAGCAGATTTACAACAAATTTGGCAGAAAGGAAGCTTTTAGTCCGGAAATCGTGCTTTTTTCATTTGGTGTAAATCTGTTCAGTAGTTTTCAAGATATTCAAGAGAATCCAAATATGTATATTTTGCCGGAACCTAAGCACAGATCACATGATGAAATCTGACTGACTGTCAGCATTTCAGCCAGGAAATGCTGGCAGCCATCTTGGGACCAATACATATGATAGCATCCCATTGAAATGCCTTGTAGTGAGTGGCAGGTTTTGATGGTCACAGAACACATAAAGGATCATAACAAATTTTTGTTACAATATAAATCATTTGTTGATGGTACCATACTAATTTTAGAAATCATGGCATGTTTTAGGGTGATTTTACCCTGCTGGGATTTCATGAATCATGTTGGAGGGAAAACAGTTTTCTCATGATTTTTCCATAGAGGTTCAGGAAGGTGCTTCAGAAGCTAAAATGAGAGCATATTTTCTGTAAATTTTATGTCAGGACTGGAGGCTCAGGTTATGCTTCTCTTTCTTTGACACTCTTAACACAGCAGCCAATAAAATTACATAAATGAAGATCATTAGACTACATAACCCATCATGCTCTTGTTCCCATCCACCAATCGCATGCGAGCTAACCCTTCAAGAATCCAATTTGCTCCCATAACTTCCTATAACCCTTCATAACCTTCCATCATATGGACGTGATAGTTATGGTTCCAAGTATCCAGCAAGAATATCATTGGTCCATTGGAGGTGTTTAGTTCAACATTGGATAGTTAATGTTTATTATTATTTTTTGAACAACTTAAGAACTCAAATCTGCAAAAAAGAGGAAGCTATGGGAGAGTATTGGACTCTTGAAGGGTTAGCTCGCATGGGATTGGTGGATGGGAACAAGAGCATTCTGGGTTATGTATTCTAATGAGCTTCATTAATGTTATCTGTTACAAATAATGTTATTGGCTGCTGTGTAAAGAGTAGTAAAGAAAGAGAAGCATAATCCTTGCCTCCATGTTCTTAATAGAATTAAAAATTCTTGGCGCAAAAGTTAGCAATTTTTAAATTCACAGTATGTTTCTCAGCCATATGAGTCTGACATTCTCAGTATTACATGTACTACCAACTGGAGCAGCCTGTCAAATGATGATTCCTTTGTGTTCTACTGCAGCCTCCCAGAGTGTTCTAAAGAACAACTAGAGCGCTAACAACCTTACTCATGCCAAAATGGCACATCTGAAGCAATCTTGATTGAACCAAACTGATAAAATGTAAAACATTTATTTTGGAACAGAACAAAATAAAGGGATTCATCTTGTCATAGAAATTATGGTTTGTGCTGTAGAAAGAAAAATTAGAACATGTTTTAAGCGAGTTGTTAAATATATTCCTCTTCTATATCATTAAAACATTCTGACATGCAGACTGAAACATGAACATTCAACACCAGCATCAGACTGCCAGTTAACTCCCTAGTGATCAGCAGCTTCTCTACAGAGTTTTAACATGCAAATAGGATTCTAACATTCTGAAATTATGCCAAATGTGTTGCACACCTGACTGTCATCTTGATGGATTGGAAGTGGAAAACTGAACGCATTTTCTACTGAGGATAAAGTAGCACTGAGGGGGATTTAGGGAATTTCAGAACAAATAAGTCTCCCAAGATGGCCACCAGAGAAAGAAGAGTCCACCTATAGCACAAATATCACCCAAATGTAGCCCAAGTACAGCCCGTTGACAGAAGTGTGCAAAACATTTATTTTTTTGCAGTTTTATATAGTGTTGATTTGACCCAAAGGTATTGGAGTGCTTCACATGAGCCCCTAAGTGTAACAAATATTGAAGTAATCAACTGGATAAAAAACAAAAATAAAAAATAATTTAAACATGCTTTGTCTCTATTTGAGCACCCAGAAAATATGTCCTCATTTTAGTTTTTTACAGCACTAATAATTTCTATGGGAGTAAGACCCTCTCATTTTTGTAATTTCTAAAGGAAATGCTTTAGGTATTACAGTTTTGGATAAATCAAGATGACGTCAGGGTTGCCACACTTTTGTGATAAATATGAAATGTTAGCAATCTAGCTGTTCATTAGAATACTGTGGGGAGGCAGAGATCAGGGGCACAGACAGGATATTTGAAGGCAGGGAGGAGGGTGCAGAGGCAACAAGTTAGACCATGGAAGGCATTGGAAAAGGGGGTAGGGGCAACCATGCAGGACAGGCATGAAAGGCTGTGGCAATGTAACAGGCATGAGAGGCTGAAGCAGTATAACAGACCATTGAAAGCAGAAGGAAGAGGCAGTGCAACCATACATGCCAACAGACCCAATTCAGACAGGACATTCTCAATGTTTTTAAGCCCCAGAGGGCTTTATGTTATCTGTCTCCTGCCTTCAACATCCTCTTTTTTAATGTAAGTCAATGGGGAAATGGAGTCTGATAACAGAGAGTAAGAGGAAGGTGGGCAGGGGCACCAAACTGACCTTACTGGGCAAGCATCGGGGGTTGCAACAGTATAATACACAACACATGGCAAGCGGGATGGCCGTGCAACACAATGGACCATGGAAAGAAATAGAAAGGGAACAGTGTCATGCATATGGACAACCAAGAGCAAAGGAGAAAGTGGCAAGGGTAACAAGTTGACCATACTGGACAGACAGGAGGGAAAGTTGCAGCATAATGGTCCATGAAAGGCAAGAGGGAGGGGGTAGTGGCAGCACATCGGACCATGTAAAGTAGGAGGGTGTGGGTTGCTGCATGGACTACAGTTGCAGAAATTTAGAAACATATTTATAATCACTAATCTGCTATTGAGGTTTGCTACAATTAATGTAACTTGGTGTATCTTCACCATTGCATTAACCTAAATCTCCCTGCAAACCAACAAGTAGATGTCACTCACAGGCACGTATTTCATTGATGCACAAATCACCAGTTTACTGAATGCTTCTCTAATAGAAACGCTTTTTGACAAACTCTTCTCACTAAACATTAGAATGAATTATGGAATAAAGAGTTTCACTCTAAAATAGTTTTAATGACAATTCTATTTATTTGGACTCAGAATAGGTAAATCTGCATAGCGTACAATAATAACATAGACAGTCTAATAACATTAACAATTCAACAGCAACTAAAGCAAAATAGACATTTCATACTTTAAATCTTATTGAAAGGCATAATCAATATTGTGACTCTCACCCAAATATGTATGATGGTATAGTATGTGTTGGAAAATGGGTTATTGGTAAGGGCAGGTAGGTACCTACACCTAGCAACAAGCCACCAACCTCCACTTAGGTACAGTTAGGTCTCAGTAAATTAATCCCAGCTCAACCCTTGGTAGCTTGGCAACGAGCGTCAAGGCTTAACTTAGGAGACAGTGTGTAAAGCATTCAAATATCACAAAACAGTAATTAAATAAAACACAGGAAACAGTTTAAAAATCCAAAACCAATTCATAAAAATAGTTTATATTTTTATCTTTAAAATGACACAAAAACGAATAAAATCGGATAAAGAGAACCAGAGATATGAATTTTTAAAGAATTATTACTTTTCTAGCGCTTAGAAACAAAAAACGCCAATCGGGTCATCTGGTTGCACCACGACCGGGGTAAAGTCAAAGTTTCAGGCCGACCGCGATGGAGCCCTGCTCGGCTACAAGTCGCGGGAGGCCTCGGTTAAAAAGTTACCTTCTGACTTAGTCTTTATTTTGAAGATTTTCTTCAGCGGGACGAACCTGCCAGTCGAATCCGACCTCCTGGAGCGCTTTTCCGGATACTCGATGCTGGATTCCTCGGTGGAGATTTTTACCTTCGGACTTAGTCGTTTTTTCGAGGTGAAAATCCTTCGACCGGGGTAAACCTGGATCTTGATCCGACGTCCGTGGAGCCCTTCTCGGATACGATGGCTTGGAGGTCCCGGTCAACTTTTTACCTTCGGACTTAGTCTCTTTTTCGGAGATTTTTCTTTACCGGGACGAACCACCAAGTCAGGCCGGGTCGCGGTTGAGGCAAGCCGGCTAGAATTTCCATGGCGGGTCGGTCCCTCTCTGGAGCTTTTTTACAAAAATTCTCAAATCTTCTCCAAACTTCTGGGGCTTCACCCAGATGTTCTTTTAAGGTTCTTTTGGGGTCCACAGCTCACCCCAAGGTTCCAGAAGTTCTGAGATGGTCCTTGGGGGGTGCAGACTACCACTCCCAGAATGCACCTGGCGCAAACTCCTTTTTGGCCACTGGACAGTGGTCAGCTGGTCACTTTTCAGGAGTTGGTGCAGGGGTACTCTGGATAGCAATTTTTCACCTGTAGCAAACAGGGAGTCCCTCCTTGAACCAGTTGAAGCCAGGCAAAGTCCTTCTTGTGGTGAAGCCCAAGTGTGCAGCTGGTGCAGTCCTTCTGAGTGCAGGTTCCAGGTGCAGGCCAGGGGTCCAGCAGGGCAGTCCTTCTTCTCCTTTAGTTCTTTTCTTCTTGAAATCTGGCGGGGATCTGAGGTGTGGGGGCAGGTCTGCCAGTTTTATCCTTGCTCCTGGGTGAAAAGCAGGGGGGTCCTGGTTCTCCAATCAGGTACAGGGTCTTCCCCCTGTGATGACTACTTCCTGGGAAGTGTGGCAAAAATCCATCCCAAAAGGCAACATTCTCTAAAAATCCAACATGGCTGAATCTGATTTTTGGAGGTTACATCTGGCTGTGCCCACCCACTGGTGTGGCTAAAAATCATAAACACACCCCTCTCCTGCCCTCTCCTAATCTAATCAAGGGGGCACCTAGTTGTCTGGGGTTGCAGGATGTGGGGGTGTTGCTGGTTGCTCCAAATGTCCTTCTCTGCCTTTGAAGACCAGTTTGGCAGCCCTCCCCCTTCCTGCCTCACCATCTGCTGAGGGGAGATCCTCTCCCGCAAGCACATTCCTTTGTGTGAAGCCAGGCCACTTCACACCTCATCAAGGCAGCTTGACTAAGCTGCTGCAGGCTGGCCAATCAGAGCACAGCAGCAAAAACAATGCAGGGCTGAAATTGGCAACTTTTTAGGTAAAGTCTAAAACTCTTTACCTGAACAAGTTATATTAAATCCAACAACTGGAAGTTGTGGGATTTATTACAACAATTAATTTGATACCAAATTCTTGGTATGCAACATTTAAGGAGACTTTAAAATTTAAAATAAAGTCTCCCCATTCTAGCCTATGAAGGCCATTTACTTCAATGAGGGAAAAACGAATGTGGCTGTTTTTACCTCACCAGGGTTTATAAATCTATTTTTATAAAGTCCCTGCTTATACTTACATGGCACCCAGCCCTAGGGGCACATAGGGCACACCTTAGGGGTGACTTATATGTAAAAATAAGGTAGTTTAAGACTTTGGAACTACTTTTAATTCCAAAGTCGAATTTGCATATAACTTTAATTTAAAAGCAGCCACCAAGGCAGGCCTGCCTTTAAAATGACACTGGGCACCTCTGCAGTGCACCTAGGTGTGCACCACCTATGCTGTGGTCCCTAAACCTACATGCCCTACCATATACTAGGGACTTATAGGTAGGTTAACTTAGCCAATTATAATTAGCCTAATTTGCATATCCATTTTACACAGAGCACTGGCCCTGGGACTGGTAAGCAGTACCCAGGGCACAGCCAAGAGTCAGTAACCACCAGTACCTGTCCAAAAAGTGTGGGGTGATCAGGGCAAAAAAGGAGGACTTTCCTACAGTATGTTACTGCAAAGAGTATTTAAATATTCCATAAGAAGCCTAAATGATGCAAGCCATGCTATGGATTTATCAAAGAAAAATTGCATCAACTATTGCATAAGAGAAACAATCCAATTTTTCTGTAACATACTAACTAGCCACTAAACCTATTTTGATAATGTATAGGCACCTTTCCTTAACAGCTCTCAAATAAAGTGCTAGTACATTTGCAAAATGTATGGTTGAACTTTTTAAAAGGAGGCATTCATAGCGCAGTAATTTAATGTATAATACATGTCAGGAGCAGACTTAACAGGCGTGAGAATTAAATATAGAGGACTAATTAAACAACTGCAACATAGGTGGCCTCTTACCCTCTTTACGAGTTGCATTGTTCCTTCAGTAATAAGGGATTAATATTTACTGCATCGGTAGTCTCAATCCAGGGGGCATTACTAAGGGATCACATGTTGATCTCCTCTAGGGTCCTATAGTATTAAGTATATCATATGGAAATCAGTGCTATTTATATGCATATGTGAACCTGTAATTCTGGATTTGCTTCTGGGGCCAAAGTCCTCCAGAATTGGCACAAGGACCCGTCCCAGAAATTCACATAGTGCTACAGCATATAATATTACTGTGGGAATTGTGAGATGTCTTTCTCTGGAAACTCATGTTTCCTCTCAAAACAGTATTATTAGGCTTCTCATAACGGGAGAGGAAATGTTTATTTGCTACTATTGACCCTTGTGTGTTGCTAAGTGCATGTTATATAGTGTTGCCTTAGTCTGTTGTGTTTCTGGGAGTTTGTTCTAGTTTGTAGATCACATGTATTCTTATTCTAAGGTCCTCAATACTAATAACATGTATATTCCTCTTAATTTACACCCCCTATTAATTAAAGTTACCAGTGAGTCCCGGTAATTTTAGAGACAGGAAATATTGGTAAAAATGGGAGAAGTGTTAGAAGTGGGAGCAGTGTTTCATTGTGTTTGTAAAAACGGTGTCCCCACTTTCTGCTATCAGTCTGCCACAAACGTCACCAGGATCTTCATAGCGGGGGCTCCGAAACACCTCAGGAAGAGAGAGATAACCCAGTTTGTTTGCAGTGTTTCGGCCAACATCGGGGAAATCTTCTTCTTTATCCTAAGATCTTCTTAGTGGAACCAACAACACTCCTCCGTAAGAGAGAGATTGCCTAGGTTGTTTGCAGCATTTTTGACCGGTGTCAGTGAATTCTTCCCCTTCACTCCAGGGATCCGAACCTGCTATAGTCTACAGGGACCTCGTATTCTAGCCTGCAACACTCCATGAGGAGGAGGAGCCTTGTCGCACCCTCTGTTCACAATATAAAGCAGCGACGTGGACCCGCTGCAGGGGATGCGCCCAGGCTAAGAGCAAACCTGTCCAAGCCTGTCAAAGACCTGATAAGGCATTGACTCTGTTTTGGGAGACGCAAAGCAGTCGAAACGTCTCTAAAGCTGAGATACAATGATTTGAAATTCTGCTTGCAGTAGTCCATTGGCAGCAACTGGGACCATAGGAGAATTGAAGTCCTGTATCACTATTGCTTAAAATTGCTTGTATTGCCACGGGGA
The DNA here is from genome assembly GCF_031143425.1 of Pleurodeles waltl. Classification (NCBI taxonomy): domain Eukaryota; kingdom Metazoa; phylum Chordata; class Amphibia; order Caudata; family Salamandridae; genus Pleurodeles; species Pleurodeles waltl. The sequence continues at coordinate 1,018,463,553 of NC_090439.1, forward strand.
ATGGAAAGGCAACAAATAGCCCTTCATGTGTTTTCACTCAATCCAAACTGCCCAAACAGCCTAAACATGCGGCCAAGAACTGTGTGGCCAATAAAACGGACATCTTAATTGAGGAGGTGGACAGCATATTAAAGACAAATGTGACAAGCAAAGAGGGTTCACGCAAAGGGGGGAAGATGGCTAAAATTGTCAAGAAGAGGTCTAAGACACCTAAGGAAGGAATTCACACTCATGCCCATCAACCCAAACAGCAACTAACTTTTATTGAACCAAGCCTTTGTCCAACTTCTCTCAGCAGTAGGTCTGCACAAGCAATACCAAGCATAGAGTGTGGACATTGGTACAAAATCCTGCAGACAGTTAAGTAATCACCCAGACAACCCTGTAAACATCTGCTGAGCCCCCATTAGATGACCCATGTGCTGTTCTGATCCCTCAACATTTGCAGAGGCAGTCAGCCTCATAACAGCTTTGAGGAAGAGAGGAGCAACCTTAAGCAAATGCTCCTAGATGTGATGGGCACTTTAGCCACACTATCCAGGGGTCGCACAAAGAACTCTGCCTTGACATTCATCTGAGATCACAGTCACAATCACATCACTCTTCCATGGCCTGGAGGCTCCTTCAGACTGGAGGCTAACCCTCTAGGCCATCCCCTGGCCTTAGAAAAGAGGGTTATGCTAGGTAGAAGGAATTGTGATGGCATGGGTCATCCGCATGTTAATAACATTAATAACTCTGTTGTAGTTCCACCTCTGACAGCGTGCATTTGCAAGGCCCCTTACACGACTACAAAAGAGGTTACAGCTTCCTCTATGGCACTCGTCCATCAGTGTCAATTTGGTTGTCCATGAACTACTTGACCAATCACTCCTTACCTCCCAAAGAAGTTTCTTATACCAGCATTTCCATCACATAGTGAAAGACGGCCAAACTGTTCATGTGTACCCAAACTACAGGCTGGCTCTATTGCAAAACAAGATTTTGCATTGGTTTAGAAATGTTAGACACTGCTATTTGATCGTTTAATATGGTATTGTGTGTGTGAAATGTAATTCTATACATGGGGGGCAATGGGATTCAGTTGAGCTGAAGTTGATACACCCTGTGTTAGATGGGGGCTTGATTCTGTTGCATCAGGTAACCTTGGAGTCTGAAATTCATTTCAAGCTGGGGTTCCCCGATAACGTTAAGGAAGGCCTCAGGCATACTACTGTAGGAAATGGTAAAGGTACAAGGGCTATAGCTCCTAACGAGGCAAAGAAGGGCCCCAGGCATTCAACAGGCAGAATTAGTGAACATCCACATGTTATAGCTCACCCTCTAGATATATTCCACTACACCTGTTCTTGGCTCCAGTCCCGCTACCCGTTCCTACCACCACAACACTGCAGCCCCCCCTTGAAGCACCTCTGCAAGGCTTCATCTCTACTGAGGACAACCAGGGATCACTCCATGCGAGGAGATCAGCTCTGATGATAGTATGCATGAAACAGGATAGGGCCCGGTGGTGCCACTAGGCTCACCACTCGAGACGTCAGTGGGAACTATGAATGCAGCAGCAGGAGCATCCATAAAGGCCACCCTATCTGCTCAATCTCGCAGATTTGATGAGATCATGTCAGCTGTATCAGATGTTAAGTCCACACTAGGAAAGAAGATCACGCACTGAGTGTTGATATGGGCTATTACAAGAAGATCATAAAAAATTGAAAGACAAACGCGTAATCCTCACTAGCATCCATTAGGCTGACGGTCACTGAAGCCACAGCAAAAACCAAGGCCCTCCAGGATGAAGTGGACTATCTTAGGAAGAGAGCTGATGATCTGGAAGGCAGATCCAAATGCAACAATGTATGTAGTAGGTCTGCTGTAAAAGATAGAAGGCTCCAGTATGGAATTACACATGGAAGTGTGGTTCTCGATGACGATCCTACAGGGAAGACATTCAACCTTCTTTTCTGTGGAAAGGGCCCACAGGGTACCAGGATGACCACTTCCAACTGCTTCCCCACCACGCCCAGTGGTTGCTCATCGGTTTAATTATAGGGACAGGGACCATATACAACACGTCACCCGATCAAAAGTACCATGGATAGTGGATAACGCCCAAGTAAATGTTTTTCCGGATTACACCATGGAGGTGCAGCTCTGCAGGTCTTCCTTCCTCCCCGTGAAGTGATGTCTCTGAGAACATAACATAAAATATGCTCTACAGTTCCCTGCAAGGCTCAGAATTATGCATGCTGATTGCTCCACAATCTGTGCAACACTGGACGTTGCCAGGGAGTGTGGAGCCAGTCATGGAGTCACACGGACCCCAGGAAAAGTACCTTTGAAAATGATGAAACAAAGACGTTGCATGGAGTCCGGGAGGTGAGACATCGGTTGAGCCGGTGCACTGTCATTTTCTTACTGCTACCAGGGAGGTGAGGCATTGGTTCCTTACTGCGAGGCAGGGGAGGTCTTTACGGTTGCAGAGAAGGAAATGCGGCATCAGTGGTGAGGTGCAGGTTCCTTGCGATCCGGTAAGGTTGATGAATTCAGAAGGTCAAGATGCAATGGGGTGACCTCTCGGGGTTGCGGTCACACCAAAGGGACAGAGGTGTTGCAGCGGAGTCGGGTGTCACGGATGTTGGTGACATAGCACTCAGGACTCACGATGTCGCAGGACTTCTAAGGTGCTGCAGCAGCATCAGGCCTGCACAGGTTGGTCCCAGTTATTGCACTCCAGCAGGGACCATAAGTTTGGTGCAGGCAGAGTCAGGCAGCAGCTTTGGTTCCCGAATAGTCCATAGTCAATGTGTCTGGTTCTTCTTGTTTTTAGGCCAACTTTCTCTCCCAAGTACCCAGGAACTGGAATGGGCACCACCTGGTGAGTCAGAGGTCTCAGCACGAGAACCAAGAGGTTGGTAGGTAAAGTCATTGCTGTCCCTGAGACTTCTTAAAAGGAGGCAATCTCATTCCAAGCCCTTGGAGAAACTTCACAAAGAGGATACACAGCAAAGTCCAGTCTCTGTCGTCTTCAAAGCAGAAGCAGCAACTACAGGCAAACCCAGCACTGGACAGAGCAAAGGGGCAGTACTCCTCTTCACAGCCCTTCAGCTCTCCTCCTTGCTGGGGGTCATCTTGAACCAGTAGTGTTCTAAAGTAGGGGGGTCAGCAGTCCAACACTTATACTCATTTCTGCATTTGAAGTAGGCAAACCTCAAAGAAAAGTATTTGTAGTGCACAAGACCCTGCCTCTTCCTGTCCTGGCCCCAGACACAATCCAGGGGGTTGGAGACTGTATGTGTAAGGACAGGCACAGCCCTATTCAGGTGCAAGTGTCAGGTCCTCCCTTCACTCTAGCACAGAAAGACCTATCAGGATATGCAGACACATCTCAGCTCCCGTTGTGTTACTGTCTAGAGTGAATTCACAAACAGCCCAACTGGCAATCAGACCCAGACGTGCATTCAGCAGCCAGGCAGAGGCACAGAATGGTTAAGCAAGAAAATGCCCACTTTCTAAAAGTGCCATTTTCAAACTTACAATCTAAAAACCAACATTACCAAAAGATGTATTTTAAAATTGTGAGTTCAGAGACCCCAAACTCCAGATCTCTATCTGCACCCAATGGGAAATTATACTTAAAAGATAGTTCCAGGCAATTCTCATGTTAACCTATGGGAGAGGTAGGCCTTGCAATAGTGAAAACAGAATTTAGCAGTATTTCACTATTAGGACATGTAAAACACACCACTGCATGCCCTACCTTTTAAATACATTGCACCCTACCCATGGGGCTGCCCTGAACCTACATTAGGGGTGATTTACATGTAGTAAAAGGGAAGGTTTGGGCCTGGCAAGTCGGTGCATTTGCCGGATTGACATGGCAGTTTAAAACTGCACACAGGCACTGCAATGGCAGGTCTGGGACATGTTTACAGTGCTACTCATGTGTGGCACAATCAGTGCTGCAGGCCCACTAGTAGCATTTAATGTACAGGCCCTGGGCACACAAGGTGCACTATACTAGGTACTTATCAGTAAATCAAATATGGCAATCATGGATAACCAATCATATTCACAATTTACACAGGGAGCACATGCACTTTAACATTGGTCAGCAGTGGTAAAGTGCCCAGAGTAGCAAAACAAGCAAAAACAAACTCTAGCACACAGTCAAATATACAGGAGGCAGAGGCAAAAAGGCTGGGGAAACCACGCCAAGAATGACAGGCCTAACACTACTAGTCTTATAGACAATATCCAGAAGATCTTTAGCAAGCAACATCTCACAAACCTATTGTAGCAGATAGAGGCCAGCAAGATGGTTCACACCTACAGGCTAGGTTCAAGATGAAGATAAGCACAGTTGATCAGGTCCTAAGGTTTCTGACTATGAAATAGAAATCCATGGACAGAAGAAAAGGGCTAATTGTATGTCACATTTGTCTTCAATCTAGTTCCTGGGTTAAACTTTGGAAGGTCCTTGGCAAGATTGGGGTTTCTCCTGATCTATTGTATTTGATCCAACAATTATACGTGGACAATGTTGCAAAAGTCAGTTGGGACCTGGGTAGGAAAACCACAAATGATACCCCATTAGAAGAGGTGTCTGGCAGGGACGTGTCATAGGAACCATGCTCTTTGTATGGTTGTATCACTTACCTGATGGACTGTGAGAATGATTCTCCTAAGTGTTTCATCTAAAGGTCCCTGACTTATTTTTTGCAGATGATACACTCCTTCTTTTAAAAACAATGAGCGGCCTATGTACCCTCTTGGAGAAATGCAGGACCTGATTTAGATCTTGACAATGTTACCACCAGTCTGTGGTTGAGGTGGTCTCAAGTACTCCGTCAGGCTGACGGCGGCCCACCCACCTTATTTAGATCTATGGCGGGTCAGCTGCTGTCAGCGTCAATTCAGTGTACTCTGTTGTGCCGGCTGTATCCCGCAGCAAACGCAGCAGACTCCAGTGCCCGCGATGAGCACTCCGTCGCCATCCTGCGGCGGGATCTCGACAACCATATTTAGAGAACACAGTCATGCTGGCAGTGTATCAGCAGCAGGTACATAGTGGCAGGCCTCCGTCGCAGAACCCGTTCAGCATTGTACAATGGCAGTTGACATTGGTTTGATGCTAGCAGCCAACATCTGATGTATATTGAGCACCTGTGAACACCTGCAAAACACACTATAAAACACACTCCATTTTGGAGCATGATCCTTTGCCATTTCACTGCTGACCACCAATCAGAGGACGACCTTGTCACTTAACATCCAGTTTTTTTTTGTCTTTCAATTCTTCCTCTTTTTTGACTTTTTAATTTTTTCATTATTTTTAAAATTACTTTAGGGGCATCAGTATATTTCTTTTTACCACTATGGTAGGGAGGAGGAACCTATATTTTACAGACAGAGAATTGTCTGTCATGGTGGATAAAATCATCAGAGTAGAGCCACAATTGTTTGGAGCACAAGCACAAAATACAACCATATCTCAGAAAAGGGAAATGTGGAATAGAATAGTCAACAGAGTGAATGCTGTAGTTAACAATATGCGCAAACAGGAGGAATTTAGGGAGAGGTAGAACGACCTGAGGGAGAGGGTGCCTTACCTGGCCTCCAAGCATCACCTCGAGGTCCAGACAACTGGTGGTGATTCTCCCAGTCCCCCTGGTGGAGTGGAGACTGGTAAGATGCAATTAGCATTGTCTCAACAATCATAAATTGAGTTCTTGCTCTTTAGTTAGCTGTTTAGAATGTTTCAACATGATTATCAAAACATATATATATCTCAACTTGAATCCACAAATTATCATGTTTCATGCCAATTACTACCATCATGGTTGTATTTCTTTTTAACAATGAGCAATATGTTTTGTCACATTTTGTGTTGTTCCCCATGGATCAACCCTTGCATTTGCCTAGCCCCTTTCTTTCTCTCAATCTGTTGTTGTTCTCTGAAAAACAGTTCCAAAACTCCATCCATTTGCACATGAAGGTATAGTGTTTGTAAGTGGTATTTCTACCTATTTACTTTATACACATATATGTGTGTACATGTTGTAAATGTGTGTCCATCTCCACTATAGTCATTGAGAAATGTATGTGTAACTAACTTTTTAACACGTATTGTCAATGGTGTTAACAGATGACTACAACTACCACAATGCCATGTTTTTGTATCAGCAAAACAATAGTGCATTGTAATGTTGCTCTACCTCCCTTTATTTCCATATATATGCACACATGCCTAAATGTTGTACATTTATCAGTCACCATGTCATGCTATGTATGAAAATGTCAGTTGTTGTGTTGATCAAGCATGTTGACACCTTCCCATAACAACATTGATGTCATGTAATTGCTCACGTAATTCATAGTCTGTTGAATCCAAGATTTGCTACCACGTAATGTGGCATGCTGAATAGAAGTATTATTGACACACAGTTTATTTTGCAGTGTCCATATGATGACCAGTGCCATTTTCTCCATTACGTTGTAATGCAGTTTGTCTAATTTTGCAGCCTGCTAGGCCTTGGAATTGTTTAGTACTCAAGTCTCCTCACTACTATGTTGGGTCGAATATCTGATACATGTAATGAACACTTCATAAGTACCATTTTGCATTTCCGGAAATCTCTTCAACATCATTACTGCTTTTTGTATCTGTGCAAATTAGCCTGCATGTGTAAAATAATAAAAATCACACATACGCAGTCATTCTATTGCTCTGAATTATTTTGATTTTAGCATGCCTCATTTGTAGCTAAAGACACATTTCAGGTAGATTCCAGACTTTAATTTTATTTTTCATGTATACATTTGAGGTCCAACACCCCGGGCCAGTGAACCACCTTCTGCTACTGAAGACACCTCCACTCCAGACCAGGATCAAACCTTCAGTGAAGACTCCACTCCTGCAAGTCCATATGATCAGAAGCTGCCTGGTCCATCTGGTCCGTCTGGGCAGTGAAAGTCACTTGGCCTACACTTCCCACTCCAGATGCAATCACATCTCAGCATCAGGATGCCTCCTTTTCCTGGGTCCAGAGGAACTTTGCACCAATTCAAGACAACACAAAACTCCGGTTTTGCTAGGTCCCACTGGGATGGGGCACACCACCTCCATGGCACAGGGTAGTGGGCATAGGGATTGCATGAGGGAATCTGTGGGCCAGCAAAGTGATATCACTGGCATAATTGTCACCCAGACCACCATTGACCAAGTTTTGGGAGCAATACAATAGTTCAAAGACATGATGGACCAGATTGTAACCGAACTCCAGGACATGAAGCAGGTGCAGCGGGATCTTGCAATGGAAATCCAGAATCACAGTGACAAAATGAGCTCCCTGACTGGGGTACCTTTCTATATATACCTTCACGTGTGCAGGGCTCTTCCAGTGCCATCAACTCCTGTCTGTGGTCCTCCTGGATCTGGACAAAATATACCTTTGTTAGCCACAGACAGGGAAGCCCCGCTACAACAGATGTCTGCTCCACCCACGCCAGTTCCTTCATTTATGCCCCCTCCTCAGATGGGTAGGTATCTGGACCACCAGAAGAGGATTACAAGACCTCCAACAACACCACCAAGAGACGTGGATCCTAATTATCTCCAGTGAGTATCTACCATTCACTCTGTCGATTATTTCTGGGACACATTCACCTTTTCTGAGACAATTGTATTTTGTACCCTAGACTTCAAATAATATTTCCTCTACTACTATGCTTTCATCCATCATGACAGACTTTTTTGTTGTGCTCATTGGATTTTTTAAACACTTTTTTGAGTCATGGAAATAAAAATATATATGGCAAAACTGTTATTGTATTTATTGCGGTATTCCCTTTTTCTTGTCTTGCTTCCAGCATTATTTTGTTCAATCTATTGAACACTTTGTTGCAAAGAATAATTAGATATGACAAATAGGTATTATGCTACCCATTGCATTCAAACAAAACACATTAAAATCACAATGTATTGGTGATATACATTTGTAGATAACAAGTCTTTGACGAAATCAGAGCTGATTTTCACAAACCATGCATAGTAGTCTGTGCCACTTAGAGGTTGACACCCCACGACGTTGACACCATGGAAAAAATTGCATTGTTCAAAAATCCAAATTAAATAAACAAAATATCAAGGATTGATGGCCTCAGCTGGAGCCAGACATCCTGCACTCACATCAGGAATCCTACATCAATAAGGCCAATAGTCTATATCACGGCAGTTACAAAATATAAGGGCACAGCGTCATTTAAAGTACACATCAGCAGTATCTACAAGCATGTCACAACCACCTACAAGTGGTGTTCTATAAAACAGTGATTGCAGCTGTGATGAGACACATTGAAACTTTAGC